>NW_026136705.1:21772151-22432151 GCF_905237075.1 Dicentrarchus labrax | reverse complement strand
TGAGATTCAGCAGATTCAAAAGGAGGTTGCACACCACAATCTGTCAAAATGTTCTTTTAATCCAGTTTGTTTTTTCAAGCGATTGTGCAGCACAAAGCATTGCAGGTGTTTCAAAACACTGCCTAAAACACATGCAGTATGTTTGGTTCTCAATCCAAAAACATGGGGTTCGGACGGGCCTTGTGACAAAGTAGACTCATCTCTGTCATTTGTCACTTATATATATTTAGGTATTTACTTGTTAGGTTATTTGTTGTTTCATTTGTACACGTTTTTGTTTATTCATTTACATTAACCATAAATTAATTTCAGCTGGTAACGCACGTGCACATTACTATCCCGGGTCTGTTTTGTGTGCAGCGTTATTTCGTTATAATCTTTAACATCCATCAAGGTTACAACAATAATGGCAGGCAAGGGTTGTTTTTTCCAGTGACTTTATTGTTCGTTGCATCATATATGTCATGTGATTTAGCACATATAAAGGGTAATTATTTTACTAGGTATCTTACCTGACGCCGAAAGCCGCTGTGTGGGAGGGGGCTGCCCCGCAATGTGCTGGTTAAATGAATATGATGACGTCACCAATTACGTCAGGGGCATACCATGTTAACGGGGGAATAAGTTGTATATTTAATTCTGTTTCGTTTTCATTTTATGAATGGTGGGGTATATTGAGTGGGTGTTACATTCAAACGCCATAGGAAATGTGAGTGATATTATGGGTAATGTTTATTGAAGTGTGTGTCTTGCTAAAAGATATCTGTAAATAAATGCCACCTGAAGTGAGGATGGTTTAATCTATGTCTAGTCTTCAGGCAGGTAAGGAGTGTATAAGGGTCAGTTCTCTTGGGGAAAGCGAGAGAGGTGAGGAGAGATAAATTGCTGTGGAGACAAGTGCTGTTAATTTCAAATCTAGTATGAGTTGATTTTTCCTCAGTTTTTTGTAAATATGTTTAGTTGTTTTTTTGTTGCTTTTCACATTTTTGGGAAGCACTTGAATAAATGCCCACACAAAGGGACTTCTACCACAACGTCCTGAGTCTGCCTCCTACTTTTGACCTACTCTGGCAACACCTATCTTACAGGCCTCTAAAGCCTTTCCTCTCCATGTGTTGCTGGGATGCAGGCCTATTAACCTTTGGCCGGAGATGTTGTGAATGGTAACAAGTGGCGATAGTGTGGAAATAGAAGTCACACAGTCTTGCCCCTAATCCTTAAAATCAATCACTGAATAACCGTCGAAGATTTTACATAAGCAGAGTCCAAGTCTTGGACTAAGCTCTTTCAGTTCATGTACTACACTTATCCTCTACAGTCATCCACTTTGGGCCTAAAGTGATTCGGCATATATAGAGAGACAAAACAGCTCCTGATCCTGGACTCAGAAGGGCTGAGGGTATTCTATCTGACCCGGCCATGTAGACTCTGCTGATTGTTCCAGCGGCTTTAAGTCAGCATGGCATTGGCCCCTGGGAGGTGACACACACAGTCTTCCTCAAAGGCCACAAACAGGTGAGGAGACTTTATTTGGCTCTGGCCAGAGGGTGTCTGTCTGCTGACACGTAAGCAGCCGCGTAAGGACCCATGCACGAACACCGATACAAACACTCGTCGAGTTCTGCATCTGCATGCTCATATACACCCTCTGTCCTCTCTTTCTCTTTTCCCCCGCTTTCTCTCTGTCTCTCTGTGTACCGCGTGCACGTACCAAAGCATGCACACCTGGAATGAGTCAGGGCTGAGGAGGGGCAAGGGGTAGTTGGGAAGGACAAACTTTCCCTCAGGTGTCTGACTGTCATGGCAGCAAATGGGCAGCTCAAAACAATAGACTTGCACCCCTCACATTAAATCTCATCAGAATGTTTAATCTTGAAGCAGCAACAAATACATCTTTGTTGTTATGAATAATGATATGTCTAAAGGGGTGACAACTACATGACGAAAAACTAAATAATGTATTTGTTTTTAAAGCCTCATCCATGTAAGGAAATATTTGTTGATATCATATTGGAAGATGTGTTAAATCCAGGTATACAGACTGCTGACTATGAGTGTAATGTTCTAAAGCTTTCAGAAATGAACTGGTGGCATACAAAGCCAGTGTGGGGTTGTTGGGGTTTTTTGGTTAGTTTTTGTTTTGTTTTGTTTTTTCATGTTATCTTTTCCCTGTGTTGAGATGTCCTTGAGCGAGCACTTATGCACTGCCCCAGTGAATGTACTCTGTGGCCAAAAAAGGGAGTAGCTCTTATTTCTGAATGAATCTGTGTATATTTTTTTAAAAAGGTCACTACTAATAAGAGCATGTGAATTCAGGGTTGTATGGGGCTGAAAAAAATAGCTCCAGCTTCCGATGGAGAAAGAAAATATTAATTTGAATATATTTTATCCACACAATATATATATATATATATATATATATAATATATATATATAGACTGCATCTGGATGAAAAAGAAGAACTAATCTGTCACTGCCAAAAAAAAAAAAAAAAAAGAATGTATAGCTGTTCTATATATCTTATATATTGGTTAAATTGTTTATAATATAACTATGTATTTCAATATCTGCTGTGTGACAGTAGAATCTCAGGACCAGCTCCAGTGTGGCATCTGAATCTTTTGAAGGACTGCCTGTTATTATTTACATTATTTACGGTGTTAATAAAGCTTTTGTAATGGCCTAGTTGACTGCTGTTCCTTAGCTGTGTTTAATCCATCAAAGAATGATGGATTAGAGAGAGACACACACACAAACACATGGATCTATGCCAAAGCACAGATGTTATTATGCAAAAAGTGTAAGAGGCAACTCTAAGATAAATAATTCAGTCTTTTAATAATAGCGGACAAGATTGTTTTAAATGACAAATGCTTTTTATTGTCATAATATAGTCTCACACCCACTATCACGGTACAGACACACACATGCCACATGCACACACACAGTGCTTCCCAGCATAATCTAATCTTAAATGTCAACTTCAACATCAGCTGTGGAAGGGGAACTTTTCCAAACTGTCATCATGTGCAATATAGCAGAGGGGGGTATGCCTCTACTAATTATGTAAAATGTAAATATTTATTTATAAAATATGATCATCTACCATTTTAAGATTAAGGACCACATAGAGGGGGACCTCTTGTGCTTTGGGAAAACCTCCAAGACAGCAGTGTTACTTCCTTCATAGTGCCTCTCACCCCTTGCAACTCCGGAGAGGGAGAGAGTTCAGACCTTGTCCAAGAGTTTGGTTCCCGAGCTGTTGCTGTGTGTAGCAGTGAGCCCAACAATATGCACAGTAGTTGGTATCGATCCACATCCTGAACTAGCTCCGGCTGCTTCCCGAACAGAGAGATTCCATTCCAAGAGATTGTTTTTGTAGCTGCAGGCAGTCGCTGACTTGACTGTTAACACACCAGACTCCTTTGCCTAAACTTGCGGGTAGTAAACCCACACAACAGTGGCCCATTAGACCCAGCTATTAGAAACTTGCTACCAAGTTACCCTCCTGGGTGTGACTTTCCTGTCATTATTGAAAACATTTCCTTTCATTTTCAAGTCTTGGTCATAAACTTGACCTGGCCAGACCTGCTGTTGGTGTTTGGTGATGCAAAAAAATGGCAATGCTGGTTAGTCCATCAGTTTACCAGACAGTTTGTCAGTCCATCCACCATCAGCAACCGCTGACTTCTAGACTACTTTAAAATGGGTATGGTCCTTAGAGGAAGCATTCCTAATTATTTTTGCAACCGACTGAGCTATCGCCAAGTGCAACTGTCAGGTCAAATTTTTCTGCACACAGATTTCAATGTAAGTGATGACAGACAAAACTCACAGTCCACATTCTGTGACAAAAATGCATTGTGCTGAAGTTATTATGGGGCTTGAGCAGTCTGAGTTAGTTGGTATCTTTCAAACTTGCAGTGTTTTTAAGTGTGAAATTCTCTCTTTGAGAATTCAACAACAGTGTTTGCTTGCTGAGCTGTGGCAAAGAGATAGTAAATACAAAGAGGGAATTCTGTACAAAAAAGACTGTTACTTTGGAACATACCCAGTTTTTCTAACTCAGACTGTGATGTGGTGAAGCCTCAAATTAGCCTCAGTTTTGGCCAAACTTAACAATGCATTTTTGCACAGAACACCGTGAACTGTGGATTTTGTCCCATCACCTACAATGAAATGTAAGAAGGGATCTCTCTGTGGCTAGTATGAAGTGGAGAAGCAATTACGTTGAACAATACAACACTCTCAAATTCCATAATGGGCATGTGGGTATGTGCAATTTTTAATGTTCCAAAATATGATTGAAAATGCATATACATGAAAAATGAAACAAGACAGAATGAATAAATTACTTCAGTGAAAGACAAGTTTTTTTGAGGTGTGTGGTTAAAGTCAGGTTAAGGTTAAGCACATGCACAGAGGCCTGTGATTAATAAGCTGCAATCAATTAACCAGCAGTGTTTATCTAAGCTGCAGGGACCTGACAGAAGTCACACAGCCCTACACACACACATGCATGCAAGATACACACACACAGTCCTAGCTGACTCAGTGGAAAGGGTAATCGGACACACTTGCCAGAATCTGATCAATGCGCCCTATAACTAATGGAAATAGGCTCTTGATAGGAATCTAATGGAAGCTCACTTAAGCAATTTATACTTAAACATGCTATTACATGCTGTTCCTGTAAAAGCGGCACTTTACCAGGAGACAGCACTTACTATAGATTCCAGTACCTATTCCCCAGCAGCCCTACAGATCTCTCCTTAAGTTGGTCAAAGGGGAGGTGAAATTGATAACCCTTCTATAGGCAAATGGAATTCTGCTGCCATCTATCACATCTTCTCCGTTTGCTCGTATAGTTTTACTATTAGCCCAGATATGTCTTGGAAATACTACATCAGATGCAAATTCCAAAGAGAAAATGTCAACGCTGTTAACTGAAAAAGGTTTCCATCACATGAGTGCATACTACTTGTTTTTCACTAAGGCCTAAATTTGCGCAAATGTGTTTATTTTGGAAAATGTAAGGCTGCCTCATTGAATCGATGGAGATCAGCAGGTGGAACTCGACAAATCAGTGACTTATTGGGAGCTACTGGGACATTACACAGCGTCTCTCCAAACTCATGAACAACTTTTTAATCTACCATTTTAGATGGACGCATTCAACTCTAAATGAAGCATGACTGTGTAACTGCATGGCCTATTTCTCGCTTTAAATTTATTCAGAGAGACTCCACTGACTCAGGAATAAAGAACACTGCCTATAAAGTTAAGGAGTACTCAATTTCCTGAAAGTATTGCAGCATGGAGGCTTATAATATATGAGGTGATTGAGATATTTATACAGTACTGTACTATGAAATTGTATGATCTGTAATACCAACACTACAAACAAGAATATATACATATCTCCTCTCTCCACAAACTGTGTCTTGTTATCCACAAAGTCTTGGGGAGGATGAAACCTCATTAAAGGGACAAGAGTTGCATGAGACAGCACAGAAAAGCTTTCTTAAACCCTGCCTTTGAAGTTGAAGTTGAAGTGCAGTGTAACACACACACACACACACACACACACACACACACACACACACACACACACGCACACACATACACACACACTGCCTTTAAAAAACGTTTGCATATGGGAAAAGCATACACACAAACAATACATACCACAAAAGCACACATGACAGATTCAACTGCCACACAACAGCAACTAAACAACAGCTAAATAAATGCTGCTGCCCGAGTGCCTTGGGAGCAGAGCCTAGAATAAATGACTCAACATCAAAACCCCTCACATCTTTCATATCCCTGCAGACTCTTCACCAACCCACCCACCCAACCAAACAACCAACCGATGGAACAAAAGAATTGTGCTCCTCACAGAGGCTGTTCATTAACAGCTTGTTTGTGTGTTTGCGGCACCCTCCACTTCAAAGCCTCATCTGATTCCTCCCACCATCACTGAGAGAGAAAAATAAGCCTTTGTCAGAGGAGAAGGACAGCCAAGCATCATCCAAAAGTTATCATTTTAGGTAACAAGCACACTGGCCTTCCCATCCTAAAACCCAGACAGACTTTATAATGAAAGAGTGACCTGAGAAGGAAGAGTCAGTTGATATTAAACGCTGGACTTATGTATGTGATCCAACAGATAATGCAGAAACAGCTGCTGTCAAATAGATGTTAATGCCAAAAAAAGACTACACCGGGCTTGAGTGGTATTTCAAACTGAGTCAAAAGTACGGAAAGTCAGTAAATGCAAAACTCTTAAACTCTTGTCCTGCTCCTTCTAAACCAGATAAATTAGATCAAAGAGAAGAAAAAGAGTTGTTAGACTGATAGAAGAAACAGATTGGTTAATAGATAAGGTATTAGATGGACAGACAGACAGACAGAGGATTAATCAGGACCACACTTCCCTCATCTGCCCATCTTAACTTACCAGATTGGTTTCATTTGACATTGTGAGGATAAACACCACCCCCTGCTGGTTACTGCTCTGGCCAGGTGTTGAGGGAGCTATTACAGTCCGTTGGAGACAGCTTGGTGCACAGGTGGCAAAACAAATATTGATGCTGTGCAGCCCGAAATTGCTAGTCACAGTTGAGGAGAATGACAACTTCATTTGTCATCTGGAGAGAAAGAGAAACAACGTCACTCTTCACTTTTGATGAGGTGAACCGCATATAGGGAAAAGTGTGTGGGGGGGTGTAACATACTTAAAAATGAAAAACCATGCAGCAGCGCCTTGCAAAACCGTACAACTGTGGGAACTGAATAAAGGGCCTATAACCTATCAAAGACAATCTACCAAGCAGGGATTTGGTGGTTGGCTGGTTGGTCCAAGGTTACTCCAATGTGAATGTCAAATGATACACAATTACAAAGACATGCAAGAGCAAACTTGTGTTATCAAGCCAAATGATTTTGCTAGCTTGTAGAGATTTTTAGTGAAGATTAAATCCTTTGTGTTTCAAATAAACGCTGATTGAAGATTAGTTACACAGGGGAAGACATGTCCCAATCCAAACCACTGAGAAAAGTGCACTAAAGTCATTAAGGAGCCAAATTTAACAGAAAGCATTTGTTTTTATTAGGTCATGGCATTTCTCTGTCTCCAAACCCACTCTCTTCCCCATAATGCTGATATCTGTATGTGACACAAAGCATTTCCAGATGATAATCTGCTTAAAAACATCCGCTTAAACAAGCATATCTGGAGCATAAAATATAATCTGATTTTGTATCATTTTTGATTTGTAAATAATTACAACCACTCATCTTCATCAAGGCAATCATTTTCATGAAAATCATCAAAAAGAAATTAGATTGCGTGTGTTGTGTGTGTGTCTGTGTGAATACTTGTGTTTATGTGTTAACCATCCCACAATTTGAATCTGTAAGGTGTATAAATCTTTTTTTTTTAATGTCTAACAGCATATTTTCAACATCAATGACAGACAAGCTTTGGGAATATGATTTTAGCTAATTGGTGAAGATGAAAGAGGAAGGGAAGGGATTTCTGATGACATGGGGATTCACTGAAGAGAGAGAGGATGTATATTGTCTCAAAAATAGAGCCTTAAGCTGCATTCTTGCAGTGTAGACAAAATAGATTTCCTGTCAGGAATCATTCTTTTCCAGATCTATACTGCTTACCTCCATTAGTGTTTACTTATACAATAAATATGTAAGGGATTACATTCTTCTCCGTTAGCAGTTCTCAAAGTTTGAACAGATACATGCAGATCTGAATTTGAGAGCTCTAACTAGATAGAGAAGGAAGCACCTTTATACTTTGAACTCATTTATGGTTACACGGGTTATCTGATGGCAAAACATACATCATTTGCTGGAGAGATAAATTATTCTTTGCCTTAGTAAAAAGGTTGGATGGATGGATGGATGGCTTTTAAGATATTTTATCTCCACTATCCTCCACTCAGTCTTCACACACCTTGAGAAAAACAACACCTACAGAATGCAGGTTTGCTGATCTCATCTCAGTATTCAACACAATCTTCCCTGTGAAACTGATTGGTAAACTCAACACTCTGTCAGTACCACACTCTAAAACTGGATATTGAACTTCCTCACAAACAGTCCCCAGACAGTTCAGATTAACGGTCACACCTCCTCCACTCTAGTGCTCAACATCAGAGCCCCTCGGGGCTGCGTGATCAGCCCCCTCCTGTTCAACCTGTACGCCCAGGACTACATCCCTCGGGGCTGCGTGATCAGCCCCCTCCTGTTCAACCTGTACGCCCAGGACTACATCCCCCACATTATCATCCAGATTTCAAACAACGATGAGACTTCATATCAGTGGGAAATCAACAATCTTGCAGCCACAGAAAAAAGCAACAGCTCATTATCAGCAAAACTGAGCTGATTGTTGATATTTTGAGAAATGATATGCACACCCCTGTTCAGTGGAGCTGAGGCGACGCAGCTGAACAGTTTTAAGTTCCTGGGAATCACCATCACAGAGAACCTGTCATGGTCATCTCACATTAGCTGTATTCCTTAAGGATACTTAACAAAACTAAATTTCTGTGCCAAGTTCTTGTCAACTTTTACAGAAGCACGATAGAAAGCATCCTTACTGGAAAATCACAAACTGGCATGGGATGTGCACGACCAAGGACAGGAGGACTCTGCAGCGAGTAATTAAAACTGCCCAGAAAATCATCTACTGAGCATCAGTGATATTTTTATGTAAGGTACCTATGCAAAGCCGAAAGGATACAAAACAACAGTATGCTTCTTCCTTGTATGTTTTTAAGATTTTAATGTGTTTAGAAAGGTTTCCAATGGAGTTACTCATCTAACTAATATTTGAAATTCGACTTCCTTGCGTAACTATTACAGGAGGCTATACATTGTATAGATTGATCCATAGGCCACTGTTTGCAGGTAAACATCACAGGGTACATATTAACTATATTAATGTTAATAAACATCTTATAAAGCCCTTATTACCTATTAAATAACGATTATTACAAGAACCTTAATATAAAAATTATCAGACAGATCCTTATTTGTGACCACAATAAAATGTTGCAATGGAAGTTAATACCACGTTGTACTTGGACTTGGCTTCCATGTCATCGGCTGCATTTCACCCAATATTGTCCCTAAAAAAAATCTGACTAAAAAAGTCTGACAAACAGTTTGAGGGGCTTTAGGGAAGGATGCATGCCTTTACATGACCTTGAAGCAGGGACTGCAAAGACACAGACACACAGTCTGTCTTTACTATCTAATAGGTAGCCCCACGTTTTGCAAGCACCCCCTCTGGTGTGGAGTCATTAAATGAAGAGACCTTAAAGTAAAAGTCAAAGTGTGTCATGATACATGGTTTCAGCCATGTGTTTTCGATGGTACATTTTACAATAGTTATCTCCTCCAATAGTAACTCCTCCATATTTTATGGATAGTGAAGATATGCAGCTTCATATTTTGTCTTTATTTTACCAAACATCAAAGCTGTGTAATAAAAGAGAAGACAATTATCTTCTCTGCCCACATGTTTTCTGCCTTTGTCAGAAAGTGGCCCATCCTACTGAGTTCCTTTATGGATAAGAGGTATCCTTTGTCTGGGCAGTTTGATGCAAAGACACTTATCTTCTCATGGATTCTAATGTCCAGTTAGCATAATCCAGCACTGAACTTTTACTTGCATTATGAAACCCATAAGCCTATTGAATGATAATCTGTTAGGTTGTCAGGTAAAGGCAAAACAAATATGCTGATGAAATGTGTGATGATGACTGAAAAATTATCTCAGCAGTGAAAATATTTACATTGGAAAGTGTTTTCTATAGAGACAAACAACTAGACATATAGGGCTCTATTTTATCTGATCAATCAAATCAACCAGCTCAAAGTTCTTATTTTATGTGCTTGGACAATGAGGGAGGATGCACTGTTGGTATTTTTAGCCACGCTAATCTGTTGGTCGGCCAGTTGGTCACCACTTTAGTTTAGACTGAAATATTTCAACAACGTTTGGATGGATTGCTCTGAAATTTGGCACAGGCACTCATACTAATGACTTTGGCGAATCCCCTGACTTTTTCTGCAGCACCACCAGCAGGTCAGCATTTTCACTTATTCTGTTAAATATGTTATCAAGTGGATATCATATGGATGGATTGACACTATTGACATTACTTTTATGGTTCCCAGAGGATGAAGCCCAATGACTTTGATGATCCCCTGACTTTTCCTCTTGCGCCTACATGAGATCTTGTGTGAAATTTTTTTATGATAATCACATCAGTGTATGGAAATTAAGGTGTTCTGATCATCTTCTCAAAGCAGCACGATATGGGAATAAAATGTAGTCCATAAGGTGCAAAGATGTAACCATTTAAAATGTTGCATTTAATTAGCTATGTGACAATAATGTCACTATTACTAAAGGTTTGAATAAGAAATGTTTTCCTTGGCTATTCTCACTTTTTAAAAATGCAGTAAAGAAGTAAACATGTGGCTGCTGAATAATAGCAAATCAAACAGATGCAGATGCTTTTGGTAGGAGTGGGTCTACTAAAAAAAGGCACATTTGATTTATTTATCTGATTTGAACTCAACAGCTGTCAAGAAAGCAAACTGTTGTAAAGCAAGGCACTAAACTTTCAAACTGCTTTTGACAACCCAAGGCTCTAAAAAGGTTATCCTTACAATTCTTCAGATGGTTTTATCAACTTGCTCCAGGTTGATGTGTGTCAGTCACCGGAAATATGCACATGGGAGCCTCCTCTAATGAATTCAGAGATGTTTGTAATTCCATTGTAAGTTTCAAAAGTTAATTCTTAAATGAAGTGTAATGGAGTCAGCTAAAAAAAGCTATTTTTTTCCCTCTGAGTGTTAAGAATTGCTCTGGGGAAGAGTTTGTTTATTTTTGAGAAATGACTGAGAATGCTAGCATTTAATGAGCAAGAAAATGGATGCTTCTCAGGGAGAAAATCTCAACATAAGGCATATGGTTTTGTGCTCTGTGTATGCCCCTTATCTGTATACGGTAGGTCTAATGATATGAGATTGTATGGTGTCTGTTTATTGTGAGCGTATGATTCCAATATATATTTATGTACATATAAGAGAAAGACAGGGCTTTATGACTTTATTTCAATCAGTAAATTCTGACCTGGACACTGTTATTTGTTTGTTGTCAGTCTCCACTTTAGAGAATGAAAATCTAACCAGAGGTGCACAGGAATTTTCTTTAACTGTTCTAGCCTTTGAGACCACACATGTGCTACCCAAATATTAAACAGCAGTAAATAAATGTGTTGCCCTACTGTACACTATGTCTATGCCTATTTCTCTAAACCTCTGATCTTCTCTGCAAGTGATATGTGCAGAAAAAAGGGCAGAGTGGATGAATAATGAATGGAGCCTGTTGAGAAAATCAGTGCTTATCATCAATGGAAAATCATACAGTTAAGGTGAATACTTTTAATACAATGATAATTTTATTGTGAGCCTACTTTTTTGTTTTGTTTTTTGTTTGCAGTGTAATTGTGTATGGGGATATAACAGCTGCTGAGTGTAAACATTTTAAAGTCATTAATTTTCACAACTCCTGGTAATGAAAATAAACTTGTAATCAGTTCCATTTCAGTTCAAGTTCTGTTTACACATTTCTTTTCTTTTGGTACTTCTCAGACAGCCAGCGAAATTACATCAAACCAAGACTACCCTTTGTGAAAATTGTGATTATTAACCTGTGATTTTAGCCTTGTTTCAGCTAAGTGTAACACTTGTTCAAGGAAGGAAAATAAAGTTATACTCCATAAACTTTTGATGTACAGTAGTTTGCATTGTGAATGCAGTTCATCAAAATGCAATGAGACTAAAAACTTCCTGAAATTGTAAAAGCCACTTTCTTTGTTTTATCTTGTTTTTTTATGCATCTTATGGTGACAAGTTGGCCAGTGTGATTGACAAATCTTTGTGTTCAGTCCTTTATTTGTACTGGGTACCACTAACAACGATCATCTCACCTCATTGAGTCCTTTTTGAATATTGTATTTTAATTGAAGGTTGTTTTTTCTAAACATATACAATGGGGCTGACACCTTTGATCCTTTGACAGCTCACGAAGAAGAACTACAAGATAGCAAAGACAAAAAGAATAGGGATGAATACTGGATTAGATTTCCGTCAAAGAGGTTTTGTAGATCAAGGACCTGAATATGCATTTGGTTTATTCTATTGATGAACACCCTACAAACTGACACTGGAGATCTAAAATTCATTCTGTTCTTTCAATCTTTCCTAGGCGTCTGTCTTTATGGAGTAGCAAGTCACTTCAAGCTGTTTTTCCCATAGTGTTTGAAAAAGCTTTGTAGCCTGCTCATCATGGTTAGGTATTTTCATGAAAAATTGGTGGCTATGTCTACAGAGACTTGCAATTATTCCATCATTACCAGCACCGTGATACTCGAGAAGGTATTTGTGCCATTTGAGCCCAGCATGTATTCTTCTTCTTTACTAGAGAGCTTGTGAATTGTTTTCGTATCTTCCTTATATAGTCTTCTTCTATATTGTTAAGTAGACAAAGTTTCTTTAGAAGTAGAGCGACACAGATCTGGTTCATGTGAGAGCATTCACGACTGCTATTGCTCCCATGTAGTAAAGACCCTTATGTGGCTCCCCAATCAGATGATAATGAATGGAGCAATTAGCAGTGATTATTAAGTGCTTTGTGAGGCTTCCCTTTGCCAATTTATCATGCGAGCATGTTCGATTTATCAGACCCCCTCGAGACATATGATGATGACAGGCAGTCACATACAGCACATACGCATACGCACTGTCTGTGTGCTCCCTGCTGCACTTGACACAGAGTGAAGGATGATTGCAAGGGTGTTAAGTCCTTGTCTGTCCATTATGTGGCCAGGATTGAGGACATCATGCTTTCCTACCAAAACAATAAGATAAGACAAGGGGACAGAATTTATTCACTAAAACACACACAACATAGGTAAACAGCAACATGACAAAAAGACAATCCTGTGGTCTATCTGATCTGCCAAATGAGACTTGTTGATGAGGAGGTATAGTGTCACACCATCCAATGAAATATACTATTGATTCAGTCATACCTTACTTGTCCACTGCATGCACGGTTCATTACATTACTCAAACACCCTATGAAGGCTTCATTAGGTCCCTCTAGCCCTTGTATAATTCATGTTGAATGTTTGCTTCTGCAGACCCACAGAGTGCCAAGGTCGTTTTCATCCGAGCTGTGACCCAGAAGGGCTGGCTGTCCCACAGGATAGAAGGATGTTTGTTTTTGAGTGGTTGTTCTGTTTGATAGGGATGGGAGGTGGAGAACAGATAACAGGTTGACTGAATGCATCAACAGAATGACTGATTACTGTCTTTCTTATGCCTGTGCTTGGCCTCTTAAGGTAGCAGCGCAACTCCTCCTACAAAATCAGCTTAGATGTTTGATAATCTTATTTGATATCAGCCTTGGTGACCAGAGGAGAAATGAAAAGGTCGTGGGAGGTGATTTTGAGAGTTTGATGTAACCACTGTGAATCAAGATTAAAGGCGAGCAGTGGTGGTAATGATACACACTTGGCAATCTATCAAGCGTTGTTGTCTGGCAGAGGCACATCAAACTAATCACACTTGAAACTGTCCCTCATCGTAGCATTGGCAATATCCTGCACGACACATCGATTGCAATGCCTTTCCAAGAACTTTCAAACTGACACTTTCTTATTTAAAATGTCAAAGCATTTTCTGCATTAGCAGAACACTGGTTGATAAAGGAAAATCAATTGTGGATGTCACAAAGCTCTGATCTTTTCTGCTTGACAATGAGTTTGGAGCTGAGTCAAGCAATGGAGGACCACATGCTTAAATTTGCCAAGACTTTCTTGGATAAAGGCCTCGCTAAAACATGAGTAATTTAGCACAAACCAGTGTGTGAGGGCATGGCATGATTTTGACTTCTCTATTAGCTCAGTGGTTTTCATAGTGCCAGGGCAAACGGTCTACAAGGGAGTGAATTCAGGTTGAGATATAATGCATTTAGCTATTATTCAGAGAACCTGACTTAGCTGGCAGTAATTCACTCTCTTGCTCAAGGACAGGCTGACTTGACCGAACTTGATCTTTTTTCGAGCAGTTTGCAGAAAAAGTGATGCAGATATCTCATTAAACCATAGCTTGCACTTTCATGTCAAGCAAATGCACTCTCAATAGACCAGAAGCTGAATGTTAGCCAAACTGGAAAAAATATAGAGGTGAGAGCCAACTAAGCCCAGTGGACCAGACCAAATCCTTAAATTCAAACCTTGGATAAACAGATGATCCTTAGAATTTTCAAACCTCACGTATAAGTTTGGCACCACATTAAAAAGGCCAAGAATTGCTGTGTTTGCCATGCAGGAAGAGCTTCCAGTTCAAACCTGTCTATGATTCTCACAGGGTTAGATGCAATCAGTGGTCTTAATGTCCATTTCCCCTACTACTCCCTATTTACACCACACGGAACTAACTGACTGCCTGCTTGGTTAATGAAATTACCGGACGATTGAATTACCATCCCAAGATGAAATATTGAATAATTAAACTACTCCATACATTCTTAATTACTGCTTTACACATCAAATATGTAATCCCCATAATTTCTGAATGAGGTTGTGATTTAAATTAAATCTGATATGATGTACCTTTAGAGATAGTTCTTATTTAACTGTATATTACTTAAATGTGTTTTGTAATTAATAATAAGATGTTTGCAGTACTTGAAAAACGACACTAAGTGTAATATGAGGAAGTGAGAATAAGACAGATATATATATATATATATATATATATATATATATATAGTGTGCTTTTGGAGATAATCATTTTTTTAACAATCTCAAACCCTCAAACAGTCATGAAACAGATATCCTACTGTTTCAAAATGTCCACGGTGAGGGATATAACTGTAAAAAAAAAATCACTCTCAGCTTGCCCAACAAGATATGCTGGTACAGTCTATACTAAACTCACTTGACCTCAATGATTTCCCTTGACTTCCTCTAACACCCAGTGGTGCAAAGATAAAGTGAAGTTTGGAGAAAGCCCTCTCCTGCGTTGTTCTCCTCCTCTTACCACTGGGGCGATGCTTTCTAAAATCTCTCTGCAATGAAAATTTCATGAAAACGGCCCAGTGTACATTTAAATATTTCTCCATAAAAAAGTTGTCTTAAAAGGATATAGGAGAAAGTAATGTCAATGTTAATCAATTTTTGAAAGTGCATTTTGGGAAATTCATTTTTACAGCATCTGAGCAAAAAGCGGTGGAGATTAGTGCATATGTGTTGGTTCAATGCCTGTGCATGCACATGTAAATGTACATGGGATTATACATAAACTGACTGTTTGACTGTCTAAATATTAGTTTTTAGGAAGTATCAAAAGTTACACTTTCAATTAAAGGTATAACAGATTGTCTGACATGATTAAACTTTCAATCAAGGTATGAGGACTATTCTGTACTTGATACAAGACCAAATCACATTTACATTTTGCTTGATCCACTTCAAAGGTGGCTTTTACTTTGATGAGTCTTAAGGAGTTAAAGTTCTTAAAGTTTACTGTGATCATTTGATTCTGACTTCTGCTTTTGTGCGTATGGAAACATATTAATAATGCATCTTGAAACATCATCTTTATTGCATCTGTGAGGAATTTGCATATATATTGGATTATCATTAGATTATTATCACGGTAGCCATAACAGCATGCATAATTAATGAGTAGCAAGTTACAAAGTTTGCTGTGAATCACATGACACCAGTTAAGAGATATTAGCTAATTTAGGAGGTTCAGTTCAATATCGCATACAAATTCTATTGTTTGTTTTGTTCCCCTCAATGTCAAGGCATTATATTGCCCTCGCATCATTTCTAAACATAATGTTAAAGTTATATTCAACTTTTATAAAAAGAATTATAGCTTAATGCATCAGTTCAGATCTTTTCAGGTCTATCGTATGGTTTATTGAATGAACACTGGTCTTTCTGTGAAAAAATGCATCCCAAACTTCGAGCTAATACGATCAGCCTGCGTTTATCAAATGAAGTGGTTATTTTCCAAAGCTACAGTCTCCTTTGAGAACATCCTGGAAAAATACATATGCAAATCATGTTTATGTCTGTCCTTAATATGCACAGAGACTGAAGTTAAGAGAGAGGGACTGAAGTTAAATAATAGAGCCATCCAAGTTTTAAACTAAAATCTGAGGTGTCACACATGCACATAAATAAACCCACTCAGCACACACAGAGTCTGAGCATATTGTAAGCTAACTAAAGCTAAAAGGGAAGTGGCAGTGCCTTGGGGAAAACCCTGCAGATAAAGTGAAAGAGAAAGACAGCATTAACTGGCAAAAAAAACAACAACAAAAAAACAAACAACTGGGTGTCCAAGAACATGCTAATCCTAAGAGATAATGGCTCTGTATTAACTTGTCGTGGTCAGAGTTCAACCAAAGTTTAACTCTGAATTAATGCCTTTCACAAGGAAATAGGTAATTTAACTAAACCCTGCACAGTCTTTCAAACACATTTCAACAGTAACATCATCACTGCTTCATTAGGTAAGTGAGCAAATAACATTTAAGTGCTAATTGCACATTTGAGGAGTGGGACTTGGCATGAGTTGACCTCTCTCTGTGAAAATGAATTTCCCTTAATTACCTCGTCTGTTATTCTTAACCTTCCGCCCACCTGTTGCTCACTTGTAGACCTTTTTCAACCTTAAAGTGTTTTACTGGGATCATTATGTTTGGTCATCTCCTCTTTTGGGGAGAAAAGGTTCACAGGTTTTCATTTTTTTCTTATGATGAAGGACTGAAAAGTTTTGCAAAGCATAGAATCAAATTGGCTTCGTTTTAGACATATGTTGTAAAGTTAGCTTTGGTCTGCATATGCTATTTACATAAACAATACTTCAAAGACCCCACATACAGTGATACACATAATGCAACCCAATGCGAGACCCTATCTAGGGTCTTTCAAGACCTTTCTTTTTTTCTCTCTCTCACCACCCAAGGTTCATTGTAACAGCAGTGTGACAAACTGTCAGCAAACATCCAATCCACTGTGTGCTGCTGTGCGGTGTCAACAACACAGAAAGCTCCACTCGCCTACAATCCGTCAACCATGACGGAGGGACATCAAATAGCACAGCGGCTGCCAGCATTCATCAGTAAAACCTGCACACTGAGATGACTGCTTCAGCCCACCTCTCCTCCACCCACTGTCGTGCTCTCACCTTTATTCAGCCTGACTAGTTGTTTTCCGTCTCTGAATCTCTGTCACTGCAATTGTGATCACATGTGTATATATACATGCATACGTAAGCACGCATATGCACATCCAAGTATGCTGACAACATCACTCTGTTTTCAACATGTCCCTGCCAGTTACAGTATCATGTGTAGGCACAGAATACTCACATCTTCCCATGTGTGCAGTGTCTTTTCCTACACATGATAGGAGCCATTGTGTGCTATTTTATTATACTCTCTTAAATGTCAAAAGAATTGTGGCTCTGTAACAGTGAGTTAAGGACCCATGGGTGTAAAACGACATTTTCTAGAGCTTTAGAAGCACCATACTCTGTCTGAATGTTGCATGGGCCATTGTTGGAGCATGCAGTGATTTTTATTTTTTTTTTACTCCAATTTCAAAACAATAAATCAGGTTGACATATTTGTATTGATGTAATGAAAACAACATATTGTTTTGAAAATTATTAGTAAAAAAGATAAAGGGTATATTTTAATGCTAAAAAGGCATTAGAGTCCCCAGTGCTGTACAGCGGCTTTATATAAAGTATTTGGATATGAACAGTGAGGACAAAGGTCGGTTCAAGGCACAGTACTGCACAGGACAAGGTTTATAACTCTCTTAAGAGTAACCATTAAATGAGTAGCCAAAGACAAGGAGGGTTAATGTTACTAATAGACACTGTTAATTAAATCAGTAAAAGCTCAACTCACCTCATTCAGCATGATGGAGGTGGCCTGCTCCACATTTGACTTTTGTATTAGAAAGTAATTGGACTTGTGGTATTTATTATCCATTAGGTGGTGAAGGGCATTAGTGGAAATACTCTCACAAACATTAATTTGATCTAACGTTGATGTGCAGTAATGAATAATTTATCAATTCCCTTGACATTGCTCCATTTTTAGGGTGATATGGAGCTTTCAAATCTTACATTTACTTTGTATCAAAACAGATTTCGGCATAAAAAATTTTTTTTGTTGCCATCCTCTCTGAGGTGAAGCGGTTCCATCCTTCTACAGCTGACCTGTTCTGACATGGGGAGGTGCCTATTGAGCCTTGTTATTTTCCCAGAAGGCACCTCATTAGAGTCCCTATGACCTTTTACAATTGAACAGACCATTGGTTGTGCAACGTTTTGAATACAGATACCCATTCCACTGACATTTTTACAAAAGAAAGGACATTCTGCCCTGTTTTGAGAAAGTGCTGCCAAGCTGAACATTGGTTCAGGGTTGCATAGATCAATTATGCTGCACCTCTGGCAAGTTCGGTTTCTGTTTGCAAAATATACCTCAGGGTTACGAGACAGAAAAATAATTTCAGCCACATTTGGCACAAATTGCTTTCCAGTTGTTTGATCCGTCAGCTTCAAGAAAGTATGTTTTTTTAGTATTTTACTAACCCATATAAAGATGTATACAATACACGATTGCTGGCTGACAGTTATAGAGCTATCCTCTGTTTTTTTTTCCTGTAGAACCTTGTTTTAAGCAACTATAAATTGTGAAGTCAGGTCAATAAAAGTAAAGTTGATCATTAGCACTAGGTAATACAAGACATACATTGCACTATTACTCTTAAAACCACATTTTAATAGCTGTAATGAAAAGCTTGATTCATGGCATGAGCGTATTTTCTACAATGAACCACAAGTGGCTGAAATCCATTCCACTTATCTCCACCTCTGCTATTGTGTCCTGTCCCTGTCCTTGGTAAGCCTGCTGTTTTGCATCTTGTATATCATTAGCCCAAGAAGCACATAACAGTCTCTGCAGGAGAGGTTGTATCCTACAGTAGACGACCTTCACCTAAGCCAAGTGCATAATTTGCACATCTTGGTCACAGTGTTTTTATCTACATTTTTTTTTTATTATTCTCTGCAGTCTGCATTTATTTTGCCAAATACTCAATATTAAATTAACGTTTGTCAAAAAGAAAATATCTGTATTCTATGTCTTTTTCCCCTAACATGGTATATATGTAATATCTTTCTTGTCTATTAGCAGGCTTGCAAGACAATTTTCTTCATCTCACTGAAGGATGGTTTCTTAATCCATGAGCAAACCCGCACCTGCTTTCTGAACTTTCACTTCCCCACAACTAAACTGGTGTTTATCTGTCATGACCTCATACTGAATCTCTAAATTCACCTCTGTGGCGCTGCACTGTGCTAAAAAAAAAAAAAGGTAATGGACTAACCAAGCCCAGTGATACGGAAGGCCACAACAGCAATAAAAAGGCTGTTTAATTTTGCCCCCAGTTTAAGATCTCTGCGATATTGTGGGATGCACACATAATTGCAGGGATCAGGGACAGATTAAAGAAAGATGCCCTTGGCTGAGCTGGATGACAATATTCTCTCTACTATCTCTCTCTCTCTCTTCTTATTTCCAAATTCTCTCCCTCTGGCATCAGCAATAATTTGACTCTCGTCTAAAAATGAAAGTTTTCGACCAAACTTGCCAGTTTGGTTCTAACAAGATTTAAGTTAAATGGACATTATACATTTTTATTAAGGAACTCCATACTTAACAATAACCCTAACCCTAATAATAGCCTTTTCTGCTGCACATTAGCTTATATCTGTCTGCTTGGATGTGAAAATTCAGTTGAATGGTCCCTCTCAAACCGTGACATATGAGGCAAGACTGTGAGGTCTATGTCTATGTATGTTGACCCCCTGCCAAGAATAAATAATGGAAAACTGGCTGACCATGGCCCCAGTCTGTGCCTCTCACACAGCAAGCCTGTTCAGCGCCAGCAGACAGATGACATTGTACATGGACGAGATGTATTCCTCTTCAGTAGCAGTAAACACGACACATAGCCCTGTTGATGACTGTGCTATATTCAGAGCTTGACAAGATATTTAGGGCTGACAAGCAGTAATGTTAACAGCACTGAACAGCTGACACTCCCCCCACGGACATGGTGCACAGTGGGAGAGCCTCTCAAAGCAGAGCTGCTAGCCGAGCTACAACACAGGTACCCACACTGTAACTCTTTCAAAGGGCCATAAACGTACTTCTAGTCAAAGCACCACCGGACTATCTCTTTCCCAGCAGAGACCTGCTCATGGCTGGTTAGCTCTGATTAACAGGTCTAAGATGCTGCTGTCCATGCTACACTGAGTGGTGGTCATGTCACACATGACCTAGCCACAATGGGACGATGTGGCTTACACTGTTTCATTTCTGATATATGGGAGGGAGTGTTGTAGCAGATTTTGAGGGTGTAGTTAGCCTTTAAATAATAACATCAACATCCTTATGCTCTACATTCGAGTAAACCAGTAGAGCAATCAAGATTTTGGGTTAATAACTCTGGAAAGCAAAACTATTTTCTTATAGTTTGTTAACTTGTGTTAATGCCATTCCCAACCATGCCCCCTTTCTTGCATTCAAATGCAAATTTTCTGAATATGTGAAATCTGCCTCTGTTTTCAACAGAAATCTTTTTATACCACCACAGGATGGAAATAGATCAATATATCCAATGGTTTATTTTCAATTTCATGCTTTTCTGGTTCCATCAAAATGTGTCAGTGGGTGATAAATCCCAGTCCCCTCACTACTGCAGTGTCAACAGGATTTGCTGACTGAATCCCAGCTGTCATTCTCACATCATAAACGTATTCAGGATCCTTATTTACCCTACATGTGCTAATCAGGGTCATGACTTCTATGTAAAATGTGACAGACGGGGAAAGTCTGGCAGGTCTATTTTCAGTCAGGGAGACATGATGAGGACAAAAGTGACTGTGATGTGATATAATTTTCCAGTGATGGTGTTTTGTTAGTGAGTCACTATGTCACTGCATGGAAGTACCTGCTTTACAAATAATCATAATTATATTCATTGCAATAGTCTAACAGTATATCATGTATGCATATGGTATGGTTTACACCATCATGTAATTACTTGATAGGCTTGCAAGATTATTTTTGAATACATGCTGCTTTAAGAGACTTATTTAAATGCAAACAAGCTGATTCATTGCTTTCTCTTCCCTCAAATATGCATGTTTTAGGCAAAGAAGCACAACTAAGTTATTCACACCCTTGGGACAGAAAACAGACTTCAAAAGAAGAGCGTGATTTGCTTGGCCATTTCGAACAGAACCAAAATTAAACAGAAAAGACAACATTTGTGTTGAACTGCAATGAAAAAATTTATTTTCCACGACATATTTCATAGACATAGACGTTTGTTTTGGCATGAAAATTGTGAAAACTTTCATAGCACTTTCATTGACGCATTGAATTATTTTTCCCCAAACAATATTGCTAGGACAATATGGCAATCCGGCAGATGATAGTTGATGATTAAAAGTAAATCAACATAACCATTTGCCTCTCTGTGGCCTGGTTTCTGACTGCAGAGGAGTCCTCAGCTGACTAAAGTGACCCTGCCTTTCTGATGGAACGGATGAAAATGGTCCTTGACCCAAGGCCAACATTATGATGATTAGCCTGACAAGTTAAATTCCTCCCTAGAGGTTCTTAATACAACCTCAATTAAACTGTCCCAGTCCCTGGACAACCCGAGGCAAGCCGGACTCTCTGGTCTTCAGTTTATTACAGATCATCATCATGTGTGCGCAATCATGCCCATTTTAATCTCTGGACATTTTAATTTCACACGCTTTCAGTTTTTACTGTTTAAATCCAGTCTTTGATTCATGAGATATCTAACGCATCAGTGAAGAAGCTTCATTAGAAATGCATCTTACTGCTACTTTTCATTTTGAATTGTGGTCCGTTCCACAGAGTGGTTAAAGACTATCATGAAATAAAAATAACGGTATTGTATTTGGGGGGAAAGTGGATTTTTAATTTCAGCCATTTAAAAAAAAGACAATCCTTCATAAAATACTCATCATATAGAAATGATCAAACCAAATATTTTTTGCAAGGAAATTAAACAGTAGCTCATCTCTTTCCATCTTCCTTTCTGCTGAATTAAATGTATGACTTTGCTTTATTCTCTATTTTAGGCTCATTTTACATTATGCCATGGAGCACTGATGCAGTTTACAAAGATGTATGTTCCCCTCTTTAGTATTAACACTTGCAACCAACTTATTCCTCAGACACCTTTTTAAGACTAAAGGAGAGCAGGAGAGGGAGGGGGAGAAGAGAGTTCAAGCATTATATGAAAATGAAAACACCAAAAGAGCACCAGCACAAAAATAACTGCAGGACTAACAAATTAAGGAGAAGTAGTGAACCCTAAAATCAGCAGAAGAACACTATTTACATCTCTTCTCTCAGAAGATTTAGTAAGACTGCAAAGTCGTAACCTGGTGAAGGAACAAGTATCTCAACAACTAAAATAGACTCTATAACGTCTTTACTTTAAACATTTTGTCTTAACTGAGACTGACAGTGTTTATTTTGCAAGGACTGCCTCTTGGTAGTGATACTGTCACACAGATGAGTGACAAAGTAAAAACATAGTGTTTATAAGGCGCAAGTCCACCTCGAACCTGGGGGGATAAACAACATTCTGCCAAAACATATTCCCTCATTTTCGTCCAGATTATGCAAACATCAGACCAGGCGTCCACATTTTTTTCTACTGCAATCCGACGGGGATATAGTGAGAATAAGGTGAATAAATAATTACTTAAGGTGAGGGACTGAATCTAATGATAAAACCTTGTTCATTTAGGCTCATAGCCACTTTCACTGATTGCAGCCGGTAAATATTGGTCTTGCATAAAGATAGCTGCTCCGTCCTTGGTATAGAATCTTTGACGCAACACAATCGGTATTGCTGCTTTGCGGTTCTTTTTATCGACCAGTCAAAGGGCTGGTGGAGCAGGCAGCAGCATTGATATCCAAAAGGTTGGTTAAAGGTGTGTTAACATCTATTTATGGCTAACTGTAGGGGTAGAAATCAGGCTCATGCACATGTGACCAGTTTTCCTAATGAGTGAGATATTTAAAACAGAACCATGCGTACATATACAGCTTGACAAACCTGCGATCAAGAATGCATATAGTATGTATATTTCTGTCTTGGTCCACACAGTTTTACAAAAAAAAAAAGTTTTTGGAGTTTTCATGAGAGCACTGTCAAACACATCAGTCCAAAATATAGCATGGATGTTCAGCTGGGTTAAGATCTGGTGACTATCTTGGGGCCATATCACATCATTTTCATCAAACCATTCAGTGACCCCTGATTCCCTGTATGGAAGTGTCTGAATTTATTATGATTCTCCATTTATTCATGCAGGTTTTTCCTCTAATTTATCACCAGTCTGTATATTGTTCTGAAATTGTTATTGCAATAGTATCATGCTAATGTGCCACCGAATGATAAATCTAGACAGTAGAGGAGACAATTTCAAATAATGCCTCATCATCCTTAGAAGCACAGTGGTTGCATTTTGGGGTTTGAGGTATTTAGGGAAATTAAAGGTTAGCTGTTTACCATCGAGTGTTGGCACTGTAACCCAAAGTACAAGCTCAAAAGAAAATCATTAAAACCTCATTTGTATTCTCTGCACCACTGCCCTGAAAACAATGCAGTAAAACAATGAACATAGCACTTTTTTTTACTTGATTTTAACCATTCTTAACATTACAATGACATTTTTTATTTTTTATATAATTTATATTTCCATTTCTGATTGTATCACGTTATTTCTATGGCCTATCTTACCAAACCTGTATCGTGTAATTCATATCTAAAGACCAATGGGGAGGGATATAATAGCAAGATATTGGTCTCACTCTACAGTGACTTATCTCATTTTCTCATTGTGTGTAGAGTCGCTATGAGGAGGAACTCGGGGTACGGTGCTTTGCATTGTAATCTTTCCAGGCCAATTGGTATTCTGCCTGAGCCTGGGAATAAATGCAGCTCTTGCCTTTTCGCTCATTTAAATTCTGACCAGTCTATAATGCGCCAAAGAACAACAAAACATGTTATCATATGGAGACACAGATCAGTTCCCCCTATCAATTGCAGTTCTAACACATATAGTATTTTAATCAGTTATGATGATGTTATTACCCTCAGCACTGCCTCCTCCCTTCATCCCCATCATCATCTGAACACCTGGTGACCCTGCACTGATGAAGCCGCTCTAAATGGGATTCAGTCACCCTAACCCTGGAGGATTGCGTCTGCAATTAATCACTCAGTGTTTTGAAACACAAACAGCCTGTTGATGCCCATTAGGAGTTTAAATGTGGAGACTCGTGTGTATGTTTAGCGGAGCTGTTGCTTTTTATGACACAGTTGTAAGTTCAGTTGATAATGTTTTTTTGTATTTTAAATGAATTAGACTACTCAGAAATGCTATTATTATGACATTTTTCAGTGAATAATTTTGAAT
Organism: Dicentrarchus labrax; assembly: GCF_905237075.1. Lineage (NCBI taxonomy): Eukaryota > Metazoa > Chordata > Actinopteri > Moronidae > Dicentrarchus > Dicentrarchus labrax. Next base: position 22,407,458 of record NW_026136705.1, on the reverse strand, counting down.
CCTCTACCTTTTGCTGACAAAAAGTGGACAGCATACTTAAACAAGTAAACAATGATTATTTGATGACATTGATTCATGATTATTGACAGCCATACAGGTATAAGGCTTCACATTTTCTTTATTATATCAAGCTCTTCAAGCTGTCCTATTTTGGAAGTAAAAATGATCAAAAATGTCGACCAGCAAGTGAATAACAAATAAAGTTGTTTTCATTTTAACATCAGGTAAGGACAGCAAGAGCCAAGTGAAATGGAATCAAGCTGTCAAACTGTTTATGCTGCACAATGAACCAAAAGTAATAAAGCAGCACCCACGGGACTGTGTCCATACATTTATTCATCTGTGAAACCACAAAAGCACAAGCAAGTATGAAAAACTGGACACACAAACAAAGATCAAAAGAGCATCTGTATGCCAGAGACAGGGAGGCAATACACATGCACAATTCAACCACTCCGTACACATGCTCACTTATTCAGAGGCCCATGTACACAGAGTACATGCACACATGAACACACACGTTGTATAACGCCTTGGGCACAAGCCACGTTTCACATTTTACACTTTACGTGTTCAACGCAGACAAACAGGTCATGCCAACCAACATTAAAGGGAAATTTCTGTGAATCCATATAATCTCTTGCATCTGAGCAATTACCCACATGTGTGGGTAGCACTGAGGCAGAGACAGACACAGAGACAGGCGTAAAGATTGGCGAGCTTTGATTTCTGCCTCTTGTGGCCACTGCTACTGTAGTCTAGCTTCACAGATGTCAGCCACTTGATTAATCCTCCCGTTGGCTGACTTTAACTTCCTTCAAAATCCACCAACCAACAAATGTGCGGCAAACAAGAGCGGCAAAGGTAGCCATCCAGTTAGTTACACCAGAAAGTGTATGATGGAAAATAGAAAAGTGACAAGTGCTTTTTTCTTTTTCAGTAAAAATCCCAATAGAGTGGGGAAAAACATTAATATGTGTAAAACATATGACAATTTGGTAACTTCGAAAATGAAGCTTTCCCCTTTGGGAAATTATCTCAAGACACTTCCTCAGTCTAATCATGGGATTTTAAGAGTCTGTTTGGAAGGACACTGTGATTGCATTGTGAACTGAGTGCTTAGACAAGTGTAATTGGTTGCTTGCTAATGAATCCCAAATACCTGAGCTCAGAATGGGCTCTGCCAAACCAGTCTTCGTTTGATCCAGTAAAAAACAAAATAGATGCTTCTAACAGTCTCTGGGTAAACAAACGTGCATCCAATGAGAGATAATCTAAGCATATAGGATTCAACAAAGTTGTTTTTTTTAAAGGCATGGTAATGTATGCTGCATAAAAAAGCTAATTATGCATGTGTATCTTGAAGTTTCCCTTAACAACAAATAATTTACATGCCAACATTCTCCAGGATGAGAAATAGCGAGCTGAGCTTATATTTCAACAACAGAAAGATGCTAGAGTGTTAATTAAACAAAGCTCTATGCTGTAAATAGATAGCACAACATTCAGATGGATGAACCAAGTATGAGGAAAGTGGAACTGCATGACTGGTAGTAAAGAAAATGGGGATGCAGTAAAAACAGGTGGAAGTATGGGTGATGATAAGTGGCTACACATCTGTTGAGACTTTGAATGTGTGTGTGTGTGTGTGTGTGTGTGTGTGTGTGTGTGTGTGTGTGTGTGTGTGTGAGTGTGTGTATGTGTGATTGGCTGTTGGAGTGAAAGCAGGGTGCAGACGAGTAGAGTCGAGGTTGAATGCGGTGGGAAGGCTTGATTAGATTCTGGGGTCTAGCTTGTGTGGCTAAATTAGCGCGCATGGGTTGGTGTGTGTGTGTGTGTGTGTGTGTGTGTGTGTGTGTGCGTGTATTCGATGACATGTGGTGAAGATGGAGTGAGGCTATAAACCAGGTGGCTGTGACTGTTGGAAGGTTTTAATATATGTGGGGGAGCTTGGAAGACAACAGGGAGCTTAGAAAAGCGGTATTAAAAGGGCGGGGTTTGGATGGCAGGACAAAGTAAGAGAGAAAACATGAAAGTCGGGTGTGTCTCTATGGCGGCTTACTGTTTTAATGCGTTCATACTGATAGTGTTGCTAAAAATGATCACTTCTGTTGTATAATATGGCAATAAGAGAAGGAAAGCTCTGGCAGTTAATATAGGAAAATAAAAAGTGTGTGCAGCCAGTGCCACTCACATTGGGAAATGCTGTTTTTATATACAAATACATTATAAATATGTATAATTCAGAGATGAAAAACAAAATGAAATGTAAATAGCAAAATGAACTAGAAAATTCCTAAAGCAATTTTGATTGTGCCTTGCTCTGGCCCGTGACACTGGCCCATACATTACTGACACTGCCGAGTAGTTTACAGTACAATGAGGGGAGACACCCGTGTTTAATTCGGCGTCCGCGTGATCCACTAACAACCACGTATTTTAATGACAAATCGTGTTTTTTCCATCTATTCCCACGGTCTTCTCCCACTGAAATAGTGAGCCTGGTAACGAGTTGATGCGACAAAGTCGGCCAAAAAGTTGGTATTTATGTATTATATTGATGCCGAGTTAACAAGAAGACTGTTGAGATATGATGAGTTTTTTCTTGTGTTTCTACAGTTATGTGCTTTTATGTAAGCGCAAATAATTGTTAATATATGGTATTTCTTAAATGGAGTTTGGCATAATATTGTCCTGGGATAATGCAGGAAGGGTCATGGTTTAATTAAAATTGCTAAAGTAACTAAATAAGTAATAACCACAATGGTGGGAATAATAAGTATGTAGTTATAATAATAATAATAATAACAACAATAATAAGTAATGCTATCAATAATATGAATAACAATATTTATATTAATAAATAATACATAATTAAGAAAGAAAACTATTCTTACTGTGCAGTCATAGGCAGTTACAACAGTCTGAGTGTCTTCTTCCTCACAAAATAAATTTAACTTGATGTTTTATTACATTACTGAATCTGTATTACTTGTGTAATGTGTAACAAGTTGAAATAGATGGCTAATTAAGAATTTCAGTGTCTTTTGTGACGTTTAATTAGCAAAGTAATCGTTTGTCCTCTCTAGCTAGCGAGTGCTAGCACATTCATACCTTGTTCTGTCTAGCTAGCTGGCACTAGAACATTAGTAGCTTATCCTATCTAGCAAACAAAGCATATTAATTAATTAGCTAGCCTTCTTCTACCTTCTAATTCTCTTTAGGTAGCTAGCTAGAGCTAGCACACATAAACACATTAACCAAAGCTAGCGCTTAGCTATGTGCTAATCGCTAGCTAAACGCTAATCACTAGCTGTGCGCTAATCGCTAGCTAACCGCTAACCGCTAGCTAACCGCTAATCGCTAGCAAAGTGCTAGCTTTGGTTAATGTGTTTAATTGTATTATTCTCCTGAAGGAGTGCTAATATAAATTAAGGAACAGCTCATAGTAGGGTAAAATATTTGAGGTGTATTGAACTTATTTTGTGTTAATATTAAAATCATTCAGCTTTAAATTGTTTGCTTGTTAGCCACCTGTTAATTATCTTTAGCTAGCCAGCTAGCTTATTAATGCCATGTAATCCTCCCTATAGCATATTGATAACCTGTCATCCTCCTTAGCTAGTGCTAGCATACTGATATCATGTCATTCTCTTTAGCTAGCTAGATAGAGCTAGCACACATAAACACATAAACCAAAGGTAGCGCTTAGCTACATGCTAATCGCTAGCTAACCGCTAATCGCTAGCTAAGCGCTAATCGCTAGCTAAGTGCTAGCTTTGGTTAATGTGTTTAGTTGTATTATGCTCCTGAAGGAGTGCTAATGTAAATTAAGGAACAGCTCATAGTAGGGTAAAATATTTAAGGTGTATTGAACTTATTTTGTGTTAATATTAAAATCATTCAGCTTTAAATTGTTTGCTTGTTAGCCACCTGCTAATTATCTTTAGCTAGCCAGCTAGCGCTAGCTTATTAATGTCTTGTCATTCTCTGTAGCTAGCTGTGTGCGTGTGTGTGTGTGTATGTGTGTGTGTGTGTGTGAGCAGGCTTTGGTTGTCATGGCAATCAGGGGAGCCCACAGCAGCTGCGCGCGCTCTCTCTCTGTCTCTAACTCCTCAGAGAGACAGAAACATTTAAAATGAATCCCCTCAAAAGCATGGCCAGGAACGACCGAAATGAAAACCGAAAAGACCGTGGGCGTTGTCATCTTGTTGACTATAGCACTGCCAAGTTTCAGTGGTTAAAGTTAAAAAATGTGACCTGGGGAGATTGAGAGAGAAGAGGTTCAACGAGCTCCTTTCAAGATTCGTCCTCTAAAATTAACATGGGAGTAGATGGGGCCGTGAGAGGGTGTTGTTGGCGCATCAGTGCGTTTCCCGCCAAAACTATTTGTCTGACAGCTTCAGCAGTGGTATCACTGCGACCCCAACAAATTTACCTACGTTTCTATCTATAAATTATTTCTGTAGAGTGAAATTTGTGGCCATGACAGCAGTTTACAAATTTATTTTTCGACAAATTTTTCCCTTCTCCCCACACTCTAGCGATGATGTCACGCACTCTGGCAGTTTTTTTCAGTTGGAGGTTCTCGCAATACACACCCATTCATTTTTTTGACCGGTTTTTGGCGATTTATCGGCAAACCGTTTGGCGAAATTCTTAGAAAAGTCATAGCACTCGATTCCCGGCCGAGCCGCACGTTTTGATACCTTTTTTGTGTACGTGCGACAAAAGCTGCGGGAGAAGAAGCGCGCCGAAAAACGTACGGAAGAAGAATAATAACTAGAAAATTCCTAAAGAAATTTTGATTGTGCCTTGCTCTGGCCCATATGTTAATACCATGTCTACGTGCTAACCGCTATTTAACCGCTAATCGCTAGCTACATGCTAATCACTAGCTAAGCGCTAATCGCTAGCTAAGTGCTAGCTGTGGTTAATGTGTTTAATTGTATTATGCTCCTGAAGGAGTGCTAATGTAAATTAAGGAACAGCTCATAGTAGGGTAAAATATTTAAGGTGTATTGTTCTTATTTTGTGTTAATATTAAAATCATTCAGCTTTAAATTGTTTGCTTGTTAGCCACCTGCTAATTATCTTTAGCTAGTCAGCTAGCGCTAGATTATTAATGCCATGTAATCCTCCCTATAGCATATTGATAACCTGTCATCCTCCTTAGCTAGCGCTAGCATATTAATATCATGTCATTCTCTTTAGCTAGCTAGCTAGAGCTAGCACACATAAACACATAAACCAAAGGTAGCGCTTAGCTACGTGCTAATCGCTAGCTAACCGCTAATCGCTAGCTACATGCTAATCACTAGCTAAGCGCTAATCGCTAGCTAAGTGCTAGCTGTGGTTAATGTGTTTAATTGTATTATGCTCCTGAAGGAGTGCTAATGTAAATTAAGGAACAGCTCATAGTAGGGTAAAATATTTAAGGTGTATTGTTCTTATTTTGTGTTAATATTAAAATCATTCAGCTTTAAATTGTTTGCTTGTTAGCCACCTGCTAATTGTCCTTAGCTAGCCAGCTAGCGCTAGCTTATTAATGCCTTGTCATTCTCTGTAGCTAGCTGTGTGTGTGTGTGTGTGTGTGTGTGTGTGTGTGTGAGCAGGCTTTGGTTGTCATGGCAATCAGGGGAGCCCACAGCAGCTGCGCACGCTCTCTCTCTGTCTCTAACTCTTGAGAGAGACAGAAAACAATTAAAACGAATCCCCTCAAAAGCATGGCCAGGAACGACCGAAGTGAAAACCGAAAAGACCGTGGGCGTCATCATCTTGTTGACTATAGCACTGCCGAGTTTCAGTGGCTAAAGTTAAAAAATGTGACCTGGGGAGATTGAGAGAGAAGAGGTTCAACGAGCGTTTTCAAGATTCCTCCTCTAAAATTAACATGGGAGTAGATGGGGCCGTGAGAGGGCGTTGCTGGCGCATCAGTGCGTCTCCCGCCAAAACTATTTGTCTGACCGCTTCAGCAGTAGTATCACTGCAACCCCAACGGATTTACCTACGTTTCTATCTATAAATTATTTCGGTAGAGTGAAATTTGTGGCCATGACAGCAGTTTACAAATTTATTTTTCGACAAATTTTTCCCTTCTCCCCACACTCTAGCGATGATGTCACGCACTCTGGCAGTTTTTTTCAGTTGGAGGTTCTCGCAATACACACCCATTCATTTTTTGGACCGGTTTTTGGCGATTTATCGGCAAACCGTTTGGCGAAATTCTTAGAAAAGTCATAGCACACCATTCCCGGCCGAGCCGCACGTTTTGATACCTTTTTTGTGTATGTGCGACAAAAACTGCGGGAGAAGAAGCGCGCCGAAAAACAGGCGGAAGAATAATAAGAAAACTAAGCAAAGAGAAGAGTAGTATTGTGCTTGCTTATGCAAGGCACAATAACTAGAAAATTCCTAAAGCAATTTTGATTGTGCCTTGCTCTGGCCCATATGTTAATACCATGTCATTCTCTTTAGCTAGAGCTAGCACACATAAACACATTAACCAAAGGTAGCACTTAGCTATGTGCTAATCGCTAGTCATGCGCTAATCGGTAGTTAAGCGCTAATCGCTAGCTACGTGCTAATCGCTAGCTATGTGCTAATCGCTAGCTAACTGCTAATCGCTAGCTAAGCGCTAATCGCTAGCTACGTGCTAATCGCTAGCTACATGCTAATCGCAAGCTAACTGCTAATCGCTAGCTACATGCTAATCGCTAGCTAACTGCTAATCGCTAGCTAAGTGCTAGCTTTGGTTAATGTGTTTAATTGTATTATGCTCCTGAAGGAGTGCTAATGTAAATTAAGGAACAGCTCAGAGTAGGGTAAAATATTTAAGGTGTATTGAACTTATTTTGTGTTAATATTAAAATCATTCAGCTTTAAATTGTTTGCTTGTTAGCCACCTTCTAATTATCTTTAGCTAGCCAGCTAGCGCTAGATTATTAATGCCATGTAATCCTCCCTATAACATATTGATAACCTGTCATCATCCTTAGCTAGCGCTAGCATATTAATATCATGTCATTCTCTTTAGCTAGCTAGCTAGAGCTAGCACACATAAACACATTAACCAAAGGTAGCACTTAGCTATGTGCTAATCGCTAGCTAAGACCTAATTGCTAGCTACGTGCGAATCGCTTGCTAACCGCTAATCGCTAGCTAAGCGCTAATCGCTAGCTAACTGCTAATGGCTAGCTGTGCGCTAATCGCTAGCTGTGCGCTAATCGCTAGCTTAGCGCTAATCGCTAGTGCGCTAATAGCTAGCTAAGTGCTAGCTTTGGTTAATGTGTTTAATTGTATTATGCTCCTGAAGGAGTGCTAATGTAAATTAAGGAACAGCTCATAGTAGGGTAAAATATTTAAGGTGTATTGTTCTTATTTTGAGTTAATATTAAAATCATTCAGCTTTAAATTGTTTGCTTGTTAGCCACCTGCTAATTATCTTTAGCTATCCAGCTAGCGCTAGCTTATTAATGTCTTGTCATTCTCTGTAGCTAGCTGTGTGTGTGTGTGTGTGTGTGTGTGTGTGTGTGTGAGCAGGCTTTGGTTGTCATGGCAATCAGGGGAGCCCACAGCAGCTGCGCACGCTCTCTCTCTGTCTCTAACTCCTCAGAGAGACAGAAAACATTTAAAATGAATCCCCTCAAAAGCATGGACAGGAACGGCCGAAATGAAAACCGAAAAGACCGTGAGCGTCGTCATCTTGTTGACTATAGCGCTGCCGAGTTTCAGTGGCTAAAGTTAAAAAATGTGACCTGGGGGAGATTGAGAGAGAAGAGGTTCAACGAGCGTTTTTCAAGAATCCTCCTCTCCATTTTAACATGGGAGTAGATGGGGCCGTGAGAGGGCGTTGCTGGCGCATCAGTGCGTCTCCCGCCAAAACTATTTGTCTGACAGCTTCAGCAGTAGTATCACTGCGACCCCAACGGATTTACCTACGTTTCTATCTATAAATTATTTCTGTAGAGTGAAATTTGTGGCCATGACAGCAGTTTACAAATTTATTTTTCGACAAATTTTTCTCTCTCCCCACACTCTAGCGATGATGTCACGCACTCTGGCAGTTTTTTTCAGTTGGAGGTTCTCGCAATACACACCCATTCATTTTTTGGACCGGTTTTTGGCGATTTATCGGCGAACCGTTTGGCGAAATTCTTAGAAAAGTCATAGCACTAATGTCCTCAACGAGCCGCACGTTCTGATACCTTTTTTGTGTACGTGCGATCAAAGCTCTGGGAGAAGAAAAGAAGCGCGCCAGGCGAAAAAGCGTACGGAAGAATAAAATATTATAACTAGAAAATTCCTAAAGCAATTTTGATTGTGCCTTGCTCTGGGCCCATATAGGGTATAAAGTAACTTATTTTATATTTTATTTTTTTTTTCTTTACATGTCATTCTCTTTAGCTAGCTAGCTAACCGCTAGCTTAACACGTGCTAATCGCTAGCTACTGCGCTAATCGCTAGCTAAGTGCTAACCGATAATTGGTAGCTAAGTGCTAGCTGTGGTTAATGTGTTTAATTGTATTATGCTCCTGAAGGAGTGCTAATGTAAATTAAGGAACAGCTCATAGTAGGGTAAAATATTTAAGGTGTATTGTTCTTATTTTGTGTTAATATTAAAATCATTCAGCTTTAAATTGTTTGTTTGTTAGCCACCTGCTAATTACCTTTAGCTAACCAGCTAGCGCTAGCTTATTAATGTCTTGTCATTCTCTGTAGCTAGCTGTGTGTGTGTGTGTGTGTGTGTGTGAGCAGGCTTTGGTTGTCATGGCAATCAGGGGAGCCCACAGCAGCTGCGCACGCTCTCTCTCTGTCTCTAACTCCTCAGAGAGACAGAAACATTTAAAATGAATCCCCTCAAAAGCATGGCCAGGAACGACCGAAATGAAAACCGAAAAGACCGTGAGCGTCGTCATCTTGTTGACTATAGCAGTGCCGAGTTTCAGTGGCTAAAGTTAAAAAATGTGACCTGGGGAGATTGAGAGAGAAGAGGTTCAACGAGCGTTTTTCAAGATTTGTCCTCTAAAATTAACATGGGAGTAGATGGGGCCGTGAGAGGGTGTTGCTGGCGCATCAGTGCGTCTCCCGCCAAAACTATTTGTCTGACAGCTTCAGCAGTGGTATCACTGCGACCCCAACGAATTTACCTACGTTTCTATCTATAAATTATTTCTGTAGAGTGAAATTTGTGGCCATGACAGCAGTTTACAAATTTATTTTTCAACAAATTTTTCCCTTCTCCCCACACTCTAGCGATGATGTCACGCACTCTGGCAGTTTTTTTCAGTTGGAGGTTCTCGCAATACACACCCATTCATTTTTTGGACCGGTTTTTGGCGATTTATCGGCAAACCGTTTGGCGAAATTCTTAGAAAAGTCATAGCACTCGATTCCCGGCCGAGCCGCACGTTTTGATACCTTTTTTGTGTATGTGCGACAAAAGCTGCGGGAGAAGAAGCGCGCCCGAAAAAACGTACGGAAGAAGAATAATAATAAGCCCGAGGAAGAGTAGTATTGTGCTTGCTTATGCAAGGCACAATAACTAGAAAATTCCTAAAGCAATTTTGATTGTGCCTTGCTCTGGCCCATATGTTAATACCATGTCTACGTGCTAACCGCTATATCCGCTAGCTGTGCGCTAATCTCTAGCTAAGCGCTAACCCTATCGCTAGCTAAGTGCTAGCTTTGGTTAATGTGTTTAATTGTATTATGCTCCTAAGGCTAATTAAATTAAGAAGAATATTAAGGTTATTTTTAATATTAATTAGCTTTTACAATATCTTAGCTAGCCAGCTAGCGCTAGATTGCCAGTATTTTATTTTTTTTTTTTTTTTTTTTTTTTTTTTTTTAACTAAAAAAAAAAAAAAAAATAATAAAAAAAATTTTTTTTTTTTTATTTATTACTTATTAAAAAATTATTTTTTAGTTGGTAGGAATTAACTCTTAACCACTATTATTAGATATTCTATATTATTTATGGTGGGTGTGCGTTAATCGCAAGCTTAGCTTACGCGCCGGCGCTAATAGCTAGCTAAGGCTACTCTGGTTAATGTGTTTAATTGTATTATGCTCCTGAAGAAGTGCTAATGTAAATTAAGGAACAGCTCATAGTAGGGTAAAATATTTAAGGTGTATTGTTCTTATTTTGTGTTAATATTAAAATCATTCAGCTTTAAATTGTTTGTTTGTTAGCCACCTGCTAATTATCTTTAGCTAGCCAGCTAGCGCTAGCTTATTAATGCCTTGTCATTCTCTGTAGCTAGCTGTGTGTGTGTGTGTGTGTGTGTGTGTGTGAGCAGGCTTTGGTTGTCATGGCAATCAGGGGAGCCCACAGCAGCTGCGCACGCTCTCTCTCTGTCTCTAACTCCTCAGAGAGACAGAAAACAATTAAAATGAATCCCCTCGAACCCATGGCCAGGAACGACCAAAATGAAAACCGAAAACACCGTGAGCGTCGTCATCTTGTTGACTATAGCACTGCCGAGTTTCAGTGGCTAAAGTTAAAAAATGTGACCTGGAGAGATTGAGAGAGAAGAGGTTCAACGAGCGTTTTTCAGGATTCCTCCTCTAAAATTAACATGGGAGTAGATGGGGCCGTGAGAGGGCGTTGCTGGCGCATCAGTGCGTTTCCCGCCAAAACTATTTGTCTGACAGCTTCAGCAGTAGTATCACTGCGACCCCAACGAATTTACCTACGTTTCTATCTATAAATTATTTCTGTAGAGTGAAATTTGTGGCCATGACAGCAGTTTACAAATTTATTTTTCGACAAATTTTTCTCTCTCCCCACACTCTAGCGATGATGTCACGCACTCTGGCAGTTTTTTTCAGTTGAGGTTCTCGCAATACACACCCATTCATTTTTTTTTACCGGTTTTTGGCGATTTATCGGCAAACCGTTTGGCGAAATTCTTAGAAAAGTCATAGCACTAGATGTCCTCGGCCGAGCCGCACGTTTTGATACCTTTTTTGTGTATGTGCGACAAAAGCTCCGGGAGGAAGAAGCGCGCCGAAAAACGTACGGAAGAATAAATATTAAAAAAAAATAATATTTTTTCTTATCAAGGCACAAAACTAGAAAATTCCTAAAGCAATTTTGATTGTGCCTTGCTCTGGCCCATATGTTAATACCATGTCTACGTGCTAACCGCTAATCGCTAGCTGTGCGCTAATCGCTAGCTAAATCGCTAATTGCTAGCTAAGTGCTAGCTTTGGTTAATGTGTTTAATTGTATTTTGCTCCTGAAGGAGTGCTAATGTAAATTAAGGAACAGCTCATAGTAGGGTAAAATATTTAAGGTGTATTGTTCTTATTTTGTGTTAATATTAAAATCATTCAGCTTTAAATTGTTTGCTTGTTAGCCCCCTTCTAATTATCTTTAGCTAGCCAGCTAGCGCTAGATTATTAATGCCATGTAATCCTCCCTATAGCATATTGATAACCTGTCATCCTCCTTAGCTAGCGCTAGGATATTAATATCATGTCATTCTCTTTAGCTAGCTAGCTAGAGCTAGCACACATAAACACATAAACCAAAGCTAGCGCTTAGCTACGTGCTAATCGCTAGCTACATGCTAATCGCTAGCTACATGCTAATCGCTAGCTAAGTGCTAATCGCTAGCTAAGTGCTAGCTTTGGTTAATGTGTTTAATTGTATTATGCTCCCAAAGGAGTGCTAATGTAAATTAAGGAACAGCTCATAGTAGGGTAAAATATTTAAGGTGTATTGAACTTATTTTGTGTTAATATTAAAATCATTCAGCTTTAAATTGTTTGCTTGTTAGCCACCTGCTAATTATCTTTAGCTAGCCAGCTAGCTCTAGATTATTAATGCCATGTAATCCTCCCTATAGCATATTGATAACCTGTCATCCTCCTTAGCTAGCGCTAGCATATTAATATCATGTCATTCTCTTTAGCTAGCTAGCTAGAGCTAGCACACATAAACACATAAACCAAAGCTAGCGCTTAGCTACGTGCTAGCTACAATCCTAGCTACGTGCTAATCGCTAGCAACCGCTAGCTACATGCTAATCGCTAGCTGACGCTAATCGCTAGCTAAGTGCTAGCTTTGGTTAATGTGTTTAATTGTATTATGCTCCTGAAGGAGTGCTAAAGTAAATTAAGGAACAGCTCAGAGTAGGGTAAAATATTTAAGGTGTATTGAACTTATTTTGTATTAATATTAAAATCATTCAGCTTTAAATTGTTTGCTATTTAGCCGCCTGCTAATTATCTTTAGCTAGCCAGCTAGCGCTAGCTTATTAATGTCTTGTCATTCTCTGTAGCTAGCTGTGTGTGTGTGTGTGTGTGTGTGTGTGTGAGCAGGCTTCGGTTGTCATGGCAATCAGGGGAGCCCACAGCAGCTGCGCGCACTCTCTCTGTCTCTAACTCCTCAGAGAGACAGAAAACAATTAAAACGAATCCCCTCAAAAGCATGGCCAGGAACGACCGAAATGAAAACCGAAAACACCGTGGGCGTCGTCATCTTGTTGACTATAGCGCTGCCAAGTTTTAGTGGTTTAAGTTAAAAAATGTGACCTGGGGAGATTGAGAGAGAAGAGGTTCAACGAGCGTCTTTCAAGATTTGTCATCTAAAATTAACATGGGAGTAGATGGGGCCGTGAGAGGGCATTGCTGGCGCATCAGTGCGTCTCCCGCCAAAACTATTTGTCTGACAGCTTCAACAGTGGTATCACTGCGACCCCAACGAATTTACCTACGTTTCTATCTATAAATTATTTCTGTAGAGTGAAATTTGTGGCCATGACAGCAGTTTACAAATTTATTTTTCGACAAATTTTTCTCTCTCCCCACACTCTAGCGATGATGTCACGCACTCTGGCAGTTTTTTTCAGTTGGAGGTTCTCGCAATACACACCCATTCATTTTTTGGACCGGTTTTTGGCGATTTATCGGCAAACCGTTTGGCGAAATTCTTAGAAAAGTCATAGCACTAGATGTCCTCGGCCGAGCCGCACGTTTTGATACCTTTTTTGTGTATGTGCGACAAAAGCTCCGGGAGGAGAAGCGCGCCGAAAAACGTACGGAAGAATAATATTAATAAGCCCGAGGGATATATTTTTTTTTTTTTCTTATGCAAGGCACAATAACTAGAAAATTCCTAAAGCAATTTTGATTGTGCCTTGCTCTGGCCCGTGACACTGGCCCATACATTACTGACACTGCCGAGTAGTTTACAGTACAATGAGGGGAGACACCTGTGTTTAATTTGGCGTCCGCGTGATCCACTAACAACCACGTATTTTAATGACAAATCTTGTTTTTTCCATCTATTGCCACGGTCTTCTCCCACTGAAATAGTGAGGCTGGTAACGAGTTGATGCGACAAAGTCGGCCAAAAAGTTGGTATTTATGTATTATATTGATGCCGAATTAACAAGAAGACTGTTGAGATATGATGAGTTTTCTCTTGTGTTTCTACAGTTATGTGCTTTTATGTAAGCGCAAATAATTGTTAATATATGGTATTTCTTAAATGGAGTTTGGCATAATATTGTCCTGGGATAATGCAGGAAGGGTCATGGTTTAATTAAAATTGCTAAAGTAACTAAATAAGTAATAACCACAATGGTGGGAATAATAAGTATGTAGTTATAATAATAATAATGATAATAATAGTAATAATAATAACAACAATAATAAGTAATGCTATCAATAATATGAATAACAATATTTATATTAATAAATAATACATAATTAAGAAAGAAAACTATTCTTACTGTGCAGTCATAGGCAGTTACAACAGTCTGAGTGTCTTCTTCCTCACAAAATAAATCTAACTTGATGTTTTATTACATTACTAAATCTGTATTACTTGTGTCAGGTGTAACAAGTTGAAATAGATGGCTAAATAAGAATTTCAGTGTCTTTTGTGACGTTTAATTAGCACAGTAATCCTTTGTCCTCTCTAGCTAGCGAGTGCTAGCACATTCATACCTTGTTCTGTGTAGCTAGCTGGCGCTAGAACATTAGTAGCTTGTCCTCTCTAGCAAGCTAAGCATATTAATTAATTAGCTAGCCTTCTAATACCTTCTTCTACCTACTGATTCTCTTTAGCTAGCTAGAGCTAGCACACATAAACACAGTAACCAAAGCTAGCGCTAGCTGCGTGCTAATCGCTAGCTAGCGCTAAGCGCTAATCGCTAGCTAAGTGCTAGCTTTGGTTAATGTGTTTAATTGTATTATGCTCCTGAAGGAGTGCTAATGTAAATTAAGTAACAGCTCATAATAGGGTAAAATATTTAAGGTGTATTGTTCTTATTTTGTGTTAATATTAAAATAATTCAGCTTTAAATTGTTTGTTTGTTAGCCACCTGCTAATTATCTTTAGCTAGCCAGCTAGCGTTAGATTATTAATGCCATGTAATCCTCCCTATACCATATTGATAACCTGTCATCCTCCTTAGCTAGCGCTAGCATATTATTACCATGTCATTCTCTTTAGCTAGCTAGCTAGAGCTAGCACATATAAACACATAAACCAAAGCTAGCGCTTAGCTACGTGCTAATCGCTAGCTAACCGCTAATCGCTAGCTAACTGCTAATCGCTACATACATGCTAATGGCTAGCTAAGCGCTAATTGCTAGCTAAGTGCTAACCGATAATTGCTAGCTAAGTGCTAGCTTTGGTTAATGTGTTTAATTGTATTATGCTCCTGAAGGAGTGCTAATGTAAATTAAGGAACAGCTCATAGTAGGGTAAAATATTTAAGGTGTATTGTTCTTATTTTGTGTTAATATTAAAATCATTCAGCTTTAAATTGTTTGCTTGTTAGCCACCTGCTAATTATCTTTAGCTAGCCAGCTAGCGCTAGCTTATTAATGTCTTGTCATTCTCTGTAGCTAGCTGTGTGTGTGTGTGTGTGTGTGTGTGTGTGTGTGTGTGTGTGTGTGAGCAGGCTTTGGTTGTCATGGCAATCAGGGGAGCCCACAGCAGCTGCGCACGCTCTCTCTCTGTCTCTAACTCCTCAGACAGACAGAAAACATTTAAAATGAATCCCCTCAAAAGCATGGCCAGGAACGACCGAAATGAAAACCGAAAACACCGTGGGCGTCGTCATCTTGTTGACTATAGCACTGCCGAGTTTCAGTGGCTAAAGTTAAAAAATGTGACCTGGGGAGATTGAGAGAGAAGAGGTTCAACGAGCTCCTTTCAAGATTTGTCCTCTAAAATTAACATGGGAGTAGATGGGGCTGTGAGAGGGAGTTGCTGGCGCATCAGTGCATTTCCCGCCAAAACTATTTGTCTGACAGCTTCAGCAGTAGTATCACTGCGACCCCAACGAATTTACCTACGTTTCTATCTATAAATTATTTCTGTAGAGTGAAATTTGTGGCCGTGACAGCAGTTTACAAATTTATTTTTCCACCAATTTTTCTCTCTCCCCACACTCTAGCGATGATGTCACGCACTCTGGCAGTTTTTTTCAGTTGGAGGTTCTCGCAATACACACCCATTCATTTTTTGGACCGGTTTTCGGCGATTTATCGGCAAACCGTTTGGCGGAATTCTTAGAAAAGTCATAGCACTCGATTCCCGGCCGAGCCGCACGTTTTGATACCTTTTTTGTGTATGTGCGACAAAAGCTGCGGGAGGAGTAGCGCGCCGAAAAAACGTACGGAAGAATAATAATAAGTTTAATAAGCCCGAGGAAGAGTAGTATTGTGCTTGCTTATGCAAGGCACAATAACTAGAAAATTCCTAAAGCAATTTTGATTGTGCCTTGCTCTGGCCCATATGTTAATACCATGTCTACGTGCTAACCGCTAGCTCTGCGCTAATCGCTAGCTCTGCGCTAATGGCTAGCTCTGCGCTAATCGCTAGCTAAGTGCTAACCGCTAATCGCTAGCTAAGTGCTAGCTTTGGTTAATGTGTTTAATTGTATTTTGCTCCTGAAGGAGTGCTAATGTAAATTAAGGAACAGCTCATAGTAGGGTAAAATATTTAAGGTGTATTGTTCTTATTTTGTGTTAATATTAAAATCATTCAGCTTTAAATTGTTTGCTTGTTAGCCACCTGCTAATTATCTTTAGCTAGCCAGCTAGCGCTAGATTATTAATGCCATGTAATCCTCCCTATAGCATATTGATAACCTGTCATCCTCCTTAGCTAGCGCTAGCATATTAATATCATGTCATTCTCTTTAGCTAGCTAGCTAGAGCTAGCACACATAAACACATAAACCAAAGCTAGCGCTTAGCTACGTGCTAATCGCTAGCTAACCGCTAATCGCTAGCTAAGTGCTAGCTTTGGTTAATGTGTTTAATTGTATTATGCTCCTGAAGGAGTGCTAAAGTAAATTAAGGAACAGCTCAGAGTAGGGTAAAATATTTAAGGTGTATTGAACTTATTTTGTATTAATATTAAAATCATTCAGCTTTAAATTGTTTGCTTGTTAGCCGCCTGCTAATTATCTTTAGCTAGCCAGCTAGCGCTAGCTTATTAATGTCTTGTCATTCTCTGTAGCTAGCTGTGTGTGTGTGTGTGTGTGTGTGTGTGTGTGTGAGCAGGCTTTGGTTGTCATGGCAATCAGGGGAGCCCACAGCAGCTGCGCACGCTCTCTCTGTCTCTAACTCCTCAGAGAGACAGAAAACAATTAAAACGAATCCCCTCAAAAGCATGGCCAGGAACGACCGAAATGAAAACCGAAAACACCGTGGGCGTCGTCATCTTGTTGACTATAGCGCTGCCAAGTTTTAGTGGTTTAAGTTAAAAAATGTGACCTGGGGAGATTGAGAGAGAAGAGGTTCAACGAGCGTTTTTCAAGATTTGTCATCTAAAATTAACATGGGAGTAGATGGGGCCGTGAGACGGCGTTGCTGGCGCATCAGTGCGTCTCCCGCCAAAACTATTTGTCTGACAGCTTCAACAGTGGTATCACTGCGACCCCAACGAATTTACCTACGTTTCTATCTATAAATTATTTCTGTAGAGTGAAATTTGTAGCCATGACAGCAGTTTACAAATTTATTTTTCGACAAATTTTTCTCTCTCCCCCACACTCTAGCGATGATGTCACGCACTCTGGCAGTTTTTTTCAGTTGGAGGTTCTCGCAATACACACCCATTCATTTTTTGGACCGGTTTTTGGCGATTTATCGGCGAACCGTTTGGCGAAATTCTTAGAAAAGTCATAGCACTCGATTCCCGGCCGAGCCGCACGTTTTGATACCTTTTTTGTGTATGTGCGACAAAAGCTGCGGGAGGAGTAGCGCGCCAAAACGTACGGAAGAATAATAAGTTTAACTAGAAAATTCCTAAAGCAATTTTGATTGTGCCTTGCTCTGGCCCATATGTTAATACCATGTCTACGTGCTAACCGCTATACGCTAGCTGTGCGCTAATTACCTTTTATTAATGCCATGTAATCCTCCCTATAGCATATTGATAACCTGTCATCCTCCTTAGCTAGCGCTAGCATATTATTATCATGTCATTCTCTTTAGCTAGCTAGCTAGAGCTAGCACACATAAACACATAAACCAAAGCTAGCGCTTAGCTACGTGCTAATCGCTAGCTAACTGCTAATCGCTAGCTACGTGCTAATCGCTAGCTAACCGCTAATCGCCAGCTACATGCTAATCGCTAGCTACATGCTAATCGCTAGCTAAGCGCTAATCGCTAGCTAAGTGCTAGCTGTGGTTAATGTGTTTAATTGTATTATGCTCCTGAAGGAGTGCTAATGTAAATTAAGGAAAAGCTCATAGTAGGGTAAAATATTTAAGGTGTATTGAACTTATTTTGTGTTAATATTAAAATCATTCAGCTTTAAATTGTTTGCTTGTTAGCCACCTGCTAATTATCTTTAGCTAGCCAGCTAGCCAGCTAGCGCTAGCTTATTAATGTCTTGTCATTCTCTGTAGCTAGCTGTGTGTGTGTGTGTGTGTGTGTGTGTGTGTGTGTGAGAGGCAGGCTTTGGTTGTCATGGCAATCAGGGGAGCCCACAGCAGCTGCGCACGCTCTCTCTCTGTCTCTAACTCCTCAGAGAGACAGAAACATTTAAAATGAATCCCCTCAAAAGCATGGCCAGGAACGACCGAAATGAAAACCGAAAAGACCGTGAGCGTCGTCATCTTGTTGACTATAGCACTGCCGAGTTTCAGTGGTTAAAGTTAAAAAATGTGACCTGGGGAGATTGAGAGAGAAGAGGTTCAACAAGCGTTTTTCAAGATTCGTCCTCTAAAATTAACATGGGAGTAGATGGGGCCATGAGAGGGAGTTGCTGGCGCATCAGTGCGTCTCCCGCCAAAACTATTTGTCTGACAGCTTCAGCAGTAGTATCACTGCGACCCCAACGAATTTACCTACGTTTCTATCTATAAATTATTTCGGTAGAGTGAAATTTGTGGCCATGACAGCAGTTTACAAATTTATTTTTCGACAAATTTTTCTCTCTCCCCACACTCTAGCGATGATGTCACGCACTCTGGCAGTTTTTTTCAGTTGGAGGTTCTCGCAATACACACCCATTCATTTTTTGGACCGGTTTTTGGCGATTTATCGGCAAACCGTTTGGCGAAATTCTTAGAAAAGTCATAGCACTAATGTCCTCATCGAGCCGCACGTTTTGATACCTTTTTTGTGTATGTGCGACAAAAGCTGCGGGAGAAGAAGCGCGCCGAAAAAGCGTACGGAAGAATAATAATAAGTTTAATAATAAGCACGAGGAAGAGTAGTATTGTGCTTGCTTATGCAAGGCACAATAACTAGAAAATTCCTAAAGCAATTTTGATTGTGCCTTGCTCTGGCCCATATGTTAATACCATGTCTACGTGCTAACCGCTAAATCGCTAGCTAGTGCAAGCTAATCGCTAGCTAAGTGCTAACCGCTAATCGCTAGCTAAGTGCTAGCTTTGGTTAATGTGTTTAATTGTATTATGCTCCTGAAGGAGTGCTAATGTAAATTAAGGAACAGCTCATAGTAGGGTAAAATATTTAAGGTGTATTGTTCTTATTTTGTGTTAATATTAAAATCATTCAGCTTTAAATTGTTTGTTTGTTAGCCACCTTCTAATTATCTTTAGCTAGCCAGCTAGCGCTAGATTATTAATGCCATGTAATCCTCCCTATAGCATATTGATAACCTGTCATCCTCCTTAGCTAGCGCTAGCATATTAATATCATGTCATTCTCTTTAGCTAGCTAGCTAGAGCTAGCACACATAAACACATTAACCAAAGGTAGCACTTAGCTATGTGCTAATCGCTAGCTAAGCGCTAATTGCTAGCTACGTGCTAATCGCTTGCTAACCGCTAATCGCTAGCTAATAATCGCTAGCTAACAATGCTAATCGCTAGCTGTGCGCTAATCGCTAGCTTAGCGCTAATCGCTAAACTAAGTGCTAGCTTCTGGTTAATGTGTTTAATTGTATTATGCTCCTGAAGGAGAGCTAATGTAAATTAAGGAACAGCTCATAGTAGGGTAAAATATTTAAGGTGTATTGTTCTTATTTTGTGTTAATATTAAAATCATTCAGCTTTAAATTGTTTGCTTGTTAGCCACCTTCTAATTATCTTTAGCTAGCCAGCTAGCGCTAGCTTATTAATGTCTTGTCATTCTCTGTAGCTAGCTGTGTGTGTGTGTGTGTGTGTGTGTGTGTGTGAGCAGGCTTTGGTTGTCATGGCAATCAGGGGAGCCCACAGCAGCTGCGCGCACGCTCTCTCTCTGTCTCTAACTCTTCAGAGAGACAGAAAACAATTAAAACGAATCCCCTCAAAAGCATGGCCAGGAAGGACCGAAATGAAAACCGAAAACACCGTGGGCGTCGTCATCTTGTTGACTATAGCGTTGCCGAGTTTCAGTGGCTAAAGTTAAAAAATGTGACCTGGGGAGATTGAGAGAGAAGAGGTTCAACGAGCATTTTTCAGGATTCCTCCTCTAAAATTAACATGGGAGTAGATGGGGCCGTGAGAGGGCGTTGCTGGCGCATCAGTGCGTTTCCCGCCAAAACTATTTGTCTGAAAGCTTCAGCAGTAGTATCACTGCGACCCCAACGGATTTACCTACGTTTCTATCTATAAATTATTTCTGTAGAGTGAAATTTGTGGCCATGACAGCAGTTTACAAATTTATTTTTCGACAAATTTTTCCCTCTCCCCACACTCTAGCGATGATGTCACGCACTCTGGCAGTTTTTTTCAGTTGGAGGTTCTCGCAATACACACCCATTCATTTTTTGGACCGGTTTTTGGCGATTTATCGGCAAACCGTTTGGCGAAATTCTTAGAAAAGTCATAGCACTAATGTCCTCAACGAGCCGCACGTTCTGATACCTTTTTGTGTACGTGCGATCAAAAGCTCTGGGAGAAGAAGCGCGCCGAAAAAGCACGTACGGAAGAATAAAATATTATAACTAGAAAATTCCTAAAGCAATTTTGATTGTGCCTTGCTCTGGCCCATATGTTAATACCATGTCTACGTGCTAACCGCTATTTTTTTTAAAAAACTACAGCTAACCGCTAATCGCTAGCTACGTGCTAATCCTGCCTAATCGCTAGCTAAGTGCTAACCGATAATTGGTAGCTAAGTGCTAGCTGTGGTTAATGTGTTTAATTGTATTATGCTCCTGAAGGAGAGCTAATGTAAATTAAGGAACAGCTCATAGTAGGGTAAAATATTTAAGGTGTATTGTTCTTATTTTGTGTTAATATTAAAATCATTCAGCTTTAAATTGTTTGTTTGTTAGCCACCTGCTAATTACCTTTAGCTAACCAGCTAGCGCTAGCTTATTAATGTCTTGTCATTCTCTGTAGCTAGCTGTGTGTGTGTGTGTGTGTGTGTGTGTGTGTGGCAGGCTTTGGTTGTCATGGCAATCAGGGGAGCCCACAGCAGCTGCGCACGCTCTCTCTCTGTCTCTAACTCCTCAGAGAGACAGAAACATTTAAAATGAATCCCCTCAAAAGCATGGCCAGGAACGACCGAAATGAAAACCGAAAAGACCGTGAGCGTCGTCATCTTGTTGACTATAGCAGTGCCGAGTTTCAGTGGCTAAAGTTAAAAAATGTGACCTGGGGAGATTGAGAGAGAAGAGGTTCAACGAGCGTTTTTCAAGATTTGTCCTCTAAAATTAACATGGGAGTAGATGGGGCCGTGAGAGGGTGTTGCTGGCGCATCAGTGCGTCTCCCGCCAAAACTATTTGTCTGACAGCTTCAGCAGTGGTATCACTGCGACCCCAACGAATTTACCTACGTTTCTATCTATAAATTATTTCTGTAGAGTGAAATTTGTGGCCATGACAGCAGTTTACAAATTTATTTTTCAACAAATTTTTCCCTTCTCCCCACACTCTAGCGATGATGTCACGCACTCTGGCAGTTTTTTTCAGTTGGAGGTTCTCGCAATACACACCCATTCATTTTTTTGACCGGTTTTTGGCGATTTATCGGCAAACCGTTTGGCGAAATTCTTAGAAAAGTCATAGCACTCGATTCCCGGCCGAGCCGCACGTTTTGATACCTTTTTTGTGTATGTGCGACAAAAGCTGCGGGAGAAGAAGCGCGCCGAAAAACGTACGGAAGAAGAATAATAATAAGCCCGAGGAAGAGTAGTATTGTGCTTGCTTATGCAAGGCACAATAATAAGTATGGGGAATAATAGTATTGTGCTTGCTTATGCAAGGCACAATAACTAGAAAATTCCTAAAGCAATTTTGATTGTGCCTTGCTCTGGCCCATATGTTAATACCATGTCTACGTGCTAACCGCTAATCGCTAGCTGTGCGCTAATCGCTAGCTAAGTGCTAACCGCTAGTTGCTAGCCAAGTGCTAGCTTTGGTTAATGTGTTTAATTGTATTATGCTCCTGAAGGAGTGCTAATGTAAATTAAGGAACAGCTCATAGTAGGGTAAAATATTTAAGGTGTATTGTTCTTATTTTGTGTTAATATTAAAATCATTCAGCTTTAAATTGTTTGCTTGTTAGCCACCTGCTAATTATCTTTAGCTAGCCAGCTAGCGCTAGCTTATTAATGCTTGTCATTCTCTGTAGCTAGCTGTGTGTGTGTGTGTGTGTGTGTGTGTGTGTGTGTGTGTGTGTGTGTGAGCAGGCTTTGGTTGTCATGGCAATCAGGGGAGCCCACAGCAGGTGCGCACGCTCTCTCTCTGTCTCTAACTCCTCAGAGAGACAGAAAACATTTAAAATGAATCCCCTAAAAAGCATGGCCAGGAACGACCAAAATGAAATCCGAAAAGACCGTGAGCGTCGTCATCTTGTTGACTATAGCACTGCCGAGTTTCAGTGGCTAAAGTTAAAAAATGTGACCTGCACAGATTGAGAGAGAAGAGTTTCAACGAGCTCCTTTAAACATTCCTCCTCTAAAATTAACATGGGAGTAGATGGGGCCGTGAGAGGGAGTTGCTGGCGCATCAGTGCGTCTCCCGCCAAAACTATTTGTCTGACAGCTTCAGCAGTAGTATCACTGCGACCCCAACGAATTTACCTACGTTTCTATCTATAAATTATTTCGGTAGAGTGAAATTTGTGGCCATGACAGCAGTTTACAAATTTATTTTTCGACAAATTTTTCTCTCTCCCCACACTCTAGCGATGATGTCACGCACTCTGGCGGTTTTTTTCAGTTGGAGGTTCTCGCAATACACACCCATTCATTTTTTGGACCGGTTTTCGGCGATTTACCGGCAAACCGTTTGGCGGAATTCTTAGAAAAGTCATAGCACTCGATTCCCGGCCGAGCCGCACGTTTTGATACCTTTTTTGTGTATGTGCGACAAAAGCTCCGGGAGGAGTAGCGCGCCGAAAAACGTACGGAAGAATAATAAGAAAACTAGAAAATTCCTAAAGCAATTTTGATTGTGCCTTGCTCTGGCCCATATGTTAATACCATGTCTAGCCATGTCTTGCTCTCTAGCACGCTAGCGCTAGCATATTAATACCATGTAATTCTCTTTAGCTAGAGCTAGCACACATAAACACATTAACCAAAGGTAGCGCTTAGCTACGTGCTAAGCGCTAGCTAAGCGCTAATCGCTAGCTACGTGCTAATCGCTAGCTAAGTGCTAGCTTTGGTTAATGTGTTTAATTGTATAATGCTCCTGAAGGAGTGCTAATGTAAATGAAGGAACAGCTCATAGTAGGGTAAAATATTTAAGGTGTATTAAACTTACTTTGTGTTAATATTAAAATCATTCAGCCTTAAATTGTTTGCTTGTTAGCCGCCTGCTAATTATCTTTAGCTAGCCTGCTAGCGCTAGATTATTAATGCCATGTAATCCTCCCTATAGCATATTGATAACCTGTCATCCTCCTTAGCTAGCGCTAGCATATTAATATCATGTCATTCTCTTTAGTTAGCTAGCTAGAGCTAGCACACATAAACACATAAACCAAAGCTAGCGCTTAGCTACGTGCTAATCGCTAGCTAACCGCTAATCGCTAGCTAACCGCTAATCGCTAGCTAACCGCTAATCGCTAGCTACATGCTAATCGCTAGCTAAGCGCTAATCGCTAGCTAAGTGCTAGCTGTGGTTAATGTGTTTAATTGTATTATTCTCCTGAAGGAGTGCTAATGTAAATTAAGGAACAGCTCATAGTAGGGTAAAATATTTAAGGTGTATTGTTCTTATTTTGTGTTAATATTAAAATCATTCAGCTTTAAATTGTTTGTTTGTTAGCCACCTTCTAATTATCTTTAGCTAGCCAGCTAGCGCTAGCTTATTAATGTCTTGTCATTCTCTGTAGCTAGCTGTGTGTGTGTGTGTGTGTGTGAGAGCAGGCTTTGGTTGTCATGGCAATCAGGGGAGCCCACAGCAGCTGCGCACGCTCTCTCTCTGTCTCTAACTCCTCAGAGAGACAGAAAACATTTAAAATGAATCCCCTCAAAAGCATGGCCAGGAACGACCGAAATGAAAACCGAAAAGACCGTGAGCGTCGTCATCTTGTTGACTATAGCGCTGCCGAGTTTCAGTGGTTAAAGTTAAAAAATGTGACCTGGGGAGATTGAGAGAGAAGAGGTTCAACGAGCGTTTTTCAAGAATCCTCCTCTCCATTTTAACATGGGAGTAGATGGGGCCATGAGAGGGAGTTGCTGGCGCATCAGTGCGTCTCCCGCCAAAACTATTTGTCTGACAGCTTCAGCAGTAGTATCACTGCGACCCCAACGAATTTACCTACGTTTCTATCTATAAATTATTTCTGTACAGTGAAATTTGTGGCCATGACAGCAGTTTACAAATTTATTTTTCGACAAATTTTTCTCTCTCCCCACACTCTAGCGATGATGTCACGCACTCTGGCAGTTTTTTTCGGTTGGAGGTTCTCGCAATACACACCCATTCATTTTTTGGACCGGTTTTTGGCGATTTACCGGCGAACCGTTTGGCGAAATTCTTAGAAAAGTCATAGCACTCGATTCCCGGCCGAGCCGCACGTTTTGATACCTTTCTTGTGTACGTGCGACAAAAGCTCCGGGAGGAGTAGCGCGCCGAAAAACGTACGGAAGAATAATAATAACTAGAAAATTCCTAAAGAAATTTTGATTGTGCCTTGCTCTGGCCCATATGTTAATACCATGTCTACGTGCTAACCGCTATTTAACCGCTAATCGCTAGCTAACCGCTAATCGCTAGCTACATGCTAATCACTAGCTAAGCGCTAATCGCTAGCTAAGTGCTAGCTTTGGTTAATGTGTTTAATTGTATTATGCTCCTGAAGGAGTGCTAATGTAAATTAAGGAACAGCTCATAGTAGGGTAAAATATTTAAGGTGTATTGTTCTTATTTTGTGTTAATATTAAAATCATTCAGCTTTAAATTGTTTGCTTGTTAGCCACCTGCTAATTATCTTTAGCTAGTCAGCTAGCGCTAGATTATTAATGCCATGTAATCCTCCCTATAGCATATTGATAACCTGTCATCCTCCTTAGCTAGCGCTAGCATATTAATATCATGTCATTCTCTTTAGCTAGCTAGCTAGAGCTAGCACACATAAACACATAAACCAAAGGTAGCGCTTAGCTACGTGCTAATCGCTAGCTAACCGCTAATCGCTAGCTACATGCTAATCACTAGCTAACCGCTAATCGCTAGCTAAGTGCTAGCTGTGGTTAATGTGTTTAATTGTATTATGCTCCTGAAGGAGTGCTAATGTAAATTAAGGAACAGCTCATAGTAGGGTAAAATATTTAAGGTGTATTGAACTTATTTTGTGTTAATATTAAAATCATTCAGCTTTAAATTGTTTGCTTGTTAGCCACCTGCTAATTGTCCTTAGCTAGCCAGCTAGCGCTAGCTTATTAATGCCTTGTCATTCTCTGTAGCTAGCTGTGTGTGTGTGTGTGTGTGTGTGTGTGTGTGAGCAGGCTTTAGTTGTCATGGCAATCAGGGGAGCCCACAGCAGCTGCGCGCGCTCTCTCTCTGTCTCTAACTCTTGAGAGAGACAGAAAACAATTAAAACGAATCCCCTCAAAAGCATGGCCAGGAACGACCGAAATGAAAACCGAAAACACCGTGGGCGTCGTCATCTTGTTGACTATAGCGTTGCCGAGTTTCAGTGGCTAAAGTTAAAAAATGTGACCTGGGGAGATTGAGAGAGAAGAGGTTCAACGAGCGTTTTTCAGGATTCCTCCTCTAAAATTAACATGGGAGTAGATGGGGCCGTGAGAGGGCGTTGCTGGCGCATCAGTGCGTTTCCCGCCAAAACTATTTGTCTGAAAGCTTCAGCAGTAGTATCACTGCGACCCCAACGAATTTACCTACGTTTCTATCTATAAATTATTTCTGTAGAGTGAAATTTGTGGCCATGACAGCAGTTTACAAATTTATTTTTCGACAAATTTTTCTCTCTCCCCACACTCTAGCGATGATGTCACGCACTCTGGCGGTTTTTTTCAGTTGGAGGTTCTCGCAATACACACCCATTCATTTTTTGGACCGGTTTTTGGCGATTTACCGGCAAACCGTTTGGCGAAATTCTTAGAAAAGTCATAGCACACCATTCCCGGCCGAGCCGCACGTTTTGATACCTTATTTGTGTATGTGCGACAAAAGCTGCGGGAGAAGAAGCGCGCCGAAAAACGTACGGAAGAATAATAATAATAAGTATGGGGAAGAGTAGTATTGTGCTTGCTTATGCAAGGCACAATAACTAGAAAATTCCTAAAGCAATTTTGATTGTGCCTTGCTCTGGCCCATATGTTAATACCATGTCTACGTGCTAATCGCTAGCTCTGCGCTAATCGCTAGCTAAGTGCTAGCTTTGGTAAAGGTGTTTAATTGTATTATGCTCCTGAAGGAGTGCTAATGTAAATTAAGGAACAGCTCATAGTAGGGTAAAATATTTAAGGTGTATTGAACTTATTTTGTGTTAATATTAAAATCATTCAGCTTTAAATTGTTTGCTTGTTAGCCACCTGATAATTATCTTTAGCTAGCCAGCTAGCGCTAGCTTATTAATGCCATGTAATCCTCCCTATAGCATATTGATAACCTGTCATCCTCCTTAGCTAGCGCTAGCATATTAATATCATGTCATTCTCTTTAGCTAGCTAGCTAGAGCCAGCACACATAAACACATAAACCAAAGGTAGCGCTTAGCTACGTGCTAATCGCTAGCTAACTGCTAATCGCTAGCTAACTGCTTATCGCTACATACATGCTAATGGCTAGCTAAGCGCTAATCGCTAGCTAAGCGCTAATCGCTAGCTAAGTGCTAGCTTTGGTCAATGTGTTTAATTGTATTATGCTCCTGAAGGAGAGCTAATGTAAATTAAGGAACAGCTCATAGTAGGGTAAAATATTTAAGGGGTATTGAACTTATTTTGTGTTAATATTAAAATCATTCAGCTTTAAATTGTTTGCTTGTTAGCCACCTGCTAATTATCTTTAGCTAGCCAGCTAGCGCTAGTTTATTAATGCCATGTAATCCTCCCTATAGCATATTGATAACCTGTCATCCTCCTTAGCTAGCGCTAGCATATTGATAACCTGTCATCCTCCTTAGCTAGCTAGCTAAAAGCTAGCACACATAAACACATAAACCAAAGCAAGCGCTTAGCAACGTGCTAATCGCTAGCTAACCGCTAATCGCTAGCTAAGTGCTAACCGCTAATCGCTAGCTAAGTGCTAGCTTTGGTTAATGTGTTTAATTGTATTTTGCTCCTGAAGGAGTGCTAATGTAAATTAAGTAACAGCTCATAGTAGGGTAAAATATTTAAGGTGTATTGTTCTTATTTTGTGTTAATATTAAAATCATTCAGCTTTAAATTGTTTGTTTGTTAGCCGCTTGCTAATTATCTTTAGCTAGCTAGCGCTAGCTTATTAATGTCTTGTCATTCTCTGTAGCTAGCTGTGTGTGTGTGTGTGTGTGTGTGTGTGTGTGTAGCAGGCTTTGGTTGTCATGGCAATCAGGGGAGCCCACAGCAGCTGCGCACGCTCTCTCTCTCTGTCTCTAACTCCTCAGAGAGACAGAAAACAATTAAAATGAATCCCCTCGAACCCATGGCCAGGAACGACCGAAATGAAAACCGAAAAGACCGTGAGCGTCGTCATCTTGTTGACTATAGCACTGCCGAGTTTCAGTGGCTAAAGTTAAAAAATGTGACCTGGGTAGATTGAGAGAGAAGAGGTTCAACGAGCGTGTTTCAAGATTTGTCCTCTAAAATTAACATGGGAGTAGATGGGGCTGTGAGAGGGAGTTGCTGGCGCATCAGTGCGTTTCCCACCAAAACTATTTGTCTGACAGCTTCAGCAGTAGTATCACTGCGACCCCAACGAATTTACCTACGTTTCTATCTATAAATTATTTCTGTAGAGTGAAATTTGTGGCCGTGACAGCAGTTTACAAATTTATTTTTCCACAAATTTTTCTCTCTCCCCACACTCTAGCGATGATGTCACACACTCTGGCAGTTTTTTTCAGTTGGAGGTTCTCGCAATACACACCCATTCATTTTTTGGACCGGTTTTCGGCGATTTACCGGCAAACCGTTTGGCGGAATTCTTAGAAAAGTCATAGCACTCGATTCCCGGCCGAGCCGCACGTTTTGATACCTTTTTTGTGTACGTGCGACAAAAGCTGCGGGACAAGAAGCGCGCCGAAAAACGTACGGAAGAATAATAATAAGCACACGGCAGAGTAGTATTGTGCTTGCTTATGCAAGGCACAATAACTAGAAAATTCCTAAAGCAATTTTGATTGTGCCTTGCTCTGGCCCGTGACACTGGCCCATACATTACTGACACTGCCGAGTAGTTTACAGTACAATGAGGGGAGACACCCGTGTTTAATTCGGCGTCCGCGTGATCCACTAACAACCACGTATTTTAATGACAAATCTTGTTTTTTCCATCTATTGCCACGGTCTTCTCCCACTGAAATAGTGAGGCTGGTAACGAGTTGATGCGACAAAGTCGGCCAAAAAGTTGGTATTTATGTATTATATTGATGCCGAATTAACAAGAAGACTGTTGAGATATGATGAGTTTTTTCTTGTGTTTCTACAGTTATGTGCTTTTATGTAAGCGCAAATAATTGTTAATATATGGTATTTCTTAAATGGAGTTTGGCATAATATTGTCCTGGGATAATGCAGGAAGGGTCATGGTTTAATTAAAATTGCTAAAGTAACTAAATAAGTAATAACCACAATGGTGGGAATAATAAGTATGTAGTTATAATAATAATGATAATAATAGTAATAATAATAACAACAATAATAAGTAATGCTTTCAATAATATGAATAACAATATTTATATTAATAAATAATACATAATTAAGAAAGAAAACTATTCTTACTGTGCAGTCACAGGCAGTTACAACAGTCTGAGTTCTTCCTCACTAAATAAATCTAACTTGATGTTTTATCACATTACTGAATCTGTATTACTTGTGTCATGTGTAACAAGTTGAAATAGATGGCTAATTAAGAATTTCAGTGTCTTTTGTGACGTTTAATTAGCACAGTAATCCTTTGTCCTGTCTAGCTAGCGAGTGCTAGCACATTAGTAGCTTATCCTCTCTAGCAAGCAAAGCATATTAATTAATTAGCTAGCCTTCTAATACCTTCTTCTACCTTCTAATTCTCTTCAGCTAGCATTTTAATACCCTCTAATTGTCTTTAGGTAGCTAGCTAGAGCTAGCACACATAAACACATTAACCAAAGCTAGCGCTTAGCTACGTGCTAATCGCTAGCTAAGCGCTAATCACTAGCTGTGCGCTAATCGCTAGCTAAGCGCTAATCGCTAGCTAAGTGCTAGCTTTGGTTAATGTGTTTAATTGTATTATGCTCCTGAAGGAGTGCTAATGTAAATTAAGGAACAGCTCATAGTAGGGTAAAATATTTAAGGTGTATTGAACTTATTTTGTGTTAATATTAAAATCATTCAGCTTTAAATTGTTTGTTTGTTAGCCGCCTTCTAATTATCTTTAGCTAGCCAGCTAGCGCTAGCTTATTAATGCCATGTCATTCTCTGTAGCTAGCTGTGTGTGTGTGTGTGTGTGTGTGTGTGTGTGTGGCAGGCTTTGGTTGTCATGGCAATCAGGGGAGCCCACAGCAGCTGCAAGGTGCTCTCTCTCTGTCTCTAACTCCTCAGAGAGACAGAAACATTTAACCCTTGTATTATGTTAAGGGTCAATTTGACCCATTTCAGTTTTTGTGTTGATCAAAGTACTGGTTATCCTTTCTTTTTCTTGCTGAAATTTGGTGACTTTTCCTCATCTAGGGTCATTAACTGGTGTGTAAAATCTGGACACTTTGATGTGTAGTGGAATGTCTGTGCAGAGTTGGTATACAAAGATGATGTTGCGGGTCATTTTGACCCAGACGCTTTAATGTGGGTAAATAGCTGTTCAGATCCAAAATAAACATGTCTCTTTGATGTACTTTTTACTTTATATATATACAATATACAATTGTTTGTATTTTGATTGCCTCTGAGACCCAGAGCCAGGTGTGTGAAGAGAGGGAACTTTCTCACACTTGTCCTTGTCACTGTTCTCATGTCATCTCTTTGACAAACTCACCAAAAATGAGCTCCAGAAGGATGACAACTGAGGAGGCTTTATCACAGATTTTTAACTGGGATAGTGATGTAGAGGAAGAGATTTCAGAAACAGAGGATTTTTCAGAGACAGAGGACACTGTTATTGCTGATCCAGATTGTCAATTTTCCTACGATGAGGAGGATTCAGAGGACGAGTCTGCCGTTGTTCCTCCAACAGATGAAAACCAAGGAATGCAGCAATCATCATCCACAGAGGGGACATGGGCATCTAAGGACGGTAATATAAAATGGTCCAAAAATCACCACACCCAAGCCGAGGCAGACTATCATCTTCCAATGTGATCAAAATGACTCCCGGTCCTACAAGATTTGCTGTCACACGAGTTGATGAGATTCAATCAGCATTTCAGCTCTTCATATCCCCTCATATCTTAGCCCTTGTGCTTTCTTTGGTCAAGGAAGGAGGAAGGGAGGAAGGAAGGAAGGTAGGAAGGAAAGAAGGGAGAAAGGAAGGAAGGAAGGAAGAGAGAAAAGAAGGGGAATAGAGGAGGATGAACAGAGAGAAGGAAAACAGGATGAGAAGAAGGAAGGAGAGAGCATGGCAGGAGGAAAGAAGGAGGGAAGAATTGTCATTTTGACCCGAGAGGAGGACAAGAGGATTAGACTAAATATTTCTTAAATATGGTGTTGGAATTAAAAATGTATTGTATGTCACTTTTCTAAATGTTTATATAACCTAAAATAAAGTTGTTATTGGTTTAACCTGTTTTCTTGACTGTTTTGAGTGCATTTACACAGTACGGGTCAAAATGACCCGCAACATAATCAATGTCATTTTTTTTCAACATAATACAAGGGTTAAATTGAATCCCCTCGAACCCGTGGCCAGGAACGACCGAAATGAAAACCGAAAACACCGTGAGCGTTGTCATCTTGTTGACTATAGCACTGCCGAGTTTCAGTGGCTAAAGTTAAAAAATGTGACCTGGGGAGATTGAGAGAGAAGAGGTTCAACGAGCTCCTTTCAAGATTCCTCCTCTCCATTTTAACATGGGAGTAGATGGGGCCGTGAGAGGGCGTTGCTGGCGCATCAGTGCGTCTCCCGCCAAAATTCCTAAAGCAATTTTGATTGTGCCTTGCTCTGGCCCATATGTTAATACCATGTCTACGTGCTAACCGCTATTTAACCGCTAATCGCTAGCTCTGCGCTAATCGCTAGCTAAGTGCTAACCGATAATCACTAGCTAAGTGCTAGCTGTGGTTAATGTGTTTAATTGTATTATGCTCCTGAAGGAGTGCTAATGTAAATTAAGGAACAGCTCATAGTAGGGTAAAATATTTAAGGTGTATTGTTCTTATTTTGTGTTAATATTAAAATCATTCAGCTTTAAATTGTTTGCATGTTAGCCACCTGCTAATTATCTTTAGCTAGCCAGCTAGCGCTAGCTTATTAATGCCATGTAATCCTCCCTATAGCATATTGATAACCTGTCATCCTCCTTAGCTAGCTAGCTAAAGCTAGCACACATAAACACATAAACCAAAGCTAGCGCTTAGCAACGTGCTAATCGCTAGCTAACCGCTAATCGCTAGCTCTGCGCTAATCGCTAGCTAAGTGCTAACCGCTAATCGCTAGCTAAGTGCTAGCTTTGGTTAATGTGTTTAATTGTATTATGCTCCTGAAGGAGTGCTAATGTAAATTAAGGAACAGCTCATAGTAGGGTAAAATATTTAAGGTGTATTGTTCTTATTTTGTGTTAATATTAAAATCATTCAGCTTTAAATTGTTTGCTTGTTAGCCACCTGCTAATTATCTTTAGCTAGCCAGCTAGCGCTAGCTTATTAATGCCATGTAATCCTCCCTATAGCATATTGATAACCTGTCATCCTCCTTAGCTAGCTAGCTAAAGCTAGCACACATAAACACATAAACCAAAGCTAGCGCTTAGCAACGTGCTAATCGCTAGCTAACCGCTAATCGCTAGCTCTGCGCTAATCGCTAGCTAAGTGCTAACCGCTAATCGCTAGCTAAGTGCTAGCTTTGGTTAATGTGTTTAATTGTATTATGCTCCTGAAGGAGTGCTAATGTAAATTAAGGAACAGCTCATAGTAGGGTAAAATATTTAAGGTGTATTGAACTTATTTTGTGCTAATATTAAAATCATTCAGCTTTAAATTGTTTGTTTGTTTGCCGCCTTCTAATTATCTTTAGCTAGCCAGCTAGCGCTAGCTTAATAATGCCATGTAATCCTCCCTATAGCATATTGATAACCTGTCATCCTCCTTAGCTAGCGCTAGCATATTAATGCCATGTCATTCTCTTTAGCTAGAGCTAACACACATAAACACATTAACCAAAGGTAGCGCTTAGCTACGTGCTAATCGCTAGCTAAGCGCTAATCGCTAGCTACGTGCTAATCGCTAGCTAAGCGCTAATCGGTAGCTACGTGCTAATCGCTAGCTAAGTGCTAGCTTTGGTTAATGTGTTTAATTGTATTATTCTCCTGAAGGAGTGCTAATGTAAATTAAGGAACAGCTCATAGTAGGGTAAAATATTTAAGGTATAAGCATTTATATACCATGTCATCCTGTCTAGCCAGCTAGCTAGCGCTAGCATTTTAGTGCCTTCTAATTTTCTAGAGCTAGCACACATAAACACATTGACCAGAGCTCATAGTAGGGTAAAATATTTAAGGTGAATTGTTCTTATTTTGTGTTAATATTAAAATCATTCAGCTTTAAATTGTTTGCTTGTTAGCCACCTGCTAATTATCTTTAGCTAGCCAGCTAGCGCTAGCTTATTAATGCCTTGTCATTCTCTGTAGCTAGCTGTGTGTGTGTGTGTGTGTGTGTGTGTGTGTGTGTGTGTGTGAGCAGGCTTTGGTTGTCATGGCAATCAGGGGAGCCCACAGCAGCTGCGCGCGCTCTCTCTCTGTCTCTAACTCCTCAGAGAGACAGAAACATTTAAAATGAATCCCCTCGAACCCATGGCCAGGAACGACCGAAATGAAAACCGAAAAGACCGTGAGCGTCGTCATCTTGTTGACTATAGCGCTGCCGAATTTCAGTGGTTAAAGTTAAAAAATGTGACCTGGACAGATTGAGAGAGAAGAGGTTCAACGAGCTCCTTTCAAGATTCCTCCTCTCCATTTTAACATGGGAGTAGATGGGGCCGTGAGAGGGCGTTGCTGGCGCATCAGTGCGTCTCCCGCCAAAACTATTTGTCTGACAGCTTCAGCAGTGGTATCACTGCGACCCCAACGAATTTACCTACGTTTCTATCTATAAATTATTTCTGTAGAGTGAAATTTGTGGCCATGACAGCAGTTTACAAATTTATTTTTCGACAAATTTTTCTCTCTCCCCACACTCTAGCGATGATGCCCCCCCCCCTCTTTTTTTTTTTTTTTTTTTGGGTTTTCCTATTTTTTTCCCTTTTTTTTTTTTTCTTTTTTTTTTTTTTTTTTTTCGGTTTTTTTGTTTTTTTATTTAATTTAAATAATTTTCTACTAAAGCCCTTCCCCCTTTTCTTTTTTTTTTGTTTTTTTTTTTTTGTACTATATGGCGGGGGCACAAAACCGCGCGAAAAACGGACGAAAAAAAATAAAAAAGAATATGGTTTGTTTTTTTTTTTTTTTTTTTTATATTTTTAAAAAAAACAAGTATGGTTATTAGTATTTTGTTTGTTTTTTATCTACCCAAACAAACAACATGTTATTGTTGTTTTTTTTTTTTTTATGCTATAATAAAAAAAAAGCCAAAGGTTATTGTTTTTTTTTTTTTTTTTCACTTATAAAAAAAAAAGCGATAAAGGTTTTTTTTTTTTTTTTTTTTTACTCCAAAAAAAATTTTGGGTTTAATAGTTTTTTTTTTTTTTTTTTAGGAAACAAAAAAAAAAACCAGGAAGAGTAGTATTGTGCTTGCTTATATGCAAGGCAAAATGAATTAGAATAAACATGACCGAACTAATATTTTGGAGCTCCATTAAAATTAGTGTTTGCACAGGAGCTCATGCCTTGATACCCCTTCATCTGCTTAATGCATCCAGGTCAGTGCATCAGCTGACATTTGTTTATATATATATATATATATATATATATATATATATATATATATATTATGTATGCCAGGTGAAATCAAATATGTTTCTGTCAAATCCATTATCCTTGCTGCAATAATTAAAGTTAATGATGTTTACAATAAATAATTTTAAATAATTTTAAACTGATGCCCTGCTCTAGCCGCAGGATAGTGTGCAGGTACATTATCCCTTAAAACTAATAAACTGGGTTCAAGTTGGGGTCACAATTCTCTTACCAGTGGGTGAAAAGTATAAAAAGACTTTTCCTCCAGGGAATAATAAAGCATCACAGTCCTATTAATGATACATAATTGAACGATAATAATGATGGTACTAGGGTCCTTATGGGAGTGGAAGAGCTCACAGAATGTCCCCAAGACATTTGGTGAGGTTTGGGCACAGGCAGGAAATTCAAAAGGCAAAGGATACAAAGGGTATCATGGGATTTAGCTCATTTGGGAGCAGGGGGTGGAGAGGTGAATGGAAGGAAGTGGAAAAGAACACCGGTTAGGGAGAGATTGGTACGGAGAGAGTGACATATAAGGAGAGATGGAGGGAGAGGGAGAGATAGGAGTGGTTAAAGGTGGACATCGCTGGCACGGTGTAGCGTTGTGTCCTGGCACGGCTGCGGGACAGAGCAGTACACCTGCTCTCAGTCCAGTCCCTGTGGATCTAGAGGCGGACTGTCATCTCACACACACACATACATACACACACAGACACTCAAACACACATTCACTAATTTTATACAGTACACACACACACACACAGAGATGCTGTCATGCGTATATTTGGAGTCCTCTAAGGCCACAGAAATAATGTTTTTTTCACCGGAGGCTGTTGCTTTTACCCCTGCTGTCCATCTGTTTTTCTTTTTGGTGATAAAACATCTAGTGATAACAGCAGCTAAACACCTAATTCATAATAAAGATATAATAGTACACATGCATTTCCAGAAAGGGCATGCACACAGCTAAACATTCAGGCAGATCATTTATTTACATGACTCATCGGTTCCCAGTGCTCTGTGAGTGTGTATACAAACGTGTTCACACTAGAGGCACATTGTAAACTCAAATGATGGCATTAGTGGGTCTGATGAGGATTGTTATGTAATACAATATTTTGGCTTTTCATTGATAAGAGCAGAACAAATAGATTTCAGAGGATTTTGGATTAAACTTGAAACACAATAGAATGAAAGCGCCTTAAGATTTGCACCTAATCACAGCTTAATTAACAAATTATTTTACATTTATAAATGGAGCCATTGGAAAATATTTACAGTTGTCAAGCAGACATAAACTTGTAGAGCATTGTTTTCTGATCTGAATGGGACCGGGGAACTCGTGCAGATTATTTTTTTTTTTTAGTTGATAAACTTCTGAGCCTCTAAGTATTACAGATTCAAATGATTAGTGAAGTCTTTATTTGAGCATACTCTGATCACAGCGGCCAGCATGCTCCCTTTTGTTTCCACAGCTAGCAACTTGGTTCAAAGCATTCTTTGATTTCCTTACTATGTTTTAACAAAAAACTGTGTTTCAAGGCAATGAATAGCCAGTTGTCTGACGCCATTGCCCTTGAGCTAATGATAAAACACTGCTTAAAGTTGACCCCTTCCACCCCAGCTGAGACAGAACAATTCACAAAACTTCAAAAAGCTAAAATTCTCTCTAATTTCCGTGCTCAGTAACTCTAATAGTTTTCACACTGCTGGAGCAGACATTTCAAATAAAATCTCCAGTGTCAGCTACTAGTCTCAGACATCTCATGAAATATCAAACAATAAGTGTAATGTGGATAGGGAATAGAATATGAAAAATACGGCCCATGCTGAAAGATATAGTGTTACAGTGTATTGCTAAACTTGTACAATTCAGTTCTGGTAATCATTATGAACTAAGAATATAAATAAACCGTAATTACTGATTTAATTTGCTAACTTAACCACTTGAAATAGCATGTGGGCTTTTGTGATATGAACTCCATCTTAGTAAGGACTGTTAGAGGTTGTAAAATTGATATTTCCTCATCAGTATGAAAAAATATGCACAATGAACCAAATCCCTGTGGAGAACCTCTGTTTAAATGTTAATGTTCTGTCTTGTTCTCCAGTCGCAGTTTTCACAAGGATGAGTTCACAAACTGACACAGAGAATGATGCCATGTCAAGTGTGCTATGTAGGAGACGTGGCAACCAAGAGCAAAACAAAGTTTATCAGAAAGAATCTGACTTTGCTTGGTTCTACTTATTGAAAGGGGAGAGACATTAGTATCAAATGTCTCTCCCCTTTCAATAAGTAGAAAAAGTGACACAGCGCTGTGCTGCTTTGATGGCCTCCCCCCTTGGGCCAAGCCAGGGAAAATGGCCATTGTGGACACAGGTTGTTGACCAAAGGCAATCTCCACATTGTGGCCAAATAGCCCACAGAGATGTAAACATTACATGGAAGAATGGCCTACTGATCGACCTCAGAGATTGCAAAGTGAAGGTCAATGGTTTGTCCAACAGCCTATCAGAGGAGTGTGTGTGTGACCGTGTGAGTGTGTGTGTGCCAGAATGGGGCTGCGTGCGATTGGAGTGGGGTGGAGGTGAGCAACGGTGGTAAATTGAACCACCCAGTTTCGAAAAGGACTTAAAAGTGACTGTCACAAAGGATAAGCTTGATCTCTTCACTGCCGCATACCTGAGGATAAACCACACAGATGTGCATCCACATTCACACATACACAGCGGCCACAACGGGCCCCAGGTGTTGCCAGTGATATCTACCTTCCTAATCTCACTTCACAGACAAGTATGTGTCTGTAACTGTGATTATGCTCCATAAAGTTCACATGGTATTCTAGTCTAAGTCTTTGAAAAAACATGTTATTATATTTGTCGGAAAACCAACAACAATGAACAAGTCCTTCAAAATAAGGTTAGAAATATCCAACGTGGTAGTTTTGAGTGTTTCTTTGTTAATTCTCAGTTCACTTCCCACTCTGCTTTTGCCTTTAGGGACATTAATTTCTTCCACCTAAGCACTGGAAACTTTAATCTAACACAGCAATTACAGTAGTGCTACCTTATGTTTAAGTTATTAAGGCATTGTATGAATATGGGTAGAGGCTAAGTCACTTCAAATTTGTGGGGAAATGAGCACCATTTGCATAACTCACTTGGCCGTGCTTTGCAATTATGCCCCCTGTTCCGACACATGCTGCATCGTTCTGCATGTAAATTCAATTTGGGTGATAAGAGTACCTTATGAATATACAGTTAATTGGCAGCAAAATCCCCTGTTCAATTTTCAATCGTTCCGCAATTACCGGAGGAATCATAATGGCTTTTTCTTCTTTTCTTACTCTCTCTTTCCCAATGACAGAGCAAGACAAATACCAAAACAACTGTTCCTTGGGCAGTATCTCCTAAATAGAAGAAGAAGAGGGAGAAAAAAAGAAGATAAAAGGGAGAAGTGATCAAGGAGAAATTTGTGGCTCTTGCCTCCCGGTGCTGTGTGCACACGACTGAATCTGAGGGAGATTGCAGGCGACACAGCGTCTATGAGAGATCAAAGAGGTTCCTGGCTTTGCTTTGCATACCTCAAACACTATCAATAATGCATTTTCTTGCCCTACCTGTCGCGCACGTTGGCACTCACGCACACATGCACACATGCAATGGCCTACAGCAGTGCCTGGCATTTAACTACACTGTCTGCTGAGCTGTTCAGGAGCAAAGACGGGAACAGGTTGACAGCTACCTCGGGGCTAGTGAAGGTTGCTGAAGTTAGGTGAGAACTCTGGTTGAAATACATTTCAACAAAACATGGTTCAGTAACCAGCAAGTAATTTCTCTGTTTCCAATGTCATAGACATCTCAATGGGGATTGAACTGTACATAGTAAACTTTTTCAGGTGAGAACAGGGTTTCACAGAAATAATAGATGAATTTCTATTCCTATTATTCAGTTTTTGCTGTGGAATCAGTAATGATACAGTGGAGAAGTGCACAAATAAAGTTGGTGGTTGCAGAGAGTTTAAAGAGACAGAAGGTGATATTTGAGTCTGGAAAGTGATTAAGGAACTATTTCACTCATGACAGCCATTACTGTTGAGGTGACCTTGATTCCAGTGTAGCTGCTCAGTGGCCAGCAGGACTGTGGTTGTACTGGGCTGTTCCCTAGTTAAATAAAAGTTAAAAAATCTTATCACAAGGGGTAAAAACAGAAAGTTTCTTTCTAGTTCAACGTTGACTTCACCGATATATTATATAAACTAGGAAAAACATTGACTGAGGATGTTTTGCTAAAGGATACTTTGTCACTACATATGTGATGATGGTCCCACTGCTTATTCTAATTATTGAGTGTATGACCTTTCTAGTATAGGATTGTGCGTCTAACTACCAGGCCTCCCTGTCACCTATGCTGGGGATATTTATTACTGGCTCGTCTGCTCAGCTAACAGTATTGAGCAGGCTAACTATGATCGATGAATTCTGTGCCTTGCTTTGCATGTTTATAGTCATATAAGTTATGTTCAATCTGAAGTAGAAACTACCTAATAGTTTATATCATCCAGATATAAACAACAAAAAAAAGACCTTTGATGCCTAAAATGAGGAATAGTCCATCAGCTAAAAGCAGATGAAAGCTGTAGCTTGATAAGGTATCTAATTTTTATTATTTTTTTACACTTCAGCTAATTAGAAAATATAGAATAGAATATAATAGAATATAATAGAAAATACTTTATTTATCCCCAAAGGGAAATTAGGAAACAATGTCGCATCCATTATGAGACATACTTTAGGACAATTAATACACTCTCCTAA
Organism: Dicentrarchus labrax; assembly: GCF_905237075.1. Taxonomy (NCBI): domain Eukaryota; kingdom Metazoa; phylum Chordata; class Actinopteri; family Moronidae; genus Dicentrarchus; species Dicentrarchus labrax. Next base: position 22,368,568 of record NW_026136705.1, on the reverse strand, counting down.
ATATGACACCGAATGGCATTTTTGTGAAAAACAGTACCACATTGCAAGTGTCTCAATCTGAAATTTGCAGTGCAGGAAAGGATGCAAACAATTTAAGCAAGACAGATTTGACCGTGGGATGACCGACTGCCTAGTGCTAAGCTCCTCCTTCAGACACCACAAGAGGCACGGAAGAGGCATGGAGTCACTCTGTGAGAAACCACGTTGCAGCTCGAGTAGGAAGGTGCATGGGTCACTGAAGCATAAAGGTGCCTAAAAACACATATGTTCAAGCACACGTCTGTACATTATGTGCTTATACAATACACATATAAACATGTCATAAACAGTCACGCAAATCCTACAGTGTGAATGTGTAACAATAAGGACTAGTGTTTCTCTGCTAGAGCTAGTATTCGCCCCTTTCTCACTGACATCACCATAGACATGAGTATTTGCAAAAGCGTCATAAAAAGAAATACTGCATAATAAGCACTGAGAGTTCACATACACATTTGTGTCAGCACTGGCTCATACAGAATGTATTTGGCCCACATCAGAAATTCAAAAGCATTTCCTAACAGCCATTAAACAGTAATGGATGGGAAACACCTTGATCCCGCCACAATTAGAGGCTCTTCCAGTATAATGATGAGGTCATAAAAAGTGATGAACCTGATAACGATTAGCCTAATTTGTTTCCTAATTTAATGGAGTGAAGACATGCAGCCGAAGCAACAAAAGAGGCGGATGTGAAAATCAAAGTAATCACAAAAGTCTGAAAGTACTGTGATAAGGCAGTATCTTAAGGAAGAAAAAGCCAAAGAAGAGTGCCTTTGTGATACTATTATTTTTGGTGCTATAGCTGGAAGGCACGCTTTTGAGTTTAATTTTATTTCATATCGAGTTTCATGCCGGGGAAAGCAGAGGGGAAACAGGTCTTTAATGTCAAAGTGCAGTATCCCTGCACGACATTTTGAATTTTTTTGTCTATTATTTCTCAACATCAGGAACCTGCCCCCACAAGAAAATGGCTGTGATATCAGAAAGTGTTGGCCAGCTGCAGGGGTTTAAAAATGCTTTCATTTCAGTATATATATATATTATATATTATTTTTTTGTTGGACATTTGTTTGATGATGAGAAGGATTTAAACGACATTTAATTTATGCTTCAGAGCTTGTTTAACTGTCAGTAAATATATTATAAAGAAAATTATATCATAGTCTCTAATAAATTATATTGTATTTTGAATCATCTCAGTTACATTCATTTTTTTGTCATCTTGACCATTGGCCTAGAGCTTTGGCTTTTTGAAGTTCAGGCCAAATACGCTTCTCAATCCATTTCCAGGATGAAGCAACCGCATAATAAACAATCACCATGATATAAGTCCAAGCAGTCAGTCTGATGTGTTTCAAATTTCAATCCAGTGAGAAGGAGTCTAGCCTTCCTCTAGAAAATCACTTCAACAAGAAATGTGATCTGCCAAACTGTCTGATGGTTCGATGTAAACCGTCAATCACTTCAGACCACCGGAATACCAAATATGAAGGTACTAATTAATTTTACTTGAAGTGTGAGACTCAGTAGATGGATCTGTTCATGTCAGTTAATACCATTGTGGTTCAAAACAGATTACTGAACAAATGTGTTGAGTGTGTGTTCAAAATGCCAATCTCATTCCCAAATCCCACTAAAAATTTGTGTGTGAATTCGGAGTAGTACTGAAAATATTTTTTAAACTACACTATTATCATATGCTGCTGGTTTAAGATTTAAACTATTTTGTTTGATTAGTTTTTTTGCCTCGATGCATAATCTTAGGAAGAAAAGAAAGCATACACGCTTAAAACTTAACAACTGAGTCCTTCTCTTACTTGGTTGTGGAGATAAGTCTTAAACTGGTCATACAGATATTGAACATTAATTACCCCCCCCCCATTGATAATATGGCCTTTAAGTAAATATTCCCTTATTCAGTTTACACATACTTGACTTCACTGCAGTTTCTAACATGACCTTAGATGTCATCACAGTGCCAGACACATGTGCTTAAGAACACACAGAGCACATACACACCCCACCCAGTCATGCATGCACATGTTCACGCACACACACACACACACACACGTACAGAGCAGGCCATACATATTAATGAGAGATCAAGATCATCTTCTGCTTTGCCCCACTAAGCTTTTGCCCTTTTCTCATGTACAGCAAAGGACAGAGACTTGCCATGCATGAGCACACACTAACACACACACACATTTAAACCACACTAACAGTCACAAAACTGCAGCATTGTTGTTGTTCTCCTTCAGCCCACTTTATTCACACACAAGCTGGCAGTGACAGCAACAAATGGCAGCAAAGGCTGAAGAGTGCCCCCTGCTGTTACACTGAGACCGAGGTCGGTCCACCTGGTCCTGGTCATTCTACTGCTCTGTCTCTCTATTAGCAGAGGCTTACTTGGAGGTGGAGGGAGGTCGATATCATACTGCAGCTGCCAGAGTAATAAAACCACAGGCAACCCTGACAGAGCGGGAGAGGGAGTGTGAGCGCAAGACAAGGCTGGCAAAGTAGGCCCGAGGATTTGGCCAGAAGAAGTGAGGGTAGAGAAACTCCGAAAAAGAGAGGTGAGATAAAGTAAAGAAAAAAGAAGCATACAGGTAATTCCATGAAAGAGGTGAAGTCTCGAGGGAGTTGAGAGAGGTGGAGGGTTTGGAGGGGAGGGGAGGGGAATCAGTGGAGGAAAAAGTTTTCAGTGCAGAGCCCACAAGTGACAGCGGCTTCCAAGGACAGTCTTTGACACCAAGTATTCTATGAGTAAAATGAATGCACACATTATTTTATATTTGATTTAAAACAAAATTGGTAAAAAAAATTAAAAAAAACAACATAAAAAATATAAGCCATGTTTTTCGTAAGCAGCTGTTTTTGGAATGTTTTGTAAAGAATTTCACTTATCTCAGTGGATGCCATTGTGATAAGTGTCGAAGCTTGCAAATACATCTGATATACCTCCCAGTATAACTACTTTATTTAATATTCTTCCCATCTATAATAAGTAGGAGTCATCTGGATGTGTCTCATCAACTTTAGTAACTTTTGCTAAGCTCAGACAACAAATGTAAGATCCTAATTAGATCAGAAATAACTCAACACTCCATGAGTAAAGGGCAGATAACATTTAATGTGTTGCTGTGCAATAAACAAACATTAAAATAATAGCTAGAAGGAATTCCAGCACATCCCACACATCTGATTCAGTTTCACTCAAATTGGCAATGTCCTGATAGTCCTTACATTGGTCTAAAACAATTATTTGACTAAAAAGTGTAATTAACTTGACATTCACATGCAGAAAAAGCAAAAATATAATTAAAACTGCCTTCAACAATCTTTTTTATATTAACAATCGATCGATCAGAGAAAGGGGTCTCTGGTAGTTGCGAACCACTAAACTCTGCCATTGCCCTCACATCTGTGGAGTGTTTTAGCATCCTTTAGCCCATTGTTTTGGTTTTACAGCCTCCAACATTACTATTTTGGTTCAGTCCCAGCACCAAATGGTAGACTGACAAAGTTAGTGACTACCGAGTGAACATAGTGGAGCATTTAGCAGCTAAAGACCAAGATACTGCCCTTAGGAGTTGGTGGAAACCATAAAAAAAAAAAACTTTGCCAGGTGGATAGAAACACAACTTAAAATGAAAGCTAATGTTGCTCCTTGTGTTTTAATTGAACATCATCTTGTTTTAAAGGTGTGAATAGGTCTATATTGATAATTAATGATTAATGATAATGATTTCCATTTATGTGTTACAGGGCCCTGATATTGTGCATGACTCACTAGGAAACTTAACTAGAAACCGTAATGAATCTTATTAGTTACACCTGTTCTACGACACGACAAGTCAAAGTGTTGAAAAGGGCCTTTGATGGCATCAGTGAAATGAGTCGCTTCCCTCTTAAATCCCTTCCACATTATCCCATCTTCCATAATTAGCAGTCTTCATTAAACCAATAATGGAGTAGCAATAAAAAAAATAAAAACCAAATCAAGCAATCAAACCCCAATTAGTTCTGATGAAGATGGGAACGGGGGGGGGAGTGGGAAGGAGTACAGATGCAGACAGTGGAGAATGGGAATACAAAACAGAAGGTAGGTGAGGTAGAAGCACCTCAGGACAATATCAGCCAATATCTGGGAAATAGAAACTCAGGGAGATGGAAAGAGACGTACATACGGTCGTAGCTATCAAAGATCAATGAGAAAGCTTGAAGTGTAGCCTGAAGCCCTTAGTAATTGCACAAGATCAGGGAGGTTATCATCCCAGGTCTCCCCCTCTCCAACACCCTCCTTTCTGCTGATGGATGAGGAACTTCTCAGCTAGCCAATGGACAACAAGGCCATTGAGATGAATCCTGCAATAAAAGGACCATTACTCCTCATTGGCATGACGAGAGGGCGATTCATTATGGCAAATGGTTTTCTGTATGACCGTGTGACGGAGCTCCACAATTAGGAAACCTGGATTCATATGTCATCATCAGGCCCAGAACGGTGGAAACTGAGACAGAGCTGCAGATGATAGGCACGGATTAAGAATGAGATATTCAGGAGAAAAGGAGACAGAGAGAAAGAGAGAAGTGATTGACAGAGCAGGAGGGTAGAAGAGCGGAAAGATAGTAAATCAGTCATGTTGAAGGAGTTTTTAAAAAATTGGGGAAGCTAGTGGGGGAGGATGAGGGAGGACAGGTTTCAAAGCAAGAGGGACAGAAAGAGATGGCAGGCTGGCTAGTTGACTGGTTGACAGGGGGGCCCGCAGTGTAGACCCCTCAGTAGACTTCTCTTAAATGGTTGTCTGTCTGAACAGCAATGGCTGCCCTCTGTTCCACTCCTTTAAATGAGCTTGTTATGGTTCAGGCCATTACGGATGGACTCTCTGGATGGATGAAGCTGAGCTGTCATTAGACATCGTGAGAGGGAGGTGGAAAAGAGAGAGAAGGAATGACAAGAGAGATGGCAAAAAGGAGGAACCAAGAGAGGGAGGGTGAGAGTGACAGAGACAGAGACAGAAAGGCAGAGAAAGGGGATTTATCTAACCAAAATGAGATCCATAAGAAGAGAGGTGGGGGTTGTAATTGAGGCAAAAGGTGTAGGACGAAAGAAGCTGAAAGCAATTGAGGGTTTAATTTACATATAGTGACTACAAACTTTCTTAGCTTCTGTATTCTGTGTAAAGTAACTTGGAAATTGTGTTACTGGGGAAGGCTTTCTACACTGAATGAGGAGCACTCAGTATTCAAGTGGCTTTGGCTATTATCTGATAAGTCTTAATGCATACCACAAAATTAAAATTAAAAGCAGTGTAGCATGAACATTCAGCTCACAGATACATTTCATATGCATCCCCAAAGCCAAATTCAACAATAGAGCACATACAATATAACAACCCAGCAAGAGTTACTGTACAGTATGTATCTCAGCAGTTATATGCTAATTATCTATTAAAGAACTCGTGTGTAGGATTTAGTGGCATCTAGTGGTGAAGTTGCAGAGTGCAACTAACTGAACACTAACTGAAACGGCTCATTCTTAGGTAATAAAAAAACAATAATTCCTATATTCAGATGACTAAACACTACTACAACTCATGAAAATAGACCTGTATAGTAACATAGTTACAGAGCTTAGGGAGACAATCAGTCTTGTCTCTGTTTGAAATGAAGTAAAGCACATCATACAGCATTTAAAAAATTTAGACTTAAATATGGTTAAAATATGTACCAACTAGTATTTTCATGGATTTAATAATTTCTTTATAGTGTTCTATGCTTGTTTTATTGTTTTGTTTGTTTAAGATTGTTAGGACACAGCAGATTGCAACTTAACTATATACAATGTTTTTTTTTTTATCCATTTTGACTCAAAGGGATGTAAATTAGCTGTTGAAATAACATCATCCCAAGTACATTTACACTGATGTTTTTAAAATGTCAATATGCATTCATGTAAATAAGAAAATAAACAAAAATAGCAACAGTAATCTAATAATGAACTAATTATCTTAGAATATCATTTTCAGAGACATGAAAGATGTTTGGGACATACTGTACTGCAGTATACTATTACCCTTTGAGAGCATTTTTATTGCCACAGCTGGCAATGAGCTCTCAAATGTATTCTAGCCAAAGTGCAGGGAGCAACTGCCTGTAGTTGTGTCTCCTTCATGTAAGACTTTTGTGGCTAGAGGACATTTCTCTCACTTCTTAAACAGAGCATATATTTGCATTCTAATACATCACTTAATTTAACTAAATTTTGGGAGACAGAGATTTGTGAGCTATGTGAGCTCAGGGCTCTTTACCCATGAGGTCTACACACACACACACACACAGAAACACAAACACAAAGTCCTGTACAGACAAACGTGCCAATGCAGAGAAATAGACATGCAAACAAACAGACCTTTACAGTTGGTTAGACAGTGAGCCAACTAAATGTCAGATTGGCAGATGCTCCATCTCAGCGTCTGGCTCCTTTGATTTTCATCTGTTTACCCTATCTCACAAATACAGAACATGCCCAAATCAATTATGATTTGCCCAAATGTCATATAAAGGTGGAATGCTTAATGACTCTTGGCTTAATGATAGTTTGGTATCAGATGGATATTGAGTGAATGTTCAACCATCATTATGTTCATGTTTACCAAAGATTTAAGTCCAAGTTTAGAGGAAACAGACAAACAATACAAAATTATGAGTCATTATTCCCTATTGAATTTCCTCTAAGTAAGTAAATACCTGTACATTACATGCAAGATAAAAATATTGTTTTGAGTGTTTGACTGGCGGAATATTTAATCATGAGTTTGTCCATCAGACAGAATCCAGTTTTAGTAAATCTGTGTGTAGTTGTGCAATAAAAAATACATAGCTGGTTTTGATCCCCATAAAACAACCACCTCTGCTGCAACTGGAAGTTTGAGATGGACCAGTGTTGACCGAGGATGAATGTTAATTTATGAGGTCCTAAAACTAAGCCAATTTGAAGGTGTAGGAGAGATGTTACCTTAGTTTTGGTTAATGTTTCCCATCAAACCACTTTCCTAGAACTGCTCAGAAAAAAGAAAACAATATTTTTGTCTGAGGACTCAATAACAATAATGATTAGCTCATAAATTACTATTATACCAGAAGCTCATGATAACCACCTTCCAGGATTGGAACTAGAGGGGTAGCATGAGGTGGGTCACCCCTCAAACATGCCCCAGTTGCAACTCCAAATGCTGTTTAATTTAACACGTTAATTTAGATTTGTTTTTTAAATGAAGGCGTTAAAAACAGAAATGTATTTCATGATCTGTTATGGCTATTTTAGGCTGAGTGATAGGCTCAATGAAAAAGACATGTTTTTGTAAAAATGTCTGAAAACAATTTAATGATTTCTAATATTTCTATTCAATACTTTACTAATTTGCCATAATAATGTCATGTTTTTTAGTTGACATATGTTCATAATTTTTTTACAAGCAAATATTTATATACGTGATTGTTTGTGAATATATTGCCATATCCATGCCGCCCTCTGGCCACACCATGAATATTTCTCGATATCAGCCCCTGCCACCTTCTCAGTCTGTTTACTCCTAACTTTACAGATAATGCTTCTGTCTGTCAACACCTATTTTTGTGTGCTGATAATGTTTTGAGCAACCACTGTCAAACTAGAGTCCCTGGACTGATAAATACTTGCTGGATATCTAGTAATAACATCTAATCTCTAGAGCGACTCATAATTAGCAAATGTTCAGTGAAGCAGGGAGGTTCTTTCTCAGTTTCTCTTCTGTGCTGCCACCATCTCACTAGAACAAAAATTTCAAAAGTACCATCGGCCTCTGCATTTATGTGCAAAGCAGTAGCATAGCCTCACGGCCTCACCCACAATCTAAACTGTATTTAAAGAAACTGACACAAAGTGGTAGCCAAAGGCGGGACAAAAAGTGGAACATCAAGGACACCGTTTTAAATTTGAATACACAGTATTGAGTTCTAATTATTTTGGTTTTTCCTTTTAAGATCCTAACATTCCTACTAAATGTTGGGACCACAAAACAATAACAAAAAAGCAACACAGTAAAAACCAACTCATGTCTATAGACAAATGATACACTTTAGCAACAATTTTGCTGGCAGTCCCTCAGGCCATAACTCCAGCCTGCTCCCCAAACATCTGCTGTACCCCCACTGCTCAGTAGATCAAGATCTATGGGTTCCCACAAGCAGAGCTACTAGGACGATGTGACTTTATAGTCCACAGGGGTGGTAGTGGCTGTGCTGCAAGTGCATACTTTGTCACTCCACCAACAGAGTGTCCTGTGAGAGGTCATATATACAGTAAAGACTGGGGTTTTTCATTCATCTTATGCCAGAGGTAAAGGTGACCACGTACTACAGATGACAGAAGACAAAAGTATCGGTTTGGTTACCTAACCAAACTGATTTGGTTGTTGGGCTCTGCCTCTGCAGTTGGAGGTACTAATTAGCCAACGTCAGTGAGTGTGGTCTGGTTGGAAAGAAAACCTACTTTCAGACTTTGTTGTTGTACACTCTATTGGAGACTTTGTATATGAGAGAAATAACATTAATGTGACATTAATTACGATGAACATGGAAAACACGAACAACGTGTTCCCTGCCATCTACTGCTGTAAATGTAATTAACACATATTTAGGGATAAGACATGAAAACCTATAAGTTTGATTCATCTTAACAGTACTGACTTAGTACACATAAAGATTTGAGTTTTTTGGTTATGGTAGACACAGTATCTATTGAAGGCACTTGGCTTGTGTCCACTGAGACCACCCTCTCAAGAAATACTTGTAGACAGAATTGTTTTATGGGCCTAGAGCTGAAAGGGTTATAGATGTACTAGCTTGTTGCTTTTGAAGCTTGCCTATTTCCAAAGAGAGCCCCCTCCCTCTGAGGGAGTAATACTTGGGGACAGTGTTACTTTATGGGATCTATGATGTATGGCTCATGGCTTTGGGAGCTGGCTTCTCTCCACAGAGCTCCCTCTGTTCTTAGATGTGCTGTGTGGGCTGCCACATACTGTGACAGACTATGATCATATTTCATGATGAAAAAAAAATACACAATACAGCATCGATCTATTAGCTTATGGCTGGGTGGAATGGACGTTCCTATATGGTAGCTTTCTTTATAATTTGGGCTTCTGTTCCTTTCTGATGCCTCAGGGAGGTAACCATGGGCATTACCTATTGGTCCCCCTTCCTTCATTTCTTTCACAGTCTCTCTATCTCTCCATCCTCTGGTCTTTTTGTATTACTCTCTCTAACTTTCTCTACACCGCCCCTATGTCTTGAAATAGTATACTTATTTATGGCTCTTGTTTTCCCCATAGATGTTCACAAGATGGTGGACATCTATCTTGATCTGTCCAGTAGTACAATTCAGAGCCACTCTTTCTTCAACAAACTAAAGATGAATATGATTTGATGTAGGGTACAAATAAACTACTGAACTTTCCAAGAAAAACTATGTAAAAATCATATTTTACAGATATTGTTTTCTAATTTGGTTTGTTTAGGTTGACGTTGTATAATTACAAGCAAAGTAGGACTTGAGAACAAAGTGAAGTTTTGTAACTGTAACCACTAAATATATCCAATAAATGAGAATTTTACCCAGTAAATAAGAATGGCAATTAAAGGAAAGGAAAAAGTTCCTGAGCGTCTGTCCAAAGAAAGAAAAGTTGAGCAAAAGTTTGAGGTTGCTACGGTGATTGAAGTTGGTTGCTAGGAGGTTTCTGCTACAAGTGCACTTTTTATTATAGAAGTCAAAGAGTTAGAAGTAGTGGTGGTGTAGTGTTGTACTAGTACTAGTATTAGTTGTTGTTGTTGATGTTATTGCTGAAACAAAAAATTGGAACAAAGAGGGACTGGTTTTTAAAGGGGAACTCCAGATAAAAGTCTGTTTACATGGCTTGAGGAATACTGCAGCATATGTGAAAAAAGTATGAAGCCTTTTGTGGATCCAGAGGAAGCTGCACAAAATCTGATAAATTACCTCTACTGATGTCACCTGAGGTGCTGTCGGTTGAGGCTGAAGACAAAGGGCTCTATTTTCTTGAACCCTGTGGCCCAGAGCACATCACAGTCGGGAGCACCTTGGCCAGTTTGTCAGGGGTGTCTCAGACGCACTTTTAGAATTTTTTTGTGGCCAGGCACATCTGTGGCACACTTGGATGGGTGGGACCAGAAAGAATACTTTATCATACAGGTGGGTGCTCTGGAGGCCGTGACAATCGTGGCCAATCACATCCACTACATGCATCCCTTTTAAACTCACTGTCATGACACACTGACAGTTTGACAATCCTGTTCTAAGCTTGAGTTTTCCTCAGAGAAAACTTCCCGTTCAAATATGAATATGAATATGAAATATAGTAGCTGAAATATACTGCCAAGAGCAGATGATAACTCTATTTAAGTCGAATTAATGTTTTTGGCTGAAAATCCTGCGGTCATCATGTTTTCTGTGCATAATAGTGCGTGATTTCAATGATCCCAAACAATCTCTACCACATTATGCTGGTGAAGCCACATGTCTACCTGTATTGTGATTAAAATACAACTGCAAGAGATGCTTTGAAGAGACTCGTTAAAAAGAAGATGACATGTGCAGCCGTTCCCCCCAGTTACCCGGCGATCTGTATAGAGACAGTAGGGGAGGACTGGCAGGAATGGATGGTCCAGAGGGAGTTTCAAGTGAAGAGAGTTAAAGTTTTAATTGATCTATATTTTTTCATGGGGCTGTGTGAACTGTTTTCAATGTGTCAGTATCCAACACACCTTTTGAATTAAATTACAAACTCTGTAGAATTATTAATATAAGTTGTATGTGCACATAAGCATTAAGGGTTTTGTGGTAATTTTGCAAAAGTCTGGTGCTCGCTGCTGTGCATAATTGTGGCCAGTGAGTGCACAACATCTCTTCATTTAGAGATTTTTTGCATTGTGGGTAATGTAAGCACCAGGTTTTGCCAAAGAAGACAAATGCATTAAATAAAATAAAACATATATTGTTTTAATGAAGAGAGGAAGATTTGGGGAAAAAAATATAATTTGTTTTTTTTTTACATGTCAAAAATGATTGAGAGATTATGAGATTACTAACCTGTTTAATTAACAAGGTTGCTGAGTTGTGTCTCCTTCTCATCCTTATTGGTGTATTTTGCTGTGGTCTCACCAGATTGTTGCTATGTGGTTGCCATGGTCTTATATGTGTTTATCAGGATGTTGTAAAGTGGTTGCTATTCCCCGTTGTTGCTAGGTTGCTGGACACTGGGACCAGGCCAGTGTTTGTGTATTCAGCACCATGGAGAGTGACAGCAGGAGTAGTAGTCCATTTAAAAAGTGGCACAGGAAAAATAATATCAAGCAGCCTAATGAGATGCCCTTAAAACCTTAAAACCATTTATGTTGTAGTCATAACAACTTGTTTCATATATGACCACTGAATGCACAAACACGAAATAGCTACATTATTCCAAAATGCTTGACATGCAATCCAAAACCCCAGTATCAGTCCAAATATGCCCCAATGTGCAGTGTGATTCATAGCTATTGATCCTGACACTGTGAAATAAGCATTACAGAGGAGAAGCTATTGTTTGTTGGGTGTGTGTGAACCAGGCCATAGCAGCAGGGTGCTTCCTTTCATCTACACCTTATCTCTCTTTTTCTCTCTTGTCGTTCCTTCTTTTTCACACGTACGCACAAACAAGGTCTTTGTCACCTTTCAGTCTGCCTCCCTCACCTCATCCCTGTCTCTTTTAGTTTTTCTCAATTACCTGTTTGTCTGTCACTCTTCTTTCGTTCTCGCCCTTTACCTCTCTCTGTCTCGTTCAGTGTTCTCTCTCCCTCATTCTTTTCCTGTTGCTTTCTTTCGTCAATGTCTTCATCCCTGTTACTCCTCCACTGTGTTCTTTAATTTCCTGTGCATGAAAGATTCATCTGGCTGCTTTAATAATAAATAAGAAGGCACAGTTGAAAAGTGCAGAGGCACCCTTGACTATAGCAGCAAGGATCTAAAAGACAAGGGAGAGTGATATTCCTGCCTCTTCCCTTTACCCTTCCCTCTATTAATCTTTCTTTCTTTGTCACTTTCTTCTTTGCCGTCCCAAAGCATCCTGAATGAGACCCTCTGGATAAAGACAAGGCACAGTAGATAGCATGTGATCTTAGTTATCCACAGTGTATGGAGTCATTGAGTCACTCAGTCAAACACAGATGAACTGACAGTTTGTTTATCTTTGGATTGAAACCTTTTGAAAAAGTGTAATTTTTTCTCATGGCTCAAATACAAGCGATGTGGAATTGTTGCACGAAGACCAAGCAGTTGATTTTCTTTTTGGGTCCATCCAATTTTTAACACTCCAGTTAGCAATAATAAATGTTAATGTCTGGTTGGACTTTCAAAATAAAGCTTGCATGGTTAATGTGAAACAGGTTCAGGCACAAAAAATACTTGCTTAGGTTGAGGAAAAGATTGTATGTTATGTGATGTACATTATGTAACTTAACTTATGTACATTACTGAAAAGAAATTGTTTTATTTTTTGGGGGTTTCACATGGGACATCAACAGCAGTCTCCTGGGTTAAAATCCTGGGGTTTTTTGAGTCATCCATCCACCCCACCACATCCATATTTCTCAGTCTTTATAGTACGTTACCTGACTGCAACGGTGGACACATCCAAAAATGACACTACCTACTAGTGTGAAGTGCAGGACCACTGACCAAGCAGCAGTATTTGACGACTTGTGAGCGAGGCTGTGTAATTAATAATTACATATAATGTCTGATGATCTAAATATGAAGACTGGCTTGACTTTGACTGTGTATACTAAATAACTTATTTCTAACTCCAACTTTGCTCTCTATGAGCTTTTCACAATATTTCTAAATTCTAGATATGAATTGTGCATCAACACCATTTAACATTTAATGCCAGAAAACTGCATTTTGGGATTATTTTCCAGACTGGCACGGTTTATGTGTACACACCTAATGAGCAGTGTGCTTGCGAAAGGATATAGACCTACCTCCAAGTTTGGGGATTTTAAAATTTTTACATTTAAAGATTGCATGCTACTTTTTGGATTGACAGACTTTTCATACCTCATGAAACCTTTTTTTAAATGCACTGGGATAAGTAGGGAATGCATTGTCACCAACTTTTAAAACAAGACTATTTTTCTTAGCTCTTAAAATGTTTTACATTTTGGAGTTGCAGGCTTTTACGTAACTGGACAAAACAGAAAATGTTATTGCTCTTCCTTGCCAAAGCAAGCTGTTCAAATAAACTGCCCAAACATGCATGAACACACTCTCAGTCATTAAGTGAGTCACTCAGACACTTGCTCACTTCATCCCTCCATCCACGCTCATAAACATATCTCACCTACTCCTTCCATCCTTTATCCTCCTTGGGCAGCCCAGAGAACACCTGGAGAGCACCCAAAAACAAGTCTCACAACAGCTTCTAGCAATTCTTCATCCTAACACACTCCTTCTTACTCTAGGTTGTGTTCCAATAACCCAGGAGCCTGACAACGTGTCTTTGTCACCAAGAACAACCTCATCCCTCTCATGGCCCTTCTGCTTCTACATCCCACTGCTACAGCCTGCCTGGGGATATAGAGTGAGGAAAACAAAATCAGGGGAAAAAAACAACAAAAAAAACATCTCCTGCCTCCCTTTTGCTGAGAGCCGAATCCCTGCAGTACACACAATAAGTAGCTGAGCACCTTATAATAGAAAAAACTATACCTCCATGTTCAGTTTCCCTTCTTGCTCTCCTGAGGTTTGTGGTGAAGTTTGGTCGATCATTCACAGCAAACAGGGCAAAGCCTTGCCCTGAATTATTTATTTGTCAAGGTGCGTTTACATCAAGTCATTTACTCTTTAAAGGTTGTTTGTTGAAGCAGTCATTGACCTCTACACACTCAATATCTGCTGCCATCTCAAGTAGCTATGTTTGAAGTATGCGAATAGGGATGCTCTATCTTTATTTTTATTCAACATCATTGTATTATTACCCTACTTTACTCCTATCTATACTTCTACTTGTTACTGGCACCGTGTCTTACTCTCTTACAATTTGAATATTAATTGTGCTGCATAGGTTGCATCACTTGTTCATATGTTGGAAAACTTGAATACTGAAATTTGCTCCCAGTGAGTTAAGCTTATATACTGTTTTTGCCAGATTTTTGTTGTTTTTGTTGGGTTAATGGACTGCACAAATAAAGTAAAAAAATCAAAACGTATCGTAATTGGGTACTGACTCTAGATTTTAACCTGCAATTTGAATTAAGTCCTAATTGTGATAATTTTCCTGTATCTTATGCTTCCCAGTCCTTCTCTTCCATTCCCACTGCAGTTTGTCATCATTAAAATGAAATGCTTGAAGAGACAACGATATCTGAGTGTATGTAAACTATACTTAGTATAAGCACTGCACATTATACAATAAACCTACATTAGGAGGACTGACAGTGAGAATGTGCCCCAGAAATGAACAGGGTAAAGCAGCTCAGAAATGCATTTGATGCGCTACATGCCCCATGATCATCCCATCAACGTTGCTCAATGTTGCGTGAGGGGGAGAGAGAAATTTTATAAATGGATTTCATTGACATGCAATATGGGATTTATGGAAAAAGCGACCGTTCACTCATCTTCATTAGATCAGGAGGGAGATGTTGAAGTAACACAAACCTTTATTTATAACTATCACAAAGAGGGGGACAGGAACAAAATCCTTCTGTGACACTCGGGCGTTAAGATTTGTCACACCTCTTAGCCATTTGTTGCCGGCAAAAAACGACACACATAGTGAAAAAAAAACGTATTTTCAAGCTTTCGTAGCAGCCTATGGAAGTGAGGAGGAACATGACACACCATCCGAGCCACTGCCAGCCATTTTCTGTTGATGAGATGTTTCATGCTTCTTTAAGCACAGATTGCAAAATAAGAGTCACGTTGCGTCCTCCGGTGCTGAGGGAAATGATTGTGGCCTTGCGGGCAAAGCTGCCTCAGAGTATGGAATGAATGTGCCAGTGAAGCATACCACATTAAGATGCTATGGACCAGGGCGTGCACTTATTCTGCCGTTGACAATGCCCTTTGGTGTAGTAGGCTCACAAAGAACTTACCACAGTGACAGCACACCATGACAGGCAGTTACAAAGCTCAGGTTATGATAAATTTCCCCCAACAACAGAGAATCACTGACCTCTTAATTTCATTGTTTTTTTATCTTCTTTTTTTTTACATATTAACTAATGTGATGAGTGGCTGTTATGGCCCTTGGTCATATCAAAATTGTCAGGGCCTATTATATAATATGTAAAATATGAAATAGATACAAATAGTTTTTAGAGATCCACACAATAACCAATGATAAAGATGTTGGTTTTTGGGCTCTGATATTGGTTTTCAGAAAATTATTTGACAGCTGTAAGCCCAGGTGATTTGTTTTTGGACTGGTTCATACTGATTGACGTGAGCCCTTCAGACGTAACTCCAGGGGCTCAAATTAGACCTTTTTCCAGAGCCCTGAAAAACCAGCTTGAAATCCTAGGGTGGGGTAACTTGCTCATTTATAATTTAAAAACGTATCAAGCACTTTAAAACTGGTCAAATCTGTCAACAAAACACAATTCAACACAAGTCTAAAAAAAAGCCATGTGCAGCTCCTTTACAGCAGATAACACTCAAATACTGCCCATGAAAGAGAAGGGAAAAAGGTCAAATTTGGCACAATGAGATAATAATAATAATTTATTTTTTTGCATAGGCATAAAGGGTATAACAATGAAACATTAGATATCATAATGAAAAAGGAGAATAGATGGAAAAATGATGGGAAAAGTGCAACAAAAAAATATGATTGAGCAAGTAGGTATTTTTGATGTTAGTTTGCTGTGTAGATTTCTATTTGGTATCAGATGGTTAAAGCCTCAAAGCAACAGAGGTTTGAAATGCTATGGACTAAATGGGTTCTAAGTGTGTTCACAAACACACTGTCTACAAACTACTCATCTAACTGAAACAGAACAACTTGAACAACAAGGAGTTCTGTATCTTACTGCTGAGAGAAATACATGTGTGTCTTTGGCTTAAGACTGTTTTCTCTAGTCATTCAAAGTGATTATTTATAAATGTTTCTTCCACAGAGGCTGCTGTGTTGAACCACCATGTTTCTACAGTAGCCCAGAACGGACAAACAAACACTGCCTTTACAAAGTGCTGTGTTTTTTGTGGATTTTGCGGCTACCGTACCTTCTCCCTCTCGCTTGCAGGAAGTGGGGGTGAAGCAAGGGAGCTGAAATCTGCAACGTCCACTATAGACTAAAATTATTAATGAAGATTGCGTCACATTAAAGAACAACTGACTCATACCCCTTCTGTTGCCAATTTAATTTCTCTTTTTGCTATAAAAGTGTTTGGTAACTTCACTTTTTTTGATAATGGCCATGTACCCCTTCCTAATTTATGTCTCAATTAGCAGCAAAGGAAAGAGCCTACTGGCCCTGGAGAGAAGCTCTGGCATGATGTTCCTTTTAAGATGCATTTAGCGGAGGTTCAACCAGCTTTTGTCAGACACGTCGGTCAGCTGTTGTTGAAATGTTGCTGATTAAACCACAAAAGGGAGCATAAATCCAGTACGTTAGTTTCTGTTGTACCACCTCACATTTCCCAGACTGTATGTCCTTGTTGGTGAAAGATAAAAATCACATATCAGACACTTCCTTCATTGTGACTCTACCAGGGAACTAAACAAACATTATTTTATGATGACTAAGAAGCTGATGCCGGTACACTGTTAAGAGCTCCTTCCGCTTTGAAAGTTTTGTGATCTTTTGCTTTGTTTGTTTTCCCCAAAAGAACTCATGCTATGGGAGACTCTCACTGCTACTCAAAATCATGCTTATAAATGACCTATTTCTTAGCTGTAGATCTCACAACAAATAACAAAATGTGTCAAGAAAAGCTGTGTTGCTTTGTTTAATGTGATATTTTAATGGTAATATTTTTGCTGTCTTTCAGATCGTCTTTTCTGTACTCACTGTTCAGATGGCATGTATAAACTTCAAACTTTCTTTTTCAGATAGTATAAGTTAAAGTAAATAAAAAGAATTTTTAAAAAAGGCCGTATTGGACCAGAAATCATTCCTGTTTACCCTGATTATTATCTAAGCATTTTTGGATTTTGTTAGTGCAGCAGCGCCTGCACTGTTGTTTTGGTTGGTTTGTTTGTTGACCTCTACATGCTGCAGTATGCAGGACACAGAGGAGTATGTGTTTGTGTCAACAGCAGGATAAAGTCGAAACACTATTGTTCATGTCGATACCCTCCACTGGGTATTGGCCACAGGATTTAGACAATCAGATGGTGGGATAGAGGTGGAGATGGTGGGATGAAGGAGTGGGAGAAGGACGGGATGGAGGGAGCAGAGGGAGGTCATGAAGGAATAGACAGGGAGGGAGAGAAAGAGAAGATAGAATGGGGGATGGGCAAAGCTGTCTGTTTTGGAGCATTCGGGTCTCAGTGCTATTTGATGAAGATGAAGTGAAGTGTTAAAAATCAATAATCTGCTCGATATGTCCTCAGAAAGGTTTGACCACTGGGTCCCCAACCGATGGTTCATTTGAGATGCGGTTTGAATATATTGTGAGACTTTCCAAACCTTTAAGTCAATTTCAGCGCTGCTCTGGCAGCAACCAAGTAAAATGACCTGAGCAAGATGCAATCAAATCTAAGTCTACAAGCACAAAATACATTTTTGATGGAATGAACACTTTAGATGTCTAATAGCACAACTGTGCTAACCAAAAAACAAATACATTTAAAAGCATTTGCACAAAATGGAAAGGAGGCTAAATCTTAAAATGATCAGAACCAATCGACTAAACTGCAAAGTCAGGCACACATTTTTCTCCATTAAGTGGTGATTTATCAGACCAAATGTTAAACCTAATCTCTCAGTCATGATGGCTTTGGTCAGCTCTCATTAGTCTTCTGGATAATGATAAAGATCAAGGAAAGACCATGAAAACAATCACATCACCCCCTCATTACAAGAGAAATAGGGGGGTTGTTTTTTTCATTTTCACACAAAAGGACAGAGCTGTTTCTCACAAACACTGCCCTCAATATTACACTGGCATTGTTATTGCCCCCCTGACAAGCACAATATACCAGCGGGACATGCATCATCTACAGGGGTTCTGTATCTCACTAGACTGGAGGTATAGCCTCATAACAAAGCCACTGGGCCATGGCCATGCAAACTGAGTATTGATCTGAATACAGGAGACTAAATATACTGTAAGATCATAATGGCTTTGCTTAGTCTAGAGGCTGTAAAACATGGGATCATCAAGCTGGGATAAAGTCAGGGGCACAATGTGGGAGAAAAAAGAGAAGGTCTATAGAAAATGCTTCAGGGAGAATACAGAAGTCCCAGGACACTTGATGAGATCTCCTGAGAATCAGTCACATAGCAAATTACCTACAGTATATAGTGTGTCTGATATATGACCATTTTAATTGGTTACACTTGGTCTTCATAATTTTTCACTTCACTGCATTCATCTCATCTAATTAACACAGTTAAAAGCTGATTTCAGAAAGCTGGTTCACTCTGTCATAGTTTATGTCCATTAGTTTGTTTAACTGAGCTCATAAATTAGACTTACTCCATTCAGGTTTTTAAACACAAACCATGTATACACTATACAGTTACTAAAGATTATCAGATATTTATAATATTTTTTGTCTTTTGAGATAATTATTACATTATTGCCTGGGACTGTCAATCATATGGCAGTGTCACGACCTCTGACACAATATTGGTGGACTCAAATGCACGACTCTGGGACAGACGAAGATATAGAAAAAAATATATTTATTTATCAAACAAAAGGCGCTATCAAGGAGGGTAACAAAGTGCAAAACAAAAGGCGCTCTCAAGGAGGATATCAAAAGTGCAAAAAAAAGGCGCTCTCAAAGAGGATATCAAAAGTGCAAAACAAATCAACAAAAACTACAAAGGCAGGAAAATCACACAAGGACGAAATCAGGGTCTGAATTGTAAGGGAAAAGGTGAGTGCAAAATAAAACAGGAAGGACTAAACATGAAACACTAAACATGAACATGACTAAAATGAACACACACTTGATGAGACACAACAGGCAGTGAAGCACTTTTTTCTTCTCAGTTGATAGATACAGGATAGGAATCTGGCTGAGCAGTATAAGTGTGCAAAGGGTGAGGTTGCACCCACAGATGTCGAATGGTTATAGGTCCAAAAGTGTGAAGTACACAGAAATTACAGAGCTAAAACTTGCAAAGACTCTGGTATGGTCCTTTGGAAATGACACTAAAAGAAAATATAATTAGTCATACAATATATCATGCATGCGCAAAGGTGCAGCTTAACCTTCTGGAAATGAGGAGTAATGCTTTACCACGAGATGAGGGTCAAGCTGGAACCTCTAAAGTACTTCCTTTTGCCTCTGAAGTAAAAAAAAAAAGTGACTTCCAGCCCAGAATAACATATTCCAACCATGATGTATGAGTCTGGGAGAGCCTTCAATTAATTTTCCATGCCAGGTAACGTGAAGGTGCCATAGCCCTGGTACATTAAGCGGAACTAAATGAAATAATGCAGACATTATGGTTCATTGCAACAACTAGGTTCCATATCACCTGCAATCTATTTTGGCTAATCAATCTGCCAGCACCTCTACAAGATTAATTATCCTGGTCTGGATCTCTCACTATGAAGCCCCAACTCCTTTCCTTCCCTATTCCACTTAACCACACACTCCACCTGCTGATGCTTCAGTAATTAGTACAGAGGGAAAAAAACATGGACACTGAAATCAAAGTGCACTCTTTAGTGGACACTATACCAAATGCTGTAGTGGCTAAGATAGACTGAGTATTCTTGCATTATGGGCGGGGTCCCAATGGGACAGGTCCCTCATCATGAATACTATGCCCAACCAAACAAAAGTTACTACAAGCAATAAGCTGTACAATCCCACGTATTTACCGTACATTGATTGAAGTCTCAGGAACCTAACTGGAGGGGCAGTGTATTTGCCCCCTCTAACGACCAGTCTGAACTGGGCTGAATTGGCTGGAAAACAACAACTCAATAAACATTTACTCAGACAGGCCCGCATGGGAAAATCTGATGTCCATCTTAATAGTTTTCTCTGGCAACACGACTGGAAATATCTCCTCATGCTAAATTATAAGCCCCTTAACTCGAATATTCTTCCTTACTTCTCCCTGATGATAACTTAGAGCACCATTCACTAATCACATGACACTCTTGCAACCTCTACTTAATTCTCTTTCTCCTTAATATTGGCAAGAGGAAATAAAAGTGAAGGATCAATTGTCACATTTCCTCTGGACAGTGTAGCTGTTTGCTGCTCTACTCTCTTATGATTTAATCTCTCACTTGTCCATCTCACATGTATGTTAACTTTCTGAGTGATCATAACATTTTTGAATTTAGTTAAATCAATCAGAAAGATTTTCAAGGTGATAGAGGGAATGTAACTTCCACACTATGTGGGAAAACTTTAAATTCCAAAAACTCAACAAAAGAAAGTGAATCAGTGTGCATTTCTGTCAGGTAATGTCATGTCAAAATTCTGAAGATTCAATAATCAAAGATGTGCCAGAAACTCCTCTGTAACTCTAGGTACAGCATGGCATTTCTTTGCCGCTTGCTATCAGATATGGCATTTACGTTTGTTTGATGAGTTGTTTCCCTCTCTGTCCACACATCATTTCCCAGGTTTGTGCTGAATCAGAAGCATGTGGCCGTGAGTGGCAACAACACACTGAAGTACATAGAGGCAGACAGAAATAAAAGAAGAGTTTGATGCTTCAACTTTTCTTCTTCCTCATTTTTTGTAAGGCATTTCTTTTTTTTTTACTATTTCCATTCAGGTTTTAAGAAGAGTATTCAAATGAAAATACAATCTAGTCAGCGGAAACTCTATAAGCTGGAACAACAAACATTTAAGAGTTTCTTAATAGCTTAAGAGACTGTGGGCTATGTACTGTTCCTAAAGCATGTCAGACCAGCAGTCTTTATACCATCTTGTGAAACCCAGTACAAATACAAAAGAGTACCTGTGATATAATGATACAGAAATTGTTTAAAATAAAACAAACTAATTGTTATTTTGTTCCTAGAGTTATGTGTCTGATAACAGATTTCTAATTTGGCTTTAAATCAAGTGAAAACAGTGAAGTTTTTCAATTCACCATGCAGATGGAGAATTAGGCAGTCATGGAATGTAATGATATCACCTACAGCAGGGCCAAAAAGTCTAGATTGCACAGCCTAAATCTCTAGCTTCATTGCTGCTCACTGGCGTCATTGTTGACGTGCGTGAATCTCTCTGGATGACTGCTAATGTGAAAATTCAGCTCCTGCTGCTCCGCCTTACATGACACACATACAACCCGTGCAGGTGTTCACAGACATAGTTTGGGGTCAATGCTGGAACAACGTGCCACCCACAAATATTCCTCTTCAACCACAAAGTCAACACTGATGGAGGTCATAATGGGAAAGTGTCACAGTTTAGAACACGGCCTGCTTTATTTATGTCTAATAAAGTCTGAATAAATCTCTCTCATTCCTTTAATCCATGTCGGCTGTAAATCAGCCCAGTGCGGTGTTTGAGCTTCACAGTTATGACCCATTACATTTGATTGAAAGTAGGCAGTATTTCATCCCCCCCCCCAAGCCTCACACAACCACCCCCTGACATAAACAAATACATCATGTGACTGTGTAAAGGCCTTTGTAATTAAATTAATGAGGCGGCGGTGAGGGAGAAAGATGTCACAAATAATGACTAACCTCTTAACTCACCTCTCACCTTCAACTTTATTTTTTCCACTTTTTGCATTAGTCTTGGGTCTTCGTTGTCTGTCTGAAAGGCATACAGAAAAGAACAAAGTTGAACAAAACAATAAAAAATAAAAATAAAAAAAACCAGCAGGGAACAACCTTACAGTGAATTTGTTAAGTATGGTTAAGTCTAAGCAAGTGGTGTAGTACTGCACTATGCGTGCAAAAACATTTGATTTTGTCAGAAACATACTGAACGTTTTTATATCACATACTGTGGACCTAAAGCATTTAGCAGCTATTGTTACAACAGATGGAAAAGCCAGTTAAAATCCCTTCCAAGTGTCTATCCTCTTCAGTTTAGTTAAAGAGCTATCCTTTGATCAAAGGACAACAACAACAAAGAATTACAGAATGAAGAAACACCAATAAGAACAATACCACAGGCAGAAGATGGAGGAGGCATTTGACCATGGTTTTGTTGTAGTAGTTCAAGTAGTAGTTTTGTTTTAGCAGCGATGTGGTGTCAGCCATGAACAAAAATGTTTTTACTCAAGGATGTTGCACATACATTTATAGTAGAAAATGTAACCATCGATCATCTTTTATAACAGCAGAAAAGTTGTCACGCTATAACTCTGACTTGATGACAGAGAAGGATGTGGTGTAAGTTACTATCAATAGCTTAGTCACCTCAACCTCCATAGGTGTAAGACAAATATAGGGATGTTTGAAAAGTGTATTGAGCGTTGAAAGAAAATGTTTTAAGAGGCTCCCACTACGTGTAAAACCTGTGTCAAAGGTTTGTTTTATCATGCTCTGCTGGATCGACATTTTACAAGCCACTGACTCTCTTCCTAGCCTTGCCTCTCATCTCTTCTCACGAGTTGGAGAGCACTTAAGCAGATGTCCCCCGCCATCCTGCGTTGCTTTCCCTGTCACACCTGCCCCAATGCTTCTGCAGCTGTTTCCCTGGCCTTTAAAACAGCATACATAACTGCGCGCAATTCACCTCAGATGTGATTTTGCTTTTCAGGGGGGCAGAACTCAATGAGAATTCCTTTGTGTTCTTTCTGGTGAAAAGGGGAAATGTCAGACTGAACAGACATGTGGTGGTAGGTCAGTGAAGCTGATGTTTTGGAGAGGATTTATGTTGTTTCCTGGTGTTGGTAGATGGTTTCATGAGGGTGAAAACAGCTTTTCTTTTTTTTCCCAGTCGAGGTATCAAGACATTGACCCTATTGTGCTACTTATCAAGATTCATTGCACTAGTTGAAATGGTGTTGAATGGAAGAGTCGAATGAAGCTATTTACCTCTCTGAATACATTTGCTGTGCCAATCCAAGCACAGCATCTAACCAAAGCTGTTTGTCAAGTCAATATTGTTGGGGGAAAAGCTCTAGGGGAGATGTGCATTTCATTGTTTTCTTTTGGACCAATTACAATGACTGATGACGATCGAACTTGGGGCAAGGATTTCGACAGAGCTTAAGAAGCAATTAAGGGTGAGGCAAAGTAAGGGAGAACCACACCGACTGCCACCCCGACAAAGAGACAACATCAGGATTCACAGGAGCCACCTGTTTAGTTCAACATGAAATTGATTTGCAGGGAGTCTAGGGGTTGAGTAGTGTTATTTAACTCGATATACATTTCAAAGAGCTAAACCTTTACTGTGACTTTTAAACAACTAGTGGAGTAGACGCTCTCAGTTTAAAAAATGTAATTGCTCTGAGATATTCAAGCAAGCAAGTGCACCTGTCATGTATCATGTACTTGAAAAGCTCTTGCTCACTTCCCGTTCCCAGTTACTTTTGTATGCGGTTGAAAAGCTATGAATGGATCTATTCTTCTGCCGTTAGTATTCACCGCCATTTAATGTAATATGAAAAGCTGAGTCAAGGGTGGGATGATGGGTCAATCTGTCCTGATGTCTCATATATGCACATGGAATACAGGTAAAATTTGCACATGTATGATATTTGGCAACTGAACAAATAGCTGAACATTATAAACGTATAACTTAAAGATAGAAGTTATGGCTAAGTGCAGGTGTACCTAATAAAGCTCCCATGGCATGTATATGTACATTATATAATCAAATAAATAAGGACATATATCTTTAGATGGATTAGACATCTGATCATTCTGATTAATGCTGACACATTTTATCTACAAAATCATGTCGTGTTCATTGTTGTACACGACTCACTTTACATGTGTGAAATCCTGTCGTAGCAATAGTTACTGTATGACATGGATGTATTTGCACTGATAACTGCACTAATAAATGGTTGTATTTATATTTATATTTACTATTATATTTCTGTTTGTAATATGTTAAACAGCAGCATATGTGATTTGTGAGGGTCCGTTCATTTATTTGCTAGAATGCAGGTTTTTAAGCTCACTGGACGGTTACACCTATGAACAAAACCCAGGCATGGTAATTGTCACTGAATTTATTCAAACATACATGTCATGCATATAGTGTATGGAGTATGCCGTATATTCATTATATTCATTGGTGGGATAATGAGCATTTGTACTGGATATGTCCGTGGTATATACTTGTACTATATGCTTATAATTGGGTAATATGTGACATATATTCAGATAACATGCTCAGGAAACACCGTAAAACAACAAAAATACCTTTTTTTTTTGTTTTATAGCATTTCCACTAAATATTAGCAGTTGTTATATTGAGCAGTCTTATTTAGTTTAATTTTGTGTAGAATCAAGGTAAACCAGCGGGTGTCACCTTGTTACTAAAATGGATGGAAGTTCCCTCACGTTTCCAGGAATTGTCTTCACGCCACTTGTTCTTGACAATATTTACAAGAGCAAGCTCCCCGAAATACAACACAATCCCATTATTACTGTAAATATTTATGGAATGTACCACTGCAGTATCATCCAGTTTCATATTTTTCTGCTTAGCTATCAGCCATTACTAGCTAATGTAAATTCAGCAGGATCAAATACCTATATATAAGTACATCCAAAGTACCACTCAAGTCCACAAAATGTAACATTTGTGACGTTTTACATGCCTGTAGTTGATATTTTGGTATTATAACCACTGGTGAGTGACAGCATTTTCACTGTAATCAGCTCACGAAGCCACCTACAACTGGGGACCTCAGGTAGTAGCTACAAAGACCATACAGTGGCTTATATGTATCTAAATAAAACAAAGAAATAAAACCACAATAATCAGACCGTCAATTCTGCATATTCAAATTTTGACTCATGTTAAGAACATTTGTTTGTTGTAATATCATATACATTATATTCATATTATGTATATTCTAACTTGGTATATCATCTTGGTAGTTGAGCTCTTCAAAATATGAATGATAAACAATTTATTCCACAATTTTGTTCTACGTTATGGTGGTTGTTCTGAGCAACTACTTTAATCTAGACCAGGCACACCACAGATACTCACTGAGCGGTACCAAAAGCTTGTCTGGATTGAATTATATGCCCATATGAACAATATCACATATGGGATATCATGCTTTATTTTAATAATGACGATGTAGCGCTGATGTGGCTGATGACTCACCACTTGTTACTTATTTCACTCCCCCCAATCTCCACATGCATGGCCACCTCCCCTCTGTAAATGTCACTGACCATTTCAGGCTTGTGCCCTTTCCTCTCCCCTGAAATCCAAGACAGCAAGTGTTGATATGTATTGCCCTGGTGTCCCTAACTGAAAATGTACAATAGAACAACACTGTGATATTATAACCTGGGGGGAGTCAAGCCCCAAGGGCCTCTATGGCATTCTCCTTCTCATGAATGTATCCACACACTTGGCACTGTTTATTTAATTGTATCCCAAAGAGAACAACATTTTTCATATTCAATACATCTGACAGCCTTTATTTTTACCCTCTCCTTCCCTCATTCTCATTCATTTATTTCACTATTTCTGTCTTACTTTCTCTCCTCAGCTGACCTCCTTCGTTCTCTCATCCTCATTGTTTTTATCTCTTGTTCTAACACATCCCCTCAACCCTCTCTCACTTACAGGCCTCTTGTTCTTGCAATGGCTTGTTACCTTGTTTGCGGGCAGAAACCCCTGGCTATTGGTGTCAGCAGGATTATGTGACATGTCCATGTGTTGTGTTGTCCCAAAGGGGGTTCCCTTGCTAGCCACTGAATTAATGAGTCCCCCGTGTGTGGGCAGTGCATTTGTGTGCTTGTAGGGGGAAGGGACTGGGTGTTGTATGTTGGTGTTAAACATGCACGAGGGAAGTGTTAATAAATATATCTGTGTTCAGGTCTATAGAATGAGGTTGGGTGTGTGAAGAAAAATGTACATAGGCTGATCTTATGAGCTGCTTATGAGTGTTGTATTCTGTATTTTAAATGTCAGTGGACGTAACCACAATAAGGACACCATATATGATTCATGTGCAAGGAAATACCAATTCTGCATAATTATGAAGGCTCTGAAAAAAGTAGAATTAATAGACTAACAGGGGCACTGACATCAGTTCTCAGCATGTAATGACCTACTTGCGGTGGAGTATGTACATAGTATATGACTAATTGAAATGTGTTTTAGTTGAGAACAGGAGGGATCTGGAGATGAAGGGGTTGCTTTTACTGCAGGTACAATTAGTCTCATTAATTTTGACAATCCATTCATTGTTAAAGTAATTTATCAAGGAAAAATGCCCAGTATGCTGGCTGTAGCTTCTTAAATGTTATGAGTGTGGACAAATCAAGCACTTCAAAAACGTCACATTAAGCTGTGAGAAATGTTCTGACATGTCCTACTCTCAATGATTACTTGATTGATCTAAAATGATGACCTGCAGACTAAGTTATAATGAAAATAGTTTGTTGCAACCCCTTATCCCTTTTTAAATGTCCAATGCAACTGCAGCACATTACAGGACAGAATATACAGCAATTGCCTAAAACCATCCAGAAACCAAGAAAATCGTTCAAAACAATCAAGTGTGAGTTCAAAGACAATGCGTTTTTAATCATTCTGCAGTGATGTGAAAAATGCTACAGTTTAAACAATCCTGGTGGGATAACACTGGCAACAATTCATCCTCAATTTGGCATTTGTCCATTTTCCACTCAAATGTGATTGAAGAGCGCAGTGTGTCAGAGGGTCTAATGAAATGGAGCACCGAGCAACAAAGAAAGATTCAATGATGTAGATGAGCAGTAATTTCATCACTGAAAACGACACTTTCTTTGTCTCTAAAATTGAGAGGTGCAGATGTTAGATTAGATGAACTCTAATAATTGAAGCCAGATGATTCTGATTATTCCATCTCCTTATTTTCCCCAATGTGTTCACAGGGTTATGTAATTACTCTGCAACATAATTTGCCCTAGCAATTTGTACAGACATAATATTCTGGCTTTACAACCAGTGTTAAAATTAGAATATTGAGGATTGCATTCATTTTCGGAGACACACTTTAGAGAAATTCTCTTTTACTCAATCGGAATACTGTCAACTACAAATTATAAAGTTTAGACCCTTTATGGTGCTTAGATAAATCAAATAAATTATATGATGTTATGCTCATTAACTCTGATGACTTCTCTGTCAGTCCAGTTCTCAACCATTCTCTGTTTTTCCCTATTGTGTGTCATCAGCCTCAAACCAAGCATCCTTGCTAACAAGAGTGATGTTCTGAAGCTAATTAGGGCCCCATTACTTATTTAAAGGTAACTTGTTTATGTGAGAGCAGAGGTATAAATTATCCAATAGAAGATGTCTTTGGGGTATTTTGTTGAACAGAGCTTTATTAACAGCAACTGGTGAGGGCAATTTAATGGCATCCCAATTATTTCTAGAGTCCCCGCTGTTGCCAGTGCCAGCCAGAAGCAGCCAGCTAGCACCCATTTAGAGAGGCAAGGGAACTGTAGGACTTAATGACACTGTTAAAAAGATTCTCTGTGGACAGATGTGCCTTTTATTTGGACCAGGGGACCGTTTTGTAGTAAAATGGGCGAAACTGAACCACTGGAAATAAGAAGAAAAAAAAGGAACTCTCAGTCTTTGTTTGAAGTGCAACTGAACTGGCAGAACTCACACAGCCCAGACAGACCCTTCATTCTAAAATTAAAGCTGTATTTATTTGGTGCTTCAAGAAATGTGATCTAATAAAGGGCTAATATTAAGTGGATACTCAAATGACTATCCATTATGACTGAAGATACTACTGTGACTCTCAGAACCAGCTAAAGGCCTAAGCCATTAAAGGTGGTCGCCTGTTGGCTTAAAGAAAAAAAACAGCAAGCTTCTGACCAGATGGTTGTCGGTTCAAGAGGCAGATATTTATTATTTCTGTGGAAAACAATTGTTTTATTTGTTGGCCTTACTGTCATGCTATTTTGCCTTTGGTCACAAAAGGCCAAGTGGCCTTGCCCTTGATTTGATGACATTCCAGGCTTGGGTCCAAGTCTTCAGGTGCCCAAGGTGTGTAGACCCTTCATTTGTAGTAGCTAAAGCTAATGCTAGATAATGCTACAATAGTTGCTCGACACAGACAAAGACAGAGGGATATGAATCTGAATGGCAAGCCGGTAGAGCTATCTGGATAACACCCGCTCCTTCCTAGAACGCAAGGCATAATACTAAAATTTTGCTGACCAATTTCTGTGACGTTTTGTGATTTACATCATCTCCAAGTGTAACTCCTTAATTGTTAGTTGGAGTTATGTTGTAACTTATCTCTGTGCACTTTTATTTTGATAATGTATCAATCACAACTTAGTTATAGTTTACGTTATAAGCAGGCTAAGTTTGAATTTAACAAATCCAACTCTCGCCTAGGGAACCAACATGGCCTGTTGACTCTTAAAATTCTGACATTTTCATGTGTCATAGGGACTACACTACAAAGCATTATGTCAAGTGAACATGATGAGTCTCTTTTTTTCTGTCAATTTACCAGTTGACCTTGTAAAGAGCATAACTAAGTGCTCTTTAAGTGAGCACTTAGTTATGTTCACCATGTTGGTTTAATAACAGACTTGATTATGACTTGATTATAAGTGATGCATTTTGTGGGTTAATGTCCAAGTTTAGCAGGTAAGACATTAAGTGCCATCATAGAAATGTTTGATTGCATCTAGCTTTTATTTTGTACAAGATGTGTGCTTGTGTAATATTACTGAATGACTCTCAAGTAGCTTTAATGCTGTATCGATAGCCTCAGTGACAGCTACACTAAAACACGCTCCTGGCACTGGTTTTCTGCCTGTGGTGTGATTAATTAAAGATGGCTTGCTGCAAACAGCTTTGCATTTTCTCTTAGATCTGAAACGTTTTCTGTGTTTCATACATAACTGAGGAAGTCTCTCGTCTTTTCATCTCTATCTCCTCTTCCCCGGAGTCACCTGGCTTTGTGTTCTCTCTTATTGCCACCTGTTCTGTCAAAACTCCCTCCTTCTCACCAATGTTTTCCATTTCATCTGAAGTCTTCAGTTGTGCTCCAAACAGCTGGTGCTGCATATGCCTTGGAGTAAAAAAAATTGCACATATGCACAATAATGTAAATGATTCGCTCTCGCTGCAATATTATTATTCAATGCGGTGAATAAAGATCTTAGCAACTGCAATGTCATGTGTTTCCCTTTGAAGATGACTTGCTTGATAAATGCAACCTAACATAGCCTTGTGTTTTTATAAGGCTGTTCATTTTTGTTTTTTGTATTGCTCTGTCTCTCCTTCTCAGTCTCCATCTTCTGGACAGCCTCATCAATTTTAAATTCAGTGACTTACTGTACGTACGATAACCAAAACACATTAACCACCATGACAGCTGGAACACAAGGCACAAGAGGTAGATTAATCAACCATGTACGCAGCATTGCCAAGGTGGCACCATCCCAAGGCTGTGTGAGAATTACAGAATATACAGACTATTACCCTAAAACACAAATCCATCACAGAGCAATTCTGGTGGCCATCCCAAAAACACCACTAATAATTAGAAAGACCACTGAGAACACTCTGGTTTTTCAACAGATTGAGTTTATGCTATAGTCAGGCTTTGCGCCAGTGTGATTTTTCAGCAGAGAGAGTAGCTGAGTATGGAAGAGCAACAGATAAAATACATTCAATTAACACCAGTTGGGGTCAGGTCTCTTGACTATCAATGCTCATTTTCTTAACTGGAAATCTCAATATCTCAACTATTTGTTAGATATTTTGCCTTTTATTGGATAGGACAGAGAGAATGACATGCAGCAAAGGGCCACAGGTCTGATTCAAACCCAGGACTCAGCCTTGTTACATGGGGGACTAGGTCTACCAGGTGAGCTATGTGGCGCCCTGAAAAGTATCTCAACTTTTAATCTATGTTGAAAGCCACTTAAATACTGTACTTATTGCAGCTTTTAGCTAGGTTGTTTTGGCCTGTTGACAAATGGGGCATTTATCTTCATTGGTTTTTGTCCTTGGCAATGTCTGCCTCATAAAAGTGATCTAAAATGATTTTTAAAGCATAGTGGCTCACACCAGCAGATAATATGCAGCCACATATATTGTGCATCAGTAAAAATAGCTTTTTTTATATAACAGCAACACATGCACAAGCACATACACTGAACCCAAAAAGTAAAATTACATTTTTTGTACAAATAGTTTGGCAGCAGGCATTTTGTTTTATACTCTCAGCCAGAATTTGGCTCCATGCATCCTAACGTTTGCTTTTTAAATCTGCCAGTTTCTTGTCATAAAAATATAACATTACGGACTGCTTCTAATTATCAAAAATACTTTGGCAGAAATGCTTTCTCCTCCATTAGGCCTTTGCTGTATTTTCTCACACACCCACACCCAAGTACACTAACATACACATACACTAAGCAGTAGGCTGCATGCACATTACATCCTTCCCTTAGAGAGACTGATGAAACTGAGTTAGCACTAGACATTTCTCTCAGAGCTGAAAGATTCAACAAGGCACTAAACACTGGCTGACTCCTATGTAAATTAAGCTTAGTCACTAAAAGGTCTGTTTAACTACTTCTGTCTGAGATCTTTTCAAATGGAAGGAGAGAGAACTAAAGATTATTTTTCTTTTCTCACACCCATTTCCTTTCATAAAATGCTGACTGTCACTGCCTGCAACACCTCCTGTCCTCAACCTCCATTAGTGTCAGTGGTACAAATACTTTTTGTCAACAGGGGTCTACACTGAGTCACATTGATTCTTCACACAAAACAGAAACTCTGTCCGTCAGGAAAATTCTGTAACATCTGCCAGTGGCAACCTTGGATACAACATATAGTTTAGAAGAGAAGAGAAGAGAAGAGAAGACAAGAGAAGAGAAAGGTCAAAAAGAAAAAAGTAACAGAACCCTGCTGCGTCAGTAACTGCTACATCCATTGTAACCTTTTAATACTGAGCTGTCAGACTAAACATAATTGCTGTCATATTAAGGACAGATCAATCAATCACGGCCTACCACCCTCTGTTGCATCCAAAACCTAAGTATGGTTGACTTGTGGCACACAGACCTGACAGATTATGTGGCAGTGAAAAACAGATGAGCAGACATGGCAGAGAGGTTTAGTTGTCAGTGATGTCTGAGTCTTGGACGTTGTTCTCTTAATCACTAAAAGAATTTCCTAGAATGAAACACGCACGCACAAACACTTTTGACAGAAGGAGCAAGTGACACGGCTGTAAAGGATTTGGGGTGTGTGGGGGGCGGGGAGGCTTCTGTTCCTGTTCCTTGTCAGGCTGCAGGAGGAAGCAGAGGAAAGAATTTAAGACAGTGTGATTGAGCTGCTGTGACACCCGCAAGGTCAACTCTGACTCTTTTATGCCGTGGCAGCGTTCTGAAAGTGAGGGGAATTCTTCACATATAAATTGATGCCTAACTATTTGGTGCATGCAGAGGGCCTGGCTAGGTTTGGTGCCCGGAAGAGGAGTCCGAGAGCACCAGATAATCACTATGAAGTTGTAGATGATGACAGTTACTGAAAGTAAGACAGGATTAATAAATATGGTAGAGCTAAGAAGAAAAACAGGTGGTACTTAAATTACTTTAATTCATTTAATTGGGGGAAAAAAAATACTTTACATATTGAAGAGTTGCAGCATCACCATCCACCCCCTCCTTTAACAGTCTAAACCTAGTGTCAAACCCAAAGTTGTTTGTATTTTACCATTGAGACTAACTCATATCTTACGTACTATGTAATATCCTGAATATCTATATAGAACCAATGTTATGTTTGCATTCCCTGTTCTTATCCTGGTATGTTTTGTATTACTATTATTATTGTTTACCATTTTGCTTGTTCATTTTGTTGTTTGTTTTCTTGTTTCCTTCCCCTTGTATTTCATTGTTTGGCATATATTTGTCCTTTTTCATCATCTGTCTCACCTTTCAGTAATCTCTGTTCGGTGTTAGTGATATTGATGTTATGCTGTTGCTGCCTTTGAACATTTGAAACTTTTAATTGCACCCTCTGCAATGGACCGGTCCTCATTAAAGCAGTGAGTGTTATTTGTTACTATAGTTGGATGTATGTGGCAAGTTTTGCATCACATTTACTCATAGTACAAAGAGTAAAGGCCATGCAGAGTTGTGAAAGTACAGGGTGTCATAGTCTTTGGAGAGATGCAGAAGCAAAAAGAGTGAAAATGCTTTGCTTACATATAAATGTTTTGTTAGAGAGTTCAGCTCATGCAAAACCTCTTTGGGGGCTTCTTGAAAGTCAGCACCCCTTTGTCTGATATTAACTAAGAAGGGTTTTAAATTTTTAAAGAACTTCAAAGCGTTGTCCTTGAGACAAAAACTTATAGCTTTGATAATGATGAGACCTATTATGCTCTGCGTCCACTTTGAAAGGTTAGAGGCTTATCAGAAAACCTAGGGAATAAAACATATCTCCTTCCACCGAAAAAAGGGATTGAGCAGTTTCAACGTGGAGATTTAAAAGGTGCAATGCTGAGCAAATCTCAATACTACAAGATGTACGTTTAAGTTTTAGGCTTTTTCCAATGATTTTGTTTTCACCTAAAGTCTTCACTGAAAGGGATACAATGCAAGTATGATTCTGCATCAAAATACCATCTTTTTGGGTTTGGCAACCAAATGTTCTTGACAAATTTAACCTGGTATTTTAGAATACAGTATATTTTAACAAATCTGCCTCACAGGTTAGTTTCTTGTGTTGCAGGACCTCGAGGAACATCAGAGGTCATAAAAAGACATAATAGCCATCAGCCATCAAATAAGCAAATAACCCTTTTCAACCCATCTTGTTTAAGATGTGCATGAGAAGACCAAGGACGCCTGCTGGGTCCTCTGATGTCCTTGTAAATTTCCAGACCTCAAAGGTACTGTATTTCAAATAATAATGATTTATCCTTTTCTGAACACAAACCCACTTCTTAGAAAAACACACAGAAGAACCAGGGTCAAACGACCTGCAGGCCAATGCACATGGATTCAAGATCATATCTAAACAAGCAAGACAAAACAAACAAAGATAGAGGATGCAAAGATAGAAATGTTTGCTGTGTGTAAATCTAGTGTACATTTAGTTTTGGTACCAATTATGTGACGCACCCAATCCAGATGTTCCATACTTTTCACTGCATTTCTTTTGTGGAAAGAAAAAAGTATTGGTAATGGAGTACATCTGCAAGACTTCATCTTCATAGCTTATGTCCATGCCAAGGGAAAGTACAGTCATCACATTAGACCTAATCACCTCAGCATGATGCAGTGAGCAAAGATCCACAACTTATTCATGCTCAGCTCAGTTATGATGGCCATCGAATGAAGCGGCCATATGTGTGGGTCAGCTCTTTATGAATTCCTCATGGTGACGGAGCCTGGCAGGGGAGGATTTATCCGTGAAAACAGATGGGCAGGAAAAGAAGGAGGGAGTCATCAAGCTGAGAAAGCCCTGCTGGGTGTCTCCTTATGGTAGAATGAATTACAGACGTCTGCCGATGCTTAATGTCAGAATGCAGCACATTATCTATGATTGATCATTTTTATATTGACTAGACTGAATTAAATTTAAGTGCATAGACTAAGTAAGATTCACAAAGAGCAGAGACGCATGGTGGAGAGGTGCAAGAAGTCTACTGGAAACCTCGAAAAAGGACTTTTACACTTTATAGAGTTTACATCTCTATAAAGTTCAGACGTCCAACTCCCTTATACAGTAATTAGCAGGTATTAGATTGTAGAAACTGTAAAACATTTTTTGGTTTGATTGCTTGGCATGCATCTGTAACCTTCACTATAAACAAGCAGCTTGATGAGTTGTGCAAGAAAATCATTTCATATTTGAACAGCTCCTTTAATGTGTTGACAAAAGCCAAATATGGATATAAGAAGACACACTGTCTAATTAGTGCATGTTCTTCATCTTTAGAGATGTCTACCCATAATAATTAAATGACCATCCATAAAGTTAAGTAGAGATAAAGTAGCCAATAACAAGTTAATGAGCACAACAGAATGACATTATTTCAATGTGACTTGTCCTATTGATTCATTTCATTTTTTTTGTCACTTAGATATTTGTGATCATTCAGTTTAATGAAATTTTATTTGTATAGCGCCAACATTACATCAGGACACCTTTCAAATAAAGCAGTACCCCATGATATTTTTTTTTTTTAAGGATGACAATAAATGTAGTCTTACAGACTGACCTACAAGCTGCATTTCTAGCAATAATATGTAATAACCATTTTTAAGTGACTGATGCGCTGTACTTTTAACATTTTTTAAGCGTGACACAATCTATATTTAGCATGCTGAATGTGCCAGTTGTACATACTGTTACACTTCTCATACTTCCTAAGCACAGAAGATGTGGCTCAATGATTTTAGCATCCAAGGGGATTCATAGGTATGATTTGCACAGCGAGGTGTAAGGTTATACTTAATAATCACAACAGTGGAAGTTTTTAAGCCTATAAAAAGAGTAAAAAAACTAATTAACCACCACTAGGCACCAAAGCCCCCTCCTGTGACTTCATTATCCCGTTAACAATGTGAAGCTTTTTTTTAATAAGTAATGTGCTGTGTCACTGTTTCAACCTGACACAATATGTGGATGGGAGAAATGAGGAACATGGCTTTACTTTTATTTGTAAATGATTAGCCAGCACAAATTGATATATTGAATGAATACATGATGGTTACTTTTCAAAAATACCAACTATACTGTGGTGGTGATTGTTATAATGACTATAAAGTTCTGTATGGTTAAACTGATATTTCATTGGGGTTCAAACGGATGGCCACTACTGTAGGGCTGTGAATAACTTTTCTTGATTAATCGATTCATTGCTTGGTCTAGAATAGATCACACAATAGTGAGAAATGCCCATTATTAATTCCCCATGTAAGCACATTTGAGAAGAAAATATTTGCCATTTTTGCTGTAAATCTGACTAAACAATTACTTGATTGTCATAATAGCTGCAAATTAATCCACCACTTGTTTCAGCTCAACACTACTGTGCTGCTCAGTAATTGGTGGCCCATGCCAGTTCTGTTGTCCTCTATCTGTGAGTGTCCGTTTGGTCAGTTACATTTTGAATGGGGTCTAGTTAACCTCAACACTATTCAGATGGGTCTAACTGTCCTCAGGCAGTTCTCTTACAGATGAAGCCTCTTGGTTTTGAGAACTAAATAATCCATGTCGGCTTTGGGTAGATTTTCCAAAGGTCTGTTGCACACTGAATTTAAAATTTGGGACTTGTGAACAACTCGACCACCAACCCATTTTCTACACCAACAACTTTATTTTTATACCTGCACTGTCCCACAAGGCAACTGCAGTCTATAATATTGTTATGATCACCCTGACTTTATATACCCACCTCATTTGTGATTAAAGAGTTACAAATGAGCCCTTCTCCAATACAAACTCTTATTCTCCCATGTCAGTGGCTTCAGCCAGATGTCTCTGCTGCACCGGCACAGCCCTGCATCAAGGTTAGGATACTGGCCTGGCTAAGCAAGACTGTGTTACCGTTCAGTCAGTGTTGGTTGCATGGTTAAATAATAAATAGCCACTGCACTGGCTTACTAGCAAGTAAGACTTATCTGTTCAAAGTGAAAAGGCTATCCACTCCCTGTGGGGATAAACAAGAAGGAAATGCTGTTCCAGCATTTTCAGTACAGTGCTGGATAATTTAGTACCCTGTTTGTGAATTATGTGCAGATCTATGGGTTTTATATCACAGCTATTGTGGTTTCTTATAACATGATACAGATAAAGGAAATGCTTGAGTACGGCCATCAATTACTGACATTGCATTTTAGTGTGTGTGTGTGTGTGTGTGTGTGTGTGTGTGTGTGTGTGTGTGTGTGTGTGTGTGTGTGTGTGTGTGTGTGTGCCTATGTGTGTGTGTTCAGATAAATGGACTGTTGTGTCTACTGTTAGTG
This sequence comes from Dicentrarchus labrax, assembly GCF_905237075.1. Lineage (NCBI taxonomy): Eukaryota > Metazoa > Chordata > Actinopteri > Moronidae > Dicentrarchus > Dicentrarchus labrax. Next base: position 22,332,150 of record NW_026136705.1, on the reverse strand, counting down.
GTTAGAATACCTACATACTGTACATATATTGCTTTGTACCAGCAGAATTTCAAACAAAAAATCAAACAATATATGTTATTATGTTGTCCGTACACTGTATTATGTTCCATCTATCATATTTTGTATTATGGACAGAGCATGTGAGCATCTAGAAACCCCATACATTGTTGCTGTCTGCTTGCCTTCACTTTATGTCACTGAAAATGAAATTCATTTATTCAATAATAACCCACTTTAGCAAGCTGTTCCCCCACTGCCAGCACAACCTGCCTCCCTCAGTTCTAATGGCAGCCCAATTATGAATGGTAGATGGGTACCTAATAGGAGAAACTACCTCTTACTGGGCCCAGGAGGGGGAAAAAGGGAAGCATAAGAAACAAGAGCATAAGATCACGTCTCCTGTCTACTTTATGCCGATCCACTGACAAATATTAGATAGCGTTGAAAAATGCTCTCACCTCTGAGATCAGAGCTGCAATTATTTTCAGAATCTAATGTCAGCTTCTCCTCCATCTCTCCTTGCTGGCTTTAGGCAGAATAAGACAAGCTCTTGTGCTGTGCAGTGGGAAGAATTAGAAGTAATAACATGTTGCTGAAGACAGACAGTATTGATATCATAAGATCAACCACATCAGCTGCCCCCATCCCAAAGGAGCCAAGAATTGGAATTATCTTGAAATTTTCTTCAACCGTAGCTGCACAATCAAATTTTGTGTGGGATACTGGGAATACATACAATGTTCCTGAGCTTATTTATTGATTTATTGATGCTCTGTCACAGTCCAGATGCCTTGGATCAATCATCAAAACAAAACAAACAAATAGTCCCGATGTACAATTGAATTGTTGAGGATAAAAACACACTAAGCTAACATCATATTTCCATTGGGGTTCTTGGACTGCAATTCAAATATTTAAGTTATTTCCATGACTAAATATTACGCAAGTTTTATTCAAGTTTTAACCGCTGACTTATCATGTATTTTACCTTTTAGATCCCATTCAGTGAGGGATAAATCTGAAAAGAGACATATTGCACAGGTCCCTGTACCCTTCCATCTTGCTTTTACTGCTACCTGCAGGCAAGGATCCTGAACAGACTGAACTGTGCACAGCAGTTCCCAGTGTAGCCAAATTCGTACAAAGGCCCGAGACCCCCTGAGATTCCCTAAGTGAGGAGTGACTAAGCATGCGACTGCAAAATTAATCATGGTTTAGAATAAAAGCGAAAAAGAGTCAATACCTTTTCTTTCACGGGGGGCCAATCAGAAGTGCAGAAGGCAAGCAAGTGACACACACTCACAAACACACACACTGCAATACCCTGTCGTCTGTAATCTAATCTCAGCCACGGCATGCTAATACATCACAATTACCTACTCAGTCTGGATGGTGCCATTAGAAATACATTGTCTCCATTACCACAGAGAGTCTGTGTGTGTGTGTGCTCCTGTGGGAGTGAATGCCCTCACAAGTGTGGCTGTCTGTTTGAGAACTGAGGCGCTCTCTCTCTCTCTCTCTCCTCAGACTATTTCATATTCAATTACATTTTCCTTACATCACTGGAATTGCTGTGTGTATGCCAAGTCAATAATAGCCCAAATCACTTGTCTGGGGTGCAGAGAGACATTACTGACATTTAGGTTGTTAGCACCTTCATTAGAGGAAGGCTGGAACAAGCCGTCTGAAAGAGAGGCATACAAAGAGATGGAAAGAAAGAAAGAAAGAAAATAAGTAAACACTTGGAGAAAAAACATCAAGTCCACTTTGAAATGCAGTATACCTGCACAATATTTTGCCACTGTTATTTCCTTTTTTCTTTTCAAGAAATCATACCAGTAGATAGGGTTTCATGGGTGCATTGACCTTGTTTTATTTAAATCGGGACAATTCAAACTTTTGTACACAAGCTAAAAAACACCACTGCCCCTTTAAAATAAAAATGGAAAAAGCTTGTATTTCCCATGTTGCCCAAAAAGCTTTGACTTTAACAACCCTCTCAAACAAGTTAAACCGACCTGAGTCTGCAGCCAATCTGAATGGATCAATTTAAATCTTCCTTAATGGTTTTATGACCCTTGGTCGGACAGTGCCTAGGCATTTTAGGCCTTTCTGTTGGGGACAAACAAAATGTAACTATTCATTCGACTGTTTAACTGTGTTTGTCCTCCAGTAGAGAAGCTGTTCTGGACGGTTATGGTGGCCTTCATTGCTGTATTTTCATTTAATTTGTCACATATCTGTATGTTCAATGGTCCTGTGTCATGCAGGTTTCTCTTGAATGAAAGGGGCATCAGTAAGGTTGGCACCTAAAATTGAACCTTGCAAGCTGTTTTATAAAACATCCAGCTGTCTATTCAACAATATACTAACTCATCCTGTCCTAAAATGCTGATGAAATTGTGATCTCCCTTAACATTAATCATATTTGAATATTTATTTTGACCTATATTCTAAAATAAGCTATCCGTCCGCAGGAAGGACTTACCAGGGCAAGACAGCTCTGATGCATGGGCCATCAGACGAGCAAACACTGCAAAACTTTCCTGCTTAATTAGCAAAAAAGAAGCAAGAGAAGGCGACACACAATCACGCAAACACACGTCCACAGGCACACACCCGCGCATGCACTGTTGGGGTAAATTTACTGCAGTGGTAAACCTGAGGTAACCTCTCAGAGAGGAGCAGTGAGGAGTGACACGCCAAGTCAGGAGAATTAGCACCACCAAAAAGAACATCATTAGTGTTGACACTTCATTAGGTACAGACAAAAAACAGAGGCAGAGGAGGGAGGAAAAGCATGTGTCAGTTAGTGTGCAACCCATACAGATGACGACAGCTCAGCTGGACAACTGAAGTGTTCCACCTGCCATAACCTCGAACCCATGACATACAAGGACACTTGTATAAAGTCACACCATGTTTCAGAATCTAAAACACAATATGCCATCTCCTGCTGACATACTGGCACCCCACTAACTCCATCATAAGGTGACAAAATGACTCAAGCAACAGCAGAAAAGTACTCCTCAAAAGGTTGGCTTAGTTTAGGATTTTAATGAACGAAAAGCAATATAGAATTTAAATGATCAAATACAGGGAATTGTCAAAATTGAAAAAGATACACTAGAGTAAATATTGGACAGTAGAAATATTGGAAACAATGTGGTCTATTAGGTGATTAAGTAACTGATATCCATTAGTCCTTTAATAAATGACACAGGATACATTTTAGTGTCAGAGTCAGCAAGGTTTGTTCAACTTGTAGATGATATTCGATAAGTACTACTGAATACAAATTACAAAGACATGGTATCAACATATGGGCCAGGGCAAGGCACAATCAAAATTTCTTTAAGAATTTTCTATTAACAGATGTATAGAACATAGAACAGCAGAGAAAAGGATACAGAAAATGACCTTATTGGCTTTTGATTAGTTTGTCATTTGTGCTGATGAAAATTAGCTTATTAGCTAACTCTGGCACATTTACATTGAGGTGTAAAGTGCAATGTTGATGAATGTGTATTGTCCCTGGTAAATAAATAAATAAATACAAATAAATAAACTGTAAGTTGAAAACATTTTTTATTTTTATCTTTTAGTTTAGTCATATTCTACAGATGCCTGAACTTCTGTATTCAATAAGCTGAGTGGAAAAAAGGTTCTTTACATAACTTTATAAAACTTATTTTTCTTAAGTTTCACCAGCATAAACAATCACTGCTATTGTAGTCACCATACAAGATGTGTGCAGGCGCACAGAGCAACATTCACAAATGGCAATTGGAGATCGCCCTCTGCCATATATCCAACGACAGGGAAAAGGAGAAGAAACACTTTCAGTATCAAGCTTAATAGCCTAATTTCACATCACAACTTTGCAGGGGTTTTGAAAGTTGGCAGGTCACAGAATCATCAAAACCACTCCACGCAGTTGGCTGATTGGACTCTTTAGGGGAAAGCTCGACCAATCGATTCTCTGTTGACCTTCTATAGACTAAAACTGAAAACAGATATTGAAAGTTTTCACTTTTATTTGAGAGGCTAGTGCTCTGAATTTTCCTATCACTGTGAATAGGTGGCAAGTCAAAGGCAAGGGGAATGTAATGTTTGAAGTAATGGTTTTGAAGACATGGTCTCTCATTCACGTTGCTTCAGTTTTATTGACTGAGATTTATGGGCATTAATGCATTTCTAAAGTCTAAACAGAATAATGGGTTTCCTTTGACTTGCTACTTTTTGGATGTATTTGACCTGTTGACTGAGAATCTTTATAGACATATTCTTGTTATCACTCACATAAATTCACATAACCTCTTAAAAGTTAGATCATGAAGCCATTCTGGCTGATCATATTCATCCGATTACAATGTATGTCTATTTAAATATAACCGTATTGAAATAAATGGCTCTGAATTGTTTAAAAAGAATGCAATTCAAATGTCATGACTTGTCTAATTACAACACCCCTGTTTGTTGTATAGCCCCTGTCTTGAAAGTAGGAGAGAACACAGTGCACTGTCCTCATCTCAGATTATTCTCATATTGTTTTAGACAATAACAAGACCAAGTCAAAAGGATTAACTCATTGGTCAATGATGCATGTTGGTGTGTGCAGGTGTGAGCTTGATATTTGTGTGTCTCTGCAAGAAAGAAAAGAGAGCGAGGATCTTGATTAACAAAATGTAAAGTTCACTTACATTTCGTACCAAATATTAGTATAACATTTTGGCAGCAGTGGAGAAAAAAAGAGGTGAACAGGAAAGAAGGGAGAAAAGATAATAGAAAAGCAATCAGCTGGGAACACCATTAGGTAATGACCTGATAACTCTGCAAAGCTGCCATAATACAATATGATTACAGACCTCTTATGACTCCACTGGACCATGTACGGAGGGATATTTTATACATCCAAACTTATCTGTCCCTGAGACATTACAGTTACAATTGGCCAAACGTGTATGATAGCAAATCAGTGTAATTAAACATGGTTGCAAGGAGTGAATAAAAGATAAAGAAAATTTTATTACAGATTACAGTATTGTACTGTGTACATCTGTTGGCTTAAATTATGTAAACTCGTTGATAATTGTTGACAGATGCCATCAGTATGGGGACCAGGACAAGATGTCATGTTTATACCTGTATCTTACCTCAACATTACCCTGCCATGCCCAACACTAACTTATGACCTCCCTCGTCTTGCATGTTCTGTATTTTTCTGTCATGTCTTTGGCCTCACCCTTTCTTGTCTCGACTTATCTTGTCTCACCTAGTTATATTCTTTCCTTCCTTTGGTTTTATATGATTGTACAGCTCTTTCCCCGCAGCCTCCGAACATCAGTTTAAATTTAACTGTATCTAGAAAATGGCACATCTAACAGCAACTGATTAACATAGTCTAAGAGAAATGTTAGTAACCCCAATTTCTTAACTAGGAAGTAATTTTTTTCTTGCTGTCATAGGGAATTATTGGACTGCTAATATGGCAAAGAAGTTTTGTGATAAGACTGTTGGCTTGACACAGCCAACTGTCTGATAGGTCTGTATAATGTCAGTCTCCTTGGGCTACAGGTACTTTCATGAATATTTGTTTGAAGCCTCAGGTTGGCATGAGTAGTGATTGCTTATTCTGCCAAGCAGTTGTCAGACCAAACATGCTGATGCATTAAGTAGATCAGGAGACATTTGCATACTGGTTTACATATAATTGAACCTGACGTGTAGGCATGCAATTCTGAGCTAGAGACAGAACATTCCTAAGGCTTGTGCTGTAGGTCTTTCAGGCTGTCTTCTTTATTGTATGTATTTTGTTTAACCACAGTAAAATCAGCTACTTGTTTGCCTTTCTGTCAGGCACACATGACCTTGGGAAACCAACAAGAATTCAAGTTAAGTTTGAATTCAGGGAACATTGCAGACTGGATGATATGAAAATGTGATTATTTTATGGGACCATTTGTTATTTGTCAAACCAAGCTTGTTGAAGCTTAGTACATATGAGGATGTGCTGCTTTTTCTGTTACTATTGTACAATGGGTTTTGGACTGCTGGTTGGACCAAAGAAGTAATTTGAAGATGTGAAGTTGGGTCCTGTGAACTTGTGATGTGCATTTTATACTCGAAGTGTAAACATACTGAAAAATAATGAAGAGATTTACTGATTAGTTCCCGGTCTTGAGTCAAGTATCTTACATTATATTTACAAGAAAAAGATTTTTATGTTCTGTAATTTCTTTTAAATTTCCCTCCAATAAAAGTGTTCTGGCCCTTAGAGGATTACCTTTTTCCGAGCTCACATCTATCTAGCACATCTTTTTTTTTTTTTTTTTAAACAGAAAGCTTTCACAAGGTTTTCCAGCAGAAAAATCCCTGCAGTTTCTTGTCTGTTCACAAAATGACTGCCAGAAAAGTTGCTTTCAGTCCAGTCCGTCTATTAGACACGGTTTGAATGACAGGGCCGTTAGAACCAAGGATCTGTGCTTGAGTCTCAGGATGTGATACAATGGACAGAAGCAAACTTTTTACAACTCTAACCATGTCAGGAGTGCACACACATATCCCTCTTTGTTACCGTACACACCTACATCTCTCCAGGCCACGCTGCAAAAACTGGATTTAATGCTTTTGAGATCAAGCTTTTTTTCTAGCAAGTTTTTTATTCTCCCTTTCTAGTTCTCTCTCTCTGCTCTCCTTCTTTAGCTTTTCTGCCTTTGGGGTTTTGTGTTAAAAATGGTGTTGAAAGCTCAAGGGCTAAAAGGTGAGTGGACGCCACTCTTGGTAAATTGTCCGTGAAGGACAGTCTGAGAGCAGGAGATGGATGGAGGAGGAGAGAGAACATGAGAGATTGAGTGGGAGTGAGCCCTAAAGAGAGGACAAAAGACAAAGTACAATGGGACAATTAGAAAAAGATACTGAAATAAAGAGAACAGGAGGAAGAAAATGAGAGCAAAGAAAATCAGGTAGACAACGAGTGACTAGAAGTGTTAGAAAATAGTGGGAGAGGTGATAGTGATGAGACTGAGGAAAGAAAGCTGTGGCTGCCAGTCACTTCTCTCGTTTTTCAAACTTGGATTTGTGTTGCCTTCAAGGCCCAGACAAAAAATGGTGCGAATCAGGAAGAAAACAGGGAATTGAAAGCTCCAGGGACATAGAATGGTAACAGGAAATTGCAGCGTGAAACTCTCTGCCTCACAAAGTTTGAACCTGAAACTGTCTGACTCAGAGAACCTGGGAAATACAACTTTGGAGCTAATAGGACACTGAAATATTCACGAACCTTGGTTTGCCCAAAGCATAAAATAAGTATGAGACTGATGCATTTGGGTATTCTGTGCTGAAATACTACACTAAACACGGAAAATCTTTCAGGATTTGATATTGTGTCCTGTGTTAGCAGATATGCACTTCACCTGCAGTTCGCTTATAAAATGCAATGTGTATCATCTATTTCTATTTTTTGCAATTTATTCTGAAATGATTTGAATTTCTTTATAAAACATCCTGACTGCTCAAAGAAAAAAACTTTACCTCTGCCAAATTACAACAATGTTACATTTATGTAAGCAAAGGTTTTAAGCAAATCCCCACTTTTTTCACATTTACAAGACTGAGTTTATCTGCTTCTTCTCTGTAATAACTCTGGTCTGACTTTTATGTATATATACATATATGTGTGTGTGTGTGTGTGTGTGTGTGTGTGTGTGTGTGTGTGTGTGTGTGTGAGTATATGTGCATTTTCCACTTGAAAACTGTCCATTTCAAAATGTGAGCCACCTAACATGTACATATGCAAGACTTACACAATTTTTACACAAGGGGTGTAATGCTACATGTATCTGTGCTGAGCCATTCGGTACAGCTCGGTATAGCCTGTGACCCAAACAGTTACTGTCAAAATAGCCTATTCATGTTTACTACTCGCACTTGCGGAACAGAGTCTAAAGCATGAGTTTTAGTGCACCAGTTGTTGTCTATCAGCTGTAGCATGCTAGTTGTGGTCAAGCTCAATGAGCAGTGATTAGTGTCCAACTGTTTGCAAACATTGTTGAACTGAAGTCGGGTATGTCTGTGAAAACACATGATTAATGACGACATCACCCAAATGTGATGATTAGCATAACAAGACAAAAACAGACTGGCAGCCTCTCACTGCAGATGCAGACCATGCCAAAGTAATAACTAATGCTATACACAGTGTCTATCACTGTGGATATGCAACCATACTCGGCCATACAGAATACAGGATTTAAGCATATGGTGCTTGAGCCCCGCTACAGTGTGACTTTACGTGTGCATTTTAATCAGTCTGTTGCAGTTGCCATATATATACAAGCACAAGCTGCAGTTGTTGTTATTTACTGTATGAATTCGACTGCATTAAGCAAGAATTCAACTGAAAGAATGTGCTACTGTTAAATGTTTCTTTTTTTTTTCCCTGCCGTAAAAAAAAAAAGTTATGATGTTCTTTAAATGCCCACTGAAATCCTTAAGTCATCCCTTTTTGCAGTAAAATCTTAAATGGCGGAAATCCCCAGTGGATGTTTGTCTGATTACTGTGCAACAAGTGGAGCATCAGTGACAGAAATATTTATTTATTTTAAATATTTAGAATAAAGGATTCTGTTTAGTGCCAGCACCAGCACATTTAAGTGATATCTCTGTATCTCCAGATTCATCTAGCATGTAACATGATTTACAGTTTAAAGAATGACCAAAGCTGATATGAAGGATGGTGAGAGATAACAGAGGCGTGGGACAAGCTGTTCTGCACTGTAGAGAGACAAGGGAACACTGATACAATCTTCTCCTCTCTTGTCTTCTCAATATATCTACTGCACCTGCTTTTGTTCCCATGAGCTATATTTGTATCTCCACCAAATCGTGCCTGCAGAATTTATTCATACATAGCTAAATTGAATTTTGCTAAATCAAGAAGTAGTGGGACACTATGTTCTCACATTTTTGGGTTGGTTCTTTATTTAACATCAGAAATCCTGCATTTTCAAATAGCACAGAACCAGGTTCCCAGTATCACATCCTCTCACACCCTCACAAAAAATACACAAACACTGCTGAGAAGTAAATCTGGTTCTAAAGGATTTATAGTAATGCCAACATTTTAGGAGAGATTGTCCAGTTCACAGTGGAATGAAATAAAAAGGTTATTGTAATTAATATAAACAATTTTTTTAGTGCCAAGAAATAGACAAACAGGCATTTTCATGTTAAATAATAGAATAAATGATGGCTGAATTTCATTTAGCTGTTTTAGTTTCAGGGTCCTGGTATTGTGCATGCAGGGCTCGCTGTCACATGGTCATGGCTTACTACAGAGCCATCGTTACTGTTATTAGTGACACCTTTGCTTTTCCTGTACAACAAGTCAAAATGTCTGCAGTGAATACTTCTATCTTTACTTGTGACTTCTATTGATGCTCATGGGCATTCTTAACTGTTGACTGTTAATGTTCATCATTACGCAATATGTGCAAAACTTGTGAAAAATGTGGACTCAACAAGGCCCATTTGTGGCCACTTGAGGGCAGAGCAACAAGGTGTAAACACAATGCTGAAAGCATTATCACCTTGTAAAGTGACTAACATGTTAGCAAACTGCCGCCTGTATCCACATCCAGCAGACGTGGAGCAATAGTATCATCCCACGAGAGTTTTGTTTATGTCCACCTGATGAATTTATGTCCAATATTGACTCTACTTTAAGCTCTGGCTTTAACTATACCATTTCTGTTTACCTACAGATCACAGCCATATCAGAGTTTAACATTAAAAGCATTTCATTTTCAACCCACTGGATGGCTTTGATTATGAAGCAACCACAGGAAATGTATTTGTTACTGAAGATAGCGCTGGCTGTCAGTGATCACTAAAAATGTATCTACAGAAGAAGACAACAGTCATTTTCAGGGATTTTTGTCAGCAGGTCAGTTATAAATATTACATGAAAGTAATAGAACAAAAAGGAGCTTAAGGCGGCAGGCTAAGAACCAGCACGCATCAACTCGTCATTCAAGATAAACAGCTTCCTTCACTGTGCGATGTAGTGCGCACAGCAGGAGCACAGCATGAGCTCAGATCATGTTTGCACGAGGCATGATGGGAAAAAAGGCCAATTCTTAACTTTCCTTTTTATCTAAACAATGTATCACGATAAATCCTAGCAGCCCACGGTTTGTTTGGCTACACTGTAAGCAGATACACAAATTGCTCTGTTTTGAACAGAACTCTGGTACCTGTAGTAAAATATAGTCTACCTGCAATTGCCACCAGTAATCACAGGTGTTGCCTAATCATCTAGGACTGAAATCTAAATATAAAAAACGATACAGATTTTTTTTCTTCAGCCGATGTGATAACCGTTTTTTGTAATTTAAAAAGAACTTAATTTCTCATGTAATTTCTACATGAATTGATGGCAAGATGTGGCAGGCAAAGATGGATGAATTAATATGCCATTGCTCTTTCATCAAAAAACCTAACAAATATACTTTGGGTTTCATAGAACTTAAAGCCTATCAATTGTTTTGCGTAAGAATTCAAAAATTAAATTATTATTACGGGGTGATAATTTATCGGCTGTAATTAAATTACCCAGATAATTCAAAAAAATATCAATTTCCCATTACTGGCCGATAATATATCTGCCATGATAATTATTGTGTATTGCTAAAAATAATGACTTAAAGCAGGAATTAAAAACATTGTGCTGCTGGACAAAACCATTTAATTTCCATCTGAGAGGAAACATAGCCTGATCTCTGCTGTTAAGGACTGTAAACTGGAAAAACGAGGGAAAACAAGTGCTCTCTCTTACACACACACACACACACACACACACACACACACACACACACACACACACACACACACACACACACACACATATTTTCTCACAAACAAATGCCGAGGCCTGCACACAAATGTCCACCTCATGGGTCAGTGAGTTTTGATGGAGAGCCGGGTCATGGTGAATTTGAGGGGGGGCCACAGATTAAGGAATGAGGTGGTGTCTCGCTGTGGGTGGCTCGGAAGCAGCCTCCAGTTATTTTATTAGCCAGATAGAAACACGGCGGGATGCTCTCTAATACCACCAGTGATTTACACGTATTCAGGGACACGCACACACACATAAACACACACACATATATACACACAGAAACAGACTCCTTCTCTCTAGCAGACACAGACCAATGAGAACACACACACACAGACTGTGACTTTCTGACAGCCCTCCCTGGGCGTGTTTCTTTCAGTGCTACGCAGAGATTAGCCATTATTTCACATCAGCGAGGCTGGCAAAGTTTAAAGAGAGCTGTTACCGTTATCTTGACATGTAGAAAACTAACTCCCCTCTGCACTGCACTGTGAATGAATGTGTGCGCTCACTTTATTATGTATGTTGTGTACTTGCATTGTCTGCATGTGTCTGCATGTGTAGGTGTGTATGCAACTTAAGGGAAAGGAAAAAATAGTGCAATCCTGTCACCTGCAGGGGTGGATTGTTGACCTTACTTGAGTATTTAACCTTAACAGTTATGTAACTGCAAAGAGGGTATGGAAATGCAATTTTTATGAAGAACATTTGGTAAAACGAGCATGTTACATTTGTATTTTCACCAATAGAATAAACCATAACATTGTCGTATATGTAAATCAATGCTAATTTAGCAATTTTAAATGATAATGATATGCATTATTTTAGTGTTATTGTCAACAGGAAACTGATCTGCAACTATTTTAATTCATTTATCATTTAGGTCATTGGTCATTCAAAAATGTTCATGGTTCTATCTTCTCAAATGTGAGGAATGCAGATTTGTTTTTCACTGTAATATCATTTGACATTGACCAGCTGATTTGCTGAAATCCAAATAATGGGTGTTTTGTTTAGTCTAAATGATTAATCAATTGATTGAAAAAGTAATTGATAGATTAAATGACCTACTTCATTTATATGGGACCTTTCCTAAAAGAAAGGCTGTTTAAAGTACTTGACTTGAGGTCCAGTGCGCAGGATTTAGTGGCATCTAGCTCTTAAGTTGCAGATTGCTCCATCCTCCTCTTCCAAGCATGAAGGAGTAACTACAGTGGCTGCAAAGCATGCACCTATGTAGTACCAGTGTTTGGTTTGTCCCTTCTGGGCTACTGTAGAAACATGGCAGTTCAACATTGTGGACTCCATGGAAGTTGGCACATGGCATCTGTATATGAAAGGCTATCATTAAGGTAACAAAAACATAATGATTCCTATATTTGGGTGATTGAACTCTAATGACAACATACCTATTAATATTATATTCAATTTCTCCCAATAGGTACTCCTAAATGTTACACACTGGACCTTTAAGGAAAAAACAACTACTCCATAACGTAAGGGCAGACGTTTTACTATTCGCCAAAAGAAAATAGTGATTCAACCTGTAGCTATGTAGTTTATGAAAAATATTTAAAAATTCTTGTTGTCAACTGTTGAGAGAATGTCTTTCCAAGAAAATCTTCAGTGGATTTTCATAATGGAGTTCACAAAGAAATTAAAAATGCTGTCCAACCATTAGACTGAATCTCTGGCAAAGAATGAACTTTAGGAACAGGAACATAGAACAGGAAAATGACAAAAGTGTTTTTAAAGATGGACTATTTTGAATGACCTGCAGTGTTGAAATGGGCTTAGTCAACTTCTACTACTTCTATCATCACTTTTTAATGGTCCACATTAATCTTTCAAGTCTACCTAAGCGGATCCAACAGGAGTTATCATAAGCCCAGAGATTTCAAAATACTTCTTCAGAGCAGAGTGACTTATCTGATGCCAGAGGCTGGGAGACGTGTCAAATGTAGTGAGACGCACCAGCACTTTCCTTCACACCTCTTATCCTCACATGCAGACTCTTTCCAAAAGAACCACATACCCAGATTTATCTCAGTTTTATTTTCTTCTCTTGTGACCCAGTTGCAAAGGTTATCTCAGAGAAAGATCCTCTCCCTGCTCAACTTTGTCCTACATATCAAGCCTGCCACATTGTTCCTTATGCTATAGTGAAAATATAGCACTGTTGATGACTGGATGGTTTCATCCTTATCTCACTCAATTACTAATAAAACAAGCCCCAAGAGCCACTAAAGTGACCCTGTAATGGGACCCTCAAATGAATTTCTCATGCATGAGTCTTATTCAATATCAATTCCATTCAATATCGATAACTCATTAAAGGCTCATTGTCTTCAATACATGATTGAATAATGTGAAGGACCTCAATTTCTTCCAATTGTTCATGCATGACACTGGTTCAATACAATCAATAACTCATTCTCCTGAAATCTTCAATAGACTTTTACAGGTTGAAAATGACCTTCAAAATGTCTCCACAATTCTTGATTGGGTAACTGATGGTTTCCATAATCCAACTTCCCTCAGAGTCCCTGTCAGTGGTGTCAACCTCTCATTTGGAGATCACAGATGTATCCTGTTATAAAACTTTTTTAAATGTATTTTATCGTGAGGGTGCCACTGAGGAGTGCTGACGGGGAGCAGAGCTGGTGTCATGCCAGAACTAGAGCTGGGCCAGCAGGTGATGTAACCGGGATCATCAGCCTCTGTGGACATGGCAGAGACAAAGAGAGCGTTGATAGAGGGAGCTAAGAAGAGAAAAGAGTGTCCGAGCAAGATGCCGCTGGACAAGAGTAAATCTCAGACTGATGTTTTAGCTGTTGGGGAGAGCTGCATGAAATAAAAGGTTGCAAGACAGACTCCCAGCTGGCCTTCTTGCTGTTAGATTCGTAAGTAATATTTCCTGGCTTGCTATGTCTTGTGTTCTTGCAATTGCTGGCAAGTTTCTAGTCGTAAGTTGTAGTGCTCACTATGTGCTGCACTAACAGGATGAAAAACTGTGGACTAACAAAGGTTTTGGTGATTTTTTTTCTTGCTGTCCCATTGTTTTGGTCTGAGATGCTGGTGTTCTAGTGTGACATCCAGTGGCAAGGGAATTTTGTGTATATATAACTTTTAAGGTTAGGGGGCTCCATTGTTATAGTTACAATATAAAACATGTAGTGCTCAGAGGCTCAGCACAGGAGAACTCTTATGTTTGAGTTTTGCTCCATGTGCACTTTTGTGATGAATTGGATTTTTTTTCCAAGGAAGGAGCTTCTGATTGTCTTTTTGTTGAGGGCGAATAACAGACAGAAAACAGGCACACAGGGAGTCACTACCTCAATATATAATTTTAACCTGTATGGTTTGAGACATGACAAACAGAGAGCCAGAATGGGTGTATTTAAAGTGTCAAAGTGGCAGAGGAGGCCCCAGTGCAGACGTCTAAATCTGCCTCTGTTGCAGTGGAAGGCCATGCCATCCAAAGCCTCCATGATACACGGCCAGAAAGCTTTAGTGACTAAGTGCACCTCCACCCAGGGGAATTAGGGAGGGAAGAGGCCTCTAAGAATAATTCTGGCAGGTTCTGAATTATTGTCTTTTCCCAGCTGGCTCCCTTTGCTTTTCTCTCTCCTCCCCCCGTGGCTGTGAATACAGCCAAATCCCCCTTGCTTTGCCTGGCTGGCTGGTATATTTCGACCATGCAGAAAAGCCCCGTAGAGGTTTAACGGATGGTTTTGTCTGACTCAGAGAACTAAGCATAAGGCTAGTGCCAGGCAAAGAAGATGTAATAGTAATAACAGTAATAAAAAAAGACGCCGCCAGATAAACATCAATCTTAGTACCTGCTGGTTTCTGTTCCACTTTATCATATGGGGGAGATGCTGTGCTCTAAATTAAAGTTTACAGAGAGAGAAACAGACAGACAAACCAGCAGACAAGATGAGAGGGCGTACCACATTTCCAATCAGCATGATCGGTAATTTCGAGCAATATTCTAAAGCTTCAGCACTGCTTCCATCAGTTCCAACCAGAGGAAACTAACCTGGACCATCTCTCACAAAAAATTTACTGATTTCACTGTACCTGAGAGAGACATTTTTTCAGCTCACCTCAGGCTCTAAGTATCTGCTTTACAGGAGGCACTCTCCAAGATAAACCTTTTAATTTGCACTCTTGCACAGGCACTATGAATATATCTGGAAAAGCTGCTTTAATGTTTTATTCCTTCTCCGTTGCAAATGATACAGAGATTTCATATTCCAATAGCCTTGGAGGTGAACAGAAATTGGTGAGTGAGGCCGTGGGCATTTAGGGTGGGATTGAGTTTTTAGGGATGTTCGTGCATGTGTGTCTCTGTGTATTTGTGTGCATCCCTTGTGCTTGCGTGCAAATGCAAGAATGTGCATGTTGTCAGTGAGTACCAACTCAGCTCACCTCCTCCTTATTCATGAATTTTCTCTCTTTTTATATGCAGCGCAGTGCCTCAACATGAAAAGAGCCATCCTAATTGGAGACTGCTTTCTATGCAGGTTCCGTTCCGCATTGCCACATCGGGAATTCACAGAAAATAATAATAGCGCTGAACAGTAAAAGTAGAAGGGCGTGTGTGTGTTTGCGTGCATACCACAGACCAGGTTAAAGAAAATCAGAGGCTGAGATAGAGGGAGGCAGAAAAAGGGAAAAAAAGTGAGGCCAAAGACGTGATTATGGCTAAACTGTCCTCTTCCATTTTGAATGATTCCATTATCTTGACATAATCCATCCAAGATCTGCTTATTCTCCATTCCAGCACTGAAATTTTCACAGTGAGCGAACCAGTTCCTGTCACTGCATCTCAATCAGGTCATTGCCTTACTTTTCAAGGGCGAGCGTGCTCAGGCAACACTCGACAAAAGCCAACAAGGGGCCCTGTGCGGCTTGACCGCTACTTGAGGATAACGATTATACAACTCATTTGTTTGCACATACAGTACATGTATTTTCTTCCTCCGTCTTTCTGCACAAACATATACCAACACACCCCCCTTTCCCCTTTCCCTTACATCTTATACACCTCTAGGAAGTTGGTGTCAGTGGGATTGCTTGGAGCTGTGGTCATACTCAGCCTCTGAATAGGAATTGAGCTTAAGGGCCAGCTAAGGTAACGGATTGGTCTCTGCAGCTGAGCGTGGTCCAGGTGCTTGGTCAGATATTGGAAGAGATTTTAATGTGGTTTGCATGCATGAAAACAGCAACCCATTCACCCAGTAGATGACTATGGCTGGCGTGGAGAAAAGGGCAGAAAACACGAAAGGGTTGCGGGGGGTAAAGGGTGAATGGCTGCTGAAAAGGGTAGCATAAACTAGAGAAAAGGGAATTTGCAAATTACTGTAGAGAAATAAGAAAAAAACTGAGAGACTGGCATGGTTCAAAATGAAACACTGAACAGGGAAGAAGGGCAAACGATAGAGAGGGCTGAAAGAAAGAAAGTGGAATGAGGCATAGAAGGAAATGAGAAGAATGTGAATAAGGCAGCGGAAAAGGAAGAAAGAATATGAGCAGGAAGATTGGAGGAGCGTCTGGTTTAAAAATGAAACACAATGAAAGAATTTCACCAGAGGCATGGATTGTCTATCCAGAACATTTCCTTTTCAGCACCATCAAAGACAGCAAAACTTGCAGATGCTGCGCTTTTTATCTCTCCATTCTCTAACTCTCTCCCCCCACTTCTGTGTTGTTTCTTTCCAAAAGACCTCTAAAATGACTGACATTCAAGGGTGACCTCATTGTAGTGTTCTTATTCTGTTATTTTTCCTTCCATAAAGCGAGGTTTGCGGTCTCACGCCAGCAAATATCCAGCAAGCTCTGTTGTGAAATTGCACTGATCTGGGACAAAGATTAATCTCCTTATCTCTTTTAACGAACCCAGGCCTAAGGGTGTGCATATTATTAGCTTTTAGACCTCTATGCTTTAATATTGCTCCACCAGATATGACTTCTCACTACAGACAAAGACTATGTGATATATCTTTGGTTCCACGTGACAAAGAGATGGTGGTCTTTTTTTGTGAAGCCCATCAATCATACATGAACAATTAGGCAGCAGAAAAGAGACGGGTCAAAATATAGAGACTATTAGATGAGGGTTTCTCTCTAATGGCAGTCTCTTGATGTGAGAGGTTTGATGAGTTTGATAAGGTGTAACTGTCTCATTAGGTAGTCATTTTTGTGCCACTTTGTGCTTGACTATAGACAAATCCACCAGCTGATTTATGTGTTGCACTCTCTATCAACGCCAACATTACTGTGGTGGCATACTTGAGCTGAAAGCAGTTTCACAGAGTGTGTGAAAGCACAGATGGTTGGATTGATCACAGTCAACCCTTCTGACAGCTGAAGGTATGTGAGTGTTTTTCAGTCACAAAACAGTCTGAAAGTGGTTTAATGTCTTTAGGAGAAGTTATGTATTAACATTACAGAATTTGCTATGTTGTGATTATAAATCAACAAACTTGCAATCTGTGATCTCTTGCATTGTATTTAGATGAAATTATTATTTTCATTATATTGTAATCTGTTGAAACTATAAAACTATACTATAGAAATGTCAGGGCATAGTCTAAAACTTCACTTCAAAAATTGCCAATTTCTCAAAGCCCATGGTGATGTCTTCAAATTGCTTGTTTTGTCTGACAGTATGACATGTGCTATCTTATAAGAAAAAAATAATCCGCAAACATATATCAAAATCTAATACAAACATAGTGAAACATATGAAATGTCAGGAAAATTGTGTTCTTTGTGGTTAGGTAACATAACCATGCAAAGTGCTTTGAGATTAATTAAAACCATAGTGGCTTAATGGAGCAGTGGCTTATGGATTTTGCATTAAGTCTTTTCTTTTGAAGTTGCAGCAGCAGATAATAGCACAGCCCAGTAAACCGGCCTTGGTGATTTGCAGGTGAAAAGCCATCCAGAAATTTGGTTAAACTGGTCAAGTTTTTAGAGTTTACATTTAGATTTAGATTCAATATTGTTTCAAAGGAATTTAAATGAATATATTTTCACACTGATGAGATTCTACAGAATACCATAGACATATATCTGGGCAAAAGCTGTACAAAAGCAGTTTATCACTACAGTGCAATTCTACCACAGTAATGGCAACATGTCTATTCCCACCTACAACCTGAACTATACTTGGAATGCAGCAGGTAAAGGATCTGAGACTAAGGACAGCATGCTAATCCCTTCAATCCAATCCATACGTTTACCACTTTTTATTGTCAAATGTATTGTCAGTTCTACCTTCATGACCTCAAATTCATATAGTTCATTGAGCTCCAAGGCCTGTCAATCAGCTTGTTGTGCTGTCTGCCATGAAAAGGCAACAAGCCTGCAGCTGAGGTTAGTAGCAACCATAAAGCCACTGGAGTTGTTGAAGAAGCAGATGGTGAACAGAAGCAATCGGCAATAAAACAGGTGTAAATGTTGAGTAGTGTTATTTTAACTTTCTGTGTAGCTGCATCCATAAAATACACATCTACAGCAACTGGTATACACCCAGAAATGTTTTAAACATTAAAGAAAAGTCTATTAAAAGTGGTGATTTGGGTCTTAGTAGTACCACACTGACATGCATCATGTTGAGCTATTCATAATGTGAAAAACGTATACAATTCAAATGGCAGAGGTTCTCCTGCACAAGCCATAAAAATAAAATCATCAGGCACCAAAGTGCAATACCAGAAAGACTTAATCCAATGACTTCATACTGCGTTTACAGGTAATTGTATTTTCTGTCGAGATTAATGGAACGACAATCACATTTTTGCATCTCGGATTCTGGTTCTATTTTAAAGTTTGAAGTCTTCTAAGTAATATTGTGGGTTTTTTTTTTTTTTTCTTACCCTTCTCGCTATCGCTCTTTCTTCAATAATGTCTTCCCAGCACCTCTGTAGTCACAGAGGCAGAGAACTTTAGAGGCTCACAGATAGTAACCCACCGTCTCTGTCCAAAAGAAAGCGTTCCTTCATCACTCAGAAAACCCTCGAAACCCAGAGGCACCTGCGAACAAAAACCTCTGAACCTCTCCTCAAAAACTTCCTCACGCTGATTGCATAGAGACCATAAGTCATCTTTCACTTGTTCTCCATTTCTCTATCCTCCTATCTTCCTTAATCTCGCAATTCTAAACTCTCATATTTATAATGTGTCCCCTAAAAGGCTGTCTTCCCATTCATCTGCTGGAGAGGGAAAGTTTCCCTATGTTCACTTCAAATTTGAGATTAAGACATGTATGTACAAGAATCATTGTGTAACATCACAACTAGTTTGGAAGGCAATCATGACCCAATATGCAATATACATGAGTGTGATGTGGAAACTTATAGTATATATAGATGTCAAAAAGTTTTTACCCTGAGTACTCAAACTTTTTATGTGAAAAAAACTGCCAGAAATTAGTATTTTAGTATTTTAAGCAGACTATTTATGCCTTGGAGGCCTTTATTCAGAAAATAGAATACAGGCCTTTGACTTGTCACCTACAGTGAAATCTGAGAAGAGCTGATGTTTCAGTGAACAGTGTACAGTAGTTTACCTCAGGGAAGAAACTAGTAAACAAAACCCTGGCATGTGGGTATAATGCTTTTTTTGTAAAGCTGGTTGTGTGACTTGTAATCAGGAGATTAAGTGGATCTGGAAAGTTGTGAAATGAAGAAATTGTAAACTCAAAACCTTCTATCATGATTACTTTCATGAAACATTTCCAAACTGTTTTCCATTAAATTGATGATAAATAATTAAGATCTTCTGAGGTCTTTTTACTGTAAGAGACAAAAGTGGGGTAATTTTTCTTCCGTAGCCACTTTTAATTAAGCTGAGCTGGTGCAGTGTTAGAGGTTAAGGTAATACATATGTGACTTCTGAGAGAGAGGTGGGAACATAAAAAAAGACTTACAAATCTCAGACCTCACACTCTGTTCCCACAGAGCCTTAGAATAAAACTTGATTTGTCAAGTTAAATTACATTGGCTTTTTACAATAAATTGTTCCCTACTGACAGAGGAGGAACGACATTCATGATAAAGGGTAAAGAAAATAAATTGACATTTAAATAATCCTAATCACTTTCTCAGGGAGCCCAGTGGTGAGCATCTCAGGGGCAAGGTGGCATGAAGATAACACAGCCTCTCATTACTGTTAAAAGTGTGGGGAACATTACTACTGTATCTCCCATCAAATTTGTGCCAGCTGAAACCCCACTGAGCCCTCACGACCTGATGCAAATGAAAGAAGAGATTTGAGGGAGCAGGCATGAGAAAGAGTGGAACAAAAAGAGTGAGAGGTGGGAAATAAATATCTAAAGAGAGACAAGAAGAGAAATGGGGCAAGATGAATGTTGTTGTCTTACTGATGTCCTTGTGTGCCACAAACAGGGTGAAAAGTTTGCCGAAATTTGCTTTGGAAGTTATAATAATCAGTCCCTCAAAAATCTTTTAGGGGATAATGCTATTGCAGCATTAAAATTCATGCAACTTGTCAAAGTATTTCATTGTAGTCTATGTGTCTCAATGCCCGCTGCTTACAGTGAATACATGCATTTTAGAGTAGGCAGACCAAATTGTCTCCATTATACTATGATTACTTATGGGTATTGCCATTCAAAAAGCAAGAAAGAACACACTCACTGGTATATATGCTGTCAAACTGTGGCCACCAAGAAAATAGATGAACAGACAGTCGAGTGGCAGGAGCAACTGCAGAAGCAGTAGCGGTGGATTGGAACTGCACTTCCACTGTATTCTCCCACATCACTCAGGGCCAAAACAGCCATCTAAGACTTCAGTGTGATCAAGCTGCTTAAATTAAAATCCTCTACAAGACCGACATCCTCGCCAAATGTTCAAGGTCAACTGCAGGAAAACCTATAATGGAAGCCTGTTGGCAATTTTTTTTTTCTCTCTCTAAAGTTGAAGTGCCTAGGAATCACTGAGGTGTCACAGTGGTGGTTCTTGTCATTTACCAGCCAAATCAAAGAATCAGCTAGGTTGCCGACATTAGGGGAGTAACTAACGGTTCTTTATAAAATAGTGAAAAAAGCCCCCACAGCCCCAAATCTAATATCATACATAACAAGGAAAAGCAGCAAATTCTCACATTCGAGGAGTTGTAACCAGAGAATGTTTGGCATTTTTTTGTATGAAAAATGTAATAATTAAAGTGTAACTGCACCTTTCAGTTCTTCTAGTTCCCTCCTGCTTCTGAGCTGGAGTCTTTACAGTCACTCGAAGCCCTTTGATGGTGATGAAAGTGTCTGTTTCTCCTGTGTTGTAGAATGACACTGGTCCCCTCTCATGGAGATGTTTTCCTCTAGAATTACAAACTTGACTTTCTGTATGTTTAAGTTCAGTGACAAAGCAGGACATGACATTACTATAGAGTAAAGAACTCAAAATCAAGCGTGGACAATGGGTTGGTGCACCAATAACAGGAAATAGTTTATTTTAACGGTGGCTAAATCTTTCTTTAACCATAATCAAGTTGTTTTAGTTTAGTTAAGATTTTATCTTAACCACCTAACCGCAGTGGTGGCATAGCATTAAACACTTATGTGTCATTTTCAAAGGCGGTGACAAATTACCTATTTTGTCATTCAGGAATGAGGACTTGTTGACCTTGAAATTTGGTGAGAAAAATGGTTATGTGTGATTCTGTTGCTAAAGGCTGAGACTTTTAGAGGCCAGTAATGAGCTCCTTCTCCAGCAACATGACTCTTGACCTTCTCCTCTCCCCGCAAAAAAAACCACAGATGTCATGTAATAAGATTCATTACTTTTCACTCTCTCTCGCTTTCACTCTTTTTCTCTCTTTTGTCGGCGACAACGTGTCCTTATCCCATCCAGCCACCCAGCGTCCGTCCCTCCTGCCTCCATGCGGAGCCAGAGGTCCCTGTCTGCCTTCCTCTCAGGAGTATCATCCTCATGCCCCTCTCCATTCCTCTTTTCACTATCAGAAGCAGAATCCACTGACAGCTCCCCATAAAAGAGAAATCCAATCAGTCTACCCACCTGCACAATGGTAGATATGAACCCAGCCTTTTACAAAGATATATACAGACAGAGAGAGAGAAAGACAGAGAAAGGTCTTGGAGGATGTTTTTACATTTCAATGACTGCGCAAAACAGAAAGTGTAAAGTGGGCTTAAAGTTATAATCATTATCATTATATCAAACCGATATACCACTTTTGTGTAGTAGATGAAAACTACTATATAAATATGGTTTGATGGAATATTATTTGAGGAGTACACCTTTCACCTGCACTATGGAGCCAGAGCTGGAAGTGAATTAGCTTAGCTTAGAATAAAGCCTTGAAACGTGGGGAAACAGCTAGCTTAGCACAGCCTTGATCTCTCTTAAGCTCAAAAATATACAGTAGCCTACCTACCAGCTTTCTCACTCATTAATTAATATGTTGTTTCTTGGTTGTTTAATCTGTACACAAACACAAGAGTCTAAGCTGTGTGCTGGCGACCAGCAGCTGGATACAGGGACTCTCTGGATTTTTTTCTAGCTGCCCTGCAACCTTAAGAAGTTACAGCATGCTACTCCTTGTAAAACTTGTCATTTCTACATTTGGTTTATGTATGGATTAAACAAATAAGAAACAACGTGTTAAATGCTGAACTTTGGACAGAGCCATGGTAGCTGTTTCACCCTGTTTCAAGTGTTAATGGTAGGCTACACTAATAAACTCCTGGCTTTCGGTCCTGACATAATACACAGGCATGAAAGTGGTATGTATGTGTATGCATGTACTGTTCATGTTATTTAATAGGGGCCACCATGTATGTCGATTGCTCTCTACAGCCACATCAAATCTGTATTCAGTTACTGCTTATGCAGACAAAACATTACATAATGTTTCATAATGTCATCATATTTCACTGCTGCTTCAGTCTGGCACTTGTTCGTGAAACAGCCACCAGAAATGCCATGCACTCATGAGGTTAACTCTTTCAATTGTAAATGGCCCTCTTTCCAACTAGATATCGACATTTTCTGCATTTTCTGTCAGTGGATACATACATTCTGTCAGTGGATTGTGTTTCAAATATTGCAGTGAGGAATGGGACAAGAAGAAAGAGCCACAGCGAGCTGTTAGATGAAGAGCTGTCGGCAACAGGTTCTTACCGCGGTTTGTGCAATCCAGCATAAATTAAAAAAAGAAAAATACTGTAAGCACTAATCCCTTGCATCCTTTTTGGATAATGTGATCTTAATTGTGTTCAGTATTCAACTCAACCCATGGGTATCAACTAACTAGTTGGCTGACATCTTTCAGTTAGATGTTAGATCTCTCTTTACAGTAAGTCTGCCTGATACGTTCAGAGACAGATGAGAGAAAGGAATGGGTGCTGTCAGATATTGGAGGGGGGCCAAATTGATTTCTCTTGCACCAAAATGAAATGAGACAAGGATGAGAGTAATTTTGTGTGGTAGCACACTCATTTTGCAGGACAAATCTAGGAATGTTCCTGAATCAAGAAAAGCACATCTGGGCCTTTTAAAAATGATATTAAATGGTTGGTTTAGGTATAAAGTTGATTAGTTTAAGGATAAAGATCAGGCAAGATTTTAATGTATAAGGATTGGGTATGAATCAATTATTTAATTCTCTTTTTTTATTTATGTTTTTGAAAGGAGGAGCAAAAGCTACATAGACTCTACTCCCCTGAATCAGAACAATTTTAGGGACCTTATCCAGCCATTCTCTATGAAGCTCCAGCTGTATGAGGCATAATGACTGCCACCATGTATTACTCATTCCACTCTGACTTGCCTATTTTTTGATTATTATTCTCCAATAGTCTCATCCTAATTTGAACCACTTGCTTGGCTCTCAAGCTAATTAAGCCGAGTTCCACAGTTCTTGCTTAGTGCTTACAAAGGGCTTTGGCACACTGTACTATAGAAGTCTCCCTCCCACTTCCCACCTGTTTGTATTCAAATCTGTACTCATCTCGGTTTCAGTGTTCACAAGTCAGCACTTTGCCTCATCTTTTAAAAGTTTCAGACCTCGTTTTCTGTCCTCTCATCCTCTTTTTTTTCTCTTCCCACACGGATGAATAATAAATGGAGCATCATGGGGATTGCTCTTTCAGATGAGCAGCTGTGTTTTGTGAGTCAAATGCCCTAAATTTTACTAGACATGTATGGAGTCAGTGGCAAAAGTTTTGAGGAAGATTAGTGATGGATGGTTTGTTAAAATTCTCAGCATTTGAGGCCTGGATGATCATCTTAAGGCAAAAGATATGCATCAAGAATCAAGGAATGCAAACTAACATGCCGTAATAAGTGCTTAAGTTCAGCTAAAATGATGAAGAATTTAAATGACTTTACTTCGGTATTTAGATGTATATGTTAACCAAGCTGTTAGAATCAAGTGATAACTTTACGCCTTTATCCTCTGTTGTCGAACATAGCAAATAATAATTATGTTCAACACATTTAACAAATGTACTCTACAGTTATGTGACATCATCTACGACTCACATAAGGGCAACCTTGTACATCCAGGCATAAACATATAAAACAACATTACCTTATATTTAGGGCTAGGGAACAGCAGATTGCACATATAAGTATAAGGATTAAGGATTTATCTGTTGCCGATATCCACTTTCACTTTCAATATCCATTTTTGGTATCCGTTGCAAGACGGAGACAAATATCTCCCACCGATTTCTTGTTTCTAACTCACTACTGTTTTTAAGTTGCTGAATATTTAAACTTAATATTTAATAATTTACTTTATACCATGGATTGGGTGAACAGTTGCTTGGGATTGGCTGCTGGGTGGCCATTCATTCCTGATGTAGGACACCTACTTAGTAGTTCCAGTGAAACTGTCTGTTTACCGTTCTGAATTAAAAAATTAAAATAAACTGAATGGAAAAAAAAATGTGTACATCTCCTAAATATATCTGACAACACTGGATGGGGACTGTAACACACCAGCCCCTACACTGCCCCTCTGAACTTCTGGATACTTAAGCGATCATCTCACATCCCATCTCGCTACTTCAGGCTGCAGCCATCAGTACACATGCCTATCGTTTGTGAAAAAACATTGATTTATTTATTGATTTGGGGACAATGACATGGCTGGATAGCTAGCTTGCTGTTAAACATACTGTGAAATTATACCAGTCAGCTATAACATTATGACTGTAACTCCCCATATGCAACAAACTGTGTGTTCTGACACCTTTCTATCAGCACCAGCATTAACTTTTTTAGCAATATACAGTAGCCAGCCTTCGTTCCCCATGTGCATCAATGAGCCTTGGCTGCCCATGACCCTGTCTCCACTGCTTTTCCTTCTTTGGACCACTTTTGATAGGTACTGACCACTGCAGACTGGGCATTATTATACTTATATATATGAGTGGAGGGAACTATAAACATCTCTAGTTGTTTCAGTCGCGGAGGCAACCACCCAACGCACATCATATATATATATATATATATATATATATATATATATATAACACACACACTGCAATATATACTATTTATCCTTGAGGTACTTACTGCATACACCTCCCCATCAATGAAAGATCCCTGAGGTAGATGCCCTGCAAATATATACAGGATTGTATTAGACCATGGCAGCCATGTATGATACAAATCAATGAGAAAGACTACTGTGTTTTATGACAAAGTTGGATCTTCAAGATTATTTCATCAATTTGAGGAAGTGCCTTTGATTTGTTGGTGGCCTTAATGATCACAGTTATTGTGATATAAATGTTATATGCCATGATAGACAGGATTATCCACATCACCCACCCCTATCTAATCTAACTCAAGACAGTACAACACAATTCATTTCACTGACCTTTTACTGGATTATCTTATATTGCATACATTTGCCATATCATGATACACTGTACTATATATCAATATTGGAAAAATATTTGTCTTAATATAATGATGTTTGCATTTTCTTTTACAGTACACAGGCACTGTAGCAGTGATATTTGATTACAATCACATCAGCAGTAATGGCAAGAATAACTTATATACATAACAGCATTGTATCCATATTTGTGTATTACATTCCACCAAACCACTCTTTCCCATAATATCAGTGCTCAGTTTGCCACTCACATTTGGAGGAAATTGAATAGAGTGACGGACAATTTCACAGTATACAGATAAAAAACTTCATTACATGATATAACACTAGCCATCATGACTCTTTGACTCATTCAACCTCTGTGTTTCTCCTTTTCTCAGTCTCTAGTCTTCTGAAGGAACAGATAACGCCACAAAGGCTGCATCGATAAAGCGGACTCTCTTTGAGCTCGGAGACGAGGCTGTTTGAGTAGACCTAAATCGCTAAATGGATCCAGTCATTACGGCCAAGGATTATGGCAGAACATTTGGCCTTGTTCTCTCAATAATTAGCTAAGGGAAAAGCTATAGATTTCAGTTTGAACTTGAGTCCTCTAGATGCGTATTTTTGAGCCCAGTGACTGTAGTTAATTTGTATTTAGTAGCAGCTGTTTCAGCTATAATTGTTGTGTTTAAAAAATCAATTCATTGTTACTGTTGACAGTCTGTACAAGCATGTCCTACAGAGTGTTTTGTACAATAATAACTAACAGAAGCACAGCCACACCTAAGTAAACTCAAATAAACGTAATTTAAACATTACTACATTTTGTAATAGTGGCAAATATTTCAACACAAAAGTAGCTGTAGAGGCATTTAGCTTTCCTCATACAACAACTTCCTTGAAGATTCACAGATGCTGTGACTGTTAAAGAGGCAATATAATGGAAGTTTAAAATTGCTTAGTCTTCCAGCAGAAGTTAATTAAAGAGGTACTAGTCGGGGGCTTATAAGAGACATAATAAAATAATCAACGCAGCAGGGGTTTGACATATACTGAGTTTTAATAAATAATATAGGTCAAACTTCAAAAACACTGGATCCCATTTTACCATAATGCAACCTGTAAACCAAGTTTAATAGCTTTGTATTATTATTTAGATCCATTTGCATTCCTTATAAAATCTAATTAAGTTTAGCTTTCAACATTGCATGTTCAAATAATGAAGACTGAAAGATCTTTTGTTGGCCGTAAAGGTAGAAACTGTTTTTAGTGGCAGCCTAATACAACCCATACAATATTTGAAATATGAGAAGATGTTAAATGTTTATTAAATATGGAGCCATAGACTGTATAATTAAAAATAAATATAGTCTCTGTGACATCACCGATAGGTTTCTGAAGAGCTGTTGTGAAGCTCAAAGTGTTTTCAGCTCTGACTGTCCTGACTCTGCCAGCTCCTGGCTAATCCAAAAATGGGCAAATACGTTGAGCATCAGTGGAGCTGAGGCGGGTCAAATGATGCCTGGTTACTGAAAACAGCTGCCTGTGACAGCACTTACCTGTCACTCAAAGAGGCCATGCCGTTAATTATGCATAACTTTAAGCCTTCATATAATTTAAACGGGTGGGTTATATAGAAAATCAACCCCAGTTGTCGTGCTAATGCTAGTAAATTAGTTATTAAGATCTAATTTGTTTTTTGTACCAGGCCTTAAATGTGTTTATTTCTTTTTTTTTAAGTTTTCATTTTCATATGGGGCCATATAGAGATTGGTCACTTCTGTAGCCAGCCTCAAGTGGACGTTTGAGGAACTGCAGTTCTTGTTACTTCTGTGTTGGCTTTATTTGTCACATAGTATGTAGCTTACACACTGAAAAGCAGCTGTCGCATGGTGACTTATACAACTTTTTTTTCACAAGCTACTTGCTTACTGTAGGAACTGAGAACTTTTAAAATAATAAGTAGATGTATAATTAACATTAATTAGCTACAGTTAACACAATTAGCTGCAGGTGGTGTTTGTCATTTTAAATACCAAAAGAAAAAATCTGCACTGGCTAAAAAGTAGGAGCCCACTGCCTAAATATTTTCTACATTGCTTGTTGATAATAAAAAAGAGCGAGGACAGGTAAAAAGTTTTGGTAAGAGATTTGTTAGCATTGGAGCTTGACAAGTCCAGGTATTATTCCATTCAGGAACCAGCTATCATAAACCCTTTCAGGATAGTATACTGTTTACAGGCTGAGAAATACTCTGTGTGACGAGTAAACTGGCCTTGATGTTTAAAATTGAATGAGTTCCTACTCTTCACAGCTTCGATATGTTTTTCATTCTATCAAGCCAATCTAAATGTCTAGGGAGTGGGCAAAGGTTGGTGAGGTTGAGTTCTGAAAAACCAATGACTTATGATTAAACCAAACTTTTGGTGGATCAAAAAAATCAATATTTCACAGACGTTTAACCAATTCCTCACAAATGTTGGAAAATACACCCTCTTTAAGGCATTCCAATTTGCAGAAAATGGGCTGCAGAGGTTAGGAAGATATGGATATTGACAAAATTTATTTTTATAAAAATCAATGTATTGATTAAGATAGAATGGGTGTACTGGTGTGCACTGAATGAATAATTGCCTGTTTAACTTGATGTGACTTGGTGAGATCATAGTGATTCATCTTATGTAAAATGTTAACTTCTTTCTCCATGGCTGAGCTTTTCCAACAACATGCTATTTTTAACAAAACACATCTAGTTGTGATTCTATTTTTTTATGTCATAATGCAGATGTGAATCTGTTTTGGGTGGGGGGGGGGAATCCATCAGTAAGACACAGGCCCTAAAAGAAAACGTGCAATATGTGAATGTGTGCGTGTGATTCTCAACAGTGAATGAATCATACTCCAATCTGGTGTCTGAATGGTGTGAACCATTCATAAATTTTGTATGGCAATACCACAGTGTACGAAGTGGCTTGGTACTGCAGGGCTTACATGAAGTCAGTGTGAATAATGACTAATACAAATGTCACCATATGGCTTGCACATATTGCACCACAGACACGAACAACCATACACAAACACACCCCATTACCTGCACTTTTAAGATGGATGTCCTCTTACCACAACTGTATATCACAACAAAACAAAATTGTGCAATGGATTGATGTCTTTGGGGCTGAACATTTTGTTTTTGTCATTATTTTCTCAATTGTTTGGTTTATAAGATATCAGCAAATAGTGAAAAATGTCAATCACAGTTTCTCAGAGTTTAAAAAAAAACACTAGATGAAATTGTTATTTATAAAGTTTAGATTATTATTACAAACTTAAAGAAATCTCACAGGATAAGTGCTCGGTGAAGACCTGAACATAAACTATATTACCAGAGCCTTCACTCTCTGCTAAAGATCCTGGTACTGCTATAGAAACGTACACAACTATAACAACTAAAGACTTAATAAAACAATAACAAGGAAACCTGAATTTATCAAATAAAGGCCTATTAAGTAAATATGATTTGGTGATTTGATTATTTGATGATATGATGATATGAGATCATGAACTACAGACGTTAAGAATTTGTGTCAAAGTGTCAATCCCAAAAAAAAAGTTCTCTTTGGCATATCTTTCTTTTTGCATCTCCTCCTCTTGGCAATTCAATGAGTGCAATTCCCTGGAATTGTAGAGAGGAGATAGGGTGTGAAAATGAATTTGAAGGATGGACAACAGGATAGTTCACATTATTGCATCTGATGGAGCTCTTGTGTTCACTAATCCTTTGTTCCAGCATGTGTGTAGTTAGTAGTACCTAAATCTATCATGTGGGCATTTTATTAAATAAACAATGTTCTTTGTCGCATGTGATAAAAGCCTTAACAGGAGAGCTTGATTTTAGATGTCTAAAACCGGAGTTTTCCATGTGTTGTGGCACATTGATACAACTGACACATTGATAATTCCCATCTTTTACAGGAGCTAAAAGAGTCTGTTTCAGATCTGCCTTAAATGTCCAGTGTGTAACATTTAGGAGGATCTATTGGCAGAGATGGAACATAGGCTAATATTCATAGATATGTTTATCTTAGAATCAGAAGTTTTTATCGACAAACTCCACCATGTTGAACTGCCATGTTTCTACAGTAGCCCAGCATGGACAAACAAAACACTGGCTCTAGATGGGGCCATTTTTTGCAAGTTTTTCTGCCACCGTATTTTCTCCTACACGCTTGGAAGGCAAGCAAAATTTAGTTGCTGGCAATTTAACTGCCACTTAGTCTTACAAATTGGTCCTTTAATTGTGGCCCAAGTTAGGACCTCTTCTATAGACAAAGAGGGGAGGGTGGCCAAAGAGGGCTAATGCCGGGTCAGAGGCCAAATAGGCCAGTGTTTTAGAATGGTGTTCTTGACAATCTAGGCCTGAGGGGCATACGTGGTGATGCAGTAGTAACTTATCTCTTTTTTGGCACGTGCAACTCATCAATACACTGTATAGCAAAACATAAAAGCTTGGTCAAGGTCTGAGTTGCTTCTGATAGTTTTGCCTTATGATCTGACAATGCGAACTTGATGTTTAAAAAAATCCTTGAATGGCTTAAAATGCTCTGGACAATAATCTGTAAATCTTTTTAAGAAAGAGTTTCTACACAAACAGTATGGCAGCCAAGAAATGTGGACACCAAAGGCTGCTTGTCTCATTGAAAATTCACAACATGTTCATCTCCATGTGAACTCTCCGAAACGTGTATCTGCTATTCTTATGTAGGTCATCACCCTCGCGCGGGTAAAGATTCTAATGCTCGCCATCGTGCACGGCAGAACAAGCTATCCATGCGCAATACGGGGTGAGAAGCGTGTCTACCAGTGCATATATTCAATCACACAGCACTGAAAATAGCTATCATAATGGATATATTCACTGAAGTGAAAATTCATGGCCACGATAAGCTGCAGCTCTGGTATATCTTCTCAAAGTTTTCAAGGCATGAAGGAGTGAACCCTGAGTGAAGCTATAACACTCAAATGTTTCAAACAGGGACTCTCGTCACCTATCTGATGAAACAAACTCTTTGAGGTTTTTCCCCGGTTGATCAACTTAAAAGAAAAGAAATATCTCCATCCTTGTCATGTCTCATCTGACAAACACACACACACACACACACACCTGTCCTCTGTCACCTTACAACTCTCACACTGCATTTCATTTCATGCACAGTATTAGGGGTTTATTGTTTTTTTACTTTGTTTTTATTGTTTCCTTAACTTTTAACAATATATTCTATATTGCTTTTTTTGATTTGATTTAGATTGGATTCTTACTAATTATTTTATTTTATATGATGACTACTTTACTTACTGCAATTAATTACTTACACATTTGGTTGCACTCTTTGGGAGTGCTGTGGTTTAATAAGACTTATAACTTATAATAGTTTTCTTCTGCATAAATAAGCAGTTCTCATACTATTTTTAATTGCTTGTGTTTTAGGATTTACAAGGGTTAGTTTGCACTAATCACTTAAAAAAAACATATAACATAATTTAGATTTTATGTGCCGAAGTTTTAAGATATTTGCTTTTGAAACTCCTGCCCCCATTGAAACAAAGGTCAATGTACTTTTGTTTGAGCTGCTCAACGCACTAAAACATTACATTTGAAAAATTCATAATCAATAATGCATCTTTGAAATGTCCCAGTTACTTTGGATAATCTACTAAAGCATTGTTCAAAAGCTCAGTAGTGACTTAGTAAACTGAAAACTAACAACAATCACAAACAATTCCTTAAGTAAAAATAAGCCTAATGCCGTTTTCAGCCACTGACTTTTCCAAAACATTTTAGACAGTACAGTATTATGCTTGCATGGAAATCCCACCGTATTTATAATCCTTGTCCCTTTCAGTAAACCTTGACCAAATAATCCTGTGGGTGTTTTGTCCAGATAAACAAGAATCAAGGTGACTTGAAGCAGAAATTAAATATGTTGTACTTGTATTGTTTCTACAAATGAAATGCAGTTGCTTAATTCCGAGACCCTCTTCTGCGCACACTCAAGAGAATTGTGTTGGCTATATATGCCAGTGGCTATCTATAATTATATCCAGAGTCACTTGTGTGGAGAAATTATCATACTTGGCAGAGCGGACAGGAGGTGAGAAAGAGGTTTGCTGATAAAGCACCTGACTGAAAGTTTACAGCCCTGCGTCACTGCAGAGACGGAGGCTCAAATATCGGTACGACAGGATCATTTCTGAGTGCACAGACACAGACGCACATGCTTCCAGTGACACAGACACTCGGTGATACTGCTGAGTGGGGTTTCAGCAGCAACATTTAATCGAACGAAATCCAGGAATCTGCTTATTGATATTTAGTCTTTAGATTTTGCTCCCAGTTTGTTTCCAGGGGTAGGAGATGTAAGACAAATTGCGAGATAAACAACAGGATGGGAAAGAAATCTTTTTTTTTCTTTTATAGTAATAATTATATAATTGTTTTTAATATTAGTTGTAATATGCACATTTTTAAGAAAAAATCATCAAAAAAAAAACTCTTTCTTTGTGACAGGACAATCTATTTATATTTTAACAAAATTTGAAGTTATTATTTAAAGTTGCAGTGCGGAGGGTTTAGTGGTGTAGTTTCATATTACAACGCCCTAACCTCACCCTCCCATTCCAAGAATGTAGGGGAAAATACAGTGACCATGAAACCTGTGAAAATTGCGAAAAGGCCCTACCTATAGCCAGTGTTTGGTTTGTCCACTCTGGGCTACTGTAGAAACATGGTGGTTCAACCTGGTGGGAATCCGTGGAAGAGGACCTGCTCCATCTGTAGATAAAAATAGTGCATTCTAATGTAACTAAAAAACATTACTGCCAATAAATCCTGCTAAATGTTACACACTGGACCTTTTACGAAGTAAAGATAAAATAAATAACTAAAACAAAGGATTTGCCAAATAAATTATCAATTAGTTTTTGATCTGAATGCAATGTTGTTGTTGTTGTTTTTTTAAATTTTAGCAATTATCAGAACCTAACCTATATACTGTGGATACTGGAGATGATTAAGACACAAAATGATGTGTCACACTTCACATACACACACATACCTGCAGGCAAACATGCACAAAACACACACTGTCCTGACAGACACATATAGTCATATGCACACACAAACACATAACCTTAAATGAACACAGTGCCCCTGTGTGTCTCCCAAAGCCCAAAACATGCTCTCATTTGCTTTCTGTGTGACTGCAGAATTACACACACACACACACACACACACACACACACACACACACACACACACACACACACACACACACACACAACCGCCTGGGCGTGCAAAGTACTCCCCTGCCACTGAAGGGGGGGGTGCAGCACTCCAGGCCACACTCCTTCACTAGTTGTGCTGATGGGGAGAGTTATTGGAGAAACATCTTGTACAGATCCAGGCCCCAGGGCAGCACCACGACAGATTCCACCTGACTGCGTTTCACCTTAGCTCTGCATTTTGTCTTGGGTTTCCCCCTTCCTGCCTTCTTTTCATCACAAGTAATTGACATTTTAGCCTTGAAGGATTGCACCAGGGGACCTGGAATACACACACATGCACACACACACTTTGGCTCCAGGTTATAACATTTCCCCCTTTCAGCTTTTTTTTGCATTACTGTCTTAACCATAACTTGGGTCAATTTTTTCCAGCATGCTGAGCTTTCACCAATGCAGAAAAACTTTTTATGTCCAACTTTTAAAAACCACATCTCGGAAAACTGGAGAGAAGAGTCTGTAATGGCTTCAGTGTTAGTTTGTTGTGCTTCAACAACACGGTCGTCATCTCTTCTAAATCTTTTTTTCTTAGAGTCAAAAGACATGTTTGTAGGCAGTAGACTGCTGTAAACTATCCTTATTTTATCCCCTGAGGCCAAAGACACTGAATCTGTCTTACACATTGCTCTGATGCCAACTGTGCTTCTTCACAGTGCTCTGGGTACTTCTGTCAATGCCACACTCTCTGGGGAGGCCACTCTAGATAGTGCCATTGGCTCTCAGACCCAAGTGCCCACATTAAGACTGACTTGGAAGACTTCACACTACCCCTTTTTGTAGTGATTCTCAAGACATCTTTTTACTGAACCATGAAGAAAATCATCCCCTCAAACAGGATTCCGAGGCTGCTGCAGTGATTGTATTCATTATTCTACTCCCTAGTGGGTGTGGCATTGTTGGGGGAGTAGAGGAGGAGATGGGGCTGACAGAGGCAAACACTTGACTGTCGATATTCTAGGACACTTCCCCCTTCCCCTAGCATGACTGCAAATGTCTGTCTTTATTTCGTTCTCACTTACACAGAAGCATGTGCATGAAACAGGGAAAGCAATCAACATACTGTACATCCACATATATGAGGGCAAATACACTTCAATTTAAGTACAATATGGTTTTTATTAAAACTATATTGAAGCGCATTTAGGGATTTCTTGTAATCAAATTACTGAAATTAACTTCAAACAAAGCGTAAACATGTTGCGTCTGTTCATAATATTCCTAGCATGGTCTAGAAAGTGGTTGCTTGAAAGATTAGAGATGGACTGATTAACAACTTGTTTGCCGATTCACTTCTGACAATATCTCAAAGGAAGGATAAGCTTCAGAAGCTGCTGCAGCAAAGAGTGATTGCAAGACATGTGAATGATGAGAGGCTCTTTTAATTGGTTACTAGTGTGGGTAAACTCAAAGGAAGGGTTTAAATTGGGATTACACAGGCAGTAAAGTATACACCATTTCAAGCTGCATATTTTTATGGTAAGTTGTCAATGAAGCCAACACTGCCTCTAAAAATTGCATTGCTATACTACTAAATAATTTTTGCCAAACATATTTTGGAGGAAAGTTTGCTTCCACTGGCAAGTAGCCAGTGAAGCGTACTGTTCTTGCACCTCACAAAACTTCTATAGGGAGGTGGTCAGGGTGGAGGGTTGGCATGCAAAGAGCAGGACACCAGATTTATATTCTGTGTCATGCATGTGGTTTGGTTTAGGCTACAAAAACACTTCAGTCTTGGTAAGAGAAAGATCGTGGTTTGCTTAAATTTTGAAAAAGTAAAAACATTTCCTCAATCTTAAGTAAGTGCTATGAGTGCCTAAATATAACCATAAAAACCTTAATCGTGCTTAAGTTGCCACAAGCAAATATAGGGAAAACAAATTAAATAAGCTGTCAGTGAGTAAGAGTTTTGCAGAATGAGCATTTTTTGACTTTGCAAATACATTGTACTTTTTAAAACACAAACTGTGCCTGCATTATATTTCTATCAAAATATATTTGCTAGTGAAAACTAGTGTTATATAAACATATTTTGGAGAGACAGGGTTGATGAAACACCTCACAGCTTGAGCCCTCCCTGAAACAGGACATTTCATAAAAATAAAGAAGAAACCATTTCTGAAATGTTAACTGTAATGCTAATGAAGAACGGCTAGAATCCAGACTAAATGAGAGGATGTGTATCATTGTTGAGGAGCAATCTGGGTTTCAATGCTGTGATATTGGTTTTTGAATTGGTTGCCAGTAATATTAATACCAACTGGTATTGGTAATACCAACTTAAAATGAAGCTTTTTCTATTAGTATTTAAAACTGACTGCCTTTTACTTCACCTACCCCTGCCCAGAGGGTTAGCAGTAGCAGCTATACTGTAATATATTCCCTGGTTGAAGGCCAGTTTATCATCAAAGGAAAGACGCACAACTGTCCGCTGTCACAAGAAAATAGATAGATGACATAAAGATGAATGATACTAAGTGAACATTTGGAGTCTGCAGGACAGAGCCACACACACACACACACACACACACAAACAATCCAGTCATACGCTAGATCCAACACAGGCTACACCACAGCGCTTATGGGTACATAAAAGTTTGTGTAAATCAGTCATGGTGTGGGAAGTTGAGCTAAAGCACAAGCTCAATTTGGCTCTTTACCACCTTTTCTCTCTCACTCCCTCCAGGGCTGGCTTAATGGCATGCTGCTCCAATCCTTAACATACAGCGGGCAGCACATCAGTAACTAGCTCTCTTTACTTGTCTGTCGATAATGAGGGCTGACAAACAGCTCAGAGAAGGCCTGCAGACAAAGCATACACAAACTCACACATACATACATGCATATTTGAAAGAGTGCACACATGTTGTACATTATCATTTGGTAGATCAGTGGGGTAAGGAAACACTAACACAACCTCACAAGTGCAAGGTTTAAATATGTTTTTAGTCTTATGGCATGCAGTGAATTTGCACTGGGTTCATATCACTTCTGTCTTGCCAGTATAAAGGAATTGCTATTAGTTTTCATAGCTATTAAAAACAAAATTGAAAATAAAAATATATTTCTGACACGTCCAGACTGGATCCTGCTCAGGTGTCGTTGATTTCCCAGGTGTCTTTTATCCCTGTCATGTCTTCCACTCGTCTGTTTTCAGCTTTCTCTTTCCTTCCCGTCTCTCTTGCGGTATCTAAATCTGTCCTCGCCTCTCCCTCTTCCTTTCCTCTCCCTGATCAGTCTGAAATATTGTTCTTCCTCCCTGTCTCAGAGCACCCACCCTCTCTTTTCACGCTGGTGTCTGTAAGCAGATTATCAGCCTAAAGTCCTCCTTGACAGGTGTAAACCTGACACTGGTTTTAATAGACTCCATTTGCCACAGCATGTAAACAGTCGTGGTCTTTTGATTCATGAGCAACACACAGAAACTTAGTCACATATAGTTAAACACAACCATATACATAAACATCAAATTATTACAAAAGGCACACACACTCTCAAAACATAGTTACACTGACACAGCCACACTCCTACAATCTGTCTAGCTGTTACAGCTGACTAATAAACCAGCAGGCTGAGCTCACAGTGAAATATGTAATCAGTGTATTACATATCATATTTGCACATTTCCAAAAAAAAGAGTAGTGGTGATATTGTTTTGTCAGCTGCTGTTTCCAAGGTCAAGAATTAACTTTTAAACTTTTAAGCCACCATGGACAAGAAGTCCTTAAAGCACACAGAGAAGTTGGAAATTAGAAATGTGTTTTCAGCAAACCAGCTCAACCACATCAGCTTAATGTTTCCTGCCCAGTATGGCAGAGACAAAGTAAACAAGCAGTTGTGTATAAATCTGTAATACCAAACAGATTTGGATGAGACTGAAAATGGACTCTTTGTTTACAGGAGTTACCACCAGGCTAGACTCACTTGGCTAAATTAATGCCAAATAAATAATGTATTAGGTCACTGTGGTGGAAAAGAAATAAGACAGGCTGTATAAATTAATATTATAAATAAGAAAATCAAGGCCCTGATGTGATGTTCTGGGACCAGCAGTACATGGTATTACCCACTTACTGCATGTATTAGGGCGGACACATATGAGGAAATTATTGTGAATTATCTTCCCATTATTGTGATGGCAAATTAAAATTGGGATCATTAACACTAAATTACACTACGTGCTTGTATTTTATTTTAGCAACGAGCACAATCACAAATTTATCTTGTTTTTACATCAACAAAATAAGATAAAATTATGCAGTTGCTCGTTGGCAAGGTCCTCCCAGGGCTCAAACCAGTCAGTCAGAGAAAAGATAACTTCTAAGTAAACCTTTTCTAAAGAAAAACTGACAAATTTGGCTGAACTTTATTAAAATATGTTACATTACCTATTACTAGGGATGTCCTGATCAAGATATTCTAGCCCTCGATCTGAGTCAATTTATATCTAGAATCTGCTTATCTGAGTTACCTGAATGAACTGTCTGTATTCTGCTGACTGACTATTTCCGTCATCTCTACATCTTTTGCGTGGATTCCAGTAATTAATTACTTTTATTGGCTTTTGTGCACTTTGTTGCACTTGGCGAGGCGTGTTGAGTGTGGTTGTGTCAGATCTCTGCTGCTCTCTCCTCCAAGCACAGGCTGCCTCCGCTCTCACACACTGACACAGAGCTCAGAGTGGAGGAGAGTTGATGATTTATTAGTTACTTACAAGAGCTACATAGTTGCTTACTTATGATAACAATGCCAAATTGCTTTTCAGTCACAGGTGACAATGTTTTGATATGTGACTAATGACTGATACTGCTTACAGCTCTGCACAGCAGCTGGTTGAGCTAACATTAGCTACAGGCTGACAGGATGAGCTGTTTCCAGCATCCGAATCCAGGAGGCCCAGACTGAGACATTTTATTGTGATTAGCTTAAAACAACCTGATCATCAGGTGTCTGTGATTTACACTCAACAGCTACAGAGCTACCTGCTATAGCGAGTGTCCACACAAGGCGTTCATTTAGACTGTTTATGAAGAAAATGATTTGCTACTCAGGTTGGCCACTCCATTTGTTTTAAACATAAACATATGTACAATTATACAGATAAAAAGTCAGTTTAGTTCACGTTTGTCTAGTCCATTTTCTGATGTACTGTAATAGGTAGCATATTGATCAGTAAAATGTTCCGTTTGAACATCCCCTTTGGTCATCATTTGAAGCTTTTACTACACAGCAAGCACAGACACAGCATACAGAGAGCATATTAACAAAGTACCAAAAGACCAAAATATCATGAGCCACACTTTAGCATGCCTGTGGGGTGTTAGTGACATAAACGAACAACTAGAAACCCAAATAATGTACATAAATAATGTGTGAATAGGTAGAGTAATATCTAATTTATTTTTCCAATAACAACAATATTAAACAAAGGTTGGCATGATGCCTGCTGATGTTAAAGTTTGGTGTTCCACGGTGTCATCTTAATTTACTACGATTTTCCTTTATACTGACCAACAGTACTTCAGTGGATGAATTACAGCGCAAATGGTTTCACTATTAGTTAACATAGGCTATTTACCTGAGAGACATTTATGTCTTTTGGTTTGGAAGTGTCAGGACTGCCTGCCATAACTGAAAAGTTCAAACAAAGTCATGATTTTTGAACTAACTTTCTGCCTTCCCAGCAAACCTGCTGCTGAAGAAATGATGATGAAATTAATCTTTACAGTCTGTACTTGTGAATTACTATAAGTTATTTTTGATGTCCCGCGAGCAGAGATTTTGATTGGACTCTGATTGGCTGCTTCCTGCTGCAGAGTCAGGGTGACGACTGATTGCTCTCTTTCTTTCTGTTCCTTTCTCTCCCTTCCCCCAGATAATCTGGTGAAAGTTTGTCCAACACCGCAGCATTCCGCGGCTCGACTAGCTTCAAAGTAAATTCCACAGTCTTCTCCTACGTGTCATAGCCTCAGAGCACGGCCGTCTCTGAGTGCCGGCTCCCTACAGATCCAAAGCAGGTTGCTGTCACTGCGCTTAATGAAGACCTTGCATTCTATTTCATCAACCCTTTCTTCTTCCTCTACCAGTCCTCTACTACGTACTGCATATGGCAATTTAATTATTAATAAGTGCTCATCTTTTCACTAATGAGTACACTGATTTCAGAGTTGTTTCGTTTGGAGTGTCATGCTCTTGTCACAAAAAAAAGCTAATTTCTAGCTCTGATCTTATGTAGAGTTTTTTGTAAATGCACTTTTTTGCTTTATAGTTGAGATTAAACTTGAAATTATATAAACAAAATGTTTATTGTCTCTTGTTCAAATGAATCTTATAATCTTGGGAGATTCACATGCAACTAATGAAAAATGACAAGATGGAAAGAAAGACAAATATTGTGGAGGAGATTCAAACACGCAGGCTTATTAATACAGCTTGCAGTCTGGAACCTGATGGTGACCTTTCAAGCTCCAACATTTATTTTTGCAAGTAACATTTCATGCCAATTACACCTAGGATGGAGTAATTTCCTCTCCTCTTTCTTCTAATCTCCTCTCCTCTGCTTCACTCTCCTTTCTTCTAATCCCATGTCATCTGTTTCCCTCATCTCTCTCCCTCTCTCCATTTATCTCATCTCATCAGCTCCTCATACCTTTCCTCCAGTCTCCTTTTTTTTCTCCTATCTTTTTCCTTTCTACCTTTCACCGTTTCACCCGTTAGTTCCGGCTCAGCGTAGCCTGAGAGCTGTCAGTGAGCAGATACACTTTCTTCCCCTGTGGTCGCAGAACCAACCTAATCAGACCCCCAGCAACAGCTCTTAGCTCCTCATCCTCCTGCAAGACACTGATAGAAGTGCTGTGGTTTGTTTTCCTGCTAGTGTTAATTATGTAACCCAATTATACCATCACAGAGCTGACGCAAGGAAGCTAAATTAAAAGTGATTGGCTTCATTACAGTCGCCTGAATGCTGCACAGGGTGCTTTCAGTAGACCCTATTTAAAGTTTCTTGTCTGGTGAAAGACATTCCGATCTGTGGGATGTCATTATATTGGATTTTTCGGAATTGTTGCTGCATAGGTGCTGCATTTATTTAGTGCAAATTGGATTTTGGTTCATTTCCATAAGGATGCATATAGACAGATGTTTAAAATCACCATGTGATCTACAGGCTTCCTTTGCGTCCAGTCATGTCGCTTTTCATTGTTGTCCAAGCACACAAGTCATTACCGCAGCGAGGTGAAGCCAAAGTGTCTTCATGTTCCTGCATCAGAACAATCTGGGAGCTTTCAAACCAAAAAGGTCATGATCTGCATACATTTCTCACACATAATCTGTGATCCATCCTACATTCTGAATCAGTTAGGCACACTTTCCTTTGAATATGCTATAATATTTTTCTCACTCTTATTGGTGATATCATGGAGTTAATGAAATGTAAAATCATGTTGACTCATACAATCTATATGACCCATTCACACATTTGTAACACTGAAAATGTGCAAAAGTGAATCATCATTTATTGTAATAGACACTAAGCATCTGAGAAGGTTTTTGTTGGATGTAATACTTAACAGTGGGACACAGTTCATTAGCACTCAAGAAGACTAGTGTCTACAGAAATGCTAGCGGCTGTCAAACATCAGTTTGCTAACATGGTCACAATGCCGATGGTAACATGCAAGTATTAAAAAAATGAAAAACATGACCTGATGAAAAGTCACCAAAATTATCAAACTTTATCAAACATATCCCTGTGGGGGTTATGAAATATTTTACTTACAACCCCAATGTGGCACTAGATGAGAACTCAGGGGATCACCAACATGATAAGGATTCATCCTTGGGGAACACTGCATTTTGTACCATTCCATGTAGTAGAATATTCCACTTGATAAGCAAAATATTGGCTTGCTGCTAAGTAGATGAAATATCAGAGGATCACCAAGCTCATTAGGATTCATCCTCTGGGCACCATTGATATCTGTACCAAATTTCATGGCAATCAAACCAACAATTGGCAAGATATCTCACTGAAAACTAACCTCAGGGCACCTTGTTGGTGCTGATAATATAAAATTTCAACTCTGGCTGGAGACCTTTGTTGCATTTAATTCCCTATACCCTTTCATTTCCTTTTTTTCTCTAGTCTATTCTCAAATAAAGGCACAATCAAATGTCAATAGGGCCTTGATGTCTGCACCTAAGTTCATGAAAATGGATCCGGTAGATGTTGTGATATTTCAGAACAAAAGTGGTGGACCGAACGATTGCAATCCCTAACGCTAGCTCGCCCAAAAACTCTACTCTGCTTTATCAAGACTGTGCGTGTGGTTTAATCAGACTTGATTGACAGTGGTCTGACAACATCAGCAAACAACCCCAC
Source organism: Dicentrarchus labrax (assembly GCF_905237075.1). Classification (NCBI taxonomy): domain Eukaryota; kingdom Metazoa; phylum Chordata; class Actinopteri; family Moronidae; genus Dicentrarchus; species Dicentrarchus labrax. The sequence goes on along the minus strand of NW_026136705.1, from coordinate 22,290,649 downwards.
AACATACACATCACATCTTTTAAAGCTAAATCCTATAGGATTATAGGACCCAAGCACTCGTCAATTGAGAAAATATGTTTGCAGAGCCTTTAATGTCATCATATTATGATATATATATTGTGCATACATCTGTCATCATAATACATGTTAATTGAGGAAGATATGTGATAGTGATTTTAGCAATATTAGTCAAGCTTTGCATAGATGCTATGCTACTGTCCATGTGCAATATTTCCACCATTTCTGCCATTATATTCATGTGATTACCCAGAAAAGTAGGTCAGATTATGTGAAAGTGAAAATGTGAGCCAGCCCATCCCTCCTTGGGACTCAACATCAGAAAGAGGGGTTTGGGTGTAAGGCCCTGTGACAGTCGAACATACAGAGGCTGTATTGGGACATCAATCTGCCTCAGGCTAAAAAATAGAAGATTAGCTGCATCTCCGTGGGCCGTTTTGAAATTAGGACTTACTTACTTAGACACTTACTGTAGTTACTTACTTGCTCTTTTCTTTGCTGGCCTTCTTATTTACTTGTTTTGATCCCTTTTAATTTTTAAGCTCTCATGACTTGCAGTATTAAATTAATACTCTACATATAAGGGATACTGAGGACTGAAATCTGATTTATTTTCAATATATAGCCTTTGACCTCCTTCTGAAAACAAAGACTTTTAAGTATGCTGCTGACATTTAGTTTGTTTAGAGTGATTTAATTTCTCAGAGTAGCTTGATTTCACGTCAACTCCACAGCATGAAACTGACATAAATGCCTACACTTGATCAAAGACCTCATCTACCTGGAGAGACAGCAAAGAAACAGGAAGAGACTGTTACTGGGTAAAGACATGAGGAGGAGAGGGGGAAGGAACGGAATGAGGGATGAGGAAGGGAGGGATTGGGGAATAGGAGAGTTGAAGGGTGCGAAGAAATGCATTCAGCTACGGTAAGTGTGACTGCCACACTTTGCTGTGTATTTAGCCTCCATAAACAGAGAGAGCTATTTTTATGTACCAAACCAAAAACGATCCTCCGCTCAACTTGCTGCTTTTCCTCTCTGCTTGTCCATGGTCATTTCTGCTTTCCATATATGAAACAAGGATGAAATTTAAGCTTGCTTTGTACAATGTCATGATGCTTATTTTAGTTCAGAGGAGAGGAGAGGAGAAGAGAAGAGAGGAGAAGAGAAGAGAGGAGAGGACTCATGCCAACCAAACACATCATAATTTAACTTTCTCATTATTGCATCACACTTATGTTCATCATCATCATGCCCTATTGGTGCTAATTGTGCAGACTTTCAAACTTAGCACTCCTACTCTGTTCTCCGCCCACCCTTTTTGTTTGCATCTGCACTCATCCTGCTTCTCTCACTTTCTTTCTTCTTCCCAACATTTCTGCTTTCTCCAAACTCCTACACTTCCCTGCCTCCTCTCCTTCAGCTCAGTCATTCCCTCCTCCATAAAGTAGTTTTAAGCACTTTCAAAAAGTCTTCCACATGAGGTATGAACCAACACTGCCCCCTAAAGGCTGAAGGAGTTTGGGAAAATTACTGAGACGTTCAAGAAGACTTTCCACCCAAACTTCATTAATAATGTTTTTATTTTAAAACATTTAATATGGCTTGAGTCCTAAACGGTTCACTTAATCACAAGACAAAACCTTGTGTTCTGCATTTATGAATCTTTTTTTAATGTATTGGCCTTGCATGTTGTTTAGATTTGTGGTGAATTAACTTGGATGAATGTGTCGTATCAGCAGTGAGCTACCATGGCTGCTCTGTCATGCTTCACAGCTCAAATTCTTCCTCTAATTTACTGTCAATAACTTTCAGTATTTAAATTTGTAAATCAGTGGGGATATACAAAACAAAATATGTATTTGACAAACTAAGCATATAACAGAATCAAGACAGAAGTGAAGAAAGCACTATATGTTGATGAAGTACAATTGAGTATACAGTGAGTAAATGCAATACAGTGAGTAAATGAGTAAATATTATCAATGGTGGCACAGAATTGCTCTTACCAAAATGAAAAGCTGTGAAATGAAAATGATTCGTCTCCTGGATGCATTAACGTTTGTCCAATAATGCAAATTCAACTATATCTGAAAACCTTAAATTCCTCATTCAGTATTTTCAAGGATGAGGAGCCACAATTAAAGGACTCACATCTTGCCATCATCTTAAAGTTTGGTCTTGAGAAAGTCTCTTTATTTTGTCATAAACTTTGTACTACAAAGTAGATCTAATTTTCTGCCACTGATATGTGTTAATTTTGTAGTGACAGTCATTTGTTTTGTTGTTTATTTATTCAGCATGCGGAAATGGCTCAGGGGCAACTTTTCACGACTATCTAAAAAGAGTTAAATTAACACTGATGGATGTGGACTTACATAACCATTGGCAGAATGTTTACTTTTTACACTCTGAGTTTAATTAACAGTGACAATTTTGCTGCGTACCAATCGCTTTGTAAAAGCACTTGTCACTTTTTCCTCAAATGCCCGCTACATCCCTTTGGGAGCCAAACTGTTCACATCATCCACACTAGAACAGGATGGGTGCTGACAAGAGAAGAGAAAAGACAATAACTTTGAATATCAAAATCTGCAAAGTGGTGTCCTGCCACTATTTTTCAGAGTTCTAATCTTAAGTTGAGTTGTTAGATGATAAAAACATATTTTAGAAGAGCCAGACAGATGTTTCATTGTAGCTCTAAAGGGGTTAGGATATTTTTTCCAAAGTAGTGTTTTGCAGTGCTGCAGTGCAATCACAAACATCAGCATTTCCATTCCTACAGCATGGAAATTACCATTCGCCCCTCTGAGCGAGGCATTCCTGTATCCTTTACACAGAACCTCGGTCACCTACAAATCATTGATATTCAGTATTCAGGGTGGTTTCTGAGCTGCATGCAAAGTTAGCACGCTCCCTCACTCCCTACCGTAGCCATCAGCATTGCCACACACTCTCAGCCACGTGATTTTAGTGGAATCTGCAGTCATCTATTGCAGCAGTGAAACAGAACTACAAATATATTATTAAGAATTAACTCCTCCACTTAGATGACCCCATTAACTTTTTCTTTCTTGCATTTTGTAATTTTTTTCAAGAAGAGAGATAACAAGTTAAAAGGGATGTAACAATACATTCAACTCAAAATTTGTACAATTCACAATACTGGGCTCACAATCTGATTTTCTCCAAATTTTCTGTACTAAAGATTGCATATTTTTGTTTTCTTTGTAAAAGTATAACTGAAAATATAACCCTGTCAACTACAGAAAATAGCCTCATACCTCTTGCCATGTCTTGTCCGTAATTGCAATTGTTATACTTCTTTTCAATCTTCCATGTTATCGATTTGAATCTTCACATATTTGTATTGCCAATTGCCTCTCTCCTGATTCCTACATATGAACATATCTCCAACTTGGAACTTAACAACAAACACTCAAAAAAAATTGAGGACATGTCTCTGTGTCAGAGCTGTTATGGATATTTTTTTCAAGGGCCTCAACATTTCCACAGCCATGGATTTTCAGTGGCCTTGTGTTTGTTAAGGTAACAGTTGTTTCCTTCAATGTATATTTCTCAGCAATTTTCACTGTCAATGCCACGGCATTAAGACTTTGGTGACATTAAAAAAAACTGTGTACAGCAACAAGAGGTTTTCAAAAGGTGCTGTGAAAGTTTGATTTTGTTTATAAGGTTAAAGCTGTTATATGCAGTTTCCTGATTTTTGTTGTATTTCACTTTATTGGCATAAGTTTTCACAGAATGTTTATCTATCTGCTGTAATCCTAATAGCTGTGATTGGTGGCGTGAGAAACAATGAGAATGTCAAATGACTCATGATCATAAAGATGCAATGCTATGTGCATCATGTAACAGTGAGTAAGACTACCAATTAGTCAGTCCAAATGAATCTTGCTACTGGCAGTGGGTATTAAGTATCCCTGATCAAGTCACATGAATTACTAATTTGCATTTCTACTTGTGCTTGCTTGTAAATCACAAGAACATTTGAATTTTACAATTCAATGGGTTTGGCAGTATTTGGTTTTCTGAGGAGGCAGTTCAAGAACTCAGATCCCTGATTGGACTTGCAAATTTAAAGGCTGGAAGACATGTTATGTGTAAAACAACTGTGAGCTAACGGTTGGTCATGAAACACAATGAAATAGACACATGGTTGTGGGGTAAACAAATACATCTTTAACAGATCATCAGTCCATCAGAGACACCACTGAGCAGAGACTTATACATATTCTGGATGACAGAGGGTTGAAGGTGCTAAATTACCCATGAACACTAAAAGGAAATCTAGAGGGGCCAAGCTATGTCCCTCTTGATGTGAGATAACTGTGATAACGATTTACAGCATTTACACTTAACCACTTAACTAGCTGAAGTTAGCTTCAGTTAGTTAACCTTTTATTAGTACTGGAGCCTGATATATATCGGTATAAATAAACGATCAATAATTAGCGAACGGTAAACACTGCAAACAGTTTTGCTATAACATGATTTGTCCACCGGAGGGCACTGACAAGTTTGTTTTTAAAATGTAAAATGTTCCATTAAGTACAGCCCTTGGTTGGAGTGCAGAACGTTAACACACAGTAAATGAACACTAGTTACTTTCAAGCCTTTGCCAAATGAGTTGCTGATTAAGTCAAACTCCGCCAGGTAAATTTCTGGTAGTGACGTGATTTACATCAACCAGCAATGACTGGTTTGCCAGAGCTGAAGTAGGGAGAAACCTTCCAATGGAGTTTGGTGGAGCCTTCGCCTGTACCTGTAGGCATACTGTATAAGAAAGCATCCACAGTGGTTGTCTAATATTCTCACACAACTCAGTAATGTATATTACTATACAGCAATAATTACATCGAATGTTTGCTAACATTAGCAAACACTAGCCACCATAAGCTTGTCATACCAGACATAATAAGGCTGTTAATTATAACCACAAATGTTTTTACTGCTCATGAATTTAACCCTCATGTGTTAGAGGAAGAAAAATGTGCCATGAGTTACATAATCTCACAATTAAAAACCCAAAGAGATCAATTTCATTATATTATGAAATAGAAAAAACATTGGAGAAGTGGGAACTAAAATGTTTTTTTATTTGATACAGTTTATCAGTATTTCTGGTGAATTGCCTTCATTTAAAAAGCTTTAAAGCTTATTTTAGAATAATGTTACATTGTTTATGATGTAACACACTAACATGTGCTTTTGTGCCCAGACATGATTTCTTTATTCGCTTTGGTGGACTGTGTCTCAACAAGATCAGTATATATACCATGAATCCAAATTGCAAGTACAGTTCCAGTGTATGATAGAGCAAATGAAGCTCTAGAGGGAAGTTACAGCACAAAACAAATCCCGTCAGCAGCAATGTGGCTTTACCCTTTCGCTAGTGTATCTTTTTCACCTCCTGAGTAAGTGGATTGAGAGCTGTAACCATCAATGGAAAATTCGACTTTTTTCTGGTAGGCTGGTAGAAATAATTTCTGTTCAACTCATTTAACTATCATCTCTTCTATCTCAGCTTAGGGCAGCTATCTTCTTTCCTTTCTTTCCCTGTGAATCACTGTTTGCTTCAAATAGTGTTATAGTGTTACATTGTTTGGCTGTTAAACACTGATAGTAACCCTAATTACCTTCTCTCTCCAGACAACATGGACCTGTGTGCTGTGTCATCTGTTCTCTTTGTACATCTGCATGACCCCTTGAGGATTAGGAAGTGACCCCTGCCTCAACAGTGTCACTGGAACACTGCCTAATGAGACATATACACACATACACACATTCACACACACACACACATTCACACACACACACACACACACACAGTACACTGTCACACAGAGAAAGAAATGGGGAGTAATGAATATCATGCCAGCTGCACTGTAGACCCAACTACCCAATTACTGTCCGTGTGGTGAAGCGTTGTGTTGTAAACGATGCAGCTCTGATAAAGGCTGAAACATTTCTCAGTGCTTTCTACGTTAGTTAAAAAATATAAAACCATCTATTGTTTGTGCAGAACATATGAGCAACTTTTGAATTAAAAAATGAGTTAGCTAACATTAGTCTTTGCCCTCTAGAGGAGCTTTAATAAGCCCATAAATCACTGTTCAAGGTGAAATGCCATTAACTTTCTTTTTTATGAAACAAGACTATAAGTATACAGCCATGCTAGCAGCTCTGTGGGACTTCAACATGCACAGGGATGTTCTGCTAACTAGGGACCTACATGGCACTATATGAAAAGTCAGGGGATGTAAGTTATTACAATTCATCTTAAGGGAACATGAATGTCTGTACCAAATGGTAGTTCATCCAATCAGTCAAGAATTAGAATTCATCTTCTGGGAACCGTGAATGTCTTTACAAAATGTTATGCCAATCCATCCAGTAAATTGTGTCCTGTAAAATATCTCGCAAGACACGTGGAAACTTTGACCAGCTGGGGCTGCTTTGTCAAAAGTAAGGGGATCACCAAAGTCTGTGTATCACCAGAATTGATTGATGATCATTTGGGGATTATGAATGTCTGAAAAATAAATATAATGAAAATACACTAAATAATTGTTGTGATATTTCAGTCTTGACCACAGTGTGGGACCCATTGACCCACAGACAGAGAGATAGTCATTTCCATCCCTAAAAATAATTGTGTATTTCAATCTTAAATAACTAAAACAACTATGAGTAAGTAATTTCGTAAGTAAGTAGTGTGAGTGGCTTATAACAAGGCTGCATCCATATGGGTTGATATCTAAGACCTCAATCCAAAGTCTCAGCTGAAACGTTGTAAAAGTGAGCCAGACAGTCACGACCTCTGGCAGCTAAAAAGTAACTAACCACGTACAGCGCGGCACAAAGCCAGGTCTATAGTCCTTGATTTTGTGCCAACACGACAGAACCAATGAAACAGTCATCTAAAGGACAAGGGGTAGGGATGAAAAGGGAGTCTGCTCGATACAAGTTCAACTCTTTTGTATCACCAAGAAGACATTTTGTGTAAGAGGTTTGTGTAAGAGGTGATAAACTGAGGGAAGAGGGGCATGGCAGAGTTCACAAACTTGTGATTAAACTTGAAGACAGAAGACAATGGGATATTGATAAGAACAGAGTAGAGAACATTAAAATAAGACAAGTAATTACAGACAAAGATTTGTGTAAAAAAAGAATAATTACAGCATCTTCAAAGACAAATGCATGGGTCATATAATAATATAATAATATAATAGGTCACAAGATTAAACATGATTCAGTTCACTTCACTTCAATTCAACATTTCTGCCCACAAAGGAAGACCCTCCTTATAGCCAGGGGCATAAAAAAGTACACACATATGTAAATATAGACTATATACCCTGAACTACTTTATGTGTTCAGTGATCCAAATCCCCTTTGAAAGCTGGAAACAAAAGAAACAAGGTGCAAACAAAAACTCTGACAGAAAAAGGACTAGCACCCATTAATTAAAAATACAGAAAATAGAGTATAGAAGAGAGGCTCTGCTAGTGGGATGAAACCATCGTAAAAAGGATATGAGGATAACTCTTCTCACTATATGGCTTAAAACTTGCTTCTTCTAAATGATATCTTAGTAAGATTAAGTGAGTACTTGGCTGAAACAAGTATCCGGTGCAGATCATGTACTTTTTATGAGCGCCACCAAAATAAAACAATATCTACACTTTAAGTATATATATATTTTTAATTCTAATAAATATAGCAACTTCTGATCAACTCATATAAATTTCAGGCTTCTAATAAACAACTTCCGGTTAGTCCAGCCCACCTCTGTTTAAAGGACCACCCATGTCACCCATACAGATCCGAAGACAGATATTTTACTTGTTTGAACAGATACAGATAATGGTGTACTCGCTTATCCCTGTATAGTGCAGGCAAAAAATTTGCATGTGCAAATGTGTGTGTGTAAACTACTCACATCATTAAGTGTACAAATGCAGAAAGCAAGTCCTTGTTTTCATTTGTCTCTTGAGTCTGACATTTTTTTTCTCAAGGATCCAAGTACAGGGAGCTTCTTTACCCTTTTAACAAGGAAGGGCTGGTAAGATCAGATTCCTATTTGCAGAAGAAAACCTGGGGGAGTAGCCGCATGTGAAGGAACGGTTACACTAATTCACACACTCACACCTGGGAGCTGCCCAGTGTTATCACGGCATTATACTGCAGCTCCACTGAAGAACTGAGGGTTCACAGTGAGACCAGTCAAAAAATTGTCTTGTTGAGCAACAAGATTCATTATAGGTCTGTTTACAGGATAGATTAATCTGGCAATTTTCTCAATTAATCAATTAATCGTTTGGTCTATAAAGTGTGTGTGTTTTGGGATTTTTTTGTTAATGTCCATCACAAGTTCCCTAAGCCAAAATGAACATATTAATAGGTATTTGTTTGAACAATAAACAGTTCAAAACAAAAAATATCTATATTTGGTTTGCTATCATAGATGCCTGAGAAAAACAGCAAATATTCACAGCTGAGAAGCTACAGCCACTGAATTTATGTTGTTTTTTTCTTTCAAACCAACTAACCAATTAATTTAATAATTTCAGCGCCACTTTATTAGCAAAGCAGAAGTGCTGTAATGTTTTTACCCTGCTGCAAAAAATGTTAGCTAGGTCATCGACCATACAAAGCATCTGCTGTGAAATTAGCAGAACCTGAAGATTAGGTCCCGTCTTTTGTTATTATTTTCCCCACCATTCCCTCACATTACCCATGTAGTTTTAGTTGCACAAACATAACCATAAGAGTGGAAGATAACAATCTACCTGTTTTGTTGATTAGGTATTGAGAACAATGACGCTAGCCTTTGTTGCACTACACTTCTTCAAATTTCGTCTTAATTAATCAATTCATTAATTTTTCAATAAAACATCAGAAAATAGGGAAAATTCTGGTTACAATTTTCATGGGCACAAAGAATGTATTCAGATTGCTTGTTTTATTTAACAAACAGTTCAAATCCCATTTGTGATTGAAAAATTACAAACGAGCGATTAATAGAAAATCGACATAGTTGCCGATTTATTTTCTATTGTTTGATTAATCATTGATCACTAATCGTTTCAGTAAGTAAGTAGGCTAATCGTTTTATTCATAATAGAGAATGTTTGGTAAAAATAAATATATTTTGCAAGGACAGAATAGAATCAACTTTATTGTTGCATATACAATCATACACAGTACAACATATAGTGATTTTATTCCTCTGCATTTAACCCATCGCAAAACAGACTCCCAATCTGCATCTGTAATCGGTCATGTCAGTGAAGCCACTGAGCAATTTATAGGTTAGTGATCCTTATTTGGAACTGCTTTACACCCTTCACAGGATTGTGGTCCCATAATTCCACCAAAACCCACCACAATGACATTATCTATGAGATTTATGATCTTGGTCAGTGATCCTGAAGTACAGTTAAGAGCCTTAATAAATATACTATGCTCTATTGAACCTGAGTTTATTGTGTCCAGGGGCTGCTGTAACAGCCAACAGAGATAGTTGTTCCAAAGGACATACAGAAGTCACAAAAAGTCCCTTTTCTTCTATTTTCACTGTTAAATTTAAAATGATTTTCCCCATTTATTTTGGAGCTCCTCTGAAGTGTGTCCTTGTTTTCATATTCATGCTTTCCTTTCAATCCAATGACAATCTAATAGAAGGGCATCTTTGATGCATTACTTGTTTGGAATAAATCAAATTTGAAAAAAACTAAAATAACTTTAAGGCTATCAACTTGATGGAGTCAGGGACTGTGAAAAGTGCCACTGGCAAAGTTTGCCTGGATTCTTGACACCAGCCACTATGAACTGCTCATGTATACACAAGTGAAATATTGACATAAAGGCAGAATAGATGGTTTTCATCCCAAACACAGGGCAAAAGAAACCATCAGTTGGGTAAACTGTGGTATAAAGCAGTGGGTTTTAAAGAGTTTGATTTCCATACGTGGTATATATTAGAAAAAGGGGGCTGGCTACTTACAGATGGAACTCAATTGGTTAGACAAAGACAAATCCTCTACATGAAGTATCCACTTAAGTGTAAATTGGGACTAGGCAAATAAAAGGCTTCCAGTATATGGTACAGATCCAAATTTCAGAAAAATTTGTAGAGTAGGAGAAGAAGCTTAGACTAGAGACTTCCCACCACGGCTGGAACACTAAGAAGGAGAGACAGCAAAAAAGACAGACAGAGAGAAAGAGAGGTAGAGATAGAGCGACTACTAGAGAAGCAATGAGATGATAACTAATCGCCTTTACAGTAGTCATGCTGTGGGATAGGTGGATGAGAAGAAGCAGAGCAAGAGCTGATCTCTGGGGAAAAGAAGTCACAGAAAGAAGTGATGGTAATGACGGAGAGGTAATAGTCATATTCATTTTCCATATAGGCAGTGATACAGATGGGTGACAGGCAGTTGGAGCACTTCCAGGGCTTGGATGGGTAAGTAAAAACAAGAGACAAGCAGCTAATGACTGTGTGCATGAAAAAGTCTACTACAACCCCCAAGGAGCAATAAGGTAAAAAATAATAATAATTTACCTATCAGCCTTGCAGCTTGTTCACACCACCCACGTCTCATGCGCATCTCAGCTGCATCTACAGTGATGCTTCACTAGAGAGCTATTTTTACAGCAAGCCGCGTACATCTCCCAACAAAAGAGGACAGGCCTATGTTAACGAGGTGTTAAACTTCTTTTGTACACACAATTAAAGGATGAGTAACTAACTAACTAACTGAACAACCTGGGAATGAGAATGGGTTGGGAAGTGTGTAGGAGAAATTACAATGGTGGCAAAACTCATGAAAACGCTATAGTCCCTATCTACAGCCAGTGTTTGGTTTGTCCATTCTGGGCTACTGCATGGAGGTTCAAAATGATGGACTCAATGGAAGATGACCCGCTGCACCAGTAGATGACAAAAACATTTCCTATATTCAGTATATAATATACTAATGAAAACATACCTATGAATATTATATTACATCCTCCATAATAGATCCTCCTAAATGTTACACACTGGACCTTTAAGAGCAAAGGAGAAGCTTAAGATTACACTCTGAAGAAAGCTGATAATGTATTTAGAAGTTAAGATGAATAACGTTTCAGATTAAAATAAAAAATAAGTTTGAAATGTTTACTCGGTTTATTGTATCGAGCATCCCTGGCTTACTGAAGACTTTCTGACTTTGCATTGGACCATTATCAATCATCATTTCAAAAAGAGATCCAGCCCATTACGAACTATATGACATGCATGTGTCAGTAGTTGAAATATGAAGAGGCTGAGATAGCATCACATAGCTTCAGCCTGTCAACAGTCAACATGAGAGGAGATGATGAGAATGTAAAACTTTCATCTCAGAATATTTAATCAACCAGACCTGGGTTATTGTGGGACAGATGTCATTTTCTTCTCAGATTCAATTTGAATAAAATCTCATTGCCGGCTTTTGTTCCAACCAGGTCATTTTTTAACATAATAAAAACTGTAGGAAACTGTGGTTAACTGTATTTACCTGCTATCCATCTAATTTAGATTAGAGAGAACATTTGAAAATGAAGTGGATAAAAGATGATACCTTTTAGGATAAAAGTAAGTCAACAGAAACAAACAAACAAGTTTAAAAAAATGAGCTCTGACAGATCACTCAAGAGAGCTCTGAAAATCTTTAAATGTTTTGTGTTGATTCTCCTTTCAGCTTTTGATCAGCCTCTCTGTATTCTGCTAGCTTTGAGAAAAGAACCAACAAAGGGCATCAGTCCATCACAGATGTGAGAGGTGACCTTGCTAGAAAGGGAAAGATCTGCTGTTCCTCTTAGTAAAAGTAACATTTCTCCCTCCAACAAAACAACTTAAGAATCTAAATGCAGGGGTCCTTTTAAAGAGCAACAAACACATAGCAATAAAAAAAAAAAAACATAGCCTATGCAAAACATCACAATAAAGAGGAATGTGCATTGCATCAGAATGAGATGTGAGGAAAACAAGAAATTTAAACCTCTTTCTCTCTTTTAGCCTCCATCTCTATCTGTCAGTGATACTGTATGAAATAAGTACATTATTTCCTAGCAGTTGAATTTGGTATTGTACAGACTATCATACAGACTAGATCTGCTTCCATGTTGATGATCAATTAATTATCTAAGTTATTTGTCAGACAAAACTGAAACACATTATCTTGTTCCAGCTTCTCACATGTCAGGATTTGCTGCTTTTCTCTTTTAATAAGTCAATTACTTAAATATTTGGAAGGTTTGGGCTGTTAGTCAGACAATGGAAGTAATTTGAATGAGTCAGCTTTGTCTCTGGGAGCTCAAAAAGTAAAAGGAAAAAAATTGCACAATAAATCAAAGATGAAGTAAGATTTGTGTTGCAGCATAACATTGAATGTAATCTAAGGTTTTGCAGAATTGCCCAATGTTTATTTTCTCGTGTGGCGAAAGGATTGGTCCAATCCCAAGAGCATCTGAAATCACATACAGATACGAGCGATGTCACCAGTTAGAGATGTACAGCACTTCTGCTCTATTTCCTGGTTCTTCATGTTGGCTAAAGCTATTAAGAATTTGTTACAATTATTCAATGCAAGACTGACAAACATGTGTATAAAGTGCAACACATACCCTCATCATTGTGAATGATGTGTATATTTACTGCAACTGACCCTTTTTACTGTGTAGTGTCACCATATCAATGCCATGTTTATTTTCAAACATGTCAAGACTGCTAAAATATTCTTCTTTCCTGTTGTCCTTGAAATCCCAGAATGAATGTCCTGTCACGGTTTTGTCATGTTATAAATTATTCTCACTAAATGTGAGCTTCAGGGAAGCTCTGTTGTTTCAAACAAAGCGATCCAGAGTCTCTGTAATGGAGCTGTTCATTATTAAACAAAAGCCTAAATGGAACATGTATTAGGGGAAATGAAGACACACAGATATTCACTGTGTCAACGAATCAGAGAAGAGGAGCTTGCACTGTCTGGTCATATGCAAAACCTGAAATTTATTGAAATTGTCTCTTAAGAGTATTAGCAAAATGAAAACAAAGCTGCATTACAAAAGTTTGTTCGATGGCCAGCATTGTGGTTTTCTTGTTGCTTCACTTATCAACTGTCCTTCAGAGAGAGACAGCTACACTGAAACTAGTTGAAAGCTGTTTCTTGAGTAATTTCATCCATGGTTGCTGGTAAAAAAAAAAAACAACAACAACAACTTAGTGATAGGCTCTCTAGAAAGTAGGCCGAATTTAATTGAATCACAGAAACAGGAAAAAGGTTTTTAATTTGTTAATCTTGAGGCAAAGCATGAACGGTGCAAATTATTTAATTAGCAATGACTGCCCTGGTGAAGGATGCATGTGACTCACTTAATAATTTTGATTCACCTCAACAGTAAGCCCGGAGTTAGGACTGAACATCCTACTTTTGCTTTTCTCTGTCTCTTCTGAAAATAGCACCCAGGCTGAGCTAATTTATTTTTGACTAGGCTTGTGTGAGAGCCAGATGTAATGAGAAGGAGCTATAGTGACATGTTACATCGTTGCCATGGCACTTTAGATAAGGGAGCAGGCAGGAAATTATTTATTTTCCATTTTCAGCTTTAAAGTTTACTTCAAAGTCCAGATTTTATGAAACAGCATGACTGCAAGAGTGACTTTAACTGACTTTTGCAACTCTGTATTCCGGCCTCTAGAAATTCTGGACATTTCATTTCAACTGCATATAGGTTCTTTTTTTTAGCTACACAGGAGGTCAGTCAATTTCACCTCCCAGTTAATAACAGGTCAGTGTCATCACCAGCCACTGAGGAGGCGCTATGCACTTAATAACTACTGATACTATCCTTTAATACTGGAAACTACATCAAAGTAATGTGATTCTGCACTAATTAATGCACATCTCCTTAACCCACCAGAATTAAATGTACATGTTGAGCATGGCTGGAACAGGGTTATGATATCAAAATCAGCATTCAAATTCATGTTTTTTATCTCCTCACACTCCTTCTTCTAACCCCTGAGCAAGTGGCATGAAACAGAAACTGCTGAGTTTAAAGGTTAAGTTTTAGTGTGTGTGTGTGCATATGCATGTGTATTCTTATATTCGTGTACTTACTGTATATGCTAATGCAACAGTAAACATAAATTCGGCAGTATATTCTCACAAAGTGCCCTTTAGCCTCATATTAAAAAGGTTTGACCCACACACACAGATATGTGTGCAAGACAGTAAATCCTAGTGCCCTTCTAATGTATGCCCATGAACTTTACTTTATGGATTTGATTTTACCCCCTGTGCATAGTAAATCATGTCTTGTTCCACAGTCTTGCTCTGCATTAGCATAGGTGATATGACAACCAGGCAAGTCACCTAAGGCAGTGAGAGATGCGGGCAACATTAATGAGTACAAAAAGTAGCCACTGTACTGTTTCTGGTAATATTTCCCATCTGTATTCCCCTGCACATTATCACCCCAAGTTCATATCTCTCACACACAGTTATTCCCCAGGCAACAGAAGATCAAATCCTGCTTTGGCAGTGATGGATTACACAGAAAATGCTTACAAATTTTCTCAGTAATGACAGAAGAGATCTGAACTGAGATATGAATTATAAACTCATAACAAGGTATACATGTGACACTGGATCAAGTTACTGAAAATAATGGCACTGCCCTTAAAATACCCCAAATCTCTGTTTTCTGCCAGGTCACCAAGTGGATATTTGGCTGTATGGCACAACTCGTCTTACTCTGACTTCTGAGCTGTCCAGGCAGGCAAGACGAGAGGAAAGAAATCTGGGCATTACAGAGCCAAACCAAACTGAAGGGAGCTGAGCCTAAGCTGGAAGCACAAGTACAACTCTCTTAAACAAATTAAGTATCGAGCATTGCTGATTCAGCCAAATTTCAAAACTCAGGGTTTGCCAACAAAGCTGCTGAGAAACACTTTGATGCAGGATTTTCACCCTACCCTTGTAAAACTCTGACGGGAAGAGTAACTAAAGCTAAATCTGGTGAAAAAAAACTCATATCCTTCTGAAAGCAAAGAGCCCATGAGTCTTAAAAAGAGTAGGATTTCACCAAAATTAAATCAGGCGGCTAGTGACAAGACGTTTGAATGTCAAGACAGATCCCCAAGGTGCCCTTTAGCAGCTGACTTCACGCTCAGCTGATCCAGTGCAGTTGCTCTGTGACCATTAGTGAAGCCTGCAATGAATGAATATGCAACATTTGTGTATGTGACCCTCCCATTACCCCACAGCTACATAGCTTATAGCCCAGTTCATTTAACTAAATAAAGAAGAGCTCTGTTACTTCTCTGGCTGAATAAGGATTATAAAACCTCAGAGTATGGGAGTCTTGGCTGGATGTTTCTGTATCTTAAATGTGATGCTTAATTGGTTCAACGAAATAAGGCATTCACGCCTTAGTCTTTGCTTTTATGCTCATTACTATATGCACATATGCTAAATTTACTGTGCAGATCTATAAATTCTGTCCTGACTATAAAGGGGTAGTCACATCCTCGTTTAAAACAGCAAAATCAATTCATTGCAATGGAATCATTGTGATAAAAAGGGGCAAAGCAAATCCACACAAATTCATGCTGTTGACCAACAGTAACCAATCTTGTCAGTGCTGACCTTTAAGAAGATAGAGAGCTTCCAGTCCCATCATAGCTCATCAGCTGCATTTCACCATTAACTTTTATCTGTCTGAATAGAAACCGCTCCAAAAGAGGCAGGGTGACAGTTATGAGACAATGATGATACAAATAGGCCTCTTGAATAAACTGTGTGAACTCATTCTCCCATTAGCAATCTACCCCAGCTAACAAGCTTGCTAACAGACAGTTAACTTGAAGAGTATTTTTCCCCGTCTTCAGTAATTCTTTAGTGAATGGCAAGATGTACAGTCCTGAGAACAAAATACCAGGGGGGAATAAACATCCCAGTACAGAGAAAATAGAAAGAATCTTGGAGAGCCAGTGTTTATGTAGCATTGTCAGTGGTTAACAAGCCCAACAAGCCCTGCGAGTTGTTCCCCTTCTATGAAATATTTTGCAAAGGCATGCAGATCAGTCATCACTGTGTCACTTCCTGGCGTGACCTTAAGACTGATTACCTAAATTATTCAGCTGTAACCCGCAATATGTTTATAATTAGATTCACTGCAATGACAGTGATAGGTAAAGAGAGAAGAAAAGTTAATATTTTATGAATGGCACTATTTTAGCAAACTTTATGTGTATATGTGAAAACTGCAAAAAAAGAAAAATGCCTAATACTATACTGTATAGGCTTATATACAATATATATGCAGAAGTCTTATAAAGTCACTGGAATGTCATTTTCAAGACATCCACAAAGTTTTGGATGACTGACTCCATATTTATATAGCAACACCTATTGACACAACATTTATTTTAATTAGTGAGCCACCCTTTTAAAGAGTGTAGCAGACATTATCCTGAAGCCATGAATCCAGTTCTCCCTCACACAGTCAACAGTGTGTTTATAATCCCGTTTGCAACACACATACACTGTCACTACCAGGCAAAGCTATGAAGACAGCAAGCTAGAGTTTCACACATACACACACACACACACACACACACACACACACACACACACACACACACACACACACACAGCTGCTTATGCAAGCTGCAAGGTAAGCAGTGTACTTTTAACTAAAATTGCCTCCACAATACACTTTGTGTAAGTTGGCAAGAGGATGGTGTTCAAGAAGAGAGCAGAGAGAGATGTAGGATGAAAGGATCAAGGAGGGCAAAGGAGAAAGAGGGGGGAGTAGAGGGGTGTGGGTAACTCAACAAATTGGATATCAAATTAGATTATGAGGTTGGACATGTCTTTTTGTGCACTCAGGCCTCCCCGCTTTGTCTCGTTGTCTATCTGTTTCTGCCTCTGTCACACCTGACTAAGAGACAATAATGTGAGAGGAGAGTGTACATTTGGCCACAGTGAAACGCTTTATCCTCGGCCACTGTACACTTTGCACACAAATAGAGATATACACAAAGAAACACACATCCCCACACATACAAAGAAGCACACACACACACTGCTGGCAAAGTGTCAGCTCCACTAAGGAAAGAGGACAGGAGATTGACTTGCAACGTCATCTCTTACCTCCATTCTGTTATCTCTCACTTTCCATTTTTCACCACTCTGTAGTATGAGGTGTTCAGGCTTGCAGTGTGCCTGACCTAACAAAAGAAATTGAACATAGAAAATGTATATTGCCACTCCAAAATATAAGAAATAATTTGACACTTCAGTCAAGGGAGTGGGTGTTAGGTGTTGGGCTTCATTGAAGAAAACTCTGCTCCAACAACAAATGCAACACAACAGCCTTTTTTGCTGCTGTCATTCATGCTATTCTGTCTGAGTGGAATACTGTTGCTCTTCACAGCGGCAGGGGTTCAGTGGTAGGTTGTAGGTTTCATAAGCAGATCTGAGCACACAACACAAGATTTCCTCAGTGAGAGCAAAAAAAACCTTGTGCATGTATGTTTGTGTGAAACCAGCAGTGCCTCTGTCAGATTTGTATCAGCTTCCTGAGACTGAACTGAAAGAAAACTGCCGAAAAGCAGTCAAACACATACAATGTCAAACAAAACTTTGAATGTTAATACAGTGGCCACCAGAGTGAGACAGGGCAAAGGGACATCAGGGCTGCAGTGAAAACAGAGAAATATGTGGAATGGTGAAATCAATCGGGCCGAACAGAGCAAAGCTAAGGTCGATAGCTACGTATCTGTATTCCTCAGAAGGAATCCTCTGGCAGGGTTTATCAACCATTACTAGACCATGACCCCAGTTTTAGTACCCATAATTTTCCTGATTGCAGCAATTAACTGGGAAATTGAGTATGGCATTTATTTTATATTATATTTTCAAGAGCATTATAGAAGCTCAGCATTGTATTCAAATAATAATACATTTCAAACTTATCTTTTAATTGTAAATGCTTTAAACAAATATAAATAATTATTAGAAACACAGCCCCATCTGTACTCAAGCAACAATATTTGGGGTCCGAAGGTTGACACGTCATTATCAGATGTATTGAAAATAATGGGAGATCCTTATTATATAATGACAGAGGCAATTCTGTCAGTCACAAACTAGTGGAATAGCAGGTAGCTCATTACAGAACACCTGGGACCATAGAACTGGGGTTACAACACAGAATTTGCCTTTTGACTCCTAACCTTTAAAACATCTAACCCTGATTTACTGAGCCAGCAAATCCTGATAAATGGGAAGGGTGCTTTTAATCACACAATTGCAAAATCTCTAAGTCATTTAAGTCATGTCATGTGTGAAATAAATGTATCAAGCAGTGGTAGGGCCTTGACTGCTACAGCGATATGCCATCACAAAGCTTATCTTAAATGCTGGTAAACTAACAACACTGTCCCCATAGCAAAGAGCTGCTTTGTGTACCTCACCATAGCCTTACATTCCATATCAGAGGCCAACCCACACATGGGGCAAAAACAATGCAACCTCCCCACCAGGGGTGAAGGGAGAATACTTCATGCTCAGTCACCCAAGACCATGACCTTCTAATGTTCTCAGGCATGAAGGATGGATTTTGAGTGTGCGCTTGTCACAGATACCCTCTTATCGTTATACCACTGGGATGAACTGGCAAGGGGATGCAGATCATTCATTCATTGTTATAGTCAAAGTCAAAGCAAGCAGCAACACTCTGTTGAAAGTGATGTCAAAGAGATCTACCAGTAGAGGTTGAAAGGATCTTTGGAAAAGAGCATCAAGAATCAAACATGATTGCCACTGAGGGACCAAGAAACTACTGGACTTATTGTATGTCTCCTGTTTTCACCCAGCGGAAAACCCTTCAGGCTGAACACTGGCCAAAAGCCATTCTCACTCCAGACCCTTGATGGTTGACATACATACAATAGGAGTGGAATCTCTGAGAGAAAATGGAGCACTAAACTAACTGATCACCTCAACGAATCAGTGCCTTGTTTCTGAACACCACTTCTCAAGACCCAATTCTTTGGCTTTATATCATAAAATGGTCAACGCAACATGCACATCCTACACAACTCCTCCAGGCAATCCCAGATGCACAAATGTGTCCCTCTCCAGATTCAAGCACTGAAAGGCAATCCCAGAGTGACCACTATACCTATTCCACAGTTAAATCTCTAAATAGTGCTCCCCTATATTTTTTTACTGCTTAGAGAACAGGAAGAAGACAGAAACATCAGAGGAAGTTAATGCTCGAGCCGGTCACTACAGGGATAATAATGCTCAAAAAAGCCAAATTGGAAGCTGTGGAGATCTTGTACCCTTTAACCAGAGTGTAATGAAGATTTACAAAGCTTCAGCCATGACGCCTCCAAAGAGCCCCGACTTTGTCGACCAAAGGAGTGATGAAAACTGTCTCTGCTGCCATGGCCACACTTTAAGTACCCTCCAGAATGATAGTTGGTATAACAAGGCGGGCCGGGAGAACAAAGCTGAAACTGATGGTCTCAACAGTGGATTTAAGAAGTTAGCTAATGAACAAAAGCAGGGGAAAAGATTTTGTAAGCACACAACACTGCCTTGGTGCAAAGAGGTGTTTACCTCTAAGTAGCAGTGGTAGATATATATTACAAGGACAGGGGTACAGGCATCACATCACTCCACGTCACTGTGAAAGTATAACTCCATTCCAAACAATGCTGCCATTTTGCCAATGACACAGCCTGGCATTCAGCAAAATACAGCTGGTCTTGAAGGCAAGTCAGATGGCAAGGGTGACTTTTAAGCATAAACACAGGTTGCCATTGCAAAACTTTCCACACTGTAGGAAGTATGATATAAATGAGGTGCATCAAGCATTTTCAATCAAAATGCTTGACGTGAAGGTTGTAAGTTGCCTGAGGCAAAGACGCTTTTTTACAGCAGTATTTCAAAGCCAAGCATTTTGGCTTTCACAAAAGGGTTCACTTCTCAGCCAGGCAGAGCTGTTTACTCAACAAAAACATTGTTTAATATGGGGAAATTACAAACAGGTTGATGTATCTGCCATGTAAACGTAGATACTGGAATCTAAGAAAAGACGTTAAGTAACATTGTACATTACACAAGGGTGTACATGCAAAAAATCTCCCAGCATCTGTCACGCTGCTCTGCTGAAAACATGCACTGTAGGTCAGATTTGTATGAAGGCTACATTGTTATTCAATCAATTCATTCACACTGTGTAATTAATATTTATACCAAACAGGAATAAGATCTGCCTTTCTGACCTGAAATGCAGACCGACAATCGAGACAAATCAAAATGTTTTGTCTAATTTCACTCCTACTGACTTACCCAATTGAATAAGTAATGGCAAATCAAGTGATTTATAAAAAAAGAAAATATCCTGCTGATGTCTTCCTGTGATGCACCCTGCACCCCAATCTCCACAACAAACACTGTCTACCTTTCCTGTTCTTTTTGATGTGGCTGCCAAGACAATCACAGAGCATACAGTCACTAAGAGGAATAAAATGCCATCTATGCCAAATAAGACACTCACGGATGAAAGTAGCCTCACCGGTAGAAATGAAACCCTCATGACAGATGTACACAAACAGAGAAACACAATTGTTCTCTTGATGACACACTCTCCCTCAGTCCCATCCACACAAGCACACAGTGATTGAGCCAGAGAGACACAGGAGAGATTTGCCCAAACGAGCTGCGTGTGAAAGATGAGTGTTGAGTGTAATCCCTGCAGAAGGTAAATAGACTGGGGAGGTTTTATATAGAAGCCAGGGAGTAGGGCTGAGAGTGTCACCTCCTGCTGTGGCTTTGAAGACTGGGGTTGGAGAGCACAGAGCCAGATAGGACGGGGAGAACAGGGAGCAAGCATCTGTTTTTTGGCTTGGTCGACTCGGCTGATTTTATCTGTCTGTCTTTCTGCCTGCTTCTCAGTCTGTACATTTCTTTCCCTTTTCTGTCTTGTCCTATTTTCCTCTGTGTCTTTGTCTGTATTGTTCTCTGTCTGACTGACTTTTTTCTCCATGAAGATGAATCTTTAATGATCCTCTGTGGAAACTTTTCCAGAAGCAAAAGTCATAGAATAAAGCAAGGGGAAATATAAACATGAAAACACAGTATAAGGAATTGGGATTATATAAAGTTAGCTGAGCTGTCAAATGAAACCCATGTAAATCAAAAATGTTTTTCCAAAACTTGTCAGGAACTAAGAAAAGCGACGACTTTCTTATATGATAACAACTGATTTATGATGACATACTAAGAAATTTGACAGGGGATAATAAGCCCAAAACACTAGCTAAAATGAAAATTACCAAATTCACATGGCAGCATATGCCACTTTTGGTATTAGACAATAAAAATGGCAGAAAGAAGAACTGTTTGATAACTGAATTTCTGTTCCCAGAAATTATGTAATATGCACAACACACTCATGTTTACCACCCTTTCCAAAGGATATCTAAGTGACAGAGGTCGAGTACCTAACGTTGATGAAGGCAGCTTTTTCCAGACAGAGTGCTCATGCGTTACCATTTATAGGGCACGGTTTTTATTTCACTGTCAGGTTTTGATTGATCACTTCCTCTGAACAGAGATGACTTCCTGTCAGTGACCGAACCTGCCGACAGAATTTAATTTGGGAAAATACATTTAATATAGCTTCTCAGTCACAGTTGGGGGGACACTCTTCTCTGCTGCTACTTCACTTCATGATTTAAACTGATAAGACTTGTGTACGCTAGTGGCTTCACTCTAGAAATGGCAATTATGCTGGTGCTGAATGGATGGCAGACATTGGTGATACCCTGAACTTGTATGATGTGTAAAAATTTCACACTTTAGTTCCCATCAGCCTCGGCAATACATTAATGCTTACACAGCATGCCAACAGGCTGTTACCATGTTTACATGCAAACATTTTTGCTTGAGCCTGACAGCCACTTTGATTAAGTAACATATCCTCTTATCTGCCACCCTCGGGCTAAATTTAGCATTTTTTTGCATTACTGTGGTTTGCATCTAAAAATAGCAAAAAGCTGTGTGAAGTTTTCATGCATCAAACACGTTTTTTAGTCTGTGTAAATTAAGGTTACAGAGGGCCAATAGCATGGGCCAATAGCATGGCTAAAGACATTTAGTCGTCTTACATGAAAACTTCTCTGTGTCACTTAAGCAGTTTAAAGACACCATTACAATCGTTTGTTAGTACTTTAAAGTCTCTTCTATGTGTCCATCACTCGGTCTTTCCCTCTCATCTCTTTATCTGCATTGCAACACTTTCTCCCTCCCTCAAGCACTGTGTCTCTTCTCACCACTTTTCCTCTCATCAGCCTCCATATCTACCTCCCCCTTCCCCTTCTCCCTTCATCTCCCATTCTCCAATCCACCCAATCATCTCTAACGCTGTCAGCAGTTAGATCAAAGTATCAAGACACGCGGCATTTAACCCATCGCTGGTCCTCCAGATCAGCACCTTCTAAAGTCCTGCTGGCAGACTGATAGAGGCTAATATTCGCCCAGAAACACACATACACACACAAATCTACCCGTATGACTCATGCTCAGCAAGAGATTTATGCGTAGCATGTTTAAAACAATACATCTTTGATAGTTTCCAATATCTTTGATATTATTTAATCATTGCAATATCTTCGCTCCTTTTCTGTCCTATTTCTCTCTTACATTATAGAACAGAATAAATATTTAAGCATCTGTCACCATTTAATATAGGAAAAACTCATGGCAATTGAACATTTAGCAATGTTTGCAATTTTGCCAATAACCTTAAGAGCAGAGGCTATGACAAGCTACAAGGCTACTTAAAGCAATGGATTACTACTGCTAAACGCTGGACCTAGAGCAATTAAAACCATATAGAAGAGTATTTTGTGTCCCCCTTTTGTTTTCCCTTCTTTAGTGTAAGAACAGAGGAGTGTGATTATTAAAAAAAATGATATTAAAACATTTATGTATGCCTCCTGGTATATGTGATGTCACCATATGATTTTCCTTTTTATAGAAAATGAAAAAAGCAATCTTATAGTAATTGTTCCACAAGGATGCTCATGCACACACACACACACACACACACACACACAATAGATGGATATGTGCAATCTAGTCAAAAAGTAAATTTCAAAAACAAGACACAAACTTCACAGCATTCATGGGGCGCATGGCAGCATTCAATTTCAACCTGTGGTTCTTTTCCATATGTCGACCCCCCTCTCGTATCAATCTTCATCTGTCCTATCGAATAAAGGCATAAAACTAAAAATCATTCATATTCTACATATGCATGTGCATGCATTCATACACACTTCAAAATCGATATTATGCATCTCACTGTCTTTGAATGCTAAAAAAGATGCACACGCACACAACACTCACCAAGAAGAGCCCCTAAGCCTGCAAGGAGAGAGAGGAAAAGAGGACAGGTTATTGGCCTTTAAAATGCTAAAAGTGCTGATGCCTCCCATCGATTGATATCTTTCATCTGTTCGATGGGGCGAATGCATGCATAATCACAATTACAGATGGGTCTGATCTTTAATCTACAGCTGATTCATTTTTGTCGATGCCTTTCATTTATATTCATTAGCTCTTTGAACCTGAAAAGGTAGATTTCCATTCACACTGTTGAGGTCAGGTGCTGGGTTTCAACTCTCTCGCTTCCTCTCTGTCTTTATCTCTCTGTATATCTATCCATCCATCCATAAAATCCATCAGGAAAGTTACCTTGCCCTTTGATTGAGGATGCAATACTGAACATCTAAACTAAACTTTGTGGGGGAAAATAGCTGCCTCATCTGTTTTCACAAACCCTCATTGTGAATGCTCCTGCTAGAAAATTACTTCAGTTTCAAAGTGGTTTCATCATAAAATGTGTCCCTTCATAATATCCAAAGAGAGCTGAAGAGAGGCCATAAATTAGCACATTTATCACTCTTTCATCTACTGTTTTAAAGTGAGGGGAAGCAGACAAGCAAGACAGAGGTTTCAAACGTTTCCCAAAGGGAGAAAAAAGCTAAATGAGAGCCCTCAAGGTCTCACCACTAATTGACCTGAGCTTTTGCAAATTGTGTGTGAAGATACTTCGTAGAAAATAACAATTACACAGACACCAAAAAAGTATCATGCCTGAGTTGCTTCTAGATTTCTTCTAATTCTAATTACAGCTTTTGGGATTTACAGAATGTATTAAGCATGAAAGCAAAAATTAATCAATTCATCAAGTGGTAACATATAAACACACGTCTTTTGATGCTGTCAAGTTGTTAACTTGTATGGCACATTGACAACCTGAACAAGCTTCTTCAAGCACCCGAGCACTGACTTCCAGGCCTGCCTTTTCTCTTGTAGCCTTTCACCTCACCCTAACCTCGGGCGTGCCATATTTTTAAGTACTGTGATAAAACATGACAGGGTAGCAAAGCTGCTCCATTAAAAAATGCAATTACTATAATGGGTATGGCAGCACATTCAGTTTATGTATAAATGGGGGACTATTTTCTATCTCCTGACCTCTATAACCCTGTCTCAAAGCCATCACGGCTAAAGTGCCATGGGCAGCTAATATTGACAGATCTGTTTGGGAGTAATGATTGGGCTATTGATGAGATGGTATGGGGGTTAATATGAGGAGAGGCACCCTGCGGCCACCAGCAATACAATCAGTAAACAGTAGACATTACAGTAAACATCTCACCAACTTGTAAAAGCTTAGCAAAATCTTTTCAGATTTCAAGTGAAATGTCTAACTACTGTATATCTCACGCCTGCATTGCCCACTGAGGCAACATGTGGTTTTAGCTAACTGAAAATGACTACATACAGCAAAAGGCTCCTTCAAAAAATCTGAATGAATCAAGGCAGGAGAAACAGTCTACATGGAGGACTTCATGAGCATTTTTCTTACTGTAAAATATTTTTTCATCCATTACCACAGAGAAACAGACATAATGATGGAAACCATTCAGTGATAAAAGCCATCATCAGTTTGACAGCTTTAAAAATCATCTGTGATGGAGCAGCAGTGGTGAAATCACCTGAGACTTTGAAGATATTCTATTTTCACTGAGCCATGCATCATAGAGAGATAAAAATCCAGGGATGAAACAGACTGAATGCAGCACCAACATTTCCATCGTTTTAAACCACATTCGTGGATGTCTATTCTCTTATCTTTTTTACCCACATTCAGAACCAAGTTCTGTCTGAAAACTCATGACTCATAGAGCAAGCGAGAACACGGACAGGAGCTTGTTAGCTTGTTGCAAACAATTTGTTAGTTTCAGGTTTGCAAGTTGTCAAATCCTTCTTTGTTAACAGATGTGAGAACAGACTCAGCACATCACCAATTAGGTGACATCAGCAGGGGGCCGAGTGCAACTTGTTGTGGCAGTAGAAATTAATCGCTACATCTAGCCAAGCTTAACAATAGTCCATAATTTTAATCATCACCGTTCATGTCATCATGGTTCATTCACAAGTCATCCATTGTGAATGACTTGTCAGGATCCGCATTATGCAAATCTTGTTCCTGTGAGTTGACAGCACCGGTCGTCGGATGCACACTGTGAGGTTTGATTGCGAATGTAATTACTGTTTTTCAGATTAATTTGTCAGTAAATTAGCCCCGACTATGTGACAAAAACATTGGCTGATTTTAATCCTTTTACAACATTAACCTTTTGGTTGTTAACAATCATGAATCTCTCCGGTTGAGCAATATAGAGTGGGAAAGTCATGTTTGCTCCCCAAGTCATGAGTCTCAAAGTCATATGTTTGCTTATGTCTGTCCCTTAGATTCAGTCATCCAAATCACAAAAAACCTTCTTCTTCTTAGCTTCAAGCAGTTTTGATTATATGTGCCAAGATTAAAGTGAACACATTTACATCAACAGCAAAATGTTTGGGTTAATCATAGTTGGCAGTCAACCCCATCAACAGATAGTTTGTGTGCATGTGGGACTTATTTAGTCTCAGAACGGTGGTGTAAAATTGGTTATGTCACAGACTTTGGAAAAAACTTACATTCAAGTTTTTGTCAGACCTCCACTGTCTCGATGTGAAACTGCTGTGTAACCCTTGTTGGCATCAGTTGCTAGCTTATAATTATAAAACTTGCAATTCCTGGTTCTTTGCATTGTAAAAATGAAAACATCATTCAACACAAATTATCAAAAAAGACATGAAACTGTAATAAAGGGATTTCAGCCAGGAAACTCGTACCCAGCCAAGCTAGCAAGACATCAGCAGCCCACCTCAGGCGACAGTGGCGTTGAATAAAAGTTATATTCGTTTTGGCTAAAGCAGCAAAGTATAATCTTTTACATACATTACAGCACTTTTGCATGGGTTTAAATGTGAGATTCCTCAACCCAGACTTGTCTTTAAATCTGTCAAATAGAAATTACTGATTATATTGATTTTGATTTATTTGTTCTACTGAAAGTATAAAATAATATTTTAGATTCTCAACGGCAGAATGAAGAACAGTTGATTGAGCTAATCCACAAACTACGATGTGCCAAAAGAAAACATTAAGAAAGTTTTCAAGTGTACTCTGACCTGCAGGTAACACTCTATATGTTTTATTTCTGTCCAAAGTTAACTGAGTTTTTTTTCTCCTCTTCTTTGCCAACTCTTCTAAATATTATCCTGAAGCCTGGGCTCTTAATTGTAATTTTGCATACGCCTGAGGAATCTGTTGGTCCTACTAAAAGAAAGAGACATTCTCCTCACTTGCATCCCGCAGGCATAAACTCCTTCATATCTACCCTTTCATTTTTTAGCCAGAAGTTTTAATGTCTTTTCCTCATTTGGAAAAATTTAAAGACATTTAACTTTTGCAAGGGATTCATTTTTATGATGGCTCGTGTTTATAGTACATGCTTACCTCCCCGCACTCATTTAATAATTGGTCCTTTATTTTGCCCATTTTTCTTTGAAAGTGGGTAAGTAACGTGGGGGCAGATATCTGTGATAAGCCCTGCTTATCATGTGTTCTGGTTGAAAAGGGAACAAACAGTGATGCTTTACCAGCTAGCCTTGTTTTATAATCCTGCAAGTAATTGGAGAATATTTACTTACAAAAAAAGAAAATATTCATGCATGTGCATGTAGAAAGCTTGTATTAATAACATTCAAATCAGGCCTAAAATACAGATTAGTGTCTTGTGTCTATCTTTTGACTTTACAGCTTATGCGCACTGCTGTTAGTCAATAGCTCTCTTGTCAAAGTGCCAAAAGATGATTTTTAATCTCAATGAGACTTCTTTCCCATGACCTTCTCTGACTTAGTTAAATATCCCCACCAAATAAAAGAGACAGACAGAGACAGAGACAGAGACAAAAGGAGACTTAAGTTAGTTCAGGGTAAAACCTCAAAGTCCTAGAAAGTCGATAGTGTTGCGTAACTCAATTTCCTCCAAGTCCAGGAACATCATGAAGATAATGGATTTCTTGTCAAGGGAACAGGGGCTTGGTGGTGTGAGATGCCAGCTGCACACACACAAACACACTCATACTGTAGTGCATAGGATTTATGTAAAGAGAAGGATGACCAAAAAAGTAAATGGATAGAAATGTTTTTGAAGAAAAGAGAGAAACAGGGGAAGATAGGGGGATGCCAGCCAGAGATAAAATGAGAAAGGAGGATTGCATATTTTAGCTGGAAGATAAAAAGAGACCCGAAGGGAAATGGAGCAGGCAGAGGAAAAGTTGAAAGAGTGAGAGACAGTGTAAGAGAAGCAAACTGGTCAAAGAAAGAAAAGAAATAGGAGAGAGATAAAGGGCTGAGAGGAAATAAAAGTCGGAGGAGGAGGTTAAGAAAGGACAAATAATTTGACCGGTGGTTTAAATGATACCCTTAGGGAGACAGCAAGAGGAGGAGGAGTTGAGGAGGCAGAGAAACTGATATAAAAGCCGGAGAAAAAATAAATAATTCAAAGAAAAATAGCATTCAAAGGTTAAATAATTTTGCTAGAGGATTCAGCAACACAGATGCATGCCGATTGAAAGGAAGAGAAAAACAAGTGGGGGGAAAACAACGGAAGGCCAGAACAAAATAGATAGACAGAGGGAAGGAAGGAAGGAGGGAAAGAGGGAAGCAATGATAGATAGTTTCACCGGAGGATTAAGAAGGACCCTGCGGGCCATCCCAAAGGAAGGGAGGATGATCAGAGAGAAGCACTGACAGCTGGTGGAGATTTAAATTCTCACAAGTTTTACATGAATTACCAGGGGTTTTTAAAGTAACAAGAAGTTCACTTAGAAGTTTGTGCCCGCTGATGAAAAATTTGTGAACCACCTGCAGCATCAACTGGCTTTATTTGCATTGTAGACCCAGCTTGCGTCTTTGCCCGATTACAAGTGAATTACTGACAAGAAGACTGTCCGATTTTTCCCCAGTCCTAACCAAGCTATTATTTTAACAATTACAACAAAGGTCCCCTAACCTTAATCATTTAACCCAAACCACACTCATTCCCGA
Organism: Dicentrarchus labrax; assembly: GCF_905237075.1. NCBI lineage: Eukaryota > Metazoa > Chordata > Actinopteri > Moronidae > Dicentrarchus > Dicentrarchus labrax. The sequence goes on along the minus strand of NW_026136705.1, from coordinate 22,262,038 downwards.
AACCAAGTAATTGTTTTGTGCCTTAACCCAACCAAACCTTAACCATAGCTGTAAAAGATCAAGAATGGTTTTAATTTTGAAACTGATTTAAGGCACTTACAAATGATGCCCGACCACAGGGACGTCAGGTCATAAAGCCCTTGTGCCATTCTGAAGGTCAATTAAAAATATGTATTTTATTGTTTAAACTGTGGCACTACAACTCCTGCCTAATACATGGGCACGACAAGACACATTTTCAGTCTTACTTTGTCTTGACTTGAAAAACTTATTACATAAACGTTGTGGATTTTCCCTTTAAATATAGGCCTTTGTATCATGTATACCAAAAAATTTTATCCTGTGAATTTGAACTTTATAATAACGACACTATATTACGAGAAGTTCACGGATAACCAAACAATACAACCATATGTGATTGTATGTCATTCCAAAACCATGCGTATTAATACAATAATAAAATTAAATTTTTATGTCTTTATGGCAACTGTGTGGATACAAAAAAGGTGCATTGGTATTCATCATCCCCAGAATCAGTGGATAAATCAAACAGCTGATGGTATCTTCCCCATATCTGCCAAAAACCTTTTCAATTAGGGGATCTCACTTTAAAGTGATTGTAAGATAAGCGCTTAATTTGTTTCTAAGTCTGCTTCCTGTAGGAGTTGAAAGTTTACCTCTAGATATTTAAGAGTTAATAAGGGCTTAGCCAAACATGTTGTTACAGTAGTGAGAAATCAATTATCTAAATACAGCACTACAGTTTTCCCAGCCTTATAGTGTTTTTCCCACACATATTTAACTTCCTGCTCAACAGTAAAAGCACATTTTCTCCCCTCGCTGTTTTTTTTTAATGGCGCAATTCACTGTTGCACGTTCATTGCCTCAGTCTAAGACCTGAAGCGCATGGTGAACAGCAAATTGTACAGTACAGTACATCAGCTGTTGGACCATGTGTGTCATCCATATGGGAATAAGTGAGGGAAAGAGACAGAGCAGAAGGAGAGGGAGAGTTTCTCTGCTGTGCAACCATGACAGTTTGATATAGGAGTTGTTAGATGTTGGTCATTCATGTGTACCAATATGTGCATTAAATATTCAGAGGGCCATATAAAACTACACCTGCATTTGAGGCACACACAAACAAGTATACTGTAGTATTTACACTACAGAGACTCGGCTGCACTTAACCTGTTAAAACTGTGTAAGTGAGTAAGATACATGCCACTGCATCCTTTTGATGATCAGTCATTCATCAGGCAATAAATGCAAAACACACAGTGGTTCGAGGTTCTCAAATGTGTTGCTATTTTTTTCTAGAACTGTGTATTGTATACCTTTCAGTTTTAAGTGGTGGTCACACCACACAGTAACATTTTCTCGTCCAATGCAAAATAGGTAAGGCCGGAAGATTGGTAACATATAGTGACTATTCGGAGGGTTAGTTAGTGAAGTGCTAAAGCTGGCAAGCTAACCGTGGACTCCCTTTTACTCCCACAGAAGAGGTTAAATAAAAGTGAAGGATGCAACACAAATAATAAGCTACGACAGCTTCCTCTATTTTGGACTCTCCAGCTCTCTCAAAGGTCAGTGCTGTCAAGATGGCTTGCTACTGGTCAACGGCACTAATTTGTTTGTCAAAGTATAGCAAAGATGAACTTTACGCGGCGCATTTGCACAGATTAATTTTGCCTCCTCAAATCCATTGGTATGAATTGATTTCAGTGGGAGGTAATGGTGACCCCTATAACTTTCCATCTTATTTTGAATCAAACCTGTCACCTTCCATTAGCCAAACAACCTCTCCACTCAATATGCAAGCGTACAATTTTAAAAAGTATGGGACTGTTGTAAATTGTAGGGAGTTCAGAGCCTAAAAAATGGATGGACTGAGTTGATAGTAAGAAAATCTTTTAGAGTTCAAACCTGCACATTCCAATTGTAACTGCAGTTTGACCATCACTTGACAGTCTGTTGTTGTGCTGTGTATTTTGGCAGACTGGGCAAGAGTATTGTCACTTGTGATGGAAAGGTGTTGTAGAGAACAGGACTTTCCTGGGGAAAAAAACCCAGCTCAGTCTTGTCTAGATTAAGGTTGCAATTGTGGGCAGATTTCCAGCAGCAGATATTAAGGACAGCAGAGACGTGAGCTTCAATCTTGGTGTCAGAAGAGAGAAAAAGTCAAGCGTTACAGCCTTGGCAGCAGAAGGAGATTGCGCACTGTGGTCATCACAACAAACTATTCCGAGAGGGTGTACTGTGAAACTAAGTAACTCAGAGCACAAACTGTTGGCTGATCTCCAGATCCTCAGGTCAGGACAGGTGGCAAGGAGCATCTGGTGGTCAACATTTCAAAGGCAAGAAGGATGGAGAGGGAGGAGGGTGACATGGAAAGACATTCCAAGAGAGTAAGCCAGAAGAAGCTTGTTTCAGAGTTTTAAAGAAAAGGACATTTACTTTTCTCTAGTTTTGACACCACATGGGGCACTGGTGGAGTGATTGTAGCTGATTGAAGGCAGCTGGTATACAGCCAGATGTAAGTTAAAGGAGGATTTGATGATAGTAGACACCATGTTGATTAGAACCAATGGTCAGGAAAAATGAAAAGGGGAGAAATAACTGAAATGAACACCTTCGTGGGACGTTGTAGACATGTACTATGGGTATCCCATCTTCAAGCCCATTCATTTACAATGAGACTATATTCTTATCTGATGTAAGAGCTGCCTCACAAAAACCATCCTTAATTATCTGTTTTCACACACGATGTTCAGTCAGAATTAAGGGACTATAAACAGAAATGTCAGCCTCATGGATATGAATGTCTGTAAAAGACAAATATTGTGTGTCAATCGATCTAGTAGATATTGAGTTATTTCACCAGATAAGTGAAAATGTTACCTTTGCAGAGATAACAAGTCAGATCAAAAAAGACTAATCCGCTGGGCACTGTGGATATGTGTACCAAATGAAATTTCGTAGAATTGAATCTAATAGTTGAAAATATTTCACTAAAAGCCTGGTGTACCGATTTCACTACAGTCCATTTGATAGTTGTTTAGATATTTCAGTATGTACTACGTTGGTGACTGACCAACCGACACACTCATATTGCCATCCCTAAAGCCTTGCATGGCTAAAAACTGCCACAACCACTTTACGGCAATTCCCACTTGTTTACCCATATCCTCCAATCCCACTATCACTCGCAAGCAGGCTCACAGTGGCTTAATACATTTCAAGACCAGTTAGTGTAGCTTCTATACAGTCTCTACAGTATTTCTTTCATTTTCTCTCCCTTTCCTTTTGTGTCTCTCCGTCTTTCCTTTCTACTCTCCCACTCGTTACTTTTTTATATCTTTCCAGTAAATCCAATTTCTCTGCTTTTCTAAGTGATTAAAGTTCAACCACACCCTTTCTCTGCTCCGCTGGTGGACCCTTTACAGAATCATATTAGTGACATTACTGAACAAGGCCACATAGAGATGATGTTAGTAAGACGAATGGATGAATTGGAGTGAATAAGGAGTGTGCGTGTGTGTGTGTGTGTGTGTGTGTGTGTGTGTGTGTGTGTGGGTCACTGGAAGGCTGTCTGCAGGTTTAATCATTTCGACATGCAGGCTAATAATCTGCACCAACAATGTCACAACTGGGGTTTCCAGTAGACCAAGTATAAACTAAAGATTAAAAGTGCACCTTGACAAAAAGCAGCTATGTAAAATGAAGGTGGATGGTTCAAATTCATGAGAAAGGACTGGAAAAGTTCCACTTCACACAATGACTGCTGTGAAAATACCATTACTGAGATTAATTAACCTGAAGCTGTTCCAATGGTGCTGCACAATGGCCAGAAGTAAAATACTGTGGCTCTGCTAGCCAGGTCCCAGGTGTCTGTGTTAAATGAGTGTGTATGAAAAAAATAAGATAAGCAAAATTAAATACAGCAGGATACAGACATTGACCAAAATATCTTGAGATAGATAACATACATATAAATAATACATCTGATGTAAAATGTTATTTGCGTGTATGAACAAATCAAACAAAGTCATGCCAAACTGTCTGTTTACCTGTCCTTCTGAAGCTGTTGATCTGATCCATGCACACTATATCTGACCTCAGTTTGGCCGTCTCTGTCCTCAGAACCAGCTGTCGCTCTGTCAGAAGCACCTCCCGAGATGCTGAAAGGACAGCAGCCAGCCAAACTGTCTTCACCAGGCTCAGTGATATAAGACATTTACTGGGCAAAAATTGTTTTCAAGTACAGTAGGCTGCATTAGGATTGTAGAAGAAGAAAAACTGCATTGTTTTTATTTTTATATATCCATTTCCCAAGCCACCAGAGGGGAATCTTGGTTCATGCAACCACCATCTCCATGACTCCATCTCAGCCTCATTCCAAACCAATTGCACTGTGGTCCAAAATAATAATTCACTTCTTATTTGCTATATTTTCCTAATTTTCAGAGTTCTGGTCACACCAGCGAGTCTTCTCTCAATAAAAACAATGGCATTGGTCATTTGTTCAACAACCTAAAATAATCTGTTTGTTTATTAGCAAAGCAGAAAGAAGCATGAATATTTTATAGAGAAAAATGATTGATTGACACACAATTCAGCCTATAAATCGATAATGCAAGTAATAGGTCATTGCAGCCCTAAAAAAGTGTGACGAAAACTGGGCACAAAAATGGATGAGATCAAAATCAACATTTTGGGATGTTTTCCAGCAACATCACATTTACATATTTTAATTTATGGCAGTACATTTTAGAATAAAAAACACACTGCATAAACCAGTGTTTCGTATATGTGTCTTCACATAATAATAATCAGTAACACCAATATCTGTTCTTGTGCAAGCACAGCCTAGAATTACAAGTCTACAGCAGCAATAATACATATGAATATGAAACTGCACCTCAGTATAACATCAAATCATCTTTCCCACCCGTCCAAACGTGGCCATAGAAAAATTACACGGCCAATAAGAGCTTATCATATAGCAGCCATGAGAGAAGGAACCATCCATCAGAGCCCGATGACAGCTGAGTAATTTAAACTGCAGCACGCCTCAGGCACACGTATGTGCATCTGTGGTTGTGTGTATGACTGTATAGTATGTGAGAGCATGCTCCTCACCTGTGTGTCTTCGTGAGTACAGGTCTACTACCACTCAGCCCCACAGCCACTGGCAGGTAATGAGAGCTTTATGTGTTTTCATTACTTTGTGCCAGACGACAGAATCACACTGTGGGCTGTTGGCAGAGACAGAGACTGAAGGAATGCAGTCAAATCAGATTAAGGAGCTGAGATATATGGTACCACAGGTGAGCAGGGAGGCTGACTGAACTAACAAACCCCTACTCTAGGGAGCAACATACACAAACATTCACACACCTGCAATACAGAGTGTAAAAGGACGCCTTCAGCTCTGTGTGCACACAAAAACAATCACAGTACATAGAGCACATACAAAGGTAAATGTACAAACACTCATTACGTGCTGAAGCTAGGGCTACACAATTACTCACAATATTATCCAAATCGCAAAATGTCCAAGTGTAATATGCAAATCCAGGAAGCTACAATTTTGATAAAGGCAAAATGTGTGACAAAACAGCGTATAATGAAGTATTGTAGTGCTGCAGAGATACCCTGGCCTACAAATATTGTTCTCCAGATTTAAGAACACTTTTTCTTTTGGTATAGACCCCATAGAATTTCACATCGTCATGATGATGATTTTAATGATTTTTTAAGTGAAAATGTATATTTGTGATATAAAGATGATCATTCCCACACTAATCGCAAATCATCAATCATCATTCACACTGTGTCAGTTTTTAGCTTCATGGCAATCCCTGTCTCCATGTTATCTTTCAAAAAAGGTATACAGATGTCAAATTTGGAATAAAAGATTGGTCTGGTTACTTACTATTAGCAGATACCAAGTTGAGTCTGGAGTGAAAAGGTTGTATCAGTCCATCTCTAGCCAAATTGCAAACAAAGTTAATGGAAAGAGCTGACACAAACAGGTGTAGATTCACAGACATTAACAAAATACAGTGCATTTGTGTCTTTACACACAATATACATATACCATCACATTTTGTCTGTGTACAAACTTAGGAAGAAGACTCTCCCATGTAGCTGCAATGAGTCAGAGTGCAGAGTGAAGAGAGTTTTAAGGAGTGAGAAAGAGAGCAAGAAGGTGATGTGGATAGAAAAAAATGACAGTTTTGGAGAGAAAATGGCAGGATAATAGAAGGTAAGTGCCTTGAGAGAGTACAATATTTAATGTCGCCGCCTCAGGACTCGCACATACCCCTGATGAGTTTGGCCTGAATCCCACCACCTTCGTTTGATTTTTGCTAGAGGCTCAGAACAAAAAAAAGAAAATATCAGGGATTGGACTTCTTTCTCTTCTTTGCAATAAGAAAAAGCAATGGCTTGCTCTGGGAGAAATGGAGTAGCAGCAGCCACACGAATTATTAGTAGTAAATTATAGATGTGGGAGTGCACAAGAGACTGGAAATTGGTCTAATAGAGAAGCATCTAAAGGAAGACACAAGTGATGAGCAATGGTGGCAAGAAAAGAAGCTGTGGTGTTATTGTGAGGAATGAAAACAATTAAAGGCTGGGGTACTGCTGATATAGCTGCTATATTAAAACTTAACTTATAGGCTGAATGTTTGGGCTGCAATATCTTTTACACGTGCATAAAAAACAGGCAACAATATATATTCACAGAAGAAGAGTTAAGCAGTCAATCAAAGGCGCATTTCTGAACTTAATTTTAAACTATTTATGAGTGATGAATTTTATCATTCTCTTTATTTAAAATTAAGCCATTATTTACCTGTTAATGATCTTTTAATTTTAACCCTGAATTGTGAAACACTTTGTAAAGTCTGTTTCATTATGAGCTCTGTAAATTAATCATTGATCATCCTTCTGACATTTAATAATGATCACTGAGATATCGCTGTGATGATGGTTTACAGGTACGTGTGATAAATTAGCAGGCCTTATAAATAGCCGCAATAGCTGTGCACAACAGCCATGTGTGATTTCTTGTTCTAGTGCTGTTGGAGAACCTTGCCAGTGTGACACAATCTATGAAATTGCATTCCTTCTCTTCATCTTCTCATCGGCCGGTTAGCTCAGTGGTTGAGCAGTGATTTTTCACTGTTTTAGGCATCTGGCCCCTGGACTGCTGTTTCTTGTCTATTTTTACAAGGACTTTTCTTCAAGGACCATAATGGAAGTAAGACAAGGACATCTTTGTAGTTGTCTGTGATTTAAAGTCCTCCTTCGGGTAATGTCAAAACCATGATATATGTGCCTTTTTTATCAAAATAACTCATTTGAACAGAACAATATGGGAAACCAAATACAACTCTTAAATTTCTTAAAAAGTGTTCTCGTATCGTGTCAGCCTTTATTTCCATCTCTTTCTCTTTCTGCTTGTTTCTCCCTTTCAGCAATCAGGTCAGTCACGGTGTCTCGCCAGCGCGCATGTGCTCCCACAAATCCTGTTCTCACACGACTTGCAACCTGACTATGCAAGAAAAGCAGCATGGGACTCAGAGAGATGAGGAGGGTAAAGGGGGAATTGGGAAACAGAAAAATATGCGACAAAGCTCGCATTCTTCTTCGAGGACGATCAGGCACAGACACGTTGCGTTGGAAAAGAGAGATAGAGGGAAAAGAGAAATGAGAAACATAAGTAAACAGAGAAGCTTGTTGGCGACGCCGCATCCCCCTGAGACTGTGTCATCTATTTTCGCTGCCTGACAAGCATGTTCTTTCACAGCAAAGTGCGTCAGGGCAGGGGGAGACACAGTGAATACACTGTGAATCAGCGCCATCTCGCTCTCTAAATCTCCCTTCCTTTCGCAATCTCCCTCTTTCTCTCACACACACATTCATCTCCCCACGGATGCCATGTCACTGACTTGAAGAGAGGAGCATTTGCATTTCTCTTCCCCTGTGTCTCTGAACTCACATGCCGATTCACGTGACAGTGAGTGTGTCTGTCGGTGTAAGTGCATCTGTGTTTGTTTTATTTGAATATACATAGACATACAGTATACGTACCTGCTAACAAGCACGTCATGTCAGTACATTTGCATGTGCCTGTTTGGGCTTTTATCACTTCTTGTACAAACACAGGGTGCATGTGTGCATGTATTTGTATTTTGACACATGTTGTACCGTATATCGTCAAGAAAGATGCTCTTTAGCCAAACATCTTTATGCTGTTAGACAGGGAGCTTACAGCAGACAGAAATAGAGCCGGGATCTTGACAAAAGAGTGTAGCAGTGAGCCTCAAGGCAAAGAAGAACATGGACACACATGGACAATATGAAAATCAGCAAAGTTTGGCATATCTTTCCACCAATCCATGATTTTATATTTGTATCTCTGGTAGCAGAAGGTAAACAGGCAAGAGGTTTGAGAGGTATGTAGTTGACAGTTTGAATCCCTGTGGACAGGCTGATCTAATCTAAAGGGGCTTCAGTATTTTCAGTACAAACTGCTATTGTTCAGTGTTCTATTTTGGAGCAAATTATCATCTTAAAGATCTCAAAAGATAATGAATGAGATTCACAGTTAAGATTTATAAGATTAGTGAATGGATGCTACAGTGAACACATAAACAGAGATTGGTGAGAAATTAAAGGAATATTCAACGTTGTCTGAGTAAGGAGCCTCTGTGTTGTCCACCAACAACGTCAATGCTCTTTGAAATAAATTTTTCAAATGGATGAACTCTATTCCACCAAAAGATATTCCTTCATTTGGTCCTTCGATGATGGTGGTTTAAAGTGCCTCTTCTAAATCTCACATAGCTGTTAAACTGAGAAATGGTGATTGCGAAGGCAATAGCATGTGACGATTTTTATACTCAGATCATACAGTGCCCCCTTATGTCCTGTATGAAAGCATCTGCATTTGTTATGTTTCCCCACTTATTCATGTTTAAGTGTAAACTAATTGTCAAACAGCCATTTTCTTATCCAGAATTTTCTTCATGTCTAAACTTTGAAGAGTTAAAATAAGTCAGACATGCTAAAAACCACTCTGAAGCACAGTTTCATAGAAGCAAACATAAATGTAATATAATGCATAAAAATTATGTTATCTCCTAGCATCCCATCATATTTGGCCATGATCAATGAAAGAAAAGAAGGGTTAGAGAATTTTTTTTAATTTAAAACCAAAAGCAGAGTACAGAAATAAATATACATAAATTACTACCTAAAATAAGCTATAATTAGGAATGTAACTAGCTTAAAACTTTGAAATGAACCCAAAAGTTTACACAAGAGAAAACAAAAATAGTTGTCAGATCTTACAAGGCTGCAAAGTTCTTTAAACGCAAATACAATGTAAAAGCAATCAACAAAACAACATGCTGAAGATTAAGGTCATGGGTTCTTTTATCGTCCATACAAGGAAGCATTCTTGAGTCTGCAACATTTAGTCATATTGTCCCTCCCATTTCCTTCTTCAACCCACACATCATATGAAAACACTGGTGTAACATATTTGCATAGAGATTGCAGTTTGTTGAAACTACAGATTGGACTGTTAATGTTAAAAACTTAAAATCTCCTATTCAAAAGAGCTACCATGATGGCACAGCGCTTTGCATGCTTCACTCAACCATTGTGCGCAGGCACATTTACATTTAGGCTTGCTCGAAACATGAAGACTGTGACAAAATTGGTGATCAGAAAAGAGCAAAAGCAGGATGACTGAAAAGAAAAGAAAAGAAAAGGAAATTCAGAAAATCATTCAAAAGCAAAACCACAGGAGTAAAGTAAGCAAAATCAACACTACTTTGACAAACTATGACAAAATTCAAAAGTACCACCATGACAAGGAAGAGGCAGAAGGACTGTGGTAAAATTATTCAGTACTTTCAACTTTAAGACTTAATATATACTCTACACAGTACACCAGAGGGGACAAAAGGAGTCCAGAGTCAGCCAATTGCAGAGCTCCTGGGGGTTCGGTGATGACAGACCGATGGAGATGGACACGTTGGCTGCTACTGTGATTAACCTTGTGGTTATGAGTCACAGAAGAGGCTGAGTAGTTTAACCCCACAGAAAAATAAAGATGTGTGTGAAAGAGAAGAAATGAGAGAGAGGCAAGGAATTTGCCTAAGCATTTTATCTCACCCACCTCTTATTCTCCCCTCTGTCCTGACCTGTGGAGTTGAAGTGTTTTAATTAAACTCATTATCCTCGGGGAGAGGGCAAGGGTAAGTAGGAGCAGGGAGGGAACAGGCGGGCAGGGGTGAGAGTGTAGGGGCAGGAGAGAGAAGGAGCATGGGAGGCTCGGACCAGAAATGGGAGGGGGCGATAAAAGTTGCCATCACCCCAATTCTAATTGTAGGCCTCTCTGACGGTCTCCCTCACAATGTTCAGTATGATTGTACTGTACGCTGATGTAACAAATGGTCTACCCTTTTCACAGGAGTGGATGGGTGGATTATGACGGATAGATGAAACATTGTGATGTAAATCAAACTCAACTGTCGTGAGATGGGTAGGTTAAAGGTGGGGTCTGTCATTCTGTAGAAAATAGTTGATTGTTGAGTCTCATTCTCAGGTTGTCAAACACAGACACTTTGGCAACTGAAAGCGGCGTTATTTGACGGCCAGGGACCACAAACGTCACCTGTTGTGTTGTGTGGTTCTTTCCGAGCCACTCTGTTTGTTTCCTATTAACCATAACCCAAAGCATTGGTATTTGACAACCTGGGAATGAGACTCATCTTTCTCCAGAATAATTGACCCCACTTTCAACAACAAATTAAAGGAAAGGAGAGTTGGTATATATCTTTATGTCCATGCACAAAAAACCTGTTTGTCATACACTTGTAAGATAAGTAGGGGAAATTTCAGACCCAAGAAACAAAATAAATGGTAGGACATATCACTTAATTCACTGGTGAGAAAGACAACTGACTTGTTTGTGTTAACTTATCTCAACATTTGCATTTTAGGCAATTACAGTAGCTGACATTCTTGTCCAGAGGAGAGCAAACGGGAATATTGCTCTATAATTAACAACAAGCAACCACCAGTAAGACAGGTGAGATCTAGGTCAAAGCACCTGAAGACCAATAAAAAATACATAAACCCACACTTCATTTCTCTGAGAAAGTGGATATACAAGCAAGTAATTATTTCTTGAGTTTACATCCAACTTTCTCTCCTTTAGCAAACATGTCCGTGTCAAATGCATCAGAGCGACAGGCCTGATAAAAGCTGGAGCTCCCCTTGATGCTTTGCCAAGCAGAGTCTCTAAAAAATGCTCAAAGAGCATAAATAAGGGTTGCAGTGGTATACCGTATACCATGGTATAAAACTACTAAACTATGTACATTTTCTTTTCTACTATTTAAATTTACCATATTAGTGATATTAAAAATTATTAATTAATTATTAATTATTTAAGGGTCATTGTAACTCGCAATAATCACTGTGTAATACCCTGATATTAATTGTATTGTGAAACCCTATATGTACACCTTTATAGATGTACAATAATACAATAAAAACTGAAGTCAGAAGGTTGGGCAGGTTAGTCCCCCTGACTGAAAGGTCATAGGTCCAATATGGTGGCATGTGTCAAACAAGGCAATTAATATTTTCCCAATAAAAGTTTCCTTTAATGAGATGAGCATACTGTGTATGTATACAATGCCTGTCATGTATTACATCACTTAGGCAGTTACACCAACAATCATATTATCTGGGTAAAAGAAGATTCTCAAAGAGACTTTATTTATCACGGTGCTATTTATTCTTAAATACGTTTCTTAAAACCCCTGCGGGAAGCACTAATGTGAAGCTTTCTGCTCCATTTTGAGTCAGATTCATGTTGTCTGGGATCTCAAGCTGCGAGTACTCCATGTAAGTCATCAGAAGTCACAGGAAGGTTGGAAACAGGCTATCTATCTATAATAACTTTGTCACCATTTTCTATCCTTATTCCTATCACACTTGTACCATCTTAACGACTTTGTGCCTTTAAGCATTCATCAAAGCCACAGCCGATAAATCAACCATATCACAACATGTCAAACGCTCCTGGTGACTGATCATTTGTGATTCTTAATACAATGCACGCAAATACACACACATCAAGGCACACACACATGTCCTCCACCTACATAAAAGGAAAACTTAAAATCAGTTGTTAGCATGAAGGCAATAAGATGAAGAGAAGACAAAAAGTAACTGTCATCCCCCATAGTTGTAGCAATATATGGTATGATCAATGCTATTGTTATACAAGGCTGGATTCCCAAATTGACAAAGGGGTCAACTGCAATGTGGCCCCAGAACTCTAGGGACTCCAAATTAACCAGGCTTGCTGTATGTAAATTGTTTTTCTAATTTAATTGTAAATAACCTTGGAAATGTGCACCAGAACAATAACAGCTGACATAATGAGGCCCTTAACATGGGTCCTGCATTATCACCTAATTGTATGGCCTTGTCTGTGCGTTGCATATTCCTAAATCACTGTTTATAATCAGATTACCACAGTATACCTGAAGTAAGGTAGTATTCCAGTAGCTGATTTCTGCTCTGCACCCCTTAAAAGTTTAATTCAAACATGTAGTTATCATGCTAGATGAGACCGTAATATAAAGTAACTGCGTAAATGTGCTGGAGGTATCTTTGAACAACATGACCGAAGAGATTAAAGACACTTTTTCCTCCTATGAAGTTTACAAATGGGGTGAATAAGAAAACCCTTATAACGGCAACTCAATGTCAACAAGATGTTCCTAATACTTTCTGCGTGGAGCGCATAACAAATCTACAAACACGCAGTACACACCATGAACAAACAATAGACATACATAAACACAACACAGCATTATAACATGAACACATACACACACAGCACAAAAACCCCTAAGCTGCATGCAGCATTTGATTAAACTGTCATCCGCAGCAGCAGTTGTCCGAGTTTGTCCTGCACTGGAGTCTAATGGCCATTAGACTCAGCAGTAACTGAGGGTTGTAGAGTGAAAATTACTGATGTACCCTTAATGGAGATTTCATTGTCACTACTGGGAACATCGTTAGGGTCTGCTAGCCTCACATGGCAGTGACATCTAAACAATTACAGTGTTTATGAGTCCAATTAATTAAGAAGACCATCTGACTTTGGGGGAGAGACATTTTTAGACTGCATGGAGGAACATGTTGTGTGGAGAAGTTTGTTTATTTACCATCTGGGTAGTTTGGGAAAATATTGCTTATTTACATTAACACTATGTTTTGGGGTCTGCATCCGGGTTTGTCTCTGTCTGTATGTGCTTCATGGGGTTAACAACATCTCTGCATCACATGTAGTCTACATGAGGGCCATTTGAAACCGTTTAAATATTCAACCTGCAATGATCTGCTCAAAATTCACAGTTTATAAGCACAACGGGGCGTGCCTTGTGCTCCAGTGGGGGGCGTTCATAAAATGCATTGTTACTCTTATCCACTGCATGCCCTGTTGCCTTCTCAGTAAGACTATTGCTTTTCTGTTCACTAATGCAAAATTAAGAAAACTAGCAAGCCCTGCTAAACAGATAATTACAACACCAAACTGTCAAGTAAAGGTACGGCTGTTGCTAACTTTTAAAAATGCAGCTATCTGACAGTAATCTTACTACAACAACAAATCTGAATTCACCTGTTAGTAGTAACTGCCATTTTCAGTGTAAATCGCTAAACAATCAGAGATATGATTCAGAAGTCTGGAACCAAGCGAACCTGTTATCTTGTCACCTAAAGCTTGGGAAGGTACTGTATTTCAGAGGCTTTTTTTTTTTGTTTTTTAAATTCTCTTCACATCCTGACTGAAATCAAAGAAAATAAATCCAGTATCTGTAGTAGTCACTGGTCTGTAATAAGCCTAATCAAATGATTGGCTGGACGACCTGCCTGTCTACCTACCTACCTCCGTGCACCCTGCTCCCTGCACTGATTTCACAAGCTGGCCAGGCAGATATTGCTAAAGTTACTAAACTAGTCGCACTAGAATTGCAGGGAAAGACCAGCCAAAATTCATAGTTCCACCTGTACCTACAGCTGGAAAGGAAACACAGAAGGCTACAAACAAAAGGTCTGGCTAAAGCAACAGGTCAAAACAGGTTTGTTTTGTTTTGGGGGAATTTGTTATTTTCCTAAACTATTTAGTATGTAGACTATGTATGAATTAGATATGAGATAGCTGGATATGATTAGTGATGAAGCTATGCTTTCCTCTGGGTTAATTTGTGTTGGGAGAGTGGGTTTGGCAAGGGAGGAGGTGGGATATTTTTGATTGAATAGTTTCAAAATCTAGCTGTCTTTTGCTAATTTCTCCAACGTTACGTCCAATGGTTAATGCACCGGAGGCAATGGGAATAAACTGAACATCAATTCTACAATCTAGTTTAGGATTAGGCTATGTGGGTTGCTTTTAAATTGATATACAGTATGCAACAAGTCCTCCAAATTAAACCACAACATATAGTAATATATAGTTTCAGTGCCTCAAAACCCATTACAAATTTACCATGTCAACCAAACAAATCATTTGCTTCATCTCTGGAGAAACTCATCATATGTTTAAATTATATTTACTGATATCTCAATTATTTCCTCTTCATTATAAAGAGATAAACATGACTATATCATTATCTGCATTAGGAAATCGGAATATACAGTAATTAATTTGCACATGGATTCCCTTCAGTGTTGATATATTATATAGATTTTGCTTTTTTAAGACCCTTTTGAGAATTGAAATAGAATGAATGCATATTAAAAGACAAAAGTCACAAGAAAACAGAGTTGTTTCTTCAGGGAAGAAAGAGGAAATACTGTATATGGAATTGTTGGAGTAGAAGTAAATGAGAAGGACAGGAGATCTTATGTACAATATTGTTTTCCCCAGGGTTTGTTATTTCAAGCCGTTTTAATAAAAGTGTGAAGAAAACTGTCCACTTGCGCTCATATTCCAATTTCCCTCAAAGAATCCATTTCTGAAAAAAGTTTGCATCCATTCCCAACTGAATATTTTATCATAGTAATTTCCATAGTGCAGAAAACAGCATCTTGAAAGCAATTTATTGAACTATTACACAAGCCAAAAGACTCAATGTATTGACTTCTACTTTCACAGCAGTACACATTTTACAAGAGTATTTGTCAGGAGACAGTAAATGTCTAATCTTGGGACCAAAATTCTTCATTTTTGTTGTCCTTGTCTCATAACACAGGGAGGAGTGGAGGCTGAAATTGGCTCTTGAACTGAATCAAGCAAGACTGAGTCCAAAAGAGCTGATCAATGTCCCAATAAAGGAGGATCTTTAGAGAAATCAGAGCTGGGTGATTAAACTGTAGTGTCGTTCAAACAGTGATGGAAGTATGTATCGACTGATGGTTGGCCAAAGGCATGAGGACATCTCAGACTGTGGTGGTAATGCTGACTCAGCAGAAGTGTGTGGTGACTTTTTCTTGGCTGTATCACAGGGACCTTCGCTTTCTCTCCAAGCAATTTGGCACTAAGCAGTCTCTAGCAAATGTAACTAATCACCTCATGTTTGGCACTTGTTTACACCATAAACATTACATCCGCCAGCATTTTTTTGGACCTCCCTCAACTCCACAACAATCTTGAACAAACGTAACAGTGAGCAAACCGATCAGTGAGATGAGAATCTGCCAAACCCTCCTGCTGAAGTGTCCTTGGGCAAGACCCTGAGGACCCTCAGTAGCTCCAGGCATAACATTTAGTAGCTGATACTGATCTGACCTCACCGTAGAAGGGGGCAATAGAAATCAATGAAGAATCACATCTCCCAGTATCCTCCCAACATTTAGGTCATTCACAACATAAGGTCCATTCACAACCTCCAGCAGGGTAAAAAAAAAAAAAACACATTTTAAGAATCCAAATGGTGCCTTTTCTTTAAACAAATCTATAAAAGCATTGGTTATTTTGTGGTTGAATGGTTGCTTGTTTATTTGATTGATTGACTGGTTATTTGTATATTTGATTGATTGGTTAGTTATGGTTTGGTTGAGGGTGGCTGGTTACTTGGTTGGTTATTCTGTTATTTATAGCGTTATTTGGTTGGTTGGTTGGTTGGTTATCTTGCCTCTTTTTTTGTTGGTAGAGGTGTGAAAGATTCTGTTTCAATGCAGTGACAGAACATAATCGCAATTGCAGCCTATACAAAATTATGAGCAAAAAACGTCGATTGTTGATTTTTTGGACTCGGCTGGGCAGTGACATTGTAAAGTTACATTGCTACGTTGCAATGGGCTCCCTTACATTGAATTGTGGGTGAACATTAGGACAATGTTATTTTTATATGTTGGGAGATATAGTGAAGGGAGGAACAGTGATAAAACCGTACCCAGTATATTAAGAGTGAACATCTGGGCACATTTTGAGTTTTAAAATCTTCCTCACAAAAAAAAATATAATACAATGAATTTTAAGAACCAAGTTAGCTTGTTTCAGCCTGCGCTAACGTCTGCAACCATAGAGAATACAACAAGCCCAGCTAATCAGCCAAGAATTGAGGAGGCCCTGTCCAACTGTGAGCCCAAAGAGAATCAGCCAATCTGTTTCAGACAAAGTCAATTTACAGCGATACCTCCACTCCACAGGGAACCCAAAGCCCAGGTAATGGAGTCAATGAGTAAAGCTAATCGAATAGCCATTACATGTGATTCTTGGACTTCTGTCACAACTGACTCATATGCAACAATAACAGCGATAGTTATGTTTATGTATTGATGGGGGTCACACAGATACTGGTATTGAAAAGATGCAGCTTTAAATACTATTGTAGTGATTTTTCAAAGCACTTTCTAAATAAAAAGGGAGTTTAGATTTATCTTACTGCTTGTATTAACTGATGAAAGAGGATCCATGTACAATAATGTAGAAAATTGAAGATACAATACATTGAGATTTAGGGGTTTTTTTTCACAATATAATTCACAAGTAGTGGGAATTATCATTTTCGCATTATACATTATTATTTTTACTGAAAAAAGAAATTAAAATCATGATGATGCGACATTTGTTCGGGTCTGTACTGAACAAAAGTTTTTTTTACATCTGGAGAACGAGGTTTGTAGGCTAGGGCATCTCTGCAGCAGTACAGTACTTCATCATATTGCTGTTTTCCCACAAACATGACCCTTATCAAAAAAACTGCAGCTTCTGCAATTTGGATATTACATGGCCATATTGCGATTTCAATAATATTTGAATAAATTGTGCAGCCCTAATTAAGATACATCAAGAAACATCAGAATCGTGCATTCGAATCATTGACAGGTGGATCATATTTAAATAGAATCCTGAGGCTAGTGACACTTGCTAATTGGGTTGTTGTTGGTTGGTTTATTGGTATTCAATCATTTACCTAATTATTTGTTTGTATTTATTATTTATTGAATGTAAAAAATTATTATTATTCTAATAATAATAATTAGAATTTCTTCTAACAGGCCTGTACTAGATGGGACAACATTTCAGAATACTACTAATGCTTTTTATTTAAAAGAAAATCTGTATCAGTATTATATATTTATTTATTTATTTGCAATAGTTAACTGGTTAGTCATTTGCTTGATTGGTTACTTATTTGTTTAGATACTTGATTGCTTGGTTGGTTCATTCATTCGTTCATTACTTATATGTTTTAGTTGGTTATTTTATTGGTGTGTCTTTATTATTCAGTCATGTATTTATTCCAATCATTTATTTACTTTAATTTGGATTTATTTTTTATAGGAATTAAAAAACAACATCCTTCTAATGTCAAGTTTCTTTCAATATGCCTGTAATGGATTGGGGAAATGATTAATTTAACTGATGACTCTGCAGATGATGGTTGTGGATTTACTTCCTCACTAAAAAGACAACAGGATATGTAATCCAGGCCCAGGATTCCTCCAGATGATTGATTGCAGGTTGGCAGGAGATGTAAAAAGAGGTGTGTCTTCAATTGATGAAGGGAGAGCTGACTAAGCAGGGATTCAGAAGGGTAAGGTGACTCATTTCTAATACTCCTAATGAGTGTTTTATTAGTTTAGTTTCATAGACCATAAAATTAATGCACACAGTAAATTGCACTACAGTATATGGATTCTGGAAGGTTTTGCGCAGTAGCAAAGCAGGCCAAAATAAGTAAACATAATATATGTAGCCACAGCAAATATTTCCAAACTATGTAACTTCTAAAACTGTCTGTGTTTTCTTCTAGAATATATTGTACAACTAATTGAATTTCTAATCATTGGCCTGCCTATGGAGTATACATATAAGCCATAGTACTACATTTGCAACCTCACCCACTTGATGTAATAAAACTCTTGCCAGAATGACTTTTACCATGTCAGCCCCTTTAAATGGCCAGGGCACAAGAAACCCTCAAATTTTGCTATAAGGTTTAAATTGGTTGGATGATGCTGTTTGGTACTGGGGTTAACACCAACTATTGCAGCTTTCATCAACAAAAGAAAAGCCATGTGTGTGTTGTCAAAATCACAAAGTAAAACTGTTGACATCCCTCAGCCTTCTTGAATTGTGTCTCTTGCTTGGCTGGGTCAACTTAGTCCTGGGTGTGAAGTTTATTGATCCATCCTGAGAAAGAGATTGAAAGCTGCCAGTGACAGCTTAAGTCTTTCTGTCTGCCCATTCCTTCTTTGACAATCCATGTGATGATTGTACAGTTAAAGAGTCTGACACACTGAGGAGCCAGCAGGGCACAAAATTAGCACAAGCCACCAGCCAAATGCTGGTAAAATATGCAAGTGGGTCGTAGATTTACTTCACTCTCGAGCCACAAGAATAATGGTACTTTATTGAGTGGCTGGTAAAACTTTAGCATCCACTAGCCATTTGGCCGATGGACAAAAAAGTTGATATCCCACCCTGGGAGCCAGAGTGTAAAGGCAAGTTGAGGCAGTTAGAAAAGAGAAAAAGGCCCTTTGTGAAGTTGATAAAGAGAAGGGGTGTTAGGAAGAGAGCGAAGAGACAAAATTAAGCTTTAAGCAGGAGGGAGAATTGGCAGCAATACAATACAGAATGGAATATAGACATATCTTTCTGGATCATTCCTTTAATTTGAATGCATCATTCTTCACTTACTCACAAGTCTCCCCCATAGCACCACTGCAATGCTTAATTTAATGCGAACAACTTTATAGAGAATGCATCTGCCACTTCAAAATGAGTCTGTGAGTAAGTCGTTCTGTTTATTTCAATTTGTCAGTCGAATGCATGTCATTTTTTAAGGGGTGATCTGCTTTGTGCTATTTTCTCACCCAACTTTATTCTCTGCATTGTGTTATCCTCAGTCTCAGCCCCTCAGTAAATTTTCCCACTCTTCATCTTACTCTGGTACTCTTTTAGCTACATTTGCCCTCCCACTGCTCTTCTTCCAACATGACTTAATGACAATTCAAACATCATTCTGCAGATTTTTCCACAAACACTGTAGGATTTTATTTTCCATTTTAAGGTAATTTCTTTTAGGAGCTGATCAATTGTAATATCTCCATTGTTGATTGTTCCGTTCAAATTTGGCAGCTGTATTTATTTTATTTAAATATATATATATTTATTTATATATATATATATATTGCTCCTTTTCCCAACTATCCTAATGTGCTTCTATCTTTGACTCAGTTATGTCCATCATCTGTTAACACTAGTTCCTGTCCGGTGCTGCTTGTTTAGGAATTCATGTATGAGACAACATCCTACAACGTTGCAATGCCTAATAGTCCTCTAGAGAAGACAAATTACTTTTGAACTGACATTTGTTAAAATTGACATACCAATATAATTAAAGGTTGTGTATGCTGCTAGGACGTTTATTGCTGCTTTAATTTTGCTTTACTCTACCTCTCTGTGATCATCTACAGCAATGAGTGAAATCTGTTTTGTGTGCAGATATACATGTTAATCAGTCCAGCCTTGATCTCAACACCAATATTTGCAGTATAACAGTATAACAAGAGTATTGCATTCCATTTCATCTTTAATCTTCAGCTCCCAATTTAAATTTTATGTGGAAACCTCTATTCCCATACTCTATCTCCATCCCTGTTACCTCCCTCTGTACCTTTCAATCCCATTCATCATCAGTCTTGCACATCTGTCTAGTCTAGTGACAGTAGTGCTGGGCAGTGTGACCAAAAAAACTGTGAATCACTGTATTTTGTTATGATTCTGCACGGTATTTATTTTATTTTTATTTTTTGCATGACTGGGCCTTTATATAAGTTTTAAGTGGCTTATAACTGTCAGGAGTACAAAGATTACATATTAAAGGTATATACTTTAACATTGCTTTGTTTTCAGTATTTAAAGATATTTCTCAGATGTTCTAATGCACAAGTAAGAAATGAGTTAGGAATGCACAGGTATGTCAGTTTTTGAAAAATTCATATCATACGGGAAATTAAAACCGTATACCTACCCGTTTATATGGTATATCACCCAGCAGTGAGTGAGTTGAACTTGGGGTCAATGGTGTGGTCCAGAGTTGGGTTTTGATTTTACTGATCATTTGCTTCGCTCTGGCTGAAGTTGCACCAGGTATTGGAATCAACTATTGGCAGGAAGTCAGACACAGAAACGGCATAGAGAATTCAGTCAATTTTCAAAATAAAATACAGTGTGCAGACTCTGAATCAAATTTCACACTACATCAACATTGTGGCCAGAAGTCAATCAGTCAGAGGCAGGTTAGAGATTAGAGATTTTAAGCAGAGAAACACACCGTTTTGTACCCTCTTTAAGGACGAAATACACAAGTAAACGATATTGGGTAGGTAGCACAATCTGAAGACACTCTGCTTCTTAAATGCTCTCAGTAGGATTTGAAGACGTGCGGATCATGGAGCGAAACTGGGCCGCAGTTGCAACGTTATAAAGCTGTGCCCAGTGGAATTTCAGGGTTATATCTGCACAACAGAAAATCTATACCCATATGGACTGATAAAATCTTATATTTATTCCATCCTACCTCCTTCTTTTAGTATTTTTCTTTTCTTCTTCTCCCCTCTTCACTGTAGCTTATCCACTCCAAAAAACAGTACCACATGCATATTTTCAAATTTACACACATGCACACCGCATGTTTGTCTTGCATCATACTCTACTGTAACAGTATGTCTGTTAAAATGAGTCACTGTAGCAGTGAACGTTGCATCATAATCTCAGACATGACTCATGTATACTGCTTTATTCATTTAGTACAAATACATTAACCTGAGACAAATTTTCTTTCCCGTTCCAACATCAGAAAGCAAAAGCAATGCACTGCCAACTGCTGATGTGGAGTGTATTTGTGTTCTAATCACATTCAGCTCTCATTTTCGAAAGACAAAAAGCTCCTGAGGCCTGTGCGATTCCAGTAAATACTATGATGGAGGGCATTTTCTTTCACTTCCCGCTACCTGACCTCAACTTTCCATCTCTCCGAGCAACTTCCCTGCATTCAAATACACGATCATTGGCTTTGCAAACCCTCCCAAAATCAATGTAAATCTTTGATATAAAAGTGCACCGTTGTCTTTCCAGCAGAATGCCCTGCCTTAGGGAACAATGTCCTCAGGGGCCTTGCTACGTGTATTAGTTTGCATTAAACCACACGGTAAATGGAAGGACACCGCTTAGCAAGCTAATTGTAAAAGCAGTGCCTCCCCTTAGGACTGGAGATGGCAGCAGTGAATACACAGCAAAGAGGAGCTGAGGACATTTAGCCACACACAAGAACAAATACTACTAAAAAACTAATTGGAGCATTCTTTTTACTTTTTAAGTTTATTTAAATTCTAGTTGTTGACTTAAATTTAGTATCAATTGTTGTTTATTGTTTATTTTAATTGTTTATGATTAAAAACAACAGCTCCAATATGTCAAATATATAGTCAAATGGCCTCAGCCATGTTTTGGTAAGAAATAAAGTTGTGGCTTAATTTGAAATAGAAAACTTGGGATTTGATTAGACATTAATGGCCATTTATGAGACGTACAGCCCGATGGGGCTGTTGAACAGTCTGACGAAACTACCAGGAATATAACCTGGCAGACTTTCTGGTAGTGACATATACAAGGGGTGGGGACAGGGATTTATTGAACACGGCCCACTGGAAAAATATTGTTAGTGGAACCAGCACAGTGGATTAAAGGACTTGGGATCAGACATAATTTACAGAGGCTTGCTCAGTTTTTCCATTTGCACAGACCCGTTAGCCTGTTTCTAAAAAGTAGAGAAGAGACAAAAGTTATGTTTTAATAGCTGACTGCTGACGAGAAATTACATGTTCTCCTCATAGACAATAACAGAATCCACATTGGAACAGAAAAACTTGCAAGCTTTTCATGCTTGCTGATTGCAAGGGAGTGGACTGCTGAGGCGCAGCAGCTCAGTGAGCACAGGGATTGAGATGAAGGACGTGAGCAGGGACAGAGATCGACTGAAGCACAAGCTTTCCAAATGGTCGTGTTCCAGGGCAACAGACACCTGGTCTGCAGAGGGCACCGGTGGTGAAGAGACGGAGCATCAGATGTGATTAAATTCATCCACAACAACAATGTTGCACAGCTGGGGTTCAGGAAGTGTGGGAACATTTGTCTTTGTTCAGAACAATAAAATGTCATATTTAAAATTAGTGCTGCAAATAACAATAATTCATTAGCAGTTAATCTGCCACTTATTTCATCATTTGGTCTATATAATTGTCAGAAAATAGTGAAATATGTCCATCCCAGTTTCTCAAAGTCCAGAGTCTATAAATGCCTTGTTTTTTTCAGTCCAAAGCCCAAGGATACGGTGTCAGTTTGATATAATATAAAACAGAGAAAAGCAGGATATGTCAATTTCAAAGGCTGAAAAAAAAAATGTCTGCCATTTTTGCATGAAAAATTACAATCAATTGATTATCAAAATGTTTATGTCGCCTAAGCGAAGTGTTTAACCAAGGGGGAACACCTGGGGAGGTGGTGCGCTGACTGACTGAAAATGTACCAATCACAGATCTAAACAGTGCATCCCAATATAACTGTAAATCATAAAAAAAACTATCTAGTTTAACTTAATTCACTTTTTCAATGTTCAGTCTATTAAAGCTATTGTTGAGCCATAGCAAGAGCACTTTAATATAGCTCAGTTCTGCTGTATACTGGAGCCATCAATGCGAGATCACTGGAACACTAGTTTGTGCCCTCAAGATGAACACTAATATGAATCTCGAGCTGCCTCAATGTTTTTCTCATTAAAGCACAGGAGTTGGGTTTTTGTTGAGGGCAAGATTTTTTTTTTTTTGTATTTTTTAAGCAAACTGCAGTCCTGGATTCTCTTTTTACACATTCTCATTTGCAGGATTCAGCACCCTGGTGAAATTATGTAAGAGGGGTCGAGTGTTGTGTTTTCCATTCGAGGCCAGTTTGTGATAACACGCTGCAGGGGAGCTTCCATTCCCACGACTGCTGCCGCTGAGGTTGCAGTCTTACATAGCTGTGCATGCCTCCAAGATATCCAATGATCAGTTGGTCCTTCTGTGGGAACTTCAGGGTCCAACCTCTCCCACAGACATCACACAGTCTTCCTTTGTAAGCTACCCTTGACACTGGCTTACACGTGTGGACACACACACTGCCTGTACATGCATAGGTGCAACTGACACAGACACACACTCAACCTCAAAAGGGAACCATTGCCATTACTTCCGATCCTTACCCACCCTGATTAAAATGTGACAGCTTGCTTATTGCTCTCCTCCCCTTTTTCTGTGCTGTCAGCCATTGATTTCCCTGGCCTGATCTAATCCTGGGTTCACATAGCTGAGCATTAATTAGAGAGGGAGATGCAGCAGGAGAGAGAACAAGAGAGAGACCATATTACATACACCCAAGGCTTAAAAACTGCAGGTTCAAAGTTGGATCAAGGATGGGTGGAGAGAGTACAGAGTACAGAATCCCTGAGCCAACCATCTTTTATTTCATTTGTGTTTTCCAGATCTCATGGTCTCTTGTAAACTGCATTTGGTAATCAAATCCGTAGTTTCTCGATGCCAACGCCCTCCTTCTCACTTTCCTCCCATTCCATTGCAGTTTTTCTTTACACTCCTGCTCTTCTTGTCGGGGTGCAGATCGCTTGGATCTGAAACCGCTGTATCTGTCACTTTGGAACGAAGCACTCGCAAAGCCCCTGCTGTAAGGAGCACTGGGGTCTCTTTCTGCCTTTATGGAAACTTGATTGAAGAGAGTTGAAAGGACCTGTCTGCCTGCTTGGGGAAAGGAGGGCAGAGGAGCTCCTGCTTGCCACTCACCATCTGGAGAAACTCACACCCAACTATTTTTCTTTTTTTTTTTTTTTTTTTTACTTATGGTCTGTGTGGCTTTGCTTCCATCTACTGGTCGGAGGAGTAACTGCCGGGAGACATTGGGGGCCGGGGTGGTGGGCAACAGTGTCTGTGACAGCTTACGTGTCTTGCATCATTGAGAGTTTATTTCGAATCAGTGAAAGGATCATTGTAATGAGTTACTAAGTTATGACACTTATTGCTGAGTTCTGTAAACAACCAAGCCATCTGTCTCATTGCCATCCTTCACTCATATCTCCCTCTGCTCTGGGATCTTTCCACACAAAACCAACACAGCTCTCCCAATGCATGACTGAATATTGGCTCAAAAATATGTTGAAAACATGTTCTGTTCATGCTAAGGGTGTAAGAATGCAGTAAAATGTGTGGACTAAAAGTTGGAAATTTGGGACTGGCTAAAATAATACAATATTTTTTCAGTGAAATTAGGGGAGGGAAACAATTCACATAAGAACAAGGATCGAAGATGCTGATTTGATTCACCCATTAAAAAAATAAATTGTGATTATTATTTTGTGGTTTAAATTTTCCACTATGTTTTCTACTTTTGTAAGGGCACATAGTACAACCCTGCTGCAGCACTCAGCTATGACAGACAGATACACTTTGATACACATGCTGGAATATTCAGGCTGTTACTGCCATACCTGCTCACTAATAAAGGAAGGATTTACTCAAACTCTAATACTAATAGTAATTCTAATAAAATACTGTATAAGTGGCGGTCAAGCTATGTAACCTTGGTCAAGGTCACTGACTGAAATCCTGATAAATATAGCAGAGCAAAGTGTTTTAGTAACTAAGGGATTTAAAGTAACTGTAGTCATCTAACAATCTGAGCAATTCAATCTTCAAATGGCAATGTGGCATGAAACAAAAACAGAAACTTGCACAGATAAAACTGGTGGCAATTTGAACTGAATTCCCAAAGATTAACACCCTTAAGTTTATTACAAGTGACATTTTCTGAAACTGCACCAACAAGATGCTTCTGTCCTTGACAAACAAACAAAGACTTGTTTCGTTCAAAATAAATTTCCGTCTTTGAACCACTGGCCAGCTTTTGATTACTGCTGACTGATTTTAAAGTAATTGATCT
Organism: Dicentrarchus labrax; assembly: GCF_905237075.1. NCBI lineage: Eukaryota > Metazoa > Chordata > Actinopteri > Moronidae > Dicentrarchus > Dicentrarchus labrax. Next base: position 22,236,492 of record NW_026136705.1, on the reverse strand, counting down.
CTTAAATTACTGGCATATTCTGGCAGTAATCACATAGATTTGAATAAACATTGATAGGGCTTTGTTAGAGCTTATGCTGCATTGAGATTTTCTGGCTACTGGAATCTTCTTAGACCTCGGTGAGGAAGTGCTTTAAGTGACAGTGTATCCAATGAACTGTTGTAACACGCACGCTTGAGAAACAACTTGATCATTTCATGGAAATAAACGGCCCATAACAGCAAACGATATCCTGTCTCCTCTCCTACTCAGTCTGTTTTGATACTAGTCTAATGAATCTTTGAGTTATACCAAAGACAATATTCCATAACTACGATGAGAAGATTATGACAATCAAAGGTTGTTAGCCCTTGTGCTGCTATATGGCTTGTAAATAAAACGCTTTAGATGGGAACTGAATTCGCTACACATTTGCGCTCATTACAATGAGGGTAAATTGTTAAGTGTGGCGTGGCTGCCTGTGGGCCAAAGCACGATGAGTACTTTCACATGGGTTTTCTGGTTGGCAGCAGCTGTCTTCTGCCAATTAGACGGACTGTGTGACTTTGTGTGTGTGTGTGTGTGTGTGTGTGTGTGTGTGTGTGTGTGTGTGTGTGTGTGTGTGTGTGTGTGTGTGTGTGTGTGTGTACGCATTCCATCTCCAAACAAATATATCCCAGTCCTCCTTACCCCGTGGGCACATGCTGCCTGAGCCTTGGCAAATCCTCCTGACAGTGTTCATACACAAACACACACTATCCTCACACTCACATTAGATCCCCCAATCTCCCCATACCCATGTTCCTGCCCCCACTAGGCCCTGAGTTGCTCTAGGGTAGACAAACACACTGCCTCTTCCATCAATTTAGATCTAATGCCATCTAAATGTGGAACAAGCTGTGGTGAAGAATAAAGGGAGAAGGGGCAGTAGGCAGAGAAGCTATGAAGTTAATGAAGATAAAGCGGTACATGATTGAAATTTAATGTCAGTACGACAGTTTACGTGTGATGAAACACAGCAGATGCAATATGAATATGCCAGGCCTCTGTATTGTTACACACTGCCTAAAATACTCAAAGAATGTCCAAGAGCATTTCCTAATACTGTAGGATATGAACGTAGAGTTGTTTTATATGCTGTTCTAAAACAACAACGAGAGTGGTTAGTAAAGTGCTCATCGTCTTATCCCATGCAATGTGTGCGAAACCACTCACCATGCTTTCAGTCTACTTTATCGTAATATGAAACACAACTGGCAGTTAAATGAGCTGGCCTAAATCAAAGTCGCTCTCTGACCAGACAACAAAAGTTAACTGCAATAACTGGATGATGCTGTGCACTGTATTCACAAAATACTTCAATTTCATATTGCAAAATAAGCTCTTGATCATCCCTGCGCCCTTGCGATAACCAACCATAACATTAATAATACTGTGTAAAAATGTATTTTTGAAATCATTATCATTGTAAAAGATAAGAATCACAACTCTCATGTGAACCTATGTCTTTCCCTAGCCCTTACAAGACAAGACAGTGTTGTGCAAAGACAACCACAACAACAACTGCAAAATACAACTGAGCATACAAAGTTCAGCTACTACAAGCGTTTTTTTGCCACAGCATAATAAGCTAATCAAAGAATTAATGTATCCAAATTAATAGTGTATATAGCTTCAAAGGTGCTTTGTGTCACATTTAAATATCAATAAATCCTAACCCCATTAAATGATATTAGTGTAATCACAGTAATTAGTGCGCTTACTAGAAACAAACAGATGGGTTCTATCTCAGTAGGCCTTTACGCTGCATTGTACAGTGGATGACACCAGGTCAGATTTTATAGGAATTCTCTGTTGGATTGTTTTATGGCCGCAAGGGAGATTGTTGCATTTTTAAAATAGGACAGTGAATTGAAAGTAATGTAAAACTTGTCTCAACTTTATGCTTTCCAACCTGACTAATCAGTTGCATATTTGCTGCTACAGAGAGCTGCGATCACTTCCCTTCTTTCTTCGTTCTCTTACAAAACACACAAAGTAAAACCGCAGTGAAAGGGAGGTGACGGTAATTAGCAGCATTTCATGTCTATCGGTGTTTATGAGGAGATGATGAATTGCAGTGAAGTTGTATTGTAGTATCTGGGATATTTTACTCTTTCTTGTCAACACAGAAAAAATATTTGATGCCAAACAGACTTCACTTTTAACCTCAAGAAAGAAAAACTGGATGGATGGATAAAAGCTTGAGTAATCCCAGGTCCCCTAGCCAGACTGCTCTCCTAATCTCACGGCAAACCCACAAGTGGAAACAAAACTCACACAAGCAAACGTGTGTGCACTAATAAGCACTAATGAGGGTTGTGTGCCAGTTTTGACAGCTGTGTTTGTGTGAAACCTTTGGGCGCTGAGACCTTAAACAGGCTGCCTGCCCATCCCTGCTGTTGGCCTGGCTCAAGCTGATGGCACACATACATACATAAACAATAAATACACACAAAGACTAAAAACAGCACACATGATGTGAGAATTGGCAGGTAAGGAATACATTTTTCAGCTGACCCCCTTGTTTTTTACCTACACACTAAAATTGTGGACATACATAAAATTATGAACTTTTCGCCTACTGAAAACACCATCATTTTGCCTAAAAGAAAAGAGGGGAACATTATTACCACTGATCAACGCAATCTCACAAGACAGAGAGACCTGAAAATGACAGCAGTCTGTTGGAAGGTCACAACCTGTGCACTACATATCCATTTGAGCTTTTTGGCATGGCGATCTGCTATGATAATGGCTGCCCAGAGGGGGAACTCTCTGGATGGATGGAGCTGTTTTAATCTCAGAGTGGCAGACCTCTGTGACCTTGTCAGGAGGTGTCCTAGGTCTGGGTGACTGACGAGACTCCCCACAGGCACAGCACATAGCAGGGAGCACGACTTGCCTCTGATGCAGTGGAGAGGGGTGGGAAGAGAAAGATGAGACAGGGAGTTTAGTCCTCGGGCTCAGATACAAGGGAAAATGAAGTAGCACCAGGGAGATGCAGGATAAAGTCAGGTATAGTACATCAGGAACTGATTTGAATGACAGCCACTGCTGCCTTACTGGGCACTTACAAACATGACAGCCATTTTTCATTGACACCATTTATCAGCAGAAACTGAGACTGACAGAAGTGGGAGACGGGAATGTAGAAAGCAGGACATAACTAGCAACAAGCCAAAACATTGTGTTTGTGTTGATAACATACTGAAGATACACATGGATAGAAGAGCAGGGGATTATGCTCCAGGAGGGCTTTGTAAAGTCTCTACAGACATTTCCGCCTTGAATCTAGTTTGCTGTTTGGATCACTGGTAAACTCCCCCACAAAACTTAATTTCCTTCTGCACGCTTACAAGCTCACAGATGTCCATATTGAACCATTTTGAACATGTGAACGTGTTGTGAGAACAATGTCAAACCCACTCCTGGGACCATAATACGGCAGAAGCCAGCTCTTGTGGTTTAGCCCCAGGGTATTTGAGCATGGGGTTGGTTTGATATGTGGATGCTAAATGCCAGATGGAAGGGTCAATTATTAAAATCTTGAGTGATGGTTGTGGTATACAGCAGCATGGGTTGCCCAATACGGCACATCCTCTGTCCTTCAACACAACGTCATTCACACACAGTTCAATCAATAACCATCTAAACACTTAATCCATCATTTTCTACTGCATTTTTGTGCAAGATGGGTCAACAAGAGGAGATGAGAGACTTCCGACTCATGTTTGTTCCCTTCAACCATTCAAGTCTCTCCGAGGCACTGCTTACAGCGTTGGCTATGTTGTTATCTGTCTCCTGGCACAGCTGTTGCACTGGTGTGCCGGCAGTTTAGAGGTTGGGTTGTGTGTGTTGTCACTGTCTGCCACCTGTGTCTATGCTGGCAGGTTGGGTTTGGCATACATTGTGAGACAGTTTTGCCTCTCCCTGGGTCCATGTTTATCACTTTGAAAAGGCTTGCCTCAGCTGAGAGAAGTACTTAGTCTAACTGTGCAGAATGACCATTATGACAATGTCTCAAGTAGTTTTAAGCCTTTTCAGGAATGAGGGAATACATGCCTTAATGTATAAGAGAATCAATAAGAAAGAGTGCTGCATGGCTAAATTGAATTAGCAGGAAATCTGTATTAATGTGATGAAGTACCTTGATTTGTCAAATATGTATTAGCCAAAAAAGACATTATTTTATATGTTTTTCAAATGAATATTCAGGAAAATTACTTTATTAAAATACATACAGTATATCAATGACCCCTGCTGTGTAGTACAATACAATCAGGAAAGGTGCTTCAACCTTCTTGCTTCAAATATTTCAGCCCAAACTCAACCCAAAGGCAGAAAGCAAGAGAAAACAAACCTACTTCTCACTTGATTTATTAACTCAGTAGACCATTTCCTAATGGGTTTATGGTCTCAGTTGATGGTTTCAAGTCTTCTTCTCCATAATGCAAACTTGATGCAATAGTCTACAAACCACTGGTTGACTTCACAGTGTCCACAACTTTATACAGTCTATGAACACAGCACATGTATTTTGCCTCTTGGCAAGCACGATAGTAATTTAGATTCACTGATTGCCTTTCTCAGAAACATAATCATTTACCATAACTCAGTAATTACTGCTGATTACTAAACACTGAAAGCAATCAATTAATATTATTTCCAGTGTCAGGGTTTAGCGTAACACATGCTCACATGATTGCCTTAAGCCAACCAACAAAAGAAAATCAATTTCACACAACTATCAATAATGCAGCAGTTCTAGTGATTTAATATGATGTTAATGTCTATAATGTTGAGATAATTATATGTTGTGCTGTCCTTCACAATTGTGAGGCATGCCATTTTTCCTTGCATTGAGAAATAATTGCATGAATGATGAACAAATGGTAATGAGTTCAGAGAAATCAAGTCACAACCACTGCTGAATGTTAATCTGATCCAGGTGCTTAACTTCACCTACACATTCATGGATGTCTAATCCATGTGTTTGCAGAAAAAGAACAAGAGTAGGCAGTCAGCAGCATGCAGCTTTTATCTGCTGTTTGAAAGTGACTAAGCTTGTTGGGGAGGGCTGGGAAAACATTGCTTTAACTCCCTCTAAATTTTACAATTAATGCTGAAATCCAGCGAGTTGCTGTGATTTGAGTACTTTAAACCAGATTGCGAAGACCAGTGTATTCCCTGCTGAATGCACTTGCTTGACGTAATTTAAATGTGAGATTTAAAGATTACAGTGTTACTCATTGCCCAGCCTATTTTCTTGTTTTTACCCAATCTTTTCAGCTTCAAGGGCAGACATATCCCAGCATGAACAGAGTGGAAAGCAGGGTCACACCATGGACAGGTTGCTGATCAATTGCCAGTTCATCACAATTAGAAATCTCATTAACACCTGTGGTTACTTAAGTATGTGGGAGAAACAAGGTTAAGAGTCTAAACTGCAATTAAACTTATGTCTTTCTTCTAGTCTAAACCACATGATGTCACCTATTAATGAATCTCAATAAGAAGATCAATAACTTTCTAACTTTTATATCATTAGTCATTATTATTATTATTATTATTATTAGGCTACCTACAAAGAAAAACATACTAATAAGAACTTGGTTGTCAAAAGTGTGACACACTTTCGATACCACATGTTTAAAGCAAACAAATATTTAAAAAATCATAATGATCAACACCCACAATTGATCCCCTCACTCTACCCCTCCCATGCAGTCTACTTACAACTGCTCATGCTTTGCTGCCGTCTGTCCTTCTATCTTTCTCCTTTTTCAGGATCTCTTAGGGACTTCATGAAGTTTAAAGATTGTGAAAAAAAGACAACTGCTCTGCCCTCTGTCTCCTCTCCCTGAGTACCCCATCTGTTTATCCTCGATCCAGACCACCCAACTTTCATTAATCAAATGACGCCATCACGGCCCGCTTTTCACTTAAAATTATTCCGTAATCTATTGAATCATCTAAAGCCCAACCACCGAACGAGACGCATGTCACAATATTTATCTACTTTGTTTTAACATGCAAATAACAGAACACAGGTATAGCTATTGCCCAATATATATTCATCTTTAAAAACAACACACTGATGGAGGCCATCCATCAGCATGCGACTCATACATAAACATTCTATATAGAACCACAGCCAATTTTCTTGAACTATGCACGCCTTCATGTTTAAGCAAACATGTGGCACAGTTCCATATCTGTACATCATGTAGTGCACGTCACTAATGAGTAACAGCAGGAACTCCCTACTCTGCATGCGCCATTCAATACTCTGCTTCCAAATTCAATTCGTTCTCCTCAAGGTTAATTGTTTTCTAGGGCAGACACAAATGGCTTGTAAGTAGCATGTACATGCAGCAGTTACATGTTTGTGTGTGTCTGCGTAGTGTGTGTGTGTGTGTGTGTGTGTTTGTGTGTGCGTGTGTGCGTGTCTACAGCTGTCAGACCAAATCAGCATCACAATTAATGTAAAATTGTAAATAAAATAGGCATGCGTATGTTTACCCACCTCTTGTGAATATATACACAGTGACAAACATACACACACATTCGTTCTAAGTAAACGCTCAGCTGTGTTTTCTCATGAATAAACAATCAGTCCACGTCAATCCGTCACACAAGATACGAGACACACAAATGCGCACCAAGAGGGAAAAGAAAAAACCAGGCCTATGCATATGTTATGTTATCAGCAGTGATTAGTGTGAAACCAGGGGGTGAGAGTCTCCAGGTTAGGGACCAAATTTTGCCATGCTGACCCGAATGCTGCCTAACTGGCTCATTAAATTATTTTCACAGCCAACCACCAGGCACAGTCGTAACTCTCCAAAGTTTTGTCATGTTTAAATGTATTTCAGTGTCACATTTAAAACTTTCTTAAAATGTAGACTTTTTGTACAGAAGACATACACAATCAATATGGGATTTAAAAAGTGGATAGACAAAATAAGGCCATTATTCTGAAGGTACTTACAGACTAGGAGCCTTCTAAATCCAACTACTTTGGAACTCACTATCTATTATTAATCAACTCATGTAAACCAACTATGTGGCCAAGGTCATTTGGAGGTCATGACATACTAGTAGCGGGTTCTAACAACAAGTCCTTGGATCCCTCTAGAATGGCGCATAAGCATCTCACATAAGCAATATATACCTTTTTAAGGAGGGGGAACAATCAGGGTCTTTGTTTAAAAAAACAAGCAGAAACTGGGACCTACGTTAGGTGAAGACCAGCCTCCTTCCTCTGCTGACTTTGTGGCTTCATAATAGTCACAATACTTCCCCCTTTGCTTCCAACGACTGCCAAAGGGCTTTCTCACTTTAGCTTGAACATATGTTGTTTTCTGTGGATTTGCTGAAACGACTGATGCTCTTGTTTTTCTTGGGGAGGACAGTCTCAGTTCTTCTTATTTGTCCCGTTTGGAAAAATTATCTTTGGATACCTTCTGTAGCAAACAAGGAGGAGACTTGACTTGTGGCCAAATCCAAACTTTTAATACCAGACGCAAACTGATACAGTATAAATGGCAGTTCAAGACATAACACTTGTTAAATTATACCATTTTAATTCCAATATTGCTGATAACAGGGAGTTTCAGAAGTTCCAGGTGTTCTGGAAGGAGGTTCAGTTTGGCCATTCTTAGTAAGGAACATTTTGGACTTCTAGATATGCTTATGATCAGACAAGGACAAGTCTGTTGACACTTGTATTTCAGCAAGGAGAATACATTACTCATTATTTGCTCCAGTTGTGCTTCTAAGATTCTATTTTTTAAAATATTTATATTATAATTTATTCATATTTAATTTTTTCTGTTATTGCTGGCTGTATATTTTATGTTACGTTAAATAAGCTTTTTTTATTTTTACAGATAATGTCAAGAAGGATTCTTTGTGAATATTTATTTAGAAGTGTTGTTTTTTTTCTAAATTAACAAACAAAATAAGCCGCTTTGTGTTGGTGAGGGGAAGGACATCTTGAAAAACGTATCAACGTAAGTCCTTTCATTCACAAAAATCCCACTTTTACATAATGGATCCTTGAAATTTTAGAGATAATTAATGCTCAATTTTTAGTGATGATTTCTTATCAACAAAGAAACACAGCATTTGATGTAGGATCTCCATCGAGCCAGCTCTCATCTTTTAATCAACCACCTTTGTGTCACTCCAGTACTCCAGTATATGCAGAGATGAAAAGCCTGTATATCACAGGAATGAAAATGCATGTAGGTGCTATACAGCCTGAGGGCAACTGTATGGTATGAGAGGAATATCGTGCTTAATAATCTAAATCACTGAAAGCTAACATGTGAGAAAATGTTTATTTCAGCCCTAAATTATATAAAGCGTTTGACTCCCAAGGGTGAGTTAGCAGCCTTTTGGCGTTACGCCTTTAAGAGGAATAAAATGAAAAAGTTTATGGTGCTACTAGATTAAAAAGGTGTTATACATACTGTATGGTTATATTTATTTCATGAGGAAGCATGAATCTCCACAGAAGAATGTGACAAAATGTTACAAATAAAGAGAATGTGCTGAACAGAGTGGAAGGAAGAGAGTAAGCTGTAAAATCAGCTCTGTACTCCATGTTCAATAATACACTTCCAAATCGCATTCGTTCTGCTGAAGGTTAATTGCAGTCGGGGCAGACACAACGGGTTTTGTAACACCATGTACTTGCAGGTAGTTAGTGTGTGTTTGTGGGTGTGTATGCCTGTCACACTAAATCAGCATCACAATTAACGTCCAATTGTAAGTAAAATTGACATCTGAGTGTGTGTGCTTCTCCTTTAAATACACACACAGATATGATGGAAGTTTACCATTGGCAGGGTTGCCTGCAGCAATTATTAAGGTTGTTATGGCCCAGTTATGACTGGCACAGTGGAGCTCTTGTTTGGAGACTTAATCGACAGGTGAACTCTTTATTATTTTGACTGCTGGGTACTGAAGTCAAACAAACAAATGCACACAGACACACACAGGCAAGCACGCACAACACACAGATGCCCAGACTGCCAGGCCTGTCAGCCTGACCTGACAGCCGCCTACCCTCTGGTTCCCCGCCAGGTCAGACTCGTTAACTGTTTTCCACAGCCATTTAAAGCCACTTAGCACAGGAAACAACTCACTCACTCGCTCTCTCTATCTCTCCTGTACCTCACTCAGTCACTGACTCATTCACTCTCTTACTCTCTCTACCACTCTTGATGGTTTTATGACAGTTTTCTTGTTTTTTTCCGACCTTGTTTTTCTCCCCTATAGACTGGGTTTTGGCCTTTTAGCGAAGCCTATTAGGGCCCATTGTCTTTCTAGAGGAGTGACCAGTCAAACCAGCCCAGCCTAATCGGAGTGCAGGGAATTCATCACAATCTTAAGGGAAGAGAGCAGTTGAGGACATTGCTTTTTCTCTCACGCTGTTGAGACACGCACAGCTCACCTACACAGCTCAACTGAGAGAGGGATACTGCAGTGAATTGTTGACTTTCAGGCAATTAAACTCATACATATACAACTGCATTTAAGCTTCTGAGAGTATTTGAGAGTAAGCAATTGTTCCTGAATTGTGTTCCTCCTTTATGATATGCAGAGAGGTCACAGAGGGATGAATTAGTTTATGTGAGCATGGCTATCAAAACAAAGCTGTACTTTGTCAGCGCTAGTTGCCACATCTGGCAGGCAGACGCTTAAATTGATTTGATCATGCCAATCAGTCAGGCAGGCAGTAAGTCAGTAATTTACACAGATAAACTGGTACAAAGCGAGTCAGAAATCAGGTCAGCAAATTGCAAAGCCAGCAAGTCCATAATGCATGAACAAGAGAGGAAAAAATAAATAAAAATAGATAAAAACACACAGGGGATGTCCTGGTAGCTCACCTGGTAGAGCTGACCTCCCATGTACCATGGCTGAATCCTCCTGCAGCAACCGTGGGCTTGGAGTCTGACCTGTGGCCCCTTGCGGCGTGCCTTTCCCTCTCTCCCCCTTTCCTGACCATCTTGAGTTGTCCTATCAAATAAAGGCAAAAGATTCAAAAAGATATATAAAAGAAAGAAGAAAAAAAAACACAAGCTAATCAAACGCTAATCAGTCATTTCTTAATTCAGCCATCAAGACATCCATTTAATCAACTGAATTTCATTTGATTTGATAAATGAAGGAATTAAAACTTAAATATGTCCAAATGCTGAATAAAACTGGAGCTGACAAGCCCGTTTGTCTTGGTTTTAATTACAGGATGTTTAATTACTTTCATTACTAATGTAATATGTCCTCTAATTTGATTAAATGTGTTCTGAACTTGGGGATGGAAACCTTTTTGGTTAATTGTGTAGAAAACAGAGAGGCTTTTAGATTTTGTTGAGGACTTGGAACAGCTGAGCACATAACAGAGGGACCATTTGTCTTACATTGGCTTTTATTTCAAGAGGTTTGTTAAAATGATTGTGATTGTGTATTAAGATATACAAGGGTTTTTTTTTCCATTGCTATTATATTCCAACATCAGCAAACTCACTGGAATAAGGTAAATACAAAGGATGTAAAAGGGATGATATTTGGCATCAAGGCTCTGAACTCTTCACTCGGTCTCAGCACAGCAACACAATAATAAACTTCCTCCCAAAATAGCACCAAATACAGACTGTGACGCTAGTTATTACGTGGGATCTGCTATCACCAACCATCATGTTGCCAGTCCCAATCAAACCACCTCCAGTCATTATGGGAATTATCTAGTAAAAAGGAGATGTCTAAATCTAAAGCCAGCAATCCACCTGATATGAAGCAGCAGGCTAAAGCCAGGCCAAATTAGCTGATTTTAACCCTCAATTGGTCTCCCCCAACTAATGTTGAATCAGATTTCTGCCAGATTTGTTGTCATTTCACATGCAATAACCGTTCCACAGTCAGTCTATTTTCCCACTTGGCTGCTGTCAAAAGATCTGTTATGAACCATAGTGAGCTTTTTTTAATACTATTAACATGACAGACATACACTGTGTTGTGATATAAAGCTGAATTTCACTGCGAACCATGACGTCTGAATCTTCCAGCCACCTGCAGTTCCATATTTTTCCTTTATCTTCTTTCCATTCATTGAATGAATTCCACAAAGTAACGCTCCCTTTCTCAATTTCTTTCCAAATTGGTGAGGATGTGACTATCGTATTTGAATAAACTTCACTGGAATTGTCAATGGACAAAACCGACTGGGGGTTACAGGTTCAGGTCTTGCAGAAAGGCAGATTAAAACGTGTAATGTGAGTTAACCCAGTGTACAAGATTAATAAAAACACACAATGTCGGACCATCTTAAGATCATGAACATCAGTTACGCTCAATAATCAATTAAAGCGTATTCAACTTCTATTCAGGTAATAATTCATGACTATCAGTAAACCATAAAACCATATTTATGTACTTACTTGAACAGTAAAGATAGTTGTCAAATAAAGCAGCTGCTTGTGAATAGACATCTTCTTACTGTTTCGCTAAATATGTTTTAAAAAAGGACAATGTTACAAAAGCCAATATTACAACCAATAATAATTAAGTTAATGGTCTGTGTAAAAGACAGTGTCCCTGAAGCCAATATTACTGTTGGATACAGACTTGAGAGTAAGCAATTGAAATGGAAACTGTCTAATAACAAGTAACGGCACCAACCAAGGATGCAAGAGATTATTCCAAAACTAATTCAGCCCGTAACACTCAACACACTGAAACATGGGTCGTCATATTTCACTGCTAACAATGTCAGCAGTATGAAAGCATCATAATACACATGCCAAACAACCACTAAAGGAAATGTTAGTTAAGGCAAAGTTAGTTTGAAATATGATTTTTTAAAAAGGTTTTTATATATTATAATACTCCAGCTCACTGCGCAGGTGCGTAAGATTTATGTCACCGCCAGGAGCCTATTTCACATGATGTGCAGTTGAGTTATCTGCCTGCTCCATTTCTCATCTCTTCAGCTTAGTCAGCAGGGTAGTCGTTGCTTTTTCAACGCTATACTTTTTTATTAGTTATATAATGTTCCAATTAGTGAAAATTCATTTTAATTCAAATTTGATTGATTGTGAGCATTGTGACAGGCCAAAATAAATACTAAATTGTAACAAAATCGCCTTTTCTTGTTTAATCCTACTCCCTCCTCAGTAGATTAAATACAGAAGCTAATAACACAACCAACATGTTCAAATATCTTGTCAGCAAATGGCTTTTTTCAGCACCAGACCTCATGTGGCCTAAAGAATATCATACACTTACTGTTCAAAGGTGTATCATATTTATATGCATACAGTATGTCAGATTGTTTTCACCAATACATTAGAAGGTCATAAAAGATCAATCGTGTCAGGTGGGTGTAATTTATTTAGGCAATTACATTACCCAGAGATGTAATGAGAGATCTTTTTACATGGTGGCTTTACGAGAATCAAATTGAATAAAACACACTATCAAGAGACAAAACAGTCAGATAAAATTAATGAAGGAAGACACTTGGCAGCTTTCCCTATTTTTGCAGAGCAGGAAATCACTGAAATGGCAGGGTTGTTTCACTTTTGCTGGAAAGTCTGATCCCTCCCACATCAACTGATTTATTCAAACGTCCTAGATACACATAAATACCACTGGTACCACAGCGGTCCACAGGATTTAACAGGTGAAACCTTGTCTTAACTTTTTTTGGGTTTAGTAAATCAAATCCAGAGGATCTCCTCTTGCCACTCTTCAATCATTTAAGAGTGGTGGTTTGCCTGTGGGATACTGTATTGATTACCTATCTTTTTCCCCTTCCATAGCAAGGTTGTATTGCAGGTTTGGTTACAAAATGCCGTCCCCTGTGGCTTATAAAGATTAATTTGTATAGCGGCTATGATTCATTCCCAAAAGTACATCAGCAGGGCAGTTGCTGCTGTAAAAAAGCTTGATCCCAGGCCTGCTGTTGAAGGACACACTCTCTGTGCAGTAAGTGTATGTAAACATGTATGTAAAGCAAGTGTGGATAAATGTACAGACTGCAGTTTCAGCTCTAGGACTGAGGGTATGCCGCACATACAGAATGGATCATATAAATTGTAGATATTGGATACAGGGAAACTTACATGCATCTAAACTCAAAAGGATTCTGATAAAAAATTGCATGGGTTTTCTAAAGGGCACAAAGGGGAGAACTCCCCACTGTCATTGTTTACAACTATAGCCCAGTATTGTGTCTGTGAATTGAGCAAATTAATAATTCTTCTGTGTACTTGTTTATGTATATTTTCTGACTACTGAAGTAGACCTTGCATTGGCGTGGATGTGCACATGCTTGTGACTGCTAGTCATTTTCATTTAGAAAAAAATTATATTTATGCAGTGTGTGAGTAGTGATTAGCATATTTTTCATTTGTGAAGTAACTGTGCTCCTCAGGCAATTACATCAAGCTCCATTTCTTTCACATATATGGGACTATATTACATTGATTTAGGGGAAAGGCACAATTTTAGATGCTACAAAGCTCCAAGGGGAGGGAGACAAGTGAGCTGTGATGTAACAAACACGTGAACAGCGATGACGCTGTGTGGGATGTAGGAGTGTGTCAATGAAGCAATATATCTATTTTTACAGTTATTTTAAAATATGAGGGTATAAATAGAAGACAGAAACTACTTTACAGGCAAAGATTTTTATCTGAGGAGAATAACCAAGTTGACTCAGATTTAGTGAGCCCTGTTGCTGGGGAAGAAAAGGAAAGGAATGGGTGAAAAACCCACACTGTTAAACTGCGTGCCAGCCAGCATGCAGAGCCCAGAATGTTAGCTCTGGTGCTGCGTGATCATCAAAGGAGTCAAAATTAACATCAGTCACCTGTTAGAGCTGGCTTCCCATGTGCCAAGGCTTAGTCCTTTGCTGTGTCATCCAATCTCTCTCCCCCCTTTCCTGTTAGTTTTCAGTCGTCACTGTTCAATAAAGGCAATAAAAGACCCCCCAAAAAGTTGATGCAAAGATATGTGACACAGTAGGTCCTTGCGCTCTGTCTATTGTCAACAGTTCTCTGGCTACATGAATTTTTCCGTCTAGTTTTAAGAATGCAGTAGTCCAGCCTCTCCTTAAAAAGCCTTGCCTTGATGAATCAAATCTTATTCATTTTAGACTCATCTCAAAGCTGCCTTTTTATCCAATGTTTTAGGGGGAAAAATCTTATTTGAACAGAACTAACATTTTTAAAAGATTCCAGTCAGGTTTTAGAGAATCACACAGTACAGAAACAGCCTTTGTCAACGTAGCAAATGACCTTCTTCTCATAGCAGTTGCAGGAGAATGCTCCGTTTTAATACTCCTAGACCTTTCTTCAGCTTTTGATACCACAGACCATGCTATTTTAATGAAGTGTCTTGAACAGTGGGTAGGTATCTCAGGCTTAGCACTGAATTGGCTTGAATCCTATCTATTAAAATAGGACTAAGTCATCATCGTCCACAGCAGATATAACCTGTGGGGTTCCACAAAGCTCAATTCTTGACCCTATCTTATTCTCCCTCTACTTGCTTCCATGGGGTCATATAATTCGTAAGCACAATGTTTCTTTTCATAGTTATTCTGACAACAATTTATTTGTTTAATAATTTAAAATCCTATTGATCACTTTTAGAGCACAGAAAGGTCTAGCCCCTAGTTACATTTCCGACCTTTTAACTAGTTATGAGCCAGAACGCAACCTCAGATCCTCAGGACAGGCCCTTTTGCTGGTTCCACAATCCTGGCTGAAGACAAAATGAGACTGTACTTTCTCTTTTAGTGCACCTGTACTTTAGAACAGCCTACCTGAGAAATTAGACTATATCTTTTACATCTTTGAAATCCCTTCTAAAAACACACTTTTATAATCAGGCATTTATGTGTATTTACACAATAGTTCTTGTTTGTTTGTACAATACAAATAAAGTTATATATATGTTCAACCAAAAAGTAATGTTACCTTCCCAGATTCCAATATTTCAGTAAATTTCTTTTGAAGACTGAAAAGTAAAAAAAAAAAAAAACTTTTTTTTTCATCTTTTGGACATGCTGGTTCTTCACAGATGGCCTGACTAGTCAGCCACAGTGTTTCAGGCTGCAGATACGTATGTCAGAATGTAGTGGGCAGCACTGGAGCTCCTCAGGGAACTGTCCTGTCTCCTTTCCAGTTCTCCCTCTACACCTCTGAGCTCAGATAAGACTCTCGGATTACTGCTACTGTGGAGTTTCAGGGACCAAAAGGCTGAATACAGAGGCGCTGTGGACAGGTTTGTCAAGTGCTGTGGGCTGAGCCACCTGCGGCTCTAGATCACTTAGAAAAGGAGTTAGGGGTGGACTTCAGGAGACAGTACAGCACCTCCAGGTACAGATGTAGAGACTGCAAATACCTGGGAGTCTGCATGGAATATCTTCTGGAAGGAGCCCTTCCTCTCAGTGACCTTCAGTCTCAACAACTCCTCTCAAGCTGCTGGACACTGACACAGACTCTACACACAGGCCCGGTTTATTATCATGGACTGTCACCATGTACCTCTAACTCAATCCAGTGCTGTAACTCCTATTAATGTTATTTTCATCATATCTTCTACTTTCTGATGCACGCCTTATACGGCTCATGCATTTTTCCATTTAGACTCAATATTTGTAACATTTGACGAACATCAATTGACGAATATAATTGATTATTGAAAAAGAAACATATGAGAAGTGAGAAGTGGATGGGAATGGTAAAGCAAGATGAGGGTTGCAATGTTGGGTAGACAAAAAAAGTCTCCCTCTCTTTTTCTCTTTTTGTCATGTTATATCTGTCATGCGTGATATGTACCGGTCTTGATGTTGGGAAGGCATGTAATCGATCATGTAATGATCAAATAATTTATAATTCCCCTCATATGCATTAAAGTAATGCGCCTAAATAAAAATCTAAAAGTGTCAAAAGTGCTGATATTTGTGTAAAATTTTAGGGGGTAAAAGTAAAACATTGTCAGAAAAATTTGTGCAGATACCAGAAAAAAAGTACAGTTTCAAAGTATTTGTACTTTGTTACTTCCATCTTCTGCCATTCTGGGGCACTGTGGAAACATGGTGGTTCAACATGGTGGCTTCCAAGCCGCTCCCACTGCAGATAAAAATAGCTCATTCTAAGGTAATGAAAACATGACAGTTCTTATTTTCAGGTAATTATACTGAAAACATACCTTTGCATTTTATATTAAATTTATTCCAATAGATCCTCCTGAATGTAACTCACTGCACCTTTAAACATCTGGGACATTTTTTGTCTCCTCGTGTTTAAATTTGCAGACATTCATAATGTTAAATTTTTTTTTCTCCAGCCTCATTAATTTTGGACTGTCAGCCATGGAGGTCTTTAGTGTCTCACTTAAGCTAACTTAATAGTAATCAGAGAGTGGGGAGAGCATTCACGTCTTCACAAAGTGCAGGGATTTAAACCAGAAAACACTCACATTGTACCAAGGGGAATGAAGCAGTGCAACAGTTTTGTTCTGCCCATTGCACAATCCCATCCAGCTTAAAACATGAGCAGGCTACTCATGCTCCACACATTTCTTCTCTTTACATTACTCATTCAAATGTGCTCATCTGTTCTGTAATATGAGAATTTGCAGACCTTTCTAGGCTCTTTATGTTGACTTTAATGATGGTGCTGGCAGGTTGATTTCAAACAAACAATATTAAGATTGCGTTTCCCATTGAGCATTCATCCCAGGCTAGTCATTTCTATGTATTTTTCTGTTTTCATTTGTTCTATCGGATAAGCAATGGCGAACACTCATGAATACAATAACAAATGCTTTGCCAGTCAAATGCTGATTGAAAGTGTATTCATTGTATTAAATTCCAGTTCAGTAATACAAAAACATGAATAAATAAAAGTTAGACAACCTCGGCTTGAGATTCTATTCTCAAATTAGGATGAGCATGTTTTTTTATTTACTCTGTTGTAATATAAGGCTTTATTAAATGGCAGCGAAGAATTATTTCAGCATAAATACTCCCCGGTTGCTTTTTAGAATAACACAGCATCTCACTAACTGCTTCTCAGGGACCATGGAGTAGTTTAAATCTTGGACTATTTAAAACACAGGCACATTGGAAGCTGGCTGGAGCTAGATAGTTGGAGGATATTTTCCAAATCCTAAGCAATGACAGGGAGAGAGAATAAAACTGAGATGGAGAGAGAACACTGATCTTGAAGATGATTATGCCAACTAGCCAAACATGGGCCCCTAATTAAAAAAAAGCTAATTTATTTTATTACACCAAATGCAATATTGGTAATCTGCGCTGTAATAACTTCTTTTAAAGCCCCATATCCCAAGTCATCTTATTATTTCAAGCTACAACTTGTATCGTGTGCAACATCTAGTCCAAATTCTAAAATAAACTGTATAAAAAGTCCAGTGAGATAAGTAACCATAGGAAAAAAGCAGCTTTTACTTCATCAACAGAACTTTTTGATCACAAGAACCCTGCAAAGAAATGGCCCGGGCTTTAATCATGTTCCCAAGGTTATTAAATATTTAGAATTGCCAGATGAAACGGCTTTTAACCTCAACCTGAAGTGCACTGACAACGCTTGTGGCTCTGACAGCAAAACAAATGCCTGTTCACAAGGTCATGATGAAACCACACACTCATTTCCCCCCCAACACCACCACAAATTCCACACAAGCTGGATGCCATGCATGGACGATTGCAGATGTGTCGACAACTAATAGGTCAGCATCAAGTGAACAAATCATCAAATAAGTGTACATAGGACAGATGGGGTTCCACTGACATAAAATGCAGTTTAACCAGTGTTGTTAAATAATGTATTCTGCCCCATGAAGATGACATTAAGTTTACTGGCCATGTTTTTTTATTTCCTCCGGAGGTTACGGTATGGTTAAGCTAGTGCAATGTCCCATTTCTTGTTTTTAATACAGTGTGAACTTGCATTCATCAAACTTGACCTTGTATGTGTTTTCCTCCAACAAAATACATCCGGCATGTTTTAAGGTGAAATGCCACAATTATAAAACTACCATACCAACAGAATTCCAACCCTGTCTCCTATAAACTATGATTAATTTGGAGAGAAACATAATGTCACATTCTGTTACTCATTTTGAGTTAATGTTACTCATTAACATAATTAACAATTTTAATGAACATATATGCCAAGTCGTGAAATGTTTGTACTGAAATTAACAGGAAAAGGTTAACTGACTGTGTGTTTCATTAGTTTTCCCCACAATATCTGCTCTTGTCATACAATATTAGCTTGTAGCAGCTAAAGCATGAAGTGTTTTTTTAGGTACAGGTATATACAGGGCACTGAAGCCCCTTGGTTAAGGATTGGGAAAGTGGTATTGATTGCATATGCTTTGTGAAAAGAAAAAGTTAACAGTGATTTGAAGCAGCATATGTTTACTTTTTTTATCATTTAAACCTGCAATACCTGATTTATTTGCCACTTCAGGTGTTGAACATAGCTGTTTTGCGGAATCAGTTGCCTGCTACGCCTGTGATGCATTGTCAATAAAAGCGTATTGATTATCAAAACTATGATATTTCCCTAACCAAAGTTACCTTGACCAAAGTCAAAGTCTCCAGTGTCAAAGTCCTTTGTACACCCACCATCCACTGCCCCCAGCTCTCTACAACTACAAAAATGACGTTCTTCTGTGACTAGAGAAGCAGTGTATACTGTATGAACACAGCATGAAGCATGACTTCAACAGGCACAGTGCCTGTTTCTCTACAGATAATAGAAAAACAATTCAAATGAATTAATCAGCAAAGGCTCAAGCTATTCCAAGCTTTCCAGGGTGTAGGAAAGGAATCTTAACCCCTAAGAATACAAAACATTAAATTTATTCCAAAAATCTTCAGTGTTCTTACATAATCAGCTCCAGAAAGCATAAATTATTTTAGGAAGTAGTATCTATGCCTAAGGAGACATCCCTTTTCAAATGTCTACCGGAAAAGATAAACAGGGGGTCTTTCTGTTCAAGCTAAGATAGAGGCAAAATAGAGGGTCATTAAAGGATAGAACCTGGAAGGATTATTTTCCCACTCACCTCACATGGGGTTAGCATGAGGACAAATCCAGCAGGGCATTGTGAGTTAATGGACAGGGAAGTCACCGTGAGTTCTTTTGCATATCTTTAACTCATGTGAGCCTGAAACTTTGAGGCAAGAGATGAATTAAACATTTACCAAAAGGGATTTGCAAGTTTAAATCAGATAAAATACTTAAGAGATGTATGGGAGGCTGTTTTGATGTGGAGCGTAGCTGAGTGTCCTCTGACAACACACATGCTGTTATAATTAATGCTAAATAATTAATGTCTTAATTTGTCCTGATGCATCATGATGAACTCTTGCTTTCTTTCAATGCTCACTTCACAGCAATCTTTTATTTTTGCTGCCAGTGGGCATGCACAAAACAAGCATTAGGCACCTGCAGCAGGGACAAAAAAATTTAACATATAGCCGCAATATCAACATTAAAATGTAAAGATCTCGGCGGTCAGTCGACCTGTGTTAGATCTCCCACATTGATTACAGTGATGATGTTTGTCACATGTCAAAAAACACGTCTACTCCTTCAGAGACAAAAATTGGGTCTGCTATGAGTAAGATGTTGAATTAACAATCATAGATATAATAAAGTAATATCAATTTCCTGATAAATGGACAGGATAAAATAAGTTTATGCATGCATTTAGATAAACTCCATTTTCTTTATATAACTTAACTTTTAGTGAAGTATAACTGATTGAAATGATAGACAGGAATTAATGGGGGTTTATATTAGCTGACCCAGACAGTTTAAAACAATGACAACAATGTTAAGGTCGAGCTGAGACTTTCTGACACCCTGTCACTGAAAACTTTAACTCTTCTAACTCACAGGAGAATATCACTATTTTTGCTTGCACGGAACATGGAGGCTTCTTGCACACCAAAATGTAACTTTTTGCCTCGAGTCAGGAAAATGAATCATTAGTCATCACCTCTTCCCCTCATTTGGTCAGGTTCACGCCCCCACAGTTGTCATTCATTGTGATGAGCTGTCCACCTTGCCTATGGCATCCTTAATGCAGCTGCAAATGTTGAAGAAGGGAATCTTCAAGAAGAAAAGTAATGCCGGTGTTGCCCCTTGTTCTTGACCTCGCTATTTCTACCACATGTTCAGTGACCTGTTCACCCTGCACCACAGCCACATACACACTGATTATATGTCCAATAAATGTATTATTTTAATGTAAAAAAAAGGAGGTAGATTACAAAATGAAACACATTGCATCTATACAATTTAGCTGATAGAAGTTTTAGCTTTATAAAACCCTTTTCGAGCTATCTAAGTGTGATTTGTGGAAGGGAATTGTTATAAAACTGAATAACAATAAACTAATATTCCCTCTTATGTCAATGTATATCAGGCTACACTAAAATGTAGCCTTATATGGTTTTGGCAGGCCATAAATATAGTAATACATGATGTAATTAAAATTATACATTGCAGTTTAAAAATGCAAAAGTTTGAATTTACTGTACGTTTTTTAGGGTTTTTTTAATCATTTATTTCAACAGGTATAGTGGGATCAAAATCTATTTCAAGAAACAACTGTAAACAAGAAAAGAGTATGAGCATGGACAAAAACACACACATTCACAACAAATTCATAATTTGCATGCATGGAACTGTAGTTACACATTAAAAAGCATAACAAAAGGTATAACATTTTCAAAAGAAATGAGAGTTGTAAGTTAAAATTAGAAAACAAACTATACATACAATATATCTGCTCTCAAGCAGGTTCTGGTCAGCTTGAAAACATATTTAGCAGAAATGCACATGCGTAGGCAACAGGATCATTACAAATGACCAAATCAGTAGGACTGCACTTGCCTGTAGCAAGCCACAGATATGCTAATGTGTTTGTTACAGGAGAAAGGCTGCTATGTATTAATGACTTCATGCCTTACGTGATCTCAACATATAGCGAACATATACAGTTTATGCTGTTTGCTGCACAGTAAGATGTATTTGAAAGGAACATGCCTTGCAGTAACGTGAATTCATGCATTTTGTTGTATGTGTGTTCTCTAAGAGGAATCAAACCCCTTCAGTAGCCTACTGCGTTCTCCCCGCTGAGCATCCTTCCTTATGCAGACCCTTGCTCCCTATTTAATTTTCCTAGCTTCCAACCCTTTGAACCAAGTGTTGGTTCATTCATTAATATTTATTTCCCTTTACATCACTTTGATGGTGGAGCCTTTTAAATGTTTAATTTGGTTCAGAGCCATTAAACAGTAATGCCGGAGACTTAATTCTAATGTACACATTATGGCACAGCGCTGTGCACAGGCTGTGTGGGGATGACCTGTATACTATACTATATACACTATGGTGGCCTTGTTTCCCATTTTCTACATTTTTCAGTTGTTGTCTTATGTAAAGCACTTTGAATTGTTGATGAAATGTGCTATGCTAATAAAATTCCCTTGCCTTGGTGTCTCAAAGTTTACTCCTTCCATAGCACATCTTTCTTCATTCAGCACTTTTTCATTGCAGGTGTTTATCTTTCTTACATTTCCTGGTTAATCACTAACCACAAATCAGTATCGTCGTGTTTATGTGGATTTATTTTCATTAGTCTACTTTGTAAAAAAGACTGAAATCATATTTAGTGATCCCGTTTTGTAGGGTAAAATATTGTCAACATGTTTTGAAATGTATTTTCAAAAAGAAAAACAAAATATTTTTAATATTAAAAACGAAGAAAAGGGGTATTTTGGTAAATATGAGAAATGTGGCTGGAGGGACGTGTCAGTATCGGTGTCAGTGTTTGATTGACAGCAGTTTGCAGGCTGCCACTGTTAAAGTGTAGTAATGAGAGACAAAGTAAACAAACTTGTGCTGTAGCCTACGAGTTACTGTTAGTGGTATTAAAGAATAAGGAGCACACCAGCATCTAACCTGACCAAAGTGACATATGCATCAATGTGCTGCAGCTGAGCAGCTAAGTAGCTATCGAGCCTGCAAACTGATGCCAGCGGTGCAATTTTCCCTGGTTAATTTGTTCAACAAGCTCAGGTGCAGGACAAGACGTCTGTTCATGCTTGTGAGTTAGATAAGAAGGACACTTGAGCAGGAAAACTAATGTGGTTGTGTAAAGTGTGGCTCTTGTGTAACAGGTCTGGCTCAGTGTGACCGTCTGCTCTGTATCCCTTTTAGTCTGTTATTCTTTTCTCAAAGAAAAAAAAACAGGATAGTGATTTACAGAGCAGATATGTATGCTGCAGCAGACAAAAAAGTTATTTAATTTTAGTTAGACTGGAACATCCCTAAATCAAGTGCAGTTTATTTATAGAGCTAAACATCACAGATTTTAAATATTTTCCCACTGACAGTTGGCTTCAGCTGGGTGTCCGGTTGCTAGTAGCAACCACTGCTGGCACAGCTCCATAACGGCTCAACCAGAGAATGTCTAATAAGGAGAGAAGTTCCACTCTCTGTAAACTTCCGGCTTCTGAACTGTTGCAGTTCCACTCTGGCTCCATATGAGGGCGCTCACAGGATGAGTGCAGAATGAATGGCGGTCTATGGAGCTATACCCCTCAAAATCCACTTTTCTCAGGATGTCATTTTTTGTCTAGTAATTTGAATGTTGCATTCGAAAGGGGATGCAAAGAAATTACACATTGCTGGGTGTTAGATTTTTTAGAGTCACTTATTTCCTTTAAAAGTCTTTTAAAATGTCAATGACGTCATACACATCGTACGGCCAGAGATACTGCTTTACGGCAAGCCTCGAGTCATTTTGTGCTTCCGCGCTCGGCACTTCCTTTTCTCTCGAGGCATCGACAACACAGACATAACGATAGGCAGATAAAAGTGCCAGCAACCCAAAAAAAGTTGCTGTGTTAAAAAAAAAGAACTTGGGCGAAAAAATACGCCTTAACATTCTGGTCCCGCTTCGGATGCCACGATGCCATCAAGCGGGATCTCTGGTCGTAATCAGTCCTTCACTGACCAATCAGCGTTCATTAGCAGAATGCTAGCGTGTTATGGGCAACAACAACTCGTCCTGTAAGAAATCGAAAGGACATAAGTACTCGTTCATTCAACTTTCGACCTATAACCCATGTTGAACTTGCAAAAACTACAATCAAATCTGAGATTTCTCAACGACAATCAGGTGAAAGAGACTAATTTAGCCGTCTAGCTCCATCTGCTCCCATTCATTCTGCACTCATGGGCGATCGCCCCCAGTGGAACTCTGGTGGAACTGCAACCAGTATTCGGTACAATGGGACTTAATAGAGAGTGGCCAGGCTCTCCGTAGACGGGCTCTGGCTCAACTGACATTGTTACATCCACCATTTTGTCAGATCTGTGTCCAAGCAAATATTGGCAGGCATCTTTTATCTTCTTGTCAAATGCCCTTTTTGAAACATTATCAGTTGGTACTCTATTCATTATATCTGTTTCCTGATTGTTGATTTGTTATTTAATAGTTGTTCTATGATCAGCTGACTGCTAATCAAGCTAGCCACTTTACTAGCTGCCTGGAGCTGATATGTTGAATTACTGTTGGGATAATGTTAACTGAAATATATTTTATGGACTGTATGTATGTATATGTCTTTCACTGGTGAAGCTTAATTCTTTACACCACTTTTGATCGAACTCTTGTTGATGTAATTGATCTGAACTGAATTGTTTCCTGATTTGTGATCACTATCTCTCACCACCCCAATTTAGCTCCAAAAACAGTTGATTCTACGATTCCCATATGAAGATTAATAGTGTTTTCTGTCATATTTCTTTCTTTTCTTTTGAAAAACTGGATACATTCACCTTTCAGGCCACAATAGCTGACAGGGAGTACTCCGGCAATTCAGTATTACACTTCAATGAAGTTATGGGTCTCACAAAAACACACTGAAACAGCAGAGGATCCTGGCTTTAAGTCACTAGTATGGATCCAGCTCCAGAAAAATGTCCCATGTCTTTCGAACTCCAAGCCCCAAGTTCCCGAGCATAAAATCAGAATCTCAAGCCCAATTTGAGTTAATGCTAAAGACATCATCAACAGGCTTTACAAAGCCCCCTTCAGAGCCACAGAAGACATTATACAATCTGGATGATAACATGATCTTCACCTGTAAAATCTGTGACACGAAATACAATCCACCCACCATCTTTTATAGCATTGTTTATTGTAACGTGAACGGATCAAACTAAACTTATCAGCTCTAACACAAACACATAGACAAAGCTGCCTGAGCTTCTAGTCTGAGTTGTCTTATATCCATGTGTGTTTCTGTGTATCTAGTATGTGTGTAATCCCTCAGGTAATACAATCTGCTTGCTGCCTTTCCTGTTCCCCAATTACCAAAGGTAATTCCCCAGCCCAACACATGTCCTATTACCTCCCTTTTAGCCCTACTCACACTCAGTCCCATGTCCTCTGGTAACAAGTATTTTTCTCTGCCTTGTTCCTTTGTAGTCCACATGACACAGACATCGATTGAGGTCCGCCATTCTGCTATGCTGCTGAGGATACACAAGTACATCACACTTAAAGTGGCACTCCACTTATTTTACATGTCAAGTCCATTTACTAGTCACAGAGAGTATTACACAACCTGTGAAAACAGCTGTATAATGTCTCACGTGGCTATGGAGGACCTTGTAAAAGTCTGAGAAAATGATTCAAGTGACGTCATTTGAATAACCTCAGTTTGAGCTTGGAGAACTTTTGACAGAAAGCCTGCGTCATAAACAGTGTGCGTGGAGTTTGGACCATGTATGTTTTATGACTTGGTTCAAAGGCATCAGCTGGCCTATGAGCTGGAAAGTGTTCAGTAATTGGATACTGGGGCTGATCTGACGGGACAGTAAAATGATGATATAGATCCAGCAAAATCAATAACCTTTTTAATGTGCTTGAATTTTAATAAAACAACATGTCTATTTGGAAAGCTTATTAATGAAATGTTAGAAGCTGGTGTGATAGCTTATGATCATCTGGGCGTGCTGTTCATATGTGGATTTATGGGATGCAGCATCTCATGGTTCAATTTAAAGAGACAGGATGCAGAGTATTTCACATCCTATTTTTACAACGGACTTGCATTTCGGGAGGCAATTATTAAACAAGATTGTGAATATTTTCACAGAAAAGTATCCAACACAATAGTCGATGGAATAAGTACTTGGATCCTTTACTTGAAGGACCAGTGTTTTAGGATTTAGTGGTGGTGTAGTTGCAGATTACAACTCCCTTGCTTCACCCTCCACTTCAAAGCAAGAAGGAGAAACTACAGTGGCGTGAAAAATGTGAACAGCCCTATCTGGTGTTTGGTTTGTTCATTCTAGGCTACTGTAGAAACATGGTGGTTCAACATGGTGGCCTACATGTGAGGTGACCCACAGCTCATTTTTATGTAACATGTAGTTATGCATATTTTATTCCATTTCTACCAATAGATCCTCCTAAGTATTAAACATTGGACCTTTACAGCAACATAATGTATCTTCTACCCTAAATGAATACCTTCAAAATTATTTTGATGCTACACTGACTTGTAATAGGGGGAATAGTGCCTCTGTTATTCCCAATTCTATATACTTATACTATACCCATCTCATACAACTGTTCTCACACTATATGTAACATTGGGGTCAATGCCTGCCAAAACTGGACCCAGGCAAGTGAGCAACGTATCCGGTCTCAGGAGCCACTATGGACATCATGCAGGAAGAGGAAGAGAGAAAAAAAGAGAAAGTGACCGAGCAAAATATACTTAAAGTATGAAAAAGAAAAGTGCTAATCCTGTCAGCATGTGTTTTATTATCATATGTATTACATTATTGTGATTTTATTATTGATGCATTAATTATGTGAGCAGCATTAACGTTGTGGGTGGTCGTTGTGGGGTTAGTTTTAACTACTTTATATACAGATGGGCATGCATTATATTTTATTTGTTGATCATGTATTCTGTATCCAAACTCTGGACATGCAAATTAACTAGAAACTCCAGCTGTCACAAAAATGCAGTGGAGTAAAAGTAGAATATTCCTCTCTGGAATGTGGAGTTGAAGTATAAAGTAGTAGCTATAAGTTTAAGTAAAAAAGCACCTTAATATTGTATTAAGTGGGGCGCACGGTAACTCACCTGGTAGAGCACGTGCCCCATGTGAGTCCTTACTGCAGCGTTGTGGTTTTGATTCCAACCTGCGGCCCTTTGCTGCATGTCGTGTCTTGTCTTGTCTTGTTTTGTGTCCAGTGGCAGATGGTACAGCTGTGCAACATCTCACAGGTAACTGACACTGCTACAAAATGACACTCAAGGATGTCCCATTTGTCACATACATGATGAGTTGATTCTTCCAATCCTCACATATCAACCGTTGTGTTGCGTGGGAGGAGCAAAAGAACAATAAGAGATTGTATAAAAGAGGATTTGAGAAGAACTCAAACACATTGAAGTAGTCACTTGAGAAGAGGTTGGCATCCTCATAGCTACACAACACAGTGTGTTCATGTGTGTATATTTACCAGCCAAAATTCTTTGTTAGTAGACCTTTTAAACCCACAGGTACACACCAAGGTTGAAGCAGTCAGTGCCCCCATGGTTTCAATGAGGAATGCTAATAATACTTTAGCTCCTATGAGGTGCTCCAGTCATAAAAAAGCCAGGCAATATGCAAAATGTCACAGTACAATATTGTATTAGCAGTTATACTGACAGGTATGAGAAAATGTGCACATCTATCCACATTATGAATGCTTCTAATATCTCGTACTTTTAATTCTGACAGTGTTTTACATTAATATTCGAATATGAAATAATATTTTTTATATATTAAGCAATAGAATAGGAAATTATACCCACCATGGCTAAATGCATTGATCTTATAAAACAATGGGATTGTGCACTTTAAGCTGCACTGAGAAGCTGCTTCATCACTATTATTGCATTGTATAAAAATCTAAGAAGAGCAAATTATGACATGTATACATACATGTTGGTCATACAGTATAATTAAACAAAGAAGCAGCTGGTCTGAGATAGGAGCAAATTGCTTTTTTAACAACATTATAATGCTTATACATTATTGTTCGCAGTGCTGGCTTACCACCATGTTACCTGCATAAGCCATAATATTGTCATTTCTAGACTTTTCTTCATAAACTTCAGCAAAGCAACAAATAAAATGTAACTAAATCAAATTATATTTAGCCAAAAATATAACCAAAAATACATATAGCCACCCTAAACTCCCTAAAACAAGGGAAAGGAGGATGGAAGAAGCTGGCCTTATAAACTAGTACAACCTAGCCTGGAAGCAACCCTGGTCAGTGAATAAGCGGCGCTGTGTTTCTACCTTCAAATAAACACTAAAATAATGAAACATGATTGGTGGTTAGATATCATCATTTACACTGACTATGCTCTGTTTTTCAGAAAAGATGCTGAAGAGAGGCAAATGAAATGGATGATAGCATCCTTAAAACTGACTTCATCGTGATAATTAAGATGTCGAGCTTTCCGCGTGTGTGTGTGTGTGTGTGTGTGTGTGTGTGTGTGTGTGTGTGTGTGTGTGTGTGTGTGTGTGTGTGTGTATGAGTGTGTGTGGTCATGCTCAGATCTGTGAGACACGCATTATCTCCCAGCTGTTAAAAACCTGTACCCGTTTTAAAATGGGATGAAAAACAATTATTTGAGCTGTTGGAGTAAATAAAGTAGAAAGGGCTCCTGAGTGTTAGATGTGAAGTTTGTGTGCGTGTGTGTGTGTCCGTCACTTCATTAATGAGCACCTTCCAGGCAGGTTGCTGTGATGAGGACTGGTGCTCTCCTTTCCACAGAGATGAGAAATGATGGTGGCAGCCCAAAGTCTAATTATAAAGTGAGCCTAACAAACCAGCCGTTCATATGTCTCTCACAGCGTAATGCCTCTAAGGAGAATAGACCTGGATTTTCCCTTTTCATTCGTTTTGCTTCCTCAGGAAGGTGATGGTTGCTTTTTCTTGTGCCTCCTCTTCCTCCTCCTCTTCCACCTCCACCTACACCTACACAATGGCCGCTCTCTTCGATTCAACTCCCCCAGTGTCTTCTTTTCCAAGAAGTAATGACATGGCCAACAGGGTTGTCATGGTTATTAAACTGTAGCAACAAGACTTTGAGATGCTGTTGGATCTATTCTTTAAAATGCATGTGGGTGGATGTTTGTTCATTGCGTAGTAATGAAGTACTGAATGTTCCTTCAGACTCCCACCTAGAGTAAAAGTTCTCAGGACGGCACATCACATGCACTTTGTTGGGAGCACCTTACCATGAACTGACTGTGGCCCCCCAAAGTTCAGGACTCGCCAAGGGGTCCAAAGATTAATTGAAGGGGTCACAACATGATTAAAATCCTTAAAATAAAATAATCTGAGGAGTAAAAACCACCCTTTCCTTCAACAGCTCAAAACAAAAGGCCATAGCATGTGATGAGGCATAGTAGACTACAGAATAGTCACAACTATGACCCAGCTGCAGTTAAGAAAACAAGACTAGCAGTGTATCCCAATTACATACTACAGTGCATACTAACTATATTCAGTATATACTATACAATAACCTTCGTGTATACCGGTTTTGCAAAAAATCAACATACTTAACTGATGGATGCAAAAAGAATATCCTGCGATTGGTGCATTGTGCAAAGGCAATCAAACTAAGACAAACTAAGACAGAGTGCTACTGCCAATTAGACTTAACAAAGTCACAGCAAAATGTTTTTTCCAAAAATTCTATGGTTATTTTTTTGTCTTCTGTGGGGCTCCTGGAACTGTGTCATTACCATCCACAATTTTGATTTGTTCTCCAGCTGTGATAAACTCTTTGTTTGATAGACAATAGTGTCAATCAACAGCAGACTCAAAAAATTAAGGTTTGTATAGTTTCAATACTGACTTTGAGTATACTTTGTTTTGGCAGTTTTCCAATGTGAACACTCTACATGCAGTACTCAAAACCTGCTTGAGTGAAATGCTAACATCAGCATGCTAGCACACTCACAGTGACAACGCCAACATGCTGTTGTTAAGTAGATATCATGCCATTTTACTATAGCCTGTTAGCATGTTAACACAAAGTACAGCTGAGGCTGATGGGAAGGTCATCGGTTATGCAGGTATTTGGTCATAACCTGACATACTGGACAGTTTAATTCATTTGACCTGATGATGGGGCTGATGTAGAAGTTGAGGGATCACCAAAGTTACTTGAATTCTTTCTGAGGGCAACATGAATGTCTGCACCAAATGCTGTGGAAACCCATTTGACAGTGGTGGAGACATTTCACTCCAAGCTACAAATGTAAACCTCATGGTGGCGCTAGAAGAGAAGTCAAAAGATCATTAAAGTCATTAAGATTCAGTACATCCAATAGTTGTTCAGATATTTCAGTCGAGACCAAAGTAGTGGACCGATCGACGGACCGACCATGCCATTCTCGATCTCTGCTGCCAAGGCCAAAATGTCATGAGATTCAGAAACAGCCCCGAAAGTCAGTCAATCAAGAAACCATTTCTCACATTTCCACGGCTGTGTATGAGTGCAGCCGACTCCTTATATAAGACGAAGAGGCAAAGCAAGCAGATGAGAAACAGTTGGAAAGGGTTGCAGTGCGGCATGAAAAATCAGCAGCTGCAACTCCTCCTTCACCTTGGTGAAATTAGATCAGAAGGTTCTTTGATATTTCAGCATGTATGCACTGCCGGATTCTTGAAGGGAAAGAACATTATACAGCGATTTGTTTTGAGGGCTCAACAATGTAGATTTCATACATTAACGGGTCATTTTGCCCACATGATTCCATTGTTCAGTGTGGATTATGAAACTGCTAATAATTCCCATAATGAGCAGAATTTCTTCCCTAATCTCCAGTGAACTCAGGATAACAGTAAAGAATGCCCTCGTAGGTATTACTGCCATAATGATATGTACAATGGTGGACAATTAGCTGTGCAATAATGATTATTATACAGTGGGTGGTTTCAGCCAAGCAATCTGATGCCATAAATCTTAATTTGTTTAATGCCTGAAGTAAACCCACACTCAATACTGATTAGGCCTAAATTTAATTCTTCACCCAAGGTGCTATACAACAGAGAAGTGATTTAAATGGAAATTTGCTTATTCCATTTTAAGCACTTGCATGAGGCTGGTGATTAGAATTTAATTTCAAAGTTACGAGGTATCTAACAAAAGGCTGCAAGTGTAGCTCAGCCAATCAGAAACGGAGCTGGAACCAAATATTTGTTGGTTTTACACTATAATTACAAAAATAAGTCCATGTAAAAGTGGGTATTTGTACAGAACCAAAATTAACTGCTTTTACAGAATAAATTATTCACCCTTGAATTTAACAGCAAGAAAGACGTATGTTTGATACACTTGGGGAGCGCTCGGCCAAGGTCACAATCAAACTCTAAAAAGTGAGCATCCAAGGCCTACTCTCCAATTATAGAATCAAATACCAAGAGAGAGGCATCCACAAACTAAACTCAATATCCAGACTAAAATGAAAAGGTTTTTGTTGTATCAAGATAGTTATAATATGAGCTTGAAAGGCAAAAGGCAACATAAGAATCAGATATAGAAACTATAACTCAGACATTGAAAGATATTGAGTTCCCACAAATTCCTAGGCGACTGCTGCTCTGCTTCCAAGATGATTTTATTATATATTTTCCTCTCTCTGTACTCGAGAGCTTTTGTGCAGATGATATTGAAAGCAGCACAGCTCCTGTGTAACCACACTGCCCCCTATCGATAAAAAACTACAACATCACAATTGGGTGCTTCCCTGCCTGTTGCCAAAAAACAAGTGACCAGAACCTGGACGTTTCCTGTGCTAAACCGTTCCCTGTCGCAGTATGTTTCTAGTAAGTGTCTATTCAACATTTACCCTCCAGAAAAGAAAATGTGACACTTGTTCAGCTCTGTGAGAAGGAGAACGTGAGTGCTCATTAGAGGGAATAAGACAGGAATATATGCAAGGGCATGCAGAGCACACTACAGGCTATGAGTAGCATGACATGAGACTGCTTATTTTAGTTTTATGTAATGACGATTCGATATAAAAGAGTGCAAATGTTTGGTTTTATAGCCACCAAAGGGAGGACTCTATTTTTTTCAGAAAATCCACATAGGTAAACAAAACCTAAACCATCTATCATTCAAGATTGGAAGCACTATTTCCAATTTAATTGAAAAAGCTGAAATGTAATAACACCATGGAACATTTGCAAATGTTGCTGCTCCCCCCTTTCTTTTGCTCTTTGATGTACTTTTCTTGTGAGCAGCAGTCAAATTAATAATCACCAAAAAAAGGGGGGCAAGAATCCCAACTGATGACTTGCCTGTTTTGTGCTGAGATTTAAATTTGTTTTAAGTCCCTGTTGCTCGAGATTTAATAAGACATGAGAATTGGTGATGTAACCTTACACTGTTTTATCTCCATCCATTATGCCACATCAGACACACTGACTGTACAAAGTAATAGGACAACCTGCCACTTTTCCATTAAACAGACCATGAAATTGATTGAGCCGGCGTCAATGTTATTATCTCGATGTTTTCCACCTTCAGCGTACAACCTTTAATAATGACATGAAGGCAGGGAGAAAGGAGCACCGTGTTTTTTTACTATTCAGACACACTGCTCTCCCTGCTCCCACGTCTTCACCACTTTCTTTCTTCTCTAACCCTAACGATGTGAAGTCTACCCCCTCTGGAAATTCTCCACGAAAGCTTTTCAAGAAAGGCAGGGGTGAAATCTGGCATCTGAGAGCCAACCACAGCAGGGTGCTTCAGAGGAGGAACAAAGAAAAAAGGGAAATTCTTTTTTTTTAAAATGAGCAACAAATGGGTGTGAAGTTCAACATTTCATCTTCCTATCAAAGGACAATGAAGAAAATGAAGAATAAGACATGACTTGGGTTAAGGGAAGCTGCTGGACGGTCAGCACCCACGTGTCTCAACGTCTATGATCTGGCCTCTGTCTCCCTCCAGTGGTGGGTAGTAGATCCAACAATCTTTAAACTATTTATGCTAATGATCATAGCTGGGAGGAAGGAAGACTATCTACCTCTAATGATTTTAGTAGCGTTTTGATGGCCAACTTCCAGTCACTCGTCTTGTATATGCACTATAAGGGGTTGATGGATAAGTGTAGAATACACAGTCAGGTCTGTTGGCCAGGAACCATCTGCTAATCGACTTAAATGGTTTTACTGTATTTCTACAACAGATGCCTTACAGCAGAACAGGAAGGTTTAATATTTTAAAATATTACGTATACGTTGCTGAAAAAAACATCATGGGCTCTGGGCTCATAGGCAAAAAAATGTTATTTAACACCTGTGTAGTTTCTTTTGGATACAACTGTTTATTCCATTCTGTCAGTTGTGAAAACTGCTCAATAAGCACTCATTAATTAGGTTTAAAGACCTGACATCTAATTTAAAAATGGGCTAAATTTGGTCTTGACTACAAGGTTGACATATGAGTAATCCACAATATCAAAACATGTAAGAATAAAAAAAAATTAAATTAAAAGTCCAGTGTGTAACATTTCATAGAAATGTTTTCATTAGTGTATCACCTGGATAGGCCATTTTATCCACAGACACTGCGGGTCACCTTCCATTGAGGCCGCTATGTTGAGCCGCCATGTTTCTACAGTAGCCCAGAGCAGATAAAACTAACACTGGTTCTACAGATATGGCCTTTTGTGTTTTTCATGCATTTCTTGGACACCATAGTTTCATTCTTCAAAAAGGAGGGTAAAGAGAGAGAGAGCTGTAATCTGTAACTCCACCACTAGATGGCACTAAATCCTATACACTGGTCCTTTAAATGAAAATCTGATTAATATATGAAAACAATTGGTAGTTGTAGCCCTAATTGATTTTGTTCAATGGAATACTGATTTTGGCAAAGCAACTGAAAGACATAAGTCACTCTGTACTTTAAAATAACCCTGTACACTTGGTTGCAAAACACTGCAAATGATTTTTGCTTCTCTATTACTTTAGCATAATGAGGTTACAGAAGAGAAGACTCCCATGCACCGACCTTTCGCTTGCAAGAAGGTGTTAGTTAAATTATGTTTTAGCTCTATAACCTTCGCAGGGGTTAATTGTATTGCAGGTGAGATGTCATGTTAACTAGACACAAAAGATGCTTTTTAACAGCTGAAATAAAATTGGAAAAGCTCTGACCTGATGATGAATATAAATTAAACATTAAGGGATCACCAAAGTTATTACAATTCATCCAGGAGGGTCATGAACGAGTGGACCAAATTTCATGGTAATGCATCCAATAGTTGTTAAGACATTTCAGTCTTCCCCACAGTAGTAGCCAGACAAACAGGCCGACATTACCATCCTTTGTGCCACACTGCTGCTGCTAAAAATCTATTTTTAAAACATAGATTTGGTACACTGGCAATATAAAACTACAGTAGGATGTGATCCAAGAACATGGGATGAAGGCTTTCTCTTTCTCTGTAGTTATTTATGGGTATCTGTACCATGAGTAGCATAATCAGAACATTATGTTCAAACTGTGAATTCCTGAAAAAGTGAACAGCCCTCTGTGGACTGTATGCACACACGTACGTAAGTTTAGCTAAGCCAATGCAGAGGCGACAATGCTCAAGAGGGGCCTCAAAAGATAAAAAGAAAAGAAAAACCATTTCAGTTGGCCCGACAGGCAGTGATCAAAGTCAGAGATCAGATGTGACTCTGAGAACATAATGTGCTCAGCCAAGTGCACAAAGCCTTCCTGACAGGACAAAGTTGGTTCAGGGTTGACATTGATTTACAGAGTGGTGCTGAGCATTCTTCGGCTACGGGGGTAGAGGGGAGACACAGGGGGTCTGCAGACACATTGTAAATTCTTGTAAAAGTGATCAGAGCAGACTGTGTTCAAACCATCACTGAGATATCAAGCTAAACATGTAGAGTCTCCTTCTCTGTTCATACTTAGGATCCAAGAAGTTGAAGCCAGTGTTTCCCCAAGGCTCTGTGAGTGTTTTAATCTCTTCTACAAGCAGTCCGGCTTGGCTCCCTTGTGAATATACTGTAGCACTGTACCTGATTATATATGTATTATTCCTTTTGGGTAATTCATGCTTAATGTTTTATCTTTTTTTCCCAACTTTGCATGTGTGAATTTTTTGACTGGATTTCTCATTACCATTTCATACAATAAGACAAAATGTGCTTAAGGAAATATTTATGCACCATGTTATCTCTTTGGAAAAAAGTTGATCATAATTATGGATTCAACTATTTAACAACTATTCAATTGTTAAATGTTAAACCAACTTAATTTATATTAAATATTTCAGATTTAGTAAAATGTTCAAACATTATCACTGAAAATGTCTTACTTAATCTGACAAGTCAAGAAGAGCCTCCAAAGTAAGTACAATGATAAAGAGAAATGTTAAGCTTTGTCCAGCAGGTATTTCATATTTCTACTAAATGCCAAACCAGATTAATTAACAAACTTAGAACTTGACCAAAATAAAATAATAGCTGGATTCAAGGTCCCCTTATGATGTTTTTACCTGTCCAACTCCCTATTAGTCAGCAAATTGAGTTATAATTGGAATAATAATAATAATAATAATATTAATAATGATCATATTGAATTATTGTGTTCTGTGAATTATAAAAATTAGGTTTTGCTAACCTGTCTCCTGATCAGTGTTGATTCTGATTTGATTTACAAAACACATCAATCCAACATGGCCCCAAAGTGTTAACACTATTGACAGATGTGCAGGGTAAAGATCCCTTAAAGGATAATGTGAAACAAGTCTGGTGGCATTCTACGTTTTTCTTATTGACAACGAATCCCATGAAAAGACCAAAAGGAGAAATGATCTACTAACATAACACTATTGTCTGTGTATAAGTCTTATATGGCTTATTACACATATACACATCAATGAGCCGCACTGTTGCACTGACATGTTACTTCATTAACCTGAAACATGGGCACATACATATCCTGCTGTGTGTAAAATATTCACCAACACATCTAATCTGTGGCTGTAAATAGTCCACAACAAATTCACTGTTTACACCTGTTAGAGTAACATGTGCTAACAACAGTTCCCAGCTTTTGTAGGAAGTTCCTGAGCACTTGCACGTTGTTGGTTTTAGTCTTTTAATGGGATTTGTTGACAGTTAAAAAAAATATTGAATATTGCCAACTTTATCCTTTAATTGACAGGTATATTAGCTGCTGTTTTTGTTTTTTCCACTCTAAGCACTGCATAATGCCATTAGTGTATTCTTTTTTTAGCCTGGCTCCTATGGGATTTAGCAGTGTTATTGCCATGCCCTTTCTCTCATAATTATACAAAACCACCCTAAAAAACAACCTCACCCAAGTGATACAGATGTTGCTACTGTGTACCAACAGGGTGCAGGTAAACACTCAAAACCCTGAATAGCAACAGTTTTCCACACAGTCATATTCCCACTGCTAACTGGAGAGTGGTGAAATGTAAACAAACACGCCACCACGCAAACGTCTAAAATGTCTGATCAGCAAGAATTCTGTATGATACAGTTCAGACCGTAGAGGACGGAGATGAAGAGAGACAGGAGGATAAAGAGAAGGAGAGTTACTGTATGTGTAGAGTTCAAGCCCTAGAATAATTATGTGAAAATAACACAAAAAAAAACAACTCCCACAGAACAAACAAGATGTGTAAGTCAAACACAACCTGCCTTGATAGAGTACAACCACTGTGTTCCCACTGCTTGTTACACTCTGTCAACATGCAGATATGCCGTTCACTCTGACCATCTTTCCTTAACAGCATTCCAGTTGTGACCTCGGCTCAGACACATTGGTCAACTTTGTATTTTTATCAGTCAGCTGTGTGAGCTGACAGAGTGTAGAAAGTAAACATTTTCCACCCGCAGCTGACGTCTGTTGACTGGTGTTCGGTAACGTTTGTTGACTGTATGGAGAGAGAAAGTCCAGCACGTCTGAAAGTTAATTTCTGAGGTTTCCTGACAGCACAGGGAAAATCTGTATTTTTTTTTTTCCTTCTGTCGTTATGTGTGCTGTTTCATTTTCCAAGCATTTGCACCAGAAATGCAACGTCTATGTCCACCAAGCTGTCCGATCCCTAAAGGCCAATCAGTAAAAAGTGGCATGGAGCAATCCATTACCTACTGCTGACCTCCATTGCAGGGACAGAAACACTGACAGGTCTCTGGCACAGCGTAAAGGGCTGTAATGGACATAAATAATACATTCATATTTCAACAATAACAATGAGTATGCTAGCCAATTAGAGCAAAGATCTAACATTGACATTAACATGAATTAATACTTAAGAGGTTATCATACCACCGGGCTATTAGGTTACTGCCACACTGTAGGTTGTGAGTATTTAAACAGTGCTCACACCATGAGGTGTTTAAGGTTTAGTCATGCTTAAAGTTTGATTATTTTGCGTTTTTTAAACAACCACAGGAACCAGAAAGACAAGAGTCAGGGGCTCCATGGAAGCTCAACTGTAAATGAATGTAACTTTCTATAATATGAGCTGTCCATAAATGTTCTACACCATATCAGTTAAATTTTAGGTTGTTTGAGGGTGTTTGCATCCATACTAGGGAGATTTAATTGATACCAGTGTCTACTAATACTAATACTAATACTCATACTCAGGCGTGAAAAATTTCCACTTTTTAATTTGGAACCAGTTCTAGATTTCCATCCCTAATCCATACAGGGTGAATGTGAAAAACATGTGATCTCAAATATGATATACCTAAAGCTAAAGCAACTAAAAAGTGGAATATGCTTGAGTAAGCACATCAGTCACCTGACTTCAATCCCACTGATTCACTTACTGAAGACCAGACTAAGGCTAAAAAAAACGCCTGAAACCTGCAAACAGTCATTGTCTGCAAATATGATAACTTCATGTGTGTGTTTCTATACTAACAATACTATAGATAGGGCTAAAATCCATCTCATCTGATGTAAATGCAGACACCCTCAAACATACACCAATGTGCTATAGCAAAGGCCAACACCGCAAATAAACATGTCACTATTGTAATACTAACAGCCTGCTTTGTGTATTGGTCATTTTGTGCTCTAGAATAGTATTTGTAGCACCTTAAACTCAAGTTTCTAGTCAAATAACTTAAACTACAGTACATTTTATTACAGTAAATTGATCATATCACTGCCATTTCTGTTCTTTGTTCATCCTCTCCTTTCTACAAGGAGGTCAGAGGTCAAGGCGCCCCACTTCTATAGATCTTTAGACTACCTCAAAGTCATTTCAGAAGGGTGCAGATAAAGTAGTGATTCACTTAAGGAGGTGTGCTTGCCTTCTCTGGTTTTCTAAAAAAAGAAGAGAAAACCCACTCACCCTACAAACAAAGAAGCACTTACGTTCAGAAACCTTACAGACTAAATGGGAGCTCATAGGTTAACTGTCACAAAATAACATTGCAAATAACCATCACTAGTGAGAGGATCATATGAAATGCTTGTTGGCATTGAGTGCTCTCTGGTTTTCAGTGGTTAAGCCCAGAATAGTTAATAAATACAGAAATAATATCTATCTAAGTATTTAAATGAATATCTGTCAGGATATTTGACATTAATCCATCACTTGTTTTAAAAAGTCTGATATAATGTATTGGTTTGATACATGAAAACAGAATAAAACTGGGTAAAAGTGACTATTTACAAGAGTCGAGACTACAATCACTAGTTGTTTTTTGTCCATGAATTCCTAAAACCAAGTGTGCAAACAGATTTTGGGGAGGAAAAGGGAAAATAAGCCACTGTATTCAAAAACAAAAATGCCATTGAGCAATACTGAGTAAGGATTGCAACATTCTCCAGTGCTGCAATCTCTGCCCTGGTATTTGGTTTGTTATTCTGAAGGTGGTGAAAGTTTGAGGTTTAGTTTCATTATCAGTTGAGATGGCATTGAATTTAACTGCAACACCCTTGACACCCATATTAAAAACTTGGAGCTGCAGGTCACCATGCTACAGGAAAAACAACCGGTTTTGTTGGGACTGTGGTGTCCTGAAAACAGTTTGTTGGGCTCAGATCTACATGGTCACACTCAACTTTCACCAGGCAACACCGTAGGTTACTTTGTCAGTCCAAGCCCCCAGGAAGAGCGCCAGGATTTGAAGCCAGTTTGACACAGTGGCCAAACCATTACAACAACGGCGTCAGTCACATGTTGCACACTGGCCCAAAAAACACATTTTCATACGCTTACAATGTGAAATAAGCAGCTGTAAATGGTGGATAATTTCTTGGGCTTCACAACCCCAGCAAACTGACTAATACCAGAATTTGATCCATTCAATCCGATAACATTTGGAAAGTCTACAAGAGCAACATGATTGAATAATTATATCTCTATTCAAGTTAGCGGAGGGCTGAATCAACAGTTAGCCAGCCCTGCCAGTGGAGATCTCTGGTATGCATTCATCTGGGGAATTGTTTTACAATAGAAAGTGACACTGCGCCACTGGGAAGCTTTTATAGGAATGAAAGAATGGTCAGCCTAAGGCACGGCTGTTTATCTGTGCAATGCGTGAAACCAAACGCTAATCCTGAGCTGGAATAGGGCTACTACCTAGCCCCAGATTTTCCATGTATCAATTACGTAATCAATTATGTAATTATTTTAAATAATACATATAAAACTAATTCTGACATGGTTGTCCAGATTAGATAAACATGCAGGACCTGCACTAAAGCCCCTATCCTTTCAGTTTATATTGTTCTTTGGTGGTCCATTAAGTATAACCAAACAAAATAGTAATTTATCAAAAGACTAACAAATTTCTACGCTCCAATATAAATGTGTTTTTATTTAATAGATTTTAAATAGACTTTAAGAGACAGCTAGATTTTAAAAGTATTCAACTGAAAAAATTGCACCCTACTCTAAACTGGGCCACAATTTACTAAATGCACATCCTGTTGTTTGGAAGAAGACTTGAAACTAGAGATTGAGGCCATAAACTCATTATGAAAATGTTCACTGAGCTAGTAAATCATGTCAGAAGTCATTCATACATAGTTTTATATATGAAATAGTTAAGGAAAATAACAACCCCCAACCCCCCCAAAACCAAACAAATCAGATCATTAGGCCTACCTGTCCATCAGTTCTCGCCATCCTTGAAAAAGCCACACCACTGTTCACTCTGGTTTGACCTGTTGCTTCATCCAAACTTTTGATTTGTAGCTTTTTCTACTTGTTACTTGTGTTTCTTTTCCTGCTTTGTGTAGCAGTGCACACTGTTGTAGGTAAGGGTGGAACTATACATTTTGGTTGGTCTTCCTCTGCCATCTTTGCAGTACCTGCCTGGCAGACTTATGGAAGACTCTGCTCATGCGCAATGAGTGCGCAGAGGTAGGCAGGTAGGAAGGAAGGTAGACAGGCAGGTTGACCAGCCAATCATTTTATCCGCCCCGAATGAAATGATTGGCTGGGGCTTATTACAGACATGTGACTGCTACAGATAGTGGATTTAATAGCATTTTATTTATTGATTGCTGTCAGAATGTAAAGATAATTTAAACAAATATAACAAAAATGCCATTTCCTGCACAACACCAGAAATGATCAACCTTCAAGATCTGATATCTTTGCAGTGGATGAAGGAATCACTTCCGTCTTTAAGCCATGAATGCATTAAACATGATGCCTGGTTGCTTGCTTGCAGCAGAGAGAAAAAGGGAGCTGCAGCTGTACATGCAGTCTGTCTCTCAGCAGGATGAACTCACATCAAACCCCCGAGCACCTGAACAAACACATCACTGGGACGCACACAGCACAAATCTTCCATTTCCAATGAAGAGCCCGACCATTTTGTGCGAGGGGTCCCGTATGTCTGACCCACTAACACATTTCTGTTTAATAGACGGGGTGACGTCACGGAGGGGCGGAGCCAGGAGCGTTCAAAACACAGCCTGCCCTCAATCCTCCCTGATTCTTTGCTTCCTGCCTTGGGGTTTTTTTTTTTTGTTGCGCTTATTTGTGCCACTGCCCCAGTTACTTGGAATAATCCGCGCTTTTTTAAACATTTTCTTGTTGTGTTTGCGTTTTTTTCCACATATATATAATGCGGCTGCTTTCCGTACATTCACTCCAAAACACATTCCTACCGAGATTGTATTCTCTAACAGCATCCGACTGTTGTTTTGTTTGTTTGCTGCTTTCGGTGAATATGGACTAATTGGGAAAACCAGTATAAATGCACCTGCCGTCCAAGACGCATCCCGCTTTTGACCATCGAAGAGGTAAGACTGCCCGAGCAAAAAGGGAAAACAAAAACAACAACAACAACAACAAAAAAAAAGAGGAAGACAAATGCTTTCGACTGCAGCCAGCAACTGTGCAAGAGGCTGCAGCAGCTGCAGCCCATTATCCCGCCTGGATCCTGTGTGTGTATTTCACCCACAGCGGATTGAAGGGGGGGAGAAAGAGGTCACATATAAATGTTTTTTTGTTTATTTTGCATTTAAGTGTTGTTGCTCAATCCCGCGCTGCCTGCCTGCAAAGTCTGAAAAAATGGCGATGTTGTTTGTAAAAACTGAGCGATAACCTATTTCCTGCTGCAGACTCAGCTCTTTGATCAACTGTTCAGAGGATTATACGAACTGGCGCCCAAAACTGAGTAAATATGCACAGTAAAACTAGTTCAACCCCCCCCTCCAAAACTTAAAGGTTTTGATCTGGATCTGTTTTAGACTCCTGAACATTTGTGTTTATTTAACCCTTTTGTGTTGTCTTACCTCTTAAAACAGCCTCCCTTGTGTTATACCTCATCAGATCTTTCATATGATGGTGAAATGTGCATTAAATAAGCCATTTTTAATATATAACAGCTGGTTGAATATATGCTTCTTATTGTTTGACCTCTGAGTGAATTCAAGGGACCTATTTTGAATGGTGTGTGTGCACTGCTTAACTTTTTAGGGGACCTTTTTTAGTTCAGTGTAGGCCAATCTGCCCCCATTGCAACCTCTAATCTTGTTTCCTCCTCTCCATCAGGTGTGCGTGCCCTGGGTGCAGCCTGGCCTGTGCTG
This sequence comes from Dicentrarchus labrax, assembly GCF_905237075.1. NCBI lineage: Eukaryota > Metazoa > Chordata > Actinopteri > Moronidae > Dicentrarchus > Dicentrarchus labrax. The sequence goes on along the minus strand of NW_026136705.1, from coordinate 22,195,220 downwards.
TGGTGGCGATGAAGAACCCAGGAGCTGCAGAGAGCGGTCGGCTCGCCATCCTGCTGGACGCTGCTCTGGTGAGGGAGGCTCGCCTCTGGAAGGTACCTGTCTTCAAGAATGGATGCATCCAGGTGAGACTGTGCACATGTGTGTACATATAGAAGATGCATTTCTAGCTTGTTTAGAGGTGCTATGTTTAGTTAGTAAATGGTTAAGTCATTTTCAGATGTAGTTTTAGTAACTCTGAATAAACAACCATATACGGAATTAAGACTGCACAATTATTCGAAATATTGTCGATTAATCAAAGTAATTTTTGGTAAAACAGCAAAAAAACCCAGCATTATAATGAGGTACTGTAGTTCTTAAGAGATGCCCTGGCCTACAAATCTTGTCGTCCTGATGTAAAAAGGAAAAAAAAAAAAAAACATGGTACAGACTCCAACAAATGTCACATCAACATGATTTTTTAAATAGATTTTTCAGAGAAAATAAAAATTGTAATGCAAAAATTATTATTCCCACTAATCATGAATCATAACACAATATCTGTCAAAATAATCACATGATTTTTGGCTTTTTATTTTTCTTTTCAAAACCATATTGTGCAGCAGAACTGAAGTTCAGGTTATGGGAATCTCCTTGTTACTGGTCGTAAATAGTCCATTGTGGAAAAAATGCTAATCTGAAAACAGGTTAAGTATTTGCTTTTAATAACGCCTGACGTCTAATCCTTCATTCATTAACCGATGGTTGTCTCTTCTGACTGCTCAGGGCGCTGACATCTCTTTATCCCAACACCAAGAAATGATCCTCTGGCTCGGAGAGATGAGCAGGCTGTTCCAGTTCTGTCCAGAGACCTTTGCACTGGGGGTCTGTGTCCTCAACCGACTGCTATCTACTGTCAAGGTAGACGGCTGCAAAGCATGATAATGGTTTCCAACTAGCGTCCTTTCAGAATAAAAAAAATAATAGAGGTTTTCACCCAGCATTTTATTCTTCTTCTTTGGTCCACTGACCCCTGAGCTAATGGTCCAAATCTGTATTCAAAGAAAACACATTTTATCTGTATTTGATGTCAAATTGTACTCTGAATAGGGCTGCACAGTGAATTGTAAATAATCTCTTTACTTTGGTCCATTTACATGCAAATTTGACTGTATAAAGTGCATTTAAATTTAGTTTGACTCAGCAGCTGCACAAATCAAAACCTCTAACAGATTTTCATACTTTTTTTTTATAAACTGAGCTACTTTTGCTACCTTTTGCTTTGGGGAGACAGAGATGATGGTAGTGCAAAATATGTCCTCTCACTATGACCTAAAAGAAGTATAATTGTCCTGTTAAAGGACACATATTTCTGATCACCACTAGAATTGATCGTTGATGAGAAATGCCAAACTAAATGTGCTCATTTCCTAAATTCCCTTACTGATGGTCAGAATCTGTTAAAGCAGTAAAAAAAAAAAAAAGCATCTGATTTCTGATGTTTGTTTCTTCTATTCATGCAATTTTGTGCTTCATAAGAATTAAATGGAGCCTTTTTCTTTTTCAGGCCCAACCAAAATACCTGAAATGCATCGCTTTTACCTCGTTGATCCTGGCTGCCAAAATCAATGAAGAAGATGAGGTAAGATATTTTCTTATTTTTTTTTTTTTAGGATTCAAAAAGCAGAACATGTCAGATAACAAAAAAAGAGACACCCACGTCAATGCTACTTCAAAACAATACATTTATTTGCTTCCCTTTTTGTTGGTGTCTGTTTAAACAGGTAATAGGCTCTGTTAAAGACCTGGTTGTGCAGAGCGGATGCAACTTTTCAACAGCGGAGATTCTTCGCATGGAGAGGATCATTCTAGACAAGCTGCACTGGGACTTGTACACCGCAACACCAGTCGACTTCATTCACATAGTAAGTCAGAATTCAGCAGAAAGACAGGCAAACGTAACTGGGTTTTTGTTTTTTAGTTTTTTGTTTTTTACTGGACGTGAGCGATCAGAGCATCTCATAGTGCGCCGGCTGGACTTTGAGATGCCTTCTGAACTCAGGTCCCTGGTCTTGCCTAGAAACACAGCAGTACAAAAGCACACATTTATAACCATCATGCTTGCTTCATGTTTGCTTCAAGATGGTGTTTATGAACCCTCACACCCCCCTCCCCCCAAACACACACACACATTTTAGAATTGGTCCTAGTACAGATTGTGCGTTATAAGATTTCACTCATTGTGCCCATGATTATTATAAACTCCAGTCAGTACTGATTGGAGTGTGTCCTTTTCCTTTTTATAATCACTGTGGCCAAGAAGGGAACATAAAAAAAATTCCTCTCTAATGCAAGTAATCAAATTCAGAGTCTTATTAGAGTATATGTTAAATTTATATTTGGTTTTCTAATGCTTCAGAATAAAATATCATTAAATATTGGTTGAAATAATAATAAAAACAGTCTGCTAAACCTGAAAAGACATTTTATTGTCTTTGTACACTTCACCCAGTTGTTTTTAAAGATCTATTCTAACAGAATAAATCACCTCTCCTTAATTAACTGCTAACTCTAAAAGTCACTGCTTTTAGTGCCATATCTTCATTTAAATGCTAAACAAAGGCCAATTTCAAAGTTCTACATTGCCAGCAATCTGCAGCTTCAGTGCAACAGTAACAATATTGGACCTGAAAACGGCACACTAAACAAACCCAAGTTACAGTACAAACCCAGGCCAATTACCAGAAATCTGTGTTAGCGGACCAAAAAAAAAAAAGCAACAAAGACACATTTTCAGCACGCGGTCTGAATAGAGCTGTGTGAGATTCCTCGAACCATGTTAAGTCTGCGTTTTGCAAGCTGCCAGCAAAATAACAGGCGTGTTGCACATCAGGCCAAGGCACTTCTGACTAACTCTACCTGCAGCCCCCACAGCGGGAACCCAAACCCTCCAGTAACAGACGATGCGGGTCATTAGCGTGTCTATAACATGCTGTGAATTGTAATGTCAAAGCAAGGTTTGTCACCATTTAAAAAAAAAAAAAAAAAAATCCCATGCTGTTAACCAGCTTATGGCATAATATTGGTTTCACAGCACAGACCTGTTCACTGTAGTTTAATCATTAAAACCCTCACACCTAATTGCCTAAAGTCTTCACCACTGACTGAACTGTCAACAAACACACACATTATTGAGGTCCCTTCATGCTGTTGGGGCCCAGGGCTTTTATTTTGATGAATGCAGCCCAAAACATTCTTGACAAATAGTTTACACATTGTATTGATCCACACTATTCAAAAGGATTTCAACTGGGACGACTTCCTCAGTTTGTGTAGGGATACGATAATTCCAGATACACACACATCTCAAATAAATCTGACAGTGATATTTCCAGAAGATATTGATTTACTCGCTCAAGAAATCCCTTCAGTTGACGTCTTGTCATCCATTCTGATCAGTAATGTTGTCCCGGGCCAAAGGACAACCTACGTTCCCACAGCAAATAAATAACAGCGTTTAGATTTGTTTTTGATATTGAAATTGGCGGAGGACCAATGCATTTTCTTAAAGCCACAAACCATAAACTGCCCCCCAAAAAAAAAAAAAAAAGAAAAACAGCTTGGCACATTTGGACTGATTTTTAGTGTCTTCTGCAAAACTAGAAATGGCACTTTCCCCTTCTATTACGGTTTGTGGAACTGAGTAATATTAGTGTCCATAGGTTTACAGTGTGTGTTATTGTGTCTATTATTGTCCTAGCACTTCACATTAGGTATTACAAAAATCCAAGACTTTTTCTTTTAAAATAAAGAGACGTAATGTATTAATAAAAACTATAATAAAATAAAGACATTTTCTCTTTTTTATACTATTCAAATAAATACTTTGTAACTATATTGTAAGTATACTGTAATTACATTTCCCCCTGCACTGAAGAATTCCCCTTTCCTTAATAAAGTGTTATTCTCCATTGTCTATAAAACAGCAATCCATAAAATCTATTTGTCCACCATGACACTTTGATATGACTTAAACAAGACGATTTACAGAGATGCCTTTTGTCATTATGTCTCAATATGCTTCAACATCCGAGTAAAATTCTTTTTTATTTTGAAAGGCAGTCAGCTATGTGATGCTCAGATATTTCAGACCGTATCAGGACTGTCGAAAACTAAACACACAATTTTCTTTGTTTGCTACATTACCCTGAATTCCCGACGTTTCCAAAATGGAGTGAAGAGGGAAAACTTGAGGAGGAGGAAGGGATTTTTAGAAAGAGCAGCTGTTTCTTTTTTTTTCAGCAAAAAGGTGTTCACTTTGGCACCACATTGCTGAGTCTACCTCCCAGTAAATTCCACTTCCTTTTTAAAAAACCCACAGCTTAATTTTGCTACAGAGTAAGAGACAAACTAAAGCAAATGTGCCGAACACAACGTGAGTGAAAACTGTGACAAACATAAGAAGAATGCTTTGATATTTTTCAAAAGGAAAACCAGAAAATCACTTTAGCGTTCTTCATTGAAACCAAGGGACAGAGCTCCTTTGGTTTCAATGAAGTTAGCAAAAAAGCTGTTAGCTGGAGAAAAGTCAAGGCGTCCTCTTTTTTTTTTTTTTTTTTTTTTTTAACACAGAGCCCCCACTCAGGTTGTGGTTTACAGTTCCTGCCTACAAATGGGAACACAGAAAAGCACTGCACGTACGATACAATACGAACAAGATTACTATGATTCCTCAGGCAAAACGGGAGGGTCTCCATTAGTAAAACCTGATAGCGGGATTCACTACCTGCTGCTCAAAGTGTCTTCCTGCACAGAGCCCCAGCTTCGGACGTAGCTTTTAATGCAGCAATGAACACTTGAGACGAGTAGAGAATCAGCGAAGTGATGGTGTCCTGTGTGGTTGAAGGGATGAACAATGTGTTGACTTTTTTTTTTTTTTTTTTTTTGGTCAGATATGCATGTTTGGACGTTAAATGCACTGGTATATTTCATGTTAAGAACAATGAAGTAATGGAGGGGGTTAAGGGATGATGACTAATAAGACGACAATGACATCATTACGCTAAAGGTTTTGGTCTCGTTCCTTTTCGCTTCTCTGCTCATCTCTGGTCCAGTTCCACGCTCTGCTCGTCTCGGGCCACCCTCACCTCGTTCCGTCCATTGGGCTCGGCTCCGGCGTCGGCTGGGACTTGACAACAGACCCCGGTTCGCTTGGCGCCGGGCCGGGGCATCAGAAGAGGCCCCCGGGCTTCCAGGCGGCGCTGTGGACCAGGCAGGTGCAGCACTGTATGGCCTGCCACCAGCTTTGGCAGTTCAAGGGCTCCACGTTGGCCTTGGCCATCATCACTTTGGAGCTGGAGGTGCTCACGCCCGACTGGTTCTCGGTCTTCACCGATCTGCTGAAGAGAGCACAAGTAAGAGAAATGCACAGGCCTGCTGAAGAGTTTATCTCCATTATGGCCAGATATATTGGAATCTGCATTTAGGAAACATTAGGTCGTCCACCAGAGAGCACTGACAATAAACACATTTTATGTAATTTGGATTTATAGTTTATTTTTTATTATTTTTTTAAATAAATGACTGCACGGCTTAAAAATATTTGAGTCATCGCTGTGCCTCCAATCACTAGAGGGATTTATGTATTGATTAATTGGAGCTGGAAAGGAGGTTTTCAAGTATTTACACTCTCCTGACAGCCAAGGCACCATGGATTTTTAATGTTCTATTAGCTAGCAGTCCTTGTTTTATATTTAACGTCCCATGCTATTTTTCAAAAACCTTGAGTAATTTTCGTCTGTTTATTTTACAAACTTGTGCACCTTCTTTAGCATTTATTTGAATTCATATTGGACGGCGCTTTGGATGAATGCATCACAATAAAAGGCACATTCAGGATACATCTTTGGTAAAAGCAGCTGCTTGCATGGGACCACCACTGTCAGGAAAAAAATCCCAAGGAGAGGATATTTTAGTGAACTTAAAATACTACAGCACAAACCTGCAAAAACGTTGTCAATATACGCAGTCCTGCGTCCTCAAATACAGAAACCTTGCCACTGCAACATCAAATTCTTTCTTTAATAAACCTCTCGTTCCTGCTTGTAGCATTTGACCCATTTTGATGCCTCTGCTCTTCCCAGATTGACAGTAGCGAGTTCATCCACTGCAAAGAGATGGTGGACGAGTACCTACACAGCCTGGAGTTCTCCCTCCCGACCAACGCGGTCTACATCTTCGACAGCGCCCAGATCCAAGACGAGGAGCGAGCCCCGAGCCCCACGCAGCGCCTCAGGCACGCCAGGAGGGCGCGGGGCGGCGGAGAGCAGGGGGACTCTGATGAGTATTACGACGGTTTTTGGTGTCTGTACAACGAGGAGACGACTCCAGGGGCAGAGGGGAAAGGCGCCGACAGCTTGTTCGCTTCCCAGCAGAAAAACGCCTCACCCTGCCCGCCGCTGCACCCCGCCGTCAACTAATCAGACATTTATTCACACCGACCACCTCTTTACAAGTGCACAGTGCTCCCAAATCACAGTGAGAATGTAATGAGTACTGTAACTCGGCACATTTTACGGCCTCAATATTGTAAGTTTCACTGGGCACTCTGACTTTAATCCAGATGTTACTCACCTGCCATGACATTTAGGAACTGATACTAAAGATTTAAGAAAAGGCAGGAAAAAAAATTTCTCTACGGCCTGGCTGGGGTCAGATTTAAATATTGTTTTAGTCTCTTTTGTGCAGTTGTCTGCACCCAAATGTGAATCTGGAGGTGTGTATGCGTCAGTGTTCGCGTCAGCCTCTTATTCTGATGCCATAACTGGTTCTTTTGTGTTGATGCGCAGTTAAGGAGAAAATGTGGGGACTTGTTGAGCCTGACTGAATCAAGATTTGAATGTTTCTCCATAGTTATTGGTCCATTAAGTTCTCTACCTTTTTTTTCTACATATTTGTTTTCTACTTTTTAACCTACCTGTACTTTATATCCACCGCAAGTTTTGTCTAACAAGTTGAAGGGTTAAGTTGTGTATGTGTGTGTGTGTGTGTGTGTTTTTATTATGAGTGTGGTTGAGGCCAAGAATGGCTTTTTTTTTTTTTTGTTTGAGAGTTGATCCTGATTTTGTTCGGAGGGTATCTTGGTGCTCAGGTTCCACCCAGAGCTACATAGCACTTTGAGATTAAGACAAGCTTTTTTCTTCTTTTTTTTTTTTTTTTTTTAATGCAAATAATTATATTTTTTCACAACCTTTTTTATTCTTTTAATCTCTTACTTGTACTAAACATTCTTGTGCTGTGTTTTTATTTACCAGTTATTTACAGAAGTTGCATTTGACAAAAAAAAGCTTTAATTTCATGACTAAATGCTGCAAATGATTTTATTTCATGAACGCTTCCGCCTGTGTTGATTTTTTTACTTTATGCAACTGTTGTTACATATCAAGCAAGTGTACCTTTTGGTGGGATTAGTTCAACACTAGAGCAGAATGACAAAATTAATTGGTTGCTTTGACATCAAGAGATTACCAGATCCAGCATCAATGTTCTCATTTAAATGTTCAATATATTTTCTTATTAAATACTGTATGAGAGCACCAATAATCATACCACAAATATTTGTCATATTATTGATAATGAAGTATCGGGATAAAATTATCCTTTTTTTTGTTGTTTTGTTTTTGTAAATACCTCCTAGTTCTGTCAGATGTCAGTCTCATCATGTAAGACATGTAAGCTGAACATATGTTTCGATTTAAAAGTGTATTTAACGTTGGCTCATACATGAACAGGTAGTGTCCAAACAGTTGAAGCCTGAAGACATTAAACAGACTTTTTTTATTTTCATTCTTTGACTCTAGACTGCTGAAATTGTTACTGTGTTCAGGAGGAAAACCAGCAATGTTATCTTCAATGTGAACTGGTTACTGTCAGTTTTCTCCACTGTAAAAGTCTGCTTTGGTTCAACCAGTCAAGCTGGATGCAACACCGGTGACCAATTTAAAGGTGTTTTTTTTTTTTTCTTCACATATTCCTTCATTTACTGAGGCAGCTAATCTTATCGTCTAGTCAAACACAGAAATAAAGCTATGACTTCAAAAGTCTAAAGTGTCGTTTTCTGGTCTGTCAACCTCAACTTCTCAGCCTTCATCTCTTAAAACCTTGAGTAAACCTCCCAAATGACTGAAATCACCAAGGTGTGCAACCATGTCCTATATGTAGAACAGACTGTCGGAGAGCCATTATCACTTGACTGCGTTGGTGTACTTAAGGATAGAGAACAGAGAGCTCTGAACAGACTGTACCGCTGGATGAGATCCAGTGAGCCCTGCAGGTGGTGGACAGAATAATGATAGTGCTGGCAGGGCCTTCACAGTAAACACAAAAACCATTACATGGCGAAGATCTTATAGTAATATGCTGCAACTTCCTCTGTCTGTTTTCAATAAATCACATGCTCTGTGTTGTTAAATAAACATAATGCAGGAAATGACTCAATAACTGAGCAGTGGTTGAAGTAGTCACCTTGGGCTCTATCAAACTGTGGTGGGTGGCTTTTTTTAAGCTGTTTTCTGATGTTTTACCAACCAAGCCATGAATCATTTGACTGAGGGAAAAAATTTACAGATGAACTGATAATGAAAACAATCTTTAGTTGCAGGCCGAATAGATTCTAATTATTCCAGATTATTACCGACCCAATCAAGCAAAAACAGTACTGTTTGTGTGTCACGTCAATACAACCGTGTTTAGTATTTAAATGAGCAAGTACTCAGCTAGAATGTCCTAACACAACCTACATCCTCCACTCGATGTTGCAAACCTTTAGCATTTTCATAGAATGAAGAAAAGCTGCCAGGGAGATGAAGCTGTTACTGAGTGTTGAAATTCAGCCATTTTAAGCAGTTTTAAACAAAAGCAACAGCTGGCTACAGTTTGTGTTAACACACAAACTGTATACACACCTACACACACAGTCAACCAACATCAGCCCCCTTTCACACACACTTCATCCACTGACATGCAAAGTCAATACATTTTACATATTTCTTTTTCTCCACCTCTGGCAAACACTCTGTAAACGTGCCGTTTTGCACACTCACACTCACACCCCCAAGCTTAGGTCAGCAGCACGGGGAGGATTGTGTGCAGACTGAGCTCACCTCCCTCGGCTCTTCAGTCAGGGATCGCTAAACAGGAAACGGCATTCTCAAGCTGACAGCTGTTTGGGTTACAGTTGAGGCTGACAGCCTCTGCGTGTTGCCTTTGTGTGTGAGGGAATAAGTGTCTTCACCTGCCTGTGTTTCCCTTTCATCTCCCCCCGGATGAATATCGTCAAACAAATCATGGCAGAGAGACACATCAAAGTTGGGAGGGGGGGGTTGCATTTATTTCCAACGACAGACAGTAAATACAGCTGCTCTCTTCTCTCCATCTCTGAGTGTAAACTCTTCTACAGCGAGCTGAGGCTTCTATGTTTTCCTGAATCCTCTGTGTGTGTGTGTGTGTGTGTGTGTTTGTGCGCGCATACTGGCTTCATGTTTGTGTCCATTGTCACAACACTCACATCAAGGCGATCACTCATGGTTTACAATAAAGTTACATTACTTATGGACAATGTACACTGTCATATGTGCTTCTTACAATAATATCATATTCAAAAACTAGTACATTTTGCATATTAAGCTGGGAAAGCTCTAGAAAATATTCACATACATGTATTGAGTTAATATGAAACAGCACCAGAATATTGCATACGTTTTTATTAAGACTTAAGACTAAGTTTTAAGTTGTCAGTACCTATGTATATGCAGTGATATATACACAGTATACAGGTACTCAGTTTTATTGCTTGACATAATGCTATTTAAATGTATTATTTGGGCTCATTTGATACAGGATTTATTCTACTGTGAACCGTACTTAACATAAATTCTAAAGATTATAGAAAGGTTAACAGACATACCACAACTGGACAACATTTCAAACAGCTCGTGTATTTAAAAAAAACTTAAGGAAAGGCTTTTTTTACTGATATCTTCAATTATTAATTTGAATGCCAGTCCTATAAAATTAAGCATAATTAGAATTTTTTTTTAAATACATCTTGAATGGTTTCAAATGACTTGCCGCTGTGTTACACTGTAGTACCCAAAAGGTTTGAAGGGCTTCTCGTTTCTGTGTGAATAGTTGATGGCAAAAAAAACCAGAAAATCTTTAAATCACAACATAGAAAAACAAAATGCATATATATATAAAAAGTGTCCAAAAAAACAACAACAAAACAACAAAACAACAAAAAACAGAGAATGAAAGATCCTGAATAAATGAGATGGCCACTGTTGGCAATTTCCTCTTTATCTCTCACCATCTTTCCCTCTTTTCTCCCCTGTGGCTTCATCACCATCATCATCACCATCATCATTATCCTCAGTGTCTTTGGTCCATGTGCACAATGTCAAGATGGAATGTCAAAACAAAAAACAAACAAACAGACAAAATAAACAGGTGTTGTCGTTGTATGGTGATGGAGGACAAATCCATGGTCGTGTGTGGGAGGGTATACAGCGCCCATAAATTAACTGAAAAACAATGACAAACAATAAACAAAATAAATTGAATGAATAAACAACTACTTTATGGAAATAATAAATGCGTAATAAAAAGATTTCAAGCTTTACAGACAACTAATAAAGTAGCACTGAAGCAAAGAGGTGGTGCAGTTAAAGTAAATACCAGTGCTTGTGTTAGTGAAGAGAAAACAGAAGTGTGAGCCATCACCACTACATTCAATATGATGTAGTTAATCTGTCAGTGGGGGGAGCTCTAAGTTCTTCTTCTCAAACATCACTCCTGAATGCTACATTTCATCTGCAATAAAGTTTAATATACGTAATACGTTTCCTCAAGTGTGTCAGAAAAGAGAGTAAATCAATCGCATAACAAGCAGACTAAGGATCTGTGGAATCGCTTTCACTAAACCACAAAATGGAAGATCAGTTTCCTACAGCCGCACTGATAACAAAGTGTGTGAGCAGCCACAAGATGGAGCCACATGTCCTCACATGAGTTCTCACATTTCAGGCCTCAGACATAAACTACGTCCAGTACACTTCACTGTCACATCATTTGTCCAAAGCTTAGTGTACGTTTTCAGATCATTTTCCAACCTCCCAGACAGCCATCAGCTTCAGTTATTCTCAGCACAGCTTGAAGCTGAACTCACAGATACAAAACTGTATTTACAGTTGTCTAATTTTTTCTAGGATTTCTTCTGAAAACACTTCTTTGGTGGTGCGGTGATGGGAAACACTGCATACGTTAGCTACAAAGTGGCTACCTGAACCTGAACCATATGTGACGGGTATATATGCTGTAATTGATGATGCTGTGACGGCAGGGATTTGCACCCATTCAGCCACAAGATCTTTAGTGTTGATGTTGGCTGATGAGGCCAGGCCTTCTGTCTGCACTTCAATTTTTCCAAAAAAAAGTGTTGGAAAGTATTGAGGTCAGGAAGCAGTCAAGTTCTTACACATTTCTTTATGGCCGTCAGGTCTGATGAACAGGTCTGTCTACATAGTTTTGGCCACATAGTGTACATTGTTGGTAAAACAAAACCAGAAGAAGCTGCGGGTTCCTTGAAGGTGCATACAAGGATTTTTTAAACTACTGCTACTACTCTATGTACTAAAGATAAGAAAGTGAAGGTGACATGACTTTAATGGGTTATTGAATAATGAGCCTGCGACATGTCTGTCGGTGTCACACTATACTGAAATGAACAGGAACCAATGGCTGTCTGGAAAAATAAAGAAAATGGTCTCCAGTGCAGTGAAATAAAAAGCCTGAATTCTAGTTACACCTGCGTGTGTGTGTGTGTGTGTGTGTGTGTGTGTGTGTGTGTGTGTGTGTGTGTGTGTGTGTGTTTGTGTGTGTGTGTAAGCACCATCAGCATACCCCTGACTGAAAATCAGTTTAGCGCTGTGTGAGCTGCATTCTGCATCACCTATTTATGAGCCAAGCTTTCGATTGCCTCGGCGAGTGAGTTCACTGACTCCTCCCTGAATATCCTGAATAATTAGAGCAAGGCAAAAGGAAAGAGTGAAAGGACAGGAAATGTTAAGCTTGGGCAGGACAAAAAGGGGAGGAAGTTTCCTTAACACATGCCAGGCATTTATAATAGCTTAAATGCTTGTGTGTTGGAGATAGGTCGACAACTGCGCAGCACATTCAATTAAAGGTTGGTTGCAGCAGAATGCAAACCTCCTGCTAAAAGAACTTGTGACAGGGGTTAGAGAGCAAACAGAGAAGAGACGAGAGAAGCTGGTGTACAGAAAGGCGAATCATTTCAGGATTTAAGGCCCAGATTAAGAAACAACAGGGTTAGTCGAAAGAAAGGAGCAGGGTTGGAAAAAGCAGCTTTCTGTTATGGAGAATAGAATGAGGTGAGTGTAGGGATGGGACGATATTAGTGCATAACGCAATAAACAACACTATCGTGATAATGGTGAATATCTTGACATGGCCAGACTTTAAAAGGCTGTCTAGCTCACGTCTTTCCAGTCATTCCAAAATCCAAATCCTGTCACCGTGGATGAAGGCTTGGCTTGCCTGTTTAATCTCCCACCAAAAGAAATGGTATAGATTCCAAAATAAAAGAACACAACAAATATATTTTCATGATTATCACGATAATATTGTGTTTTGTGATTATTTTGGCCAAGATAATCGTGACATTTCCATATCGTCCCATGCCAAGGTGAGTGAGTGAGTGAGTGAGTGAGAGTGATAGAGAGAAGGGACTGACTTACTTTTTCTTGTCCTTGTCTTTCTTGAGGGGCTGAGATAAGGAGAGCGTCTCGGCTGCCACCTTCTTCCTATTGAAGGCGTTCATCTCCTCCTCCAGGTCTCTCCGCTTCTCCTCCACCTTCCTCTTCTCCTCCTGGTGCATCCGCTTCAGCTGCTCGAACTTGTCGTGCAGCTGAGAGGGAACAGTGGTGATGGGACAGACAGGTGAAAGAAAAGATATTCGGAAGTTAGAACAGGGACATGAACACCCTTTCTGAATTTTATTTCATAGGGATGTTATGAAAAATTCCTAATTACCCACATCCCTCATGTCGTCCCTCAAGTAAATACTGTACTGGAAACAACTGCTTTTAATTATTGTGCTTCTAGAGTCTGGAATAAGTTTCAAGGAACCATCAAGTTGAATGCTACAAATCTCAAATTCAAATGGTCAAATGATTTAGATGTAGAGGCCTGTAAATGCTTTAAAGAGTGTTACCATGGCGTCTTTTAACTTGAATATGTTCTTATTTATTATGTTACAATTGATGCATACCTTTTCTTGCACTTTATGACTTTTGATGATTGTTTTTACCTTTATTTAAGCATGTATTTTTATTGTTTTGTGATTTATTGCATGTACGTTGTGTATGCAGGGCACCATTGAAAATGAAACCTCTGTCTCAATGAGTTTTCCCTGGCTAAATAAAGGTTCAATAAAATAAATAAATAAAGATTTGATTTGGACTGTAGTGCTAGGCGGCATGACAAAAATTTATATCATGGTATTTTTTTAAGATTCTGGCGGTTTATCACAGTCTATTTCAAAATGTATTTATTTTGCATGACTGGCCCTTTATATAGGTTTATAGTGGCTTATGCTATTGTCAGGAGTACATAGAATATATAGTATATACTGAAGGCTTTCATTACTATAGGGTTTTTTTGGTCCCACAAAATGATACAATATGTAAAGGAATCAGAAAATATTGCTTCATTTTCAAATTATTTAAATGTTCTGTTGCACAAGAAATCAATTAGTTGCAGCAATTGTATTAACCATGCACTCACTCAACTAACAAAAGCGGTTCATCGAGCATATTGCCCAGCACTACTGATCAATATTTTCTGACCTTCTGTCCTCAGTGCTGCTATTGTGCCACATTATCATATACACACACACACTTGTGACTGACCTCTCTCTCCTTTTCTTTCAGTTCTGCTTCCGTCTCTTTTACTTTGTTGACAAACATTTGTCGCATTTCTTCCTCTTTACGCTGCAGGTCCCCCAAGAACTCTTTCCTCTTGGCCTCATATGTCTCTTGAAGACTGGAGAGAAGAATAGACAGGATAGAAGAGAGAGTGAAAATAGACAGGAAAGGATTAGGCATTGTCTCTAAACAATACAGACTCTCCCTGCGGTTGACACTCTGTCAACCGCGCTCTGTGGTTTTGGATTTTGTGTGCGCGTGTATGCTCTTTCACTCTTCAAGCACTCTACCTGAATGGCTGGCTGTCAGGATCCGTATCCTTAAAGCCCATCTCCTCCAGCTTACAGCGTCGGTACAGTTCATAGTGGCGGGCGTGGGTCTGCTCCCTCAGATCCTCCATGTTGACTCTGATCAGCATCTCTCGGAGTTTTACAAAGTCGCAGTGACTCTCGTTCTCAACTGAAGGAAGAATACACACCAGAATTAGTACAGCAGCTGCGGATCAGGTGATCATCTTAGTTACTTCCAATAAACGTATGTATTAGAATGTAAAAGTTAGTTTTGTTTATGATTATGCTACAAATATGCAGCCATGTCTTGTTTCAAGTTCTGAGTCTTTGCTACTCGCTTTTATTCTGTGCCTGGCTGTCTTTTTCATTGCTTTCAACTTATTTTAACACCCCATCTGTCAACCAGTTACCCTCCCTTCCTCTCCATTTCTCTCTCGAAAGCAGGAAATCATACCACATCTCTACAGGAATGTGAAGTAGTCACTGGAGAAATCACATTTGGAATCCATTAAATCAAGCCAGTTGTTAAATTGAAAATATTCTGCACTTTTTGTGGTAAGTGATTTTAACAACTTCACTTTACTTTCACGTCTGAGTGACTCTCACACTTAAATGAATTCATGGTGGGGAAAGGGCAGGAAGCGTTTCCTGCCTGACACACTGACAGCAGGGAAGCCCTGGGCGTCATTTCCGTTCTGATGAAGCCCTTTTACTCATAGGTCACCTCATTTACTCCATCGCCACAATATGGGCTAAAAACGATTTATTTATTTTTTTTGTCGATGTGGGAAGGGCAAATGGACAGGGGCGCGTGAATGTGGACTGAACCCGTCTCTACTGTGAATCAACCACCGGTCAAATGTGGTCTGGATAAAACAAGTGGGAAATAATATGGCACTGCATACGCTGCTAGTCAGCCACAGGGTTTCTGCAGGATTCACCAAGTTAAATTTAAGACTTTTTAAAACATTTTTAATATCATATAAATGATTATTATTAAAGCCAAAGTGTAAAAGTATGATGGAAAAGTTGGGAACTATTTATTGCTACATCATGGTCTTGACTACTAACGGTAATTGAGTGAATACTCAATTAGTAGTTAAGTCTGCTCATTGTTGATGAATGCACTGAAATAAATTAAATGAAACAAAAACCCTGAAGATCACAGAACTGATTGTAGTCTTTCAGTGCCCTATCGCTGAACACCACTGGACGGCTACTGTAACACACAAGCTACAACAATCACACTCCCCGTCTGAACTTACTGATACTACCGGTATGAATAAGCAATCATCTCATATCCCATTCCTTATTCAGTGCAGCCGACAGTAAGTGACACATGCCCTATTTTGTTAGTGAAAGTCTTGAGATTGATGACAATGACATGGCTGGATAGCTAGCTAGTCTTGTTGTTAAACATATGGTCAAATTATATTTACTGGAGCAGTGAACATATCAAGTGACCATGGTAGGAATTCTAAATAATGAAAAGTGGAATAATGCCCTTCAAGGAGTCCTTAATGAGGAATTAATGGACAACAGGGAAGCAAGAACTGTCAGACGCGCAGTGGGGTACACCTCATCGGCCATTATTTCTTACTTGTATCACATTTTTTCTACGGCAGGCAAGATGCCTTTTGCAAATTAAGACTTCAAGACCTGCAGATACCCTGCAGCCAGAATCATTTCTACTGGCTCTCCCCTTCTGTAGAATTTTTTTTTTTTTTTAAATCACTCCTCCCTTTATAAAATAAAGTTTTCCCTTTGTGACGTTATTTTCCTTCCATTCATCGACTTGATAATACCTTCGTCTATAGTCTATGTGGAAACTTGGAAAGCTGATAATCATTTGATATGCCCAATCCCCCCCAAACTTTTGAATGCAAAGTACTAAAAACCTGGAGCACCACCTAAAGCAGCTTTGATCCGGTGTATAACTTGATACATCAGCCAGCTAATCGAGGACAAACTAGAATGGCTCATTAAAATGGGAGTGCGCTGTCAGAGGGGAAAAACAACTTTCCCCTTTCAGGAAGTTAATGTGGTCAACCTGTTAGCAATCCTCAGAAAGATGCTAAAGATGCCTTCCAGGAACATATGCCGTGATCCCCTTGGGTAGCAGTGGTGCAGAATAAGATGTAAGTTGTGTTTAAATACCATCACAAGCTGTGAGCTCTGTGGATGTTAAGACAGCAACAACTATATTGAAAAAGTCCAATTAGGATGGCATTTAGCTTCTCCTGGTGGAAAATGCTGGGAAAGCAGCCTGCAGTGCATGAAATTGAACAAAAAAAATGCACCAGTCAAAGTGCCTAAACAACCCAAACATTCAACCCAAAGAAATAAGACTTTCTTTCATTAGAAGAGAACAAAAAAAATATAAAAAATACATTTTTTAAAAGATGTGAAATAGGAGCCGTGATGCAGCTGGTTTATTTTTACACAAATTTGCTGGTTGACCACACATCATTAGTGGGAATATACGAGTTAAAAACAGAAATGAAGTGTTCTCTGGGGCTGCATCCAGGCTACTGAAATTGCCTTTTCATTTGGCATCTAATAGCCTCTCTGTACTGGCCCCCCGCTGAGGGTTGAATGAGGGCCAATCCTCTGACTGACTGCAGCACTGAGCCCTCAAGATATCGGAGCACAGGGCTCTGCAGACACACACTCACACAAATACACACACACAGAAGCATGAGAACGGAAACATACAGAAATGGAGGAAAATAGATGAATGGTTGCAAATAAATCTTCAGTATACATTTTAAAACACCATGTTGCAGACAGAGTGGTAGACAAATAGCATGGTGAATAGAGTTAACATATGTGGTAGACCCTGGTCCTCGAATTATGTGGTACGCAAGTCCCTAAATACTACACAATTTAGAATGAAACTACTTAAACTACAAGATCACTTTAGTGTCATTTAAAATAAGTTTTGCAATTGCGGTAATATTTTGTCTCAATATCAGCCTGCTACGAACATCCATGAACGTAGCACACTCATGCGTCACAATTAATGACGAGCAAAAATTTGATGGCAAGGTAGTAAGTGGATGGAAAATCAATGGTTCAAGAAACACTGCAATTGTGGCTCCAGGTGGGAACTATGGGAAGAGAAGTGTGGACCAGAGGACCTCTCTTCCACCAAATGATCTCCAGTTGAACTAGTAGAACTGGTTCCGTTCAGGATTCACAACAATACATTCTTATTAGAGGTTATCTGAGGTGGTACATGGTGTAAAATCACCATTCACCATCTGGAGGCCATGAATGTTTATACAATATTTGATAGCAATAAATCAAATAGTTGTTGAGATAGTCAAGTGGCAGACCAAATGACCAGCCCACTGACAGACCAATATTGCCCTTGACAGAGCCAAAGGAGCTCAATATCTTGATTTTCACATCTTTTTTTATTCATGAATTTATAGATATTATCATTGTTAAGTGTGGCTGTATGGTTTGCAGTGTATCTCAAGATGGGTTTTGGTGGGACAGTCTAAGGGAAAACTCCAGGAATGACTTTGACTCATACGTAAGAGCCAGTGAGGACACATAGATGATGTTGGATTCTTATGAATTAATAACAACATGACCAATAAACTAAACCTAAGGTTGAGTGATAATTCAGTATAATTTATTAGCTTTCAGTGAAAGAAAGTTATAAGTCATTGTTTACCACAGTTCTATTGTCTAAATTACTCATAAAAAACTTTTGGATATGTGAAGTGTAATAGTAAATAATCGTTCATTGTACTGAACATCAATTCATTTTAGGTGATTTTACATAACTGACATATTGTCTTGACATTGATATTTGAAGAAAAAAATGTAATCTACAACTGAGAGTCAGATTCAAAGTAAGTGTAACAACATCCATGTTCACATACAAACTACAATATGTGTGCACAGTTGAACTAACAGTAGGCTGCAGAGTATAAATATCAGGGGTCTGCTATATGTCACAGATGTCTGGAGAGATAACAGAGCATCAAGATCCTGAGGGAAGATAAACAAACACACACACACACACACACACACACACACACACACACACACACACACACACACACACACACACACACACACACACACACACACACACACACACACACACACACACACACACACACAGAGAGAGAGAGAGAGCCTCCTTCAATTAGTCTTTTTATTAGTAGACAGTCCTCCCTCTGTCTTCCTTCAAGTCGATGGAAATTTCCCATGGCTGTTCGAGAGGTTACCATAACCCATCTATATGACATCTGGCATCTACAAACTGTTTCCACTGACACAGGCCTTCCTTTCAGCTTGCCAAGTGTAGTAAAGCACTGAGACATCTGTCCTCCTCTGCCCCTATCCTCAGATACTGTGACAAAGTGGTTGTGGTTGTATGAATGGTGAGCCATCAGTTTGCAAGCAGGCCTGACTAACAGCAAAGTAGTTTGTAGTATTACCTGTCATCAGTCCAGATTTTTGTTGTTAGGCAGAAATGGACATGGTTGATAAGATAATTAGATGCAGACAATAACAAAACCAAAAAACTAAGAAAAACTAAAATACAGTGTACATTAGGTGTTTACACCCACAATGTCAGTTTCTTCTTTATTATCTACTTCCTGTTAATTCATACAGAAGAACAACAAAATAAGGAATACATCATTTGAACTGAGTTTACAGTAAAGCTGAGATAACGTTTTGCAGCTGGCACTATTCTGTATAGTCCGGACTGGACTATAGCTTGATGGTGACTGATGGAGTCCAGAGGAATCTGTACCCTGGAGACACACAGAAGGCTTTATAAATAACCATAGCATGTCCTCTGAGGGTTGGGGAATGAGAGTGGTCAGTGGATAATGGAGAGAGGGAAGGAAGAGAGGGTGAGGACACAAGAGCAGTAAACCGAAGAAAGGAAGGAAGAGAGAGAGCTGGCCCAAGACCGAGAGAGAGAAAGAGCTTCTCTGAGAGTATAACTCCCATCTAAGTGGTAATATTCTCAAAGCACAACTCTTTGTGACATTATTGAATTAAAATGTTTACTCTAATTGACAAGGCACAGGGGAATGAGCTGTGGGAAACAAAGATCCCAGGATCCCTGACACAATAAGTCTACATGGTCAACGCATGCACGCAGACACAAAGGCAAAGAAACATAGAGTACATGCACACGAAGAAGGACATACAACACCATACGCACCACAAGCACGCACGGACTCACACTGGCGACCTCCCAAAACAATCTCACCCACTCGCCCTTAATTTTGCAGTGTCACTCAGCATGAAGTCACACTCACAGCTGCGGCTGGGCACTCGCGCATTAAAAGGGAGGGTTTAAATAAAGGGGCGAACTGTGGGGCGCCTGCGCCACACTGCCATGAGCAGAAAAACATCTTTTACAATGGACACTGACAGACGCCTTGCTGAATTATATTATGTGCCATTTCCTCCAAGCGCAAAACATCCATAGCATTAAAATTGACATATGTAGGGAAGTTAAATTATATAAGTTTACTCCATTCTCCTGCATGTGTGCTTGATTAATCATTTAGTCTATGAAAGATCAAAAAGTAGTGAAAAGCACCCATGAAACATTCCCACAACCCGAGGTGATGTCTTCAAATTGCTTGATTTCCTTTACTATCATAACTGATAAAAAGAAATACCAGCAAATGTTTGCAATTCTTCTTTAAAAATTACTGAAATGAATAATCAATTGTCAAAATAGCTGCACAGAGAACACAGCAAGGCTGCAGGGCCGGAGAAAGACTGAGCCATGTACTTCCTCAAGAATGATCCACCCATGACCACTTTCAGACACATTTACAATTATTATAATTAATAATTAATCAATTTTGGTATAATAAAGACTGTACCACAGCTTAAGTGCTGACATTGCTCCTCTATGTGTTGAGTGGCCAATGAATGAATGTCAATATCTCGTGATATAGCACTCCTCCCACATTTCCACATGTATCGCTCCGCCTCATTTAATACTTGTAACCCAGCAACCTAATAAACAGCTAGTAGATATAGAAACTAATTGGGATCATCAGATTTATTTAGGGCAAAAATTAATTACAACTATTTATCACAACAAATATGTTGTTTTTTTTAATTTGCAAATCCTGTTTAGCTGTCAAACATAACAACTACTGTTCACGGCCTTTCTGTTGCTTCATTAGAGGCAAGGGAAGTCATGACTGAAACCACACAGAGATCAGCACAATTCTCGACTGTTACTCGTGACTGGCAGGAAGTGGCTGAGTTATTATTTTTTACATAGTTGTCCAACTGACTATGTTAATGAAACTGTGGTATCTTACCAATAATATACTTCAGACTTAATACTTGTGCTTATGATCGTAGCACCACTATCACAGTTTGGCACTCTCTCTGTGTTATTACTTAAAACATCCATTCTGTGGCAGTCTAGAGAAAAGCGTTAAACATCCACTGACTCCTTCATGTACTCATTGTTTTGTTCGCTTGAGAACTCCCACCAATACAGATTAACTTGCTTGTAAATGGTTCTCACCTTGCACGACACCCCAGGGGTACTGTCTGGCCCTCACGGTTTTGTTTCCCCACTTTGACCTCTTCCACGCTCCCAACCACAGCAAACGGCAGATGGGCCTGCACAGGAAAAGACATTAGAGTGTTAAAAAGGTCAAGAGGGCAAAAATGTAACTGGAGCCATTGCCAGCTCCTTCTTTCGCCTGGGTTACACTTTCTTAAAGAGTTTTTTTTCCTAGTTTCTTTACAACACAGCAACCATTTCCCAAATTAGATTCCACTACACACAACCATGCTACATACATATAACGTATATTATTATACATTAACATAATGTATATTGAGGGTTTAATTTCAGATAAAACCTATGCCACTGTGCCTGTTGTCTCCTTTATCTTTCACAATTAGACCGCACTAGAGAGAAGTGGAACCATGTTGACATATGAGTTGCACCAGAGCTCTTTTAATTTTAATATGTGGCTCAGTTGGGGCTCAGAGGACTATTTTGTTGTACACACTTTCCTATTGCTCTCATAGCTACTATGCCTCATTTAGGGTCGACAGCAAAGGCAAAAAATATGCCCGATACGCAACCTCAAAAATTAGGTGGAGAGTTGAAACCAGCTGGCTGGTTGCAGCTCAGAGGAACAAGCTGGTGAGTGTGGGCGCTGATGTAACCGACTATGAATAGATGGGGATACTGTACAAGGACTGTGCCGGGGAGAACCAAATGCAGTCTTATTTATCCATAAGAGAATTTACTGTTTGTGCATTTGAACATGTGTGGGTGTGTGTTTGAGCCACGTGATTATGCATCATCCCCACTATAAAATTGAAACTAAAAAGGCTGAAGAAATGTATCTGTACTTGCTGCCTGAGCAAAAGTATATGTTCAATTATATTGCTATATGCATATTTTGTCAGTATTTGTATTTTTGGACAATGGAAAATGTACAAATGGACATAGAGCCTATTTTATGAAAACATGTGCGGCCATCAAGTTCATAAATCATTTTTAATAACGGACAAAACTGAGGAATAGTGCAATCAAACAGAGCTAGTGTTCATACAATTCTGTGTAAAACTATGTTGTATATACTCCATGTCCAAGCACATGCCCGGGGTGAGCTAGTATTTGCAAATATTTGTAGGGTTTTTCCCGTTATACAGTCACAGATTTGTGGGATTGCAAAGTGTCTTAATAAGAAGACAACATTACTTTTGCATGTGTTAAAAGCAGTTAAATTGTGTTAACATATGCTGATGTTACCAGATGTGTAACACATAAGCTAGTGAAGACATGCTGTTACAAATCAGCAGGCACACAGATGTGTCAAAAGTCCTAGGAACAATGCTATCATTTCTATATTCACAAAACCTGTCTTCAACAAGGGAAGTTTGAGTATATCTTATTATCTACATTAAACACTTACAGTGCACAAATTAAGGAAAGGTAAAAAGACAGAAAGACGTGTGAGACTTCTTGAGTGTGTATTGGAGTGTCCCAACATGACTTACGTTCATGGAGGCGTTGATCTCGCTGACCGCTTCGTCGTCCGTTGGAAACTGATATATCTGGACACCGTTGCTCACCAGCTCACTCATAATCTTTATTTTGAACTTATGGAGCTCACTCTTGGAGATTGTGTCAGCTTTTGCAATTATCGGTATTATATTGACCTGAGGAAAGGATGAGAAAAAGAGAGGGGGGATTGTACTCATTTAAACAATGATATTGAAAGTGTAGAGCATTGTCTTTGTTTTGATGGCTGAGTCTGACAAAAGATGATACACATTCCTCTACTGAAAGCTGCTTTGTGTTAAAGCATTAGAGTATACATACAGTATATTATGTAATGGTTTGGTTTAGGCTGGTCTGACATGCATCATCACTACAGGACAAAATGTGCCTCAGTATGAGAGAAGATGCACAGAGAATCAACCCAATGTTTCCAGAGAATTACAGATTACAGCAATTACCTTCTCTTTGTCAGCGGGTCATAAACAAACACTGACAATAAAGCTAAATTAAACATATTGATAGCTTGATTTAAAACATAAACCAAACTAAATACATTGCTAAATATGGCGGAAGAAGCAGACAAGACCATATGCAGCAAAACTGTACAATGAATAATCTCAGTCAGAACCCCGACAGATACATAAAACAAACAGTGATTACGAAAACAAACAAGGCTCCATCTCCAATCAGCAGCAGATGTGCAGAAATAAACACACAGTTTTTCTGCATTCCTCTGTACGGCTGCATAACCCAAATCACTAACCGGGAGGACGAGGAGGATCCCCACAGATTCCCTCATCAATTCCATAGTGTGCCTCAGAGCAAGAGCCAGAGCTTGTTAGGAGTCAAATTACAGGCTCATTGTACTTTATTGGATCATTAATTTACAGCAGGGTGGCCAGTATCATGTTTTAACTCTTATTTAATCACTATCCAGTGCTGACAACAGCCTTGTGTGGCTGCTGAAGCAGATGGGAGTGTCTTGTCATGGTCAGTGAGGAGGGAGGGGACAGTGATATTTGTTCACTTCCCACAACCGGTTTTTCCCAGCTGGCCAAAGAGTATTTCCAAATAGTTCTCACTGTTTGTTCTGAACAACTAGGAGCACCAGATGGGTAGCTGTAACCACATAAAAGCAGTTTATATGTAAAGTAAATTTGGACCTCTCAGAGTTCAAGTGACAATGAACCTAAAAATAGGTGTATCATGCCTGTGTGTTTAGATTTGACTGTGTTATGACTCAGAGAAGGAGTGTGATTTTTAACGCAGCTCCAACTGCTGACCATGCTGCCAAATGGGCCAAATCAGCAGGCCAAACTACAATAACCAACTTCTTCCATGTTTCTAGAACACACACACTTGTACCTGTGATTTTCATCTCAAGCAGTATCTTTGCCTCAAGTCTCTCCATGAGTGAACCTCCCCGTCAACTCTCAGTTGAAAAACTTTGATTTGGTGCAAATGGGCGAATAAAATCTAACCAAAAATACTATAAACACCCAAGATTGAGAATAAAATAGAAGTAAAGATAAAAAACATGTTCATTTGACTGATTATAGGGGAAATTATGAGACACTTTAGTAGGAAATATCAATCTTAGTTGACCTCTTCATCCTAATATTAGATAATTAACTGGTAATGATTTCCTCCTATTGAATAAAAACATGTTCATTTAAAACAAAGAACACATTCCCCCTTATCTCTCTTCCTGCCTTCATCTACCACGAACCACATGCACTCTGGTGGGCCGTCAACCATCCTTTTGTAGGGAGGGGTGATCCTTACCCCATTTACAAGAATAACACCATTGTCTCGCCTTGACAGCAAACTCTACAGTCTGAAGTTGTTTCAGGTCTGCCTCCCTGGTTTTTCCTGTGACAAGACTATCTGGCAGACATGATAGCGCTGTTCATTTATCTTTTGTTTCCAGATTAAAGTTAATGGTCACACACACAGGAACACCAATCATCTTGACGTGGATAGAACTGGGCACAGAAATCAAAACTGTGACTGTGGAACCTAATTATACTCTGATGAAGATGAAGCCACTCTTGAAATACCTCTAATGGCAATAACAACAACAAATGTGATTCTTGATAGCATGATGATGACTTGAGGACATTATATATACTTAACAGTAAATCAGTTCACTAAAAACTAACCCATCTGATGATAATAAGTTAAAAGAAGTTATTTGTGACTGTCAGACTCAGCAGGTTTATTTTTTCTGGTTAACCTGTAGACCTCTAGATATTACAAAAATAAAACTGCTAAATGTGCAAACGCTGACAGCGGTGGTGAGTAGCTGCTGCAAATATTTATTCTATATAGAAAGAGACCACTGCATAATCAATCCCATCAAGCCTGTAAAGCAAAACAGTGTCACATCTACACCGTGGTCACTCAACACTGGCTTGCTCTCAGATAAAACAGCGGCCATATTTCACATAGTGGAAAGATTGCTGGGACAGGGCCACTGAGGTCAGAGTGGTGTTCCCTGTGGCCACCCACTGGTGCACTCACAATGATGTAAATCATTTTGAATAGAAGCACCAACATTGCTGTTATTTTGCACTTTGGACACTTTCTGTTTATGCAAAACTGGAAAAGGCCTGCGAGCAACCAAAAAGCCCATCACAGCCACAGTGGAGTTTGGTTCATATGAGTAGATTGGGAGATTTAGGTGAGGCAAGCGGCTTTGCTTTCACTCATATTAGGACAGAGTATAGCTGGTAAGCTGCTGACCGTTTTGCTGTGGTTCATACACAGGGATAAAGATAATACATTTAGCTCAGGTGAGCTTCTCTGCCATGCTTCAAAAAGGAGTGGGTACACAGAGTTGGCTGTGTATGCCGTGGTGGTTTGGATGGTATCAAGAGACAGTTGGCAATAGCAGGCTGCCAGCTTTTGATCACTCTGTTGGCTGGTAAACACAGCACAGAGGGTCAGTGGTCAGCGCTGTCACTTCACAGCAAGAAAGGTGTTGAATTTGGATCTTGGCCCTTTGTATGTAAAGTCTTCCCTTATTACTTGTGTGCGTTTCCAGAACACTATTCTGGTTTCCTCAAAGAAATAAGTAAAAAAACAAAAGTACTACTGTTGCTCCATGACATTGGCCTTTATACAGTTGGTCCTCAGATAAAACCTTGTTTTCCAAAGTAGTAAGGATGGGTTAAATCAATTACAAAGTCTAAAAATAAATCAAAACACTAATTTTATTGATTTACATTTAGTAGATTTAAACTTCATCAAGACAAACAAATCTTTGTTCTGAGGTCTTCATAAAACTATTAAATCTTCCATGAGTGTGACAGTTGGTATCCGGTCATTGTTTTGAATAGTATCAGGGGCGATCTGGCAGAGATGCGCGGCCGCGCGTTGATAGCTGGCAGAGGTAAGCCAGCAGGTTTCGGTCACAAGCTGACCATCTGCTTTGTTCTGGATTCATTATCATTGCATCAACAGACACAAGCAGGGCCAAACGCTGCCTCTTTGTCTTTCCTACAGAACAGCAGTGCTATCAGTATTAATATGTATGAGTTCCTCAAAGGTCATGGTGCTGTAAATCAGTTTGACTGATGTACCAAAACTTCCTCAGCGAATGTTAAGATGATGTGTCAGGATGTAAGTAAGCATATACGCACCGCTGAAATCATACAAGCAAATGTAAACACATTAATGGAAGTTTGTCATCTACATGATGCAGCTTTCTCAGTTTACTAGTAGAGATCCAAAACGTCGCTATAATCCTTCTTAGCCTCAGGTCAAACAACGAAACAGAGTTCAAGACACAAACCTTCACTTTTGCATTTTAACTGCCTCTTTCTCCGTCCTTCCTTCTCTTCTGGGCTTTGTGAACATGTGCTTTGACATGTCTTTTCTCTTCCAGAAATTCCACACTTCTCATACTTAGAAACCAAGATTTAAGATCAAAAACCACTGAATGGTTTCTGCTGTGTTCATCACTGAGGAGTTTTCGAAAACTATCTGATAAAAATGTCAGGTTGAATTTATCCAAGTGTGGATGGTATCAAGCAGAAATAAATCATCATTATCAATACCTTATATGTATAGAAATGACTGAAGACTAGAGTAACTGAAGACTTACTCATAGACTCAAAAATTCAAAGAAAACCCCAGCAATGACTTAACTCCAAAGATTTTCCAAAAATGAAAATACAAATAATAAAATCTTGAAAAACACAACATGGCTGCAACTTAGTTGTTAGAATCCACTTACTTGCCCTTTCAGACTGTTCTTCCCCACTAAACCTCACTCCCTCCCCTCTCCCCTTCTTTCACGGTCCAAGTGCTGTTGTGATGAGATTTTCTTTCCACCAGTTGTCTCATTGAGGCCAAGCCAGCGATTGTGTCTCCACTGAGCCGCACTCATTGGATGTATGGCAAAGCACAGATCAACTTACCAATCAATCCATGTAGTAAATACTCTCACGAGAGCAATGAAAAAGCCACAAATCAATGTGGTTCTGAATGTGACTATTGACTAGTGTACGGCTGACCTGTAAACAACCGTTTCTGTATTACAGATGTGCAATTCAGTAAATGGGACGGACATCCAACACAGCAAATCAAACATTTTCTCTTGCAAAAACATGCAATATGTTGGCTTTTAAGAGTGAAACTACTCATATAGGGCCGGCCTTCCCAAAACTCTGGGCTGTTAAAGTCTAAACCTTAAACCTTTTACATAGGAACAGCCAAAGAACTTCACCCCAAATAATGCCATGTGAACTTTTCTTGAAATTCTATACGCTGAAATGTAAGTGTGCACTGTCTTTGCAACATTTTTCTTTTCACTTTATTCTTTTGGGACGCTGAGAGTCCACACCCCAGCAAAAAGATCAGGGACCTCCACGTCTCAGTGAAAGGCACACCACTCACGGTGAAAGGGAGGTCAGATTTCGGCAAAACTGATAGCTATTCACAGACAATGGGACAGGCCTGCGAGTGTGTGCTTTTTGTGCGAAGGGGAAGGCCACAGCTTGTATATGAATGTGGTGTTTGTGTGTAAATTGTGCCTACCTTGCTGTCCAATTTCTTCATCGTTACAAGATCCAGGGATTTGAGAGAGTGTCCTGTCGGGGCGATGAAATAAAGGCAGATGTGAATCCTGGTGTCGTGGTAGTTAAACAGCGAGCGTTTGATCTTCAGCTCTTCCTGGAGATAGTTTTCAAATTGAGTGTCAATGTAGTCAACGATGGGCTTGTAGCTGTGGAGACAGCCAAAGAGAAACTGTAAGGATTTATGTCTGTGGGCAAAAGCATAAATATTTGTCTTCTTATTCAGACACTGGTAATGAATATAAAAGGAAATGCGGACTTGTCACTGGGGAAATGAACCAAGACTGTTATGTTTTCAGTAACTGTGCGATCTGATTCTATGCCAAGATCTCAGCTTAGAGCTGTACAGCTTAGTGCTGCATGAAATTTGTGCTCAGCTTATGGGAGTCTGGTCGAAACAAATCACAGAGGCTGCAAAACGTCCTGTCCTTTCTCACAGAGCTGTGATGGCCTCCACAGCCTACAGTGTCACAAGTAAATCAAAGAAATGAACAATGTGGTAGCAAAGCTAAACAAACAAGACCAGAAAGATAAGGAAAATTCAACACAGGTCCATGTTTTTTTGGCTGCGATACCACAACACAAAACTAACATTTTAGATACCACTGATTTTTCTGAAGCAGATTTGTCTAACTGACTAGAGTTTAGAACTTATCCAAAAAAAATGTTTTCTTGCTGAAACAAACCCAGATTGCTGCACTGGAAAATATTATCCACCAGCACAAATTAGGTAAATACAATCATATTTACAAACATGACATTAACACATTTCAACTACCATAGCTTGTGTTTCATGGAGAGTGTTTCCATTGGGTGCACATACTTAGTAGCAATGAGGAATCAAAACAAGTGCCAATGATTCTGCACTATTTCCTCACTGCATGGATTGTCAAGTTAAATGTCAAGAAATGTGAAATGTCCTTTATTAAAATCATTATGTTTTTTTTAATGCAGCACTACGGTTCGTCTCTGCAAGCTATTTTTAATGTCTTTCAACCCCAAAATGGTTACCAGCCTGACAACATTAGGTCATGAGACAGTTTGAAGATAATTTAAGCCACATTCTCTGCGAGCTTGTTTGCAACAATCTGCAGCTTTAATTCATTTAGTTCAGTTCATTTGGAAGAGATGAGAACAAGACCATCAGAAGCCAGCCACATATTTAATAAACTGCATCATAGCGGCCTGAAATGCAAGTCTCTCTCAAGGGAGGCTGTGGTTCATTAGTCTTACAATCGCAGTTTAGTTCTTGTGATGCCACTTGACATTTTCAGACTACATATCTCTGCTATTTGGATAATTTGGTAATTTGGTTGCAATAATCTGTGTCTAAGAAATTTGTTCGCTTTCCATAATTCCACCAGCCTCGCCTCCAATTTAGGCCACAAAAATGTTTTAAACAGACATTGCTATGTTGCTATACTTGGACACTACATGACCGCCTCATTGGTTACAGCTAGTGTTACTTGTGTTTTAACGTGTTTGAAAATGTGTCTGCTCTAGACCTTGCTTGTCTAATGCCCTACATCAGTCGCGTCAGTAGATGTACAGACTTCTTCATCACGTCACACAGAACAAAAACATCGAAAATAATGCAATAGATTTTCAGCAGTAAGCAAGACAGTATGCAGAGTTCTTCTCGTTGTTTTTAAGATTTTTGTGTGAGATATAATAATAATTTTTAATCTTATTTTGTTCTAAAAAATCTAGAGACAATCATATGGTGAACCTGGTACCATTAACTGATCGCACAAGTGTATCGTTACATCCTTACAGGCTATACTGGTAATCTTGTCAAATTTTCAACAGCAAGTCTTCCCTCATCCTATTTTACAACCCAGAGTTAGCTAAAAAAAAAAAAAATTCTATATCCTCAGCAAGCACCATGTTTCCAGTCATCTGTCCTCTCCCTTCACATCTATCTTCAATCTTCTCTGTGGAATGCACCAACTCTGACCTTTTGAGGCTCTCTGTGTGCATTTACAGTCTGCTGCAGAGTCTGTCCTTCGGCATGTTGGTTTATACAGCCTACAGAGAAAGCTGCTATCAAAGGGCGTGAGAGTGCTGCTTGCTGGCTAGGTCACAACAAGAACACTCCATTCCACAGCTGAATGTTAAAAAAAAAAAAAAAAAATCAACTATTTCCTCTTTATTGCTGTCCCACCTCGTCCTATTTCCATCCCACAGAGAAAACCAAAATGTGCAGAAAACCTGGACTGATATTAGTTTGTGTCTGTTTCTCTCATTTGTATCCCTGGCAACATTGACCAAATTTGGGCATAACTATGGTGTTGTCATCTTGCAAATAGAAAAGGAGGTTTTGGATAAGGATTGTCAGGAAAATCTGTCGTTACAACAGTCAGGAGTCAAATGGAAAACGCTCTGAAGCTCCTCTGTTTCACGCATGTGCTCCGACTACCAGATGAATGGAATTTCACTCATAGGTCAATACAATAAGTAGTGTTTATCAGAGTACAGCAAGCTGTCCTGATACAATAAATGGCACTGTTGGTAAGATTTACCAAGGTCTGGGACTCAGTTGTGGAATGTAACTAAGCATCCCTACTCAAGCACTGTACCCAAGTAGAATGTACTTATACTTGACATTAGTATTTCTATTTCACCTAAACCAGTTAAACAGTAAAATCCAGCATGAATAATAACAATCTGTCATACACAGTATAATCATACATAGCTCACAGGGGCCTTTTTTTCTGCAGAACAAGTTATTTTACCTTTGATACTTGAAGTATAATTTGCTAATAATATTGAATGAGGGACTTTTTACATAGGATCTGCGTGCTTCTTCCACTACTGCAGTAACTATTGTTCAACGTGTAATAAAGACCAGATTCACACTGAAATGCAGTCAAAACAGATTATTTACATCCTGAATGCATCCTGAAAAATGTTCGCTTCTTATCTAAATTGAGGCCAGTTTTAACCAAAAGATGTAGATGTAGTATCTTTTGACCTGCATTAACCATCTAATCATGTCACCGTCATTTCTCTATCCTCACCTATCCTCTTTGTTGATCTGATCACCAAAGCCGACCGTGTCAACAATCGTCAGTTTGAGGTGGACGTTGCTTTCTTGCAGGTCGTATGTTCGCGGCCGCAGATAAACCCCATTCTGATAATGGCTTGCCTCTTCGTTCTCGAACATGGTATTGAAGAGGGTGTTCATTAATGTTGACTTGCCGATACCAGTCTCCCCTGTGGATGGTAGGAAGTAGAGAGAGAGAGAGAGAGAGAGTTAAACAACTTGGTCACTGGGGAGCGATTCATCAGCTTTCAGACATGAGGTTTTTATTCCAGCAACACAAGTGGGAGGCTTGTGCATTTCTTTCATGTCAGGAAAAACAACAGATTGTTGCTGTTTTGTTGTAGTTAAACATGTTGTTTTGCAGAAAATAAATCAAGTAAAGATTGAGGGGAAATGTTCAGTAGTTATGGCATGACCTGTCACATCCGTGAGTTGCTAATTGTACACAAGACAGAGTTCTTGTTTTACACACACAGTCTGTCATGCACTTTGCACACACATTGTCACTTGGTACTCACCTACACAGAGAATGTTAAAACAAAATCCCTGTGTGACCGATTTACTGACCAGTTGGTCAGGGAGGCTGTCAAATCCAACATGTCCACCCAAACTCAGGTTACGCTTCTCTTCATTCTGCAAAACAAAACAAAAACATTAAAAGCCTGTTTGCATGAGAGGAAAACACACATGGGGAAGACATTAGACAGAGGTAGGAAGAGCTGGTTGCTGAAGCCTTCACATGCCTATGCAAATGACCATCAAAGACCCTGTGTACATTCTGCAGATGCAAAACCAATCGTCTAACATTATGATTTAGGTTATCGGGGCCTACAGTGAGGATGAGCATTAAGACTAATCCTTCACAAGCATGATGAACTAAATACATTTCCACACCCAGAGAAGGTGCACTTCATAAGTGGCAGCCAGAGAAATTAACTCATTCAGAGATTGAATACGGAGGATGAAAAATGAGAATATCCCCAATTGGGAATATACTGCAAGTTACTAGTGAATTAAGCAGTTATTTGGAATATTTACATCAAGAACATAAACATTCAAAGCTACTGCTTCATTTCTTTGGCACTGATGGATGAATACATGATATAAAACCATTTAAATAATCTTAATTTACCCCCCATATCGATTATTTTTTTCAGTACAATAAAATTGAGCACAGCAAGCTGCACTATGCAAACTTGTAAACAAAACAAAACAAAACATGATGTCCACTCAACACTGCTAAAGTAATTCATTGCAGAGACCGTGCACAACCACTCTGTAATCAATGTGCATTTTGAAGAGAGCACCCTGGACCTAAAAGCACAAAGATTACCGATACACAACAACAAGACAGACAGACAAAACTATTGGGCTGTAAGCGTTTTCACCTTTGATCTCCCTTATCTAACCCATCTTGTCTGAAGGAGAGACAGTCAGTGAGAAGTGAGAGCGTGTTAGAGCTGTAGAGGAGGGGGAGACAGACAGCACCTTGAGATGAATGGGGCCACCCGAGCTCGTCTGGCTCAGCCACGAAGGACTGCATATTTGAAGGCTGATGTCACCGAACACAAGGCAGAGCAGAGCTCAGCTGAATGCAACCCGACTGTACTAAACTCAGACGTGGAGACAGGCTCTGCATACCTACGCAGATGGGTTATAAACTTGACTGAACAGAACAATAAAATATGAGCACTGCGAGTATGTGTGTGTGCAAGTATAAGGGGAAAGAAGAGAAATGGGGCTTAATGTATCAAGCAACACCACTGGAGTAAGCTGACGTGAGCTGAGCTAGGCAATATTGAGCTGAGCTGCATCGCACTGGGAGCTTATTACATTACATTCACACTCGTGTTCAAAAATCAATACAAGCGGTAAATATGCTTTAAGTGTTTTTAAATGTGATGTTCTTCAGCCAACTGAGGAAACGTGTTTAATGGCAAGCCAGGTAGCAGCAAAAACTTAACTGTTACTGTTGTGTTCATAGGAGGTGTCCATATGAAGACTGTAATACACTGTAATCATTTCTGATCTGTCCCCCAAATAATATTAAAGGACCAGTGTGTAGGATTTAGTGGCATCTAATTGCATGAAATTGCAGATTGCAACTACGGTAATTTAAAACTGCTCACGTCTGTATTTGATGACCTGGGAGTGAGAACAGGCTGTGAAGTGAGTGTAAAGGAGAAACCATGATGGCGAAACTTGTGAAGAATGCAAAAGCCCCTATCTACAGCCGGTGTTTGGTTGGTCTGTTCTAGGCTACTGTAGAAACATGGTGGTTCGACATGGCAGACTCCATGCCTTGAACAAAAACACACTGATTCCTATAGTCGGATGATTATGAAAACATACTTATTACCTATTATTCCCTAAACATATTATATTCCCTAAATGTTAAAAACTGGACCTTCATCTGTAGTTAATATGAGGCTGCAGCAGTCTTTTAGTACAAAAATCTGTCTTTGTGTTAGTACCCCTCTATGCAGCTCAGCAAGGAAACACTGTCAAGGGAAACACAAAGGGGGAATTAGACTAAATTTGGAATATACAGACTGCTACAGCCTCATATTAACTTCAGATAAACGGTGGAATGTATTTTTATGGAGTGAGGACTGTGGATTTTGTCCCCCGTTACTTACACTGAAAGCATCTTAAGAGAAGATGGCTAGTACGAAGAGGAGGAATGATTACAGCCAGCAACATCTGTTTCAGTGTTCATATAAGCAGCTGACTACTGTTTGAAGACAAATTGTGAACATGTCCTTTAAGTGAAATGTTTGAGCGCTGTACATCCAGTTGTTGATGACATTCCACTCTTGTTCCTTTTTGAATGCGCTCATTGCCAAATGAATGTAATGTTGATCAGTAGCAGGTTTACAGGGAAGAAGGAAAGAGGGAGCGGTACTGTCAATTTGTTGTTTCTTAGTCACTGTAAACTCAGAGCTTGTCAAACAACATTAATGCTTCCCTGTGGTATTCAGCTAGCTGAATGAGGCTTGTGGAGATATTTGGATAGATTGCTGGAGGGCGAGGGTGTGACTGCTGGTATCGGGCCTGCAAGGAAACCAGTGCAATGAGTTGTGTTTAAAATAGGAAAAGTCGACAATTAATATTAGCCTTTATTTATCCAGGGAAGGATAAATAAAGGCTGCCTGCTCATGTTCCATCAACACTCCGGTTTCACATGTGGTAGCTGCACTACACTGCACACAGTGGGTGATTAGGCGTCTTGCTCAAGGGCACCTTTACAACATTTTTTTTGTGCGAGTGAGGAATTTTCTTTTCTTTTTTTTGTCTTACGCCGCAAGTCTGGAAATTTACACTTCAGGTCAAAGGCTTACCTCTGGAAACTCATTGGGCCTATTCATTACATATCTGGGCCCTCAGAGGAGCGTGGCCAAAGTCAAGGGGCAAGCCTGTGACACACTCTTATAAACATTGTTTCTGTGGGAATTGCTCCAAACTCACCAAACCACATTGGCAAAGCTCTCGGATTGTGAAAAATAACAAAGATCCTGTCACATAAGATAATTCTAGGTTGACGTCCTACACTGAACCAGACAAGCTGTCAGTAGCACATAATCTGTGTGTGAATCATAAGAGGCAGATGGGTCTGTGACTGAGGGCGACAAAAAGAGCACGCAGACCTGACCAACAGTGTTATCTTTAAGGATCAGACAGAATAGAAGTGCAGACGTGGACACAAACTCGCCATGCTGTGACTTCACAAACTGAATGTGTGAGTGTGTAGTGGACTGGAAAACAACTACCTAAAAATACTGCACTACATGTAAAATTCCTCCATTCAAATCTTACTAAAGTAAACGTAAGTATTAACAGCAAGTCCGTTCAGTTGAAAGTAAGTACTAATTTTGCATTTACAAAAATATATCTTTGTAAATCAAATCAAATCTTATATGTCTATTAAATATAAGCCTATATAATTATATGCATAAAATATATGACATCTAAAGACAAATCTATCAGCACAGTAAGGTTACTTGTATTTTTTATTGAAGTTCAATTGCTTAAAGATGGTTTAGAAATACGTTTTGCACAGAAAAAAAGTTGAAATATTCTGGCTGCACTGGCAGATATTTCAGAGTTAAATCTCCTTATCAGGTCATCTAACTCTTTATCCTTAATAAAAAGTTAGATGACTTGTATAAGTAGATTTTGTGCAGATCATATGTTTTGTATGAAAAAACTGCAAAATAACTAGAAACTGTAGCTGTCAAGTAAAATGTCTGAGTTGAGCTGAAATGTAGTAGAGCAGAGGTATAAAGTAGCAGGAAAATTAAACACTGAGTAGCTTAGCTTGCATCTAAGTCTATGTATTCATGCATGTACAGTATGCGAGCTACAGCTAATCACTATTGTCAGGTGAAAACATTTTTCAAAGGTTTTGACTTTGGCTGAATGATTAGTTCGCCATAAAAAAGCCTTCCATCTTATGAAGTCCCACTCAAAAGAAGCTAGATTACATGCACAATGCATCACAAAGCTATAAATAAACCTGATGGTCTTAGTTCCTAAAACATTTAATGACAACAGCACAACAACACCCATCGGCTAAGAAAGTATAACGAGCAGACGAGAGCTATTAGGGACACTCTGAGGCATCTGTCTGTCCGCCTGTCCAAGCTAGAGCAGAGAAGAGAAGAGAAGAGCAGCAGCGTAAAGTATGACAGGAATGAAAAGCTTCTGGTTAACTGTCCCAGGGTGAGGAAACAACACAGTTACCAGGCCACCGTATCACTAGGCCCACAGGAAATGGCTGCGCACAGGGGCCCCAGGTGGCTCAAAGTGAAATGAGGCATGAACTATATAAGCTAGATCACAATGCTGTGCGTTTGTAGTGGGCTGATGTAAACCACTTTTTCCTGTCAGCAACAGACCTTTCTCTCAGAGCACATTTCAAATCTCACAGACGGAAAAGCAGAAGTGTAATTAATAGACTCAATGATGGCTGAATTCCATTTAGCTGCTTCGGTTTTAGCGTCCTCCTGGTATTGCAGTGCACGCTGGCCCCACTGTCACGGTTTACTGGCACACTTATAGAACACAGTGATTGTCGATGTTATTACCGTAGTTACACCTGTGCTTTTTCTATGATGGAAAAAGGCCTGCATCAATAAAGCAGCTGAAAAAAAAATGTCACAATACAATTTCTAGTTTTCTGCTGAAGCACATATCGTATGACCTTGCCTATCTATCAGTCGATCAATTACGTTTTAAGACACAGTGTGGTCACAGTGTGGCTTTCTATACTCGCACCCTCTAAACAGACTAAT
Organism: Dicentrarchus labrax; assembly: GCF_905237075.1. Lineage (NCBI taxonomy): Eukaryota > Metazoa > Chordata > Actinopteri > Moronidae > Dicentrarchus > Dicentrarchus labrax. Next base: position 22,159,492 of record NW_026136705.1, on the reverse strand, counting down.
ACAATGTCAGCTGCCACTATTTTGGCAAATTGGCACCATTAAAAGTATGCCGAATTAGCTATTAGCCATTCCTGTTTGCAGTTTACCCATGGATATATAGGCAAATATTACTGGATTACTTTGATACTGAGGAACACTTAAAAACTTGATGATTCTCAGGGAAGTTCTGGTGTTGCAAGGGGAGTCTCTTTTCTATAATTCCACTATAAAGTAAATAAAATCAGTGTCAGAAAGTGAGTTATGACTCTAAGAACAAGTAGCTTAAGTACCTTAATTGCATCCATGGGCTGTGTGGAACTGCTACTGCTGCAGCTCCAAATGCTGACAGTAATAAGTGGGCTAAATCAATGCGCTAAATTACAGTTACTGACTTCCTGTTTTCAGAACACCAGCATGGACCTCTCTGATCTAAACTATTTGTTTCAGCACTATCCCAACAGAAGCATTTCAAACATCACAAGAATTAGTAAATGCCGCAGCAGTAGGCAAGTAAGACATCAGCTTTGACACAAACTTTCCGAAAGTTTTTAAAAAATGTGACACAGATCCAACCTGACGTAAACTGAGGGAAAAACCAAGATCTGTTTTAAGCTCCCATCACTCCACAGAAACATTCTTGGTTACCAGTCCTGATATGACCTCAAAAATCAGTCAGTCATACTCTCCTGCTGTCTTTCTAACCCCTCTTCAGTTTCCCTCTCGCCTTCTGGCCGCCATTCCCACTTGAGTTTTGTCTGCCTTGTGTTTGCACCTTGTGTCTGCCTCAGTGAGCCTCCACCTGACAGACAGCAGCAACCTGACAGAGATACACACACACACACACCGCTGCAGCTGATGCATGTTTGTGCAGAAATACACTGAGGGAAGACCTTTGAAAAGGCTTCAAATATTTACAATAACTTGAGGTGCACTTTGTGTAGAACTGGTTTCCCTTAAATGTCGTGTTTTCACATGAAATTTTAAAAGAGGCCAGATCAACTGCTAGGTGGTATTCCATATTTTCACAATGTTGTTTCACTGGGCATTTTCCACTTCCTATTATGTATTATTTACATGCATTGTTTTAAGGCATATATACTCTATACCTCCTGGGACAAGACTGTAAAGAATTTACAATAGAAATAGTAGGGGGGGGTTGGCATGACTTGGACTGAAAGTAGGGCTGAAACAATCAAATAATTAACTGATTATTTGATCAAAAGAAATCACCAATTACTCTTATTTATCAAGCACAAATGACAAAAGGTTGCTTGCTTCCTGCTTATCAAATATGTGGTTTTGCTGCTTTTCTCGGTTTCATATTATTGTAAATTGAATATCTTTGTGTTTTGGACTTTTAGTCTGACTAAATGCAATTTAAAACATCAGGGCTGTGACACACTGCCAGGAACCTCCTGGCTGTTCCTAAGGCAAGCTTAAGGGCTAAAGGGGACAGAGCTTTTTCTGTCAGGGAACCATTACTATGGGATGACCCGCCCGAAAAGACTTTCCAAATCAATATCTTCTTTTAAGTTGTTCCTGAAAGCTTACTTTTATTGTCAAGTGCTCTTGTGATTGTAGTTTAATCCGGCAAATGTGCATGTGTTTGGATGTGTATGTATAAAAGTATATGTTTAATGTGTGTGTGTGTACATGTAAAATGTGTACTGGTATCCTATTTTGTCTTTTGTTTTTTGTTTACTGAATTGCTTCTTGTTCTGACTTACCTTTTTCAAGTTCAGCACTTGAACTTGACACCAGTGGCACTGACCTGCCTTTTTATCCTAGACTTTACTTGACTGCAGAATATGCACTTAAACAGAGACCTCTATAAGATGAGTGTCAAAGGGATTATGAAAACAACATATGAAACTAATGACATTACTTTTGTGACTAAAAATGACTTCTGTAAAAAATACTTTTTTAAAGGATGAGTCATCCCATCAGCAGCCTGCTGTGGTCGGTTGACAAAAGTGTATATTTGTTGAAGTGTACTCACTGCACACACGCACTTAATTTAGCGTTTAAGAGAGGATATCGGTTTGGGTGCTTCTGGAGACACCACGGGCCTATTTCAATTTAGCATCTGCGAGAGGAGCAGACCACACGATGTCCTCAATGACAAACCCACACGCACATTCAGTACTCTTTAGATGAGGAGGGGGGTGGCTGCTGCTTCCTGTCCAATAACGGTCAAGTAGATCATAAGTGCCTGATGCCTTCAACTGTAAAGTGTGATCAAACAGGAAATATACTTGTATAAGATAATTTTGCAACACTGTCAGCTCTAACCACACCCACAGATTTGTGTACTTCTATAGCCACTCTCCTGCTGCTACTTGTGCTAGTGGTGATGTTGTAATGGTAAAAATGTTTGATGGCTGAGATATGATGATGTGTGTGTGCCTGTGTGTGTGTACACACTCAAGCGCAACAACTGTATGGCCACAGTACTGAACAGACTCATCTATGTCCAACAGGAAAGACAAAAAAATTTGTGAGACAGATGGCAGATGAGACAGGAACCATTTTATGAGGCAGATATACAGCACCCTCATCTTTACAGAGCCTTTCAAAAATACAGTTTCCTCATTATCCAGAACAGAGGAAGAAAATGGCTGATCCTGAAACAATTATTGTTATACTGCTGTCATGTTATTTGCCACAACCCAAAATCTTTGGCTGTTTTTTTTTTTTTTTTTTTTATTTTGTATGGATTAGAGCTAAAACTTATCTGGATCAGGTTAGTTCTCACATTTAGTCAAAGCTTTCACACAAGCAAAGAAAGATAAAAAGCATTCTTGTTTCAAGATCCAGCCTAGTTATGCATGTTATTATTGCTATTGGTAAAGATGACATCAAGGAGCCAAACTTGATTTAATCACAGGCTACACACTTTGAAAATGTGGACTCTAGGTAAGAAAAACTCTTATGTGGGTTACTATAAGGCATCTATGGAAAATATTATTCTGAGTCCTTTCTGGGTGCCGTAAATTCTGTTTTTATTTGACTGATTAATCGGAAAAGCGAGAGAGATTTCTTGCAGTGTGTACACATACATGCAGTTTTGACTTCAGAAAACAGTAAGCTAATGCATTCTTCTTTTTTTATGACTTCACAATCAACTGCATTTGCACGTAAAGTACAAACAAGCACGAACAAACCGCAGTCTTTTTACTATTCATACTGATTAACAAACACAGCTATACCTTATGTGTAGAAAATCAGACATTAGAATTAGGGCACCTTGAGCTGTAGACACATACTTTCAATTAAACATATGGCTGCTGACAGATTTAATGGTTGCAACAAGAATCAAACTTTTGTTCCTTCATTAAAAGAGAACACAGACCACATTACAACATCAAAACAAACATTACTGCTTCATAATCATCAGTCATTCAGCTTTTGCCAACATTATTTGAAAAGCTAATTTAATCTTCAAGCCTCACAATTCAGCTCTGAATCGGACCTATTCTATAGATGGATATTGACTCATTACCACAGAGCTTGCAGCTCAGCTGTCACTATTCATCTTCAACACTTGATTTGACAAACCCGCCTTTAGGCAGTTCTGGCCTATATGTTCTATAAACAGCTAACATCACTGATGACACACAACAGTCAGTATATGCGCCAATGCAATCTGACCGTGGCTAAGGATAGGAGGAAGTTGTTTATCACGCTAGAATGTGCCTTAAAATGAACAAATACAGACTGAATTCACTACATAAATCTGTAACTAGAGCACATATGTAGATAATGTATTCACAAGTTAACATCACCCTCTGCACAAACAAGCAAAAGCTGCAGTTTTAAAAGTACAAGCAACTTGCCCCCATAATTCCTCATTCCTCATCACTTGCCTTTAAGCACTTTATGAAGCTAATTTCATTTTATGCATGCCGGCTTCACGGGAGAGACAATATTCTTCAGGGTCAGTAAGCACTGTACATGCTGAACATGTTACAGGGCATTTCATTACGTAACCATTTAAATGAACTGCATCCTTTTATATATGCTACACACTCGAATGCAATCAATGGGTGAAAACAATAGATGGGTAGTTGGCTCCATTGATCGCCTCCCGTGGCTCTGGCCTAGAAAGTTTACCCAAAGCATCATGGGGATTGACGTGTGCCAACAATGCAACCCAACCACACATCCCTATCAATAGCTGCACATAATTAACAGCGTGCCCTTTGCACAAACTGTTAGTTTGTTCAATATGGTCTCACTTAGTTCCGAAAAGTTAGGGAGGAAGTCAGCCCAACACTGTGCTGCTGTCGCTCCCCTAGCCTGTTTCACTGCAATCTCAGCACTTTTCTCATTAATCAATTCTTTACTCGTCTATTCCAAAAGAGACATTTTAGAAATCGCAAGTCTGCAATATGTTCTGCAACCTGCACCCCCCTGCCCTGTTGGAAATCCTCCTAAAATTAAGAAATGCTAAGTGTGCATTATCCTGTGTGACCTCTTTTTTTTTGGGGGGGGGGGTCTTTACCTTTCTTTGCAGACATGTGTTGCACCAATAAGTTGTAGGAGCGGCCCGGAGTGTGTTCTTAATCTCTTTATCCCTGCAACTCAGTGCTGCTTACTGTCCAATTCACCACCGCAAGGATCTCTTTAAGCATCTGCCAAAAAGTTAATCACCCTTTTCCAATCCCCTCCTGTGCATTCACTTCATCACCGTAATATTTGTTGTCCATGACAGGCATTGTGTGAATTCTTGAGGGCTGACTGTCTTACCGTAACGTTGTTATTGGTATTCTCTTAAGCCTGTATTGCAGCATCACATTGCTCTACACACAGGATCACACCTGAGATACAAGGCTTGTCATTATAAAAACAATGGATAACTTCCTCTCTCACCTGACAGTATGTCAAACCTACTGCTGTGTACCTACTACTGTGATATCCAAGGGGTGCGGTATAGTGAAAACACAGGCCATTAGTAATGCTTGTTTAGCATCTGGCTGGTAAAACTGACATGGCCTCATGTGTAAATACCACGTTATGGGTCAAGAAAGTGAACAACAACTTTTAATTTTGAACAGCCTGAACAGGAAGTTAAAACGAAAACCACATGTCCACACTCTGTAAGGGCAGAGGTTCTTCATCGTGTTATTACTGCTATCTAAAGGTTAGTTAATAACGTTATTTCATCACAGCATTGTAAGTTTTACACAGCACAAGTAATACACATTCACTTCAAGTGTGTCTGTGGTAAACAAGGAGTATATAGCAACGTTAACTCACTGGGTAGCATTTTTTATTTTCTGGCAAGCCACTGTATTTCAAGTTTGCAGCCACTTCTAATAACGTCAACAGTAAATAGTTGAATGGTGCCATACGTTACACCCTTACGTTGAGCAACACACACACACACACACACACACACACACACACACACACACACACACACACACACACACCCCGTTCACATTACAAGTCACGACATTAAAAAAATAAAAAATATAACAGTCCACAGCAGCAGCAGCGTTGTTACAATTTATCTTAACTGAGAGAAACCCAGTCATCATCACAGAAATCACTTCCACCATCTCGGCTGAGCCCACATTATAGGCTCCAAAAGCGGGGGAGGCTTAAGCTTCACATCCAGCTAACACACACACACACACACACACACACACACACACACACACACACACACACACACACACACACACTTTTACTGATCACAACCAAGTAATTCCCGCGGCTGCAACGTTTTCGGGGTCCAAATAAGGAGTACGGGGGGGGTGAAAAAAAACAAAACAAGGGACGTTTTTACTCACCGAAAAAACGTCAACGTCCGTGGCAGCCATGGTGCGGGATGTATGGTGTTGCTGTGCTGGGGCAGACTGAGCAGAGGCGAAAGGGAGCAGCCCTCGTCTCTCCGTACTAGCCTGCTAAACTACTGAGCCGAGCTGTGACAGAGATAGGAAGAGAGGGACACAAGACGGAGAGGAGCTAACGTTAGTTAACTGGGCAAGGGAAGGCTTGCTAGCTAGGCGACAAGAGCATTCACTCCTGCTTCGCTACTGTTTCGCTCACTCGGGGCTAAGCTAGCTCAACTAACGTATGTAGCACGAGACTGTGGGCTTTGGAGATACTCCTGTTAAGCGCATGCGTACGGATGTTATACATTTAATTCAAACAAACGATTTTTCTTAAAATGTACTTATGTATTAATTAATTAATTAATAAAAATGCTTGCCAAAGATATATCAATATATTCTGAGGTCGGAGTAGCAACGGCGCCGCTCCAGGCAATGTAATGGTTAACGTTTTCTACGTTACGTTTAAAGTGGGACGTGAACTATCTTGACGTCCAGGTTGCATCTTTGGCTCGGGACAGATACGTTCCAATATGGCCACTTTCGGGAACTCCCATTCAGTCCAGGAATGTCATGCTGCACATATTACAAGTCAGGACAAGAGTGAGCAGTACCACAGCGACAGAGAGAGGGGGGGGGGACAGAAATATGTGTGTCAGCTCATGGGTTGAGTGTAGCCAACCGTGGAAGTGTTTTTCCCAATGGGACATTAATATTTAAATGAATTAATGAGATAGATTGGTTTTACTAGGATGTAACTCAGCCAATCAGAGCAAGCCATCTGATGATGTTGCAATATTGTGTCTGATTTACTGTGCGTGTGTGTGTGTGTGTGTGTGTGTGTGTGTGTGTGTGTGTGTGTGTGTGTGTGTGTGTGTGGTGTTGTTTGAACGTGCTTTGATGCCCTGGGGACTGGTACTTTTTGCAGTTTTATGCTGGCATCCAGTTTACATGAAACATTTATAAACTTTCTGTGTGTGTGTGTCTCAGGCCAACCTAATACTGGATTTTGAAGGTCATATTGATATTTTAGAGTTTGGTGGTTCATGATCGACCCAACAAACGTTTTATACAATCCTTAAATATATAGGAATTAAAGTTTGTAGTTCATTCATACTTACACACACACACACACACACAGAGAGAAAAAGATAATAAAACTAACAGAAAAACATAAAAGATCAAATAGAATACAATAAATAACATATTAAAATAAAATGATATTAATAGTGATCATAATATAATTGGAACAGGACATTTTAAACACATTTTGCATGTCTTTCTTCTTTGTGTGTGTGTGTGTGTGTGTGTCTTATCCAAAATTATATCTTATTTAAATCTGCTTGGTTTTACTCTCAATGGGAATGAGAGTTATAGTTTTTATTTCTTTTAAAAGTTAAAAAAAAAAAAAAAAAAACAGCCAGAATTACTGATTTTCTTTTTGTTTTTTACTTTTATTCTGAAAACAAACAAATTGTGGCCTTAATGTTTTCGGATGAAAAGTCCTAGCCACTTTGCCTATGGGGAAAACATCTGCATATATTATTCAAATTGCATCGACGTCTGCGCTCTCCCCGGAAAGAGACTCCTCCAGGTGGGGAGGAGAGAAGAGAGCGGCCAGGTGAAGGCTAGTGTACCGTCACCAGGACAAAGGTGTAACTGGATACAGCCGGGCGGTTGGAAGCTAACAAGTTTTAACTTTAATTAACAGCTTTCACAATGTCTTTGACCCAGGAATCCGTCCTGTTCCTGCTGATAGCGGAGGGGGGCAAAGTGAAGAAATCCGACTTAGTGGGTAAGTTCAAGGGTTCAATAGACTGCAACGATCCCGCACAGAAAGAACGGAACAGGGAGCTTTTCAAGACTTTTGTCAACAACGTCGCCTTTGTTAAAGAAATCGACGGTGTCCGGTACGTTGTCGTCAAGAAAATGTATCAGCATTTGCTGGACGGGGTCCACCCTGCGGAAAAGACTGATAACAAAGAGATCCCACTGACAGGTGAGCAGCAGCGCCCACCTGCGCGGAGGGAGGAGACTGACGATGCAGGAGGGGAGAGATCAGCTGTTTCTGAGCCTGATAGAGAACAGGCAAGCAGTGAAAGCAGTGAAAACCCTGCAGAGTCACTTTCCCTCATACAGCTGGCACTGCAAAGGAGCAAATCTATGGATGTGAAAGTTAAAAGAATGCTGAATTTTGAGATCCAAAGGCAGGACACGCAGGGGGATACCAGCCCGAGAAGGGGCGCAGTAAATGAGCCCACCGGCCACCAGAGCAAACCTTACGCCTTACCTCTGAGAATGCCGCCCAGCGCCACCAAAGTCGAGACCCGTAAACTTAAAGGGGACCCAGATGACCTCCCTGGAAGCCCCAAACCAGACGCCTTCAGGAACAAGAGAAGCAGCAGCATCAGCTCCCCCCAACTGGGGAGGCCAGTGAAGAGCACCAAGGCGACAGAGGAGCCAAAAGAGACGAGGTTGCCCTCCTTGGTTCCCCTGGAGCAGTCGGAGCATGAATGGCTGGTCAAGTGTGCCGCTGGCAAGTGGAGCCAGGTTTACGGCCTGTTGCTGAGAGACAACCAGCTGGCTGAGAAGAGGGACTTCATGTCAGGGTTCACCGCCCTGCACTGGGCAGCCAAATGTGGAAACAGAGAAATGCTCGTGAAGATTATCGACCTATCCAAAAAAGGAGGGGTTGACGTTGACATTAATGCAAAAACGCACGGCGGGTACACTCCTTTACACATCGCCGCCCTGCACAACCAGGAGTACATCATGGCCATGCTGGTGGGGGAGTACAGGGCCGATCCAAGCATCAGGGACAACTGCGGGAAAAGGGCCTACCACTATCTGCACAAAGGCACTTCTGGGATGATGAGAGAGATGCTGGGTGAACCCAAGGCCCAGCCGGTTCAGGAAAGGGCCCAGGAGAGGGCCCTGCATGAGAAAGAAGAGCTGGACCTGCTACCGGATCTCTCCAAGAGCCTGCATTCGATAAGCCGTCTCTTCCAGCCCCATGTGACGGGCCTCAAGAAGAAGCACAAGCAGAGACCAGGATTTTACTCTGTGGGCGAAGACCCCAGCGAGGAACGGGAAGACAACAACAGCAGCAGCAGCAGACCCAGACTGGCATCAGATGTTTTTAACTCAAACTAAACTCAGAACTCTTCTTCAACAATGAGAAAAAAAGTCCCTCCTGTTTTTATGTTTTCTGACATTCATATTTGGCAGATGACATAAAAGATTGAATTCTTATCAGATGTGATATGCAGAGTTTGAGTGTGTGGGGTCAAAGGAGATTGATTGATTCTGAGATAAGAGACGGAGCGTTTCAGATGTTTGCAGGTGTGAATAAAACATGATTCAGAAGATTTTCCGGCAGGTCTTGTGACTCGTCCTGTTACTCACTGTCTGTGGCTTCATCAGTCTGTCTCTCTGCAGTTCACCTTCAGGGGAACTCGACACTGAGCTTAACAATATTACTGAAACATTGTTTATTTAGATTCCATGTATGTTTAATCACTGGTTTGTTATGAATTCCTGTTTTGTTTTTTTTTCTAAATGAAAAATCATTTTTATTTTCCATTTGCATTTCAGTTTTTAAAAAAAAAACTGTACCTAGCACTTAAACCAGTACGGTAGCTGCACAGATGTCATATATTCCCATTAACTGTGATTTTAAATGAACTGTACACCATGACATAAGGAATAAATCAGACTCTACACTACTTGTTTTTACAAAGTTTGCACACACCCAAAACTTGATTTCTAAATGTCTGTTCTCTTTTAAAAATGTCCCTTTTAAATCCCCTTTAGTCAAAATGAATCAATACTAATAGGAAATCAATGTCTGCCATTGATTTACTGTTACTCTCAGTTACTTAGATTTGACTTGTGTTCCTCTGTCTTTTCACCTCTGAGTAAGACGTGAAGTGGTCATCCTCTCGACTTCCAGGGGCAGACAAACTAAAAACCGAGGATGTGCTTGCCGACTTATGGGTGAATTAAACTTAAATAAATAAAACCAAAACTTTGAAGAAATGTTTCTGCCTCCGAGGAGGATTTAGAGAACTTGCCTCTTCATCATCGCTCCACTTTGTAAGAGATTAATTATTAAACACTGTGAAGCATTTAGGAGAAGCAAATATCCCACTAAAATGCCCTGGAAGAAAGCAAACACTGGATTACAATTATTAGAAAAGATAAAGGGTGTGTCATTCACAAAGGAGTGTGCAGGTGCTCTATAAATCATTACAATCCCTCTGCGTGCCAAAACCTCTCTGAATTGTGGCTCTGGTCCATCTTCTGGCTTGTTGAGACAGCTGTGGTTCAGCCAGATACGCAGTTGACTAGGAATGTCTGTGCTTGCATGTGTGTGGCTGAAAGTAGTGTGTTAATGGCATCATCGGCCCCCCGGCGACCTGAAGACAACAGATGTTAAAAAGAGTATAATAAAAGTAAAGTTGTGATTATTTCAAGATGAATTGTACAGTTGTTACTTGTTTGAGTGGTAAAAGAATCATGAGTAAAAGAGGAAGAAGTGTGAAGAAATGTCTCATTCTCCTACTGTCCCCCGCCTCGAGTCGTCGCCCTCTGTCTCACGATGTCACTTCCCCAGCAGCATTCATTATCTGTACGTCAACGATGACGATGTTTCATTTCAGAGCCTCTGGGTTTTATTTAGCACATGTTCTTTTCTGCTGCTGCTGTGAGGGGAAAGGCCAGCACAAGGTCAGGAACAAGCAAAACAAGAGCACTCGCTTTAGATTAAAAAAAAAGAAACTGCAAGAGCATAATGTTGAATTTTTGTTATTAAAGGAAACCGCTTGTTTGAAAAATGAAAATGTGAGTGGTACACTGCAGTGCTAATAGTAGAGATACTTGTTTTGAAATTGGTACTTGTTTATTAGTCTCTTTGAGTTAGAACTGGCAATGAAGGTTAACCAAACAAAATTTTTTTCTCACTACCACAATAATATGCAGTATCAGACAAATGCAGGTGTAAAATAATAGTTCCCTTATTCACTTTCTTGCCAATAGATCAATGAGAAGATCAATACCACTCTCATGTCTGTGCATTAAGTATGGACCTGGACCCGGGGGCAATTAGCCTAGCTTAGCTTAAAGACTGGAAGTAAAGGGAAACAGCTAGCATGCCTCCCAGCACCTCTAGAACCATGACGTTGCCAGGCAACCGGCAGACTTTGTTACCACTGGACAGAGCCCTTTATTTGAAGTTAAGCGAACTGGCTGCTTCATACACATCCTACAGACACGAGAGTCGTATCAATCTTCATATCTAACTCTCAGCAAGAAAGGAAATATGGTTATTTCCCATGTCGAAATATCCGCCTCACATCTGCAAATGTTGAAAAGCATTTGATTGAACTTGCCTTCTCCTCTTACTCAAGTATTGGACACACTCCAGTGTAAATCTGTCATCTCTACATTTGTAAAAGTAAAATCACAGCACAAATTAGGCCCGCCTGCCACGGAAGGTCCACATGAACGTGGGTTTACACACATTTTACTTGTAATTATAACTTTTATGATTTCTGTCATAAAATTGGAGGTAGAGAAATATAACGAGGAGGGCCTGGGAAAGCACTTTAATCGTAAAATGCGTGTGTCAGGTAGTTATGAACAGGGCTTAAGTTAGCCTAATTAGCGAGGAGCTCCAACAGAAACATATACTGTAACAAAGACACTATAAATCATGGCGATATAAATCGAGTGAGTGTTTTGGCTCGAGAACAAGGCTTTGTTAGAGTCGTCATAACTGAGCTGTGTAATGACTGCCAGAGGTTAGGGGAGGAAACCGTAAGGTGTGCTGACATTCCTGTGGGCGGGGAGAGTTCAGAGTTCAGGTTGAAAAGTGAAGCTTTGAAGCCACAAATCTGAGCACCTGGCCCAGTAATCGCTGAGTCATCGATATGTGGAGAATGTATTATTGTGGTCAATTGAACAGCTATTTGGTGACATGAAGAAATTTCCCTTTATGCCCCTCCGTTGTGTAGATGTTGCTTCCCCACTGGAGCTTATTTCATCCACCATTTTCTGTTTTCCCTGAGACAGAAGGACACAGTCAGTGATTATCAACAAGTTCCTCATTATCCAGAGCGGAGACAGAACTGCTGCTGCGGTGTTCAGGCTGTCCTGTTCCCTCCTGTCTGTTGTCTGCAGCATACACCACCAAATGCTCCTTCACTTACACTCGTCTTTGTAATGACGCTAAACCTAATTACCATGCAATTAGTGTCCGACAAAGATCTTTCTTGTTAAGAATTCCCTGAGTTGTGCTTTATGTGCCTGCTGGCTTCAGTGGGAATCTGACTGAAAGTGTTTTTTTACTTTGTAAAGTACACTAAGTGCTGTGTGGTGTCTCTCACTGTCCTCCTGGGGTTTCCTCTGCTGCTTGCCAAAATTAAATCTTTTTTTTCTTCTCCTTCTCAGTATATCTATGCCTTTTTAATAAGCATTTGTTGTTGCTGACAAACAAACTGGACGGCATTCCACTGCAAGGCTGAACAAACGAGGATAGAGAAGCATGAAAGAGAGGAGGAAGACACCCTGCTGAAAATATATCCCCCTCAATACATGATTTACTCCCGACTTGAGGCCCAATATACGCCCTATTCTAAAGCTTGCTAATTCACACTTATTTAGTTTGTTTAATCTGTACAAATGCTAGGTGTAAGAACAAATTGTGTGCAAAACAATTTCTTGGCTGGGCAGCAGTGACTTCCTAGAACCCTCCAAAAGATAGTTTACAATCTCTTGTAAAACCACAATGCAGATTAAACTAACAAGCTATAAAGTGTTAAATATAGAGCTGTAGAGGGGCTGGTAGGCAGATTTCGTTACCTTTGGACAAAGCCAGACCAGCTGTTTCTCCATGCTTCCAGGCTTTTTTGCTAAGCTAACTGCCTCCTGATTTCAGCTTCATATTAAAAGGTCCAGTGTGTAACATTTAGTAGGATCTATTGGCAGAAATCGAATATAATATTAATAAGTATGTTTTCATTAGTGTATAATCCCCTGAATATAGGAATTGTTGTGTTTTTATTACTTTAGAATGGGCTGTTTTTATCTACAGACACTGTGGGTCACCTTCCTTGGAGTCCGCCATGTTGAACCAAACAAAACATTGGCTGTAGATGGGGTTCTTCCTCTTTTTCATGGCCACCGTAGGTTCTCATACACACTTACACAGCCCGTTCTCCTTCCCAGGTTGTAAAATACAGACGCGAGCAGTGTTCAGTTAGTTGCAATCTGCAACTTCATTGCAAGATGCCACTTAACCCTGCACACTGGTCCTAAAGCTCATACAATCTAGTTCACAAAAAAACACCAGAAAGTTCTAAAAAAGAAAAAAATGTTTCCATCTTAAAGGGAAGGATCAGCGTCCCCGTACAATTTTCTTTAAAACAATTCTCAGTAAATGATAAAGCTTCCATACAATGTTGAAACAGAAAATTCCAGCTCAGTGACAGTGAATTATTGAACTCTCAGAAGCAGTGTGTTGATATGCCTGCAGAGGGCAGAGACGATCTCTGAAAGGAACAACCAATCCTGGAGAGCTTCCACTAGTGAGGAAACTTGATCAGGGGAAAGACAAAATAAGAAAGTTTATAAGAAATAATGTCACAAAATATCCAGTGTTACCTGTTCTCACAGCGTGGATAGTGCAAAACATAAACCACTCTTTCCATAAATATTTAATGTAGGCCATATTTGTAGTTCTGTGTATATTATCTTGCATTTGATGTGATGCCTGTGTACCATTTGTTTGTTGCTGTTACAGGTTGGATATATGTGTCTGCATCAGGTAACTGCTGCTGGTTAGGGAAGTGTCTCATTTTGACTTTAGATTCACTTCTTTGGAGGAAAAAAAAAAAGGAGAAATGTGGTGCACTGGAAGGAGAGGGAGAGCTTAATTTATTCACAATATTACAAACATCATGGGATTTACAACTCACAACTCAAACTCTCAACGGAAAACAAGTGTGAAATATAGCAGAAAGAGTGGATTTAGAAATGTCTCTGCTGTCATTCCTCCAGCTGGGACTGAAATATGTCTTTCCTTCTTGGCTTTGAAACAGATTCTGTTCGTCACACGCCTCCAGTAGGTGAAACAAAATCCCCAACTAAACAAACATAATCCTACTTCAAAAACAGGCCCCACTTTTTTCCTGCAACCTCAACAAATACACTGTTTTGATTGAATGACAGCAACAAGAAATGACTCAGGAAGTTGTCAAATGTTAGTACGCACACATAGCAAGAGCTAAAATGAGTATTTATCCATTTATCCATGTGCTGCTCCTCTGTGAGAGCGTTTTCCACAATCCTCCAGCACCCCCGGCCCCCCAATCCCAGTCTTTCTTTCTCCATAATGTTGGTCTTTTGCATACTTTAGGAATTCCAGCAGGCTGCAGGGAACAACATGAGATTCCTTCTAACCCTTCAGCCCTGCGTCAGCACAAAGGCCAAAACAAACATACATTTGTTTAGCAAACTGAAACGGGCAGAGTCACAAATCTCCAGAGAAATGCTTCTGGGGTGGCGGCAGAGGTGGTGTTTAGCGGAAAACATGCAATATCTTTCAGCATGGAAGCGTTTCCAGTTTCTGAGAAAAACACACTTTAAGTTGTTTACTTGTCCACTTTTTTTTGACAATTTCAGTAAGTGAATAAATGTTTTTTTTTGCGTGTAGAGGTTGCTGCCTCTTTGTGGTCACTATTACATAAATATCATATACACAGTCTAACAATCAACCCATACACTGGATCATTTTTTTTTCTCAGTACAGCCAACAGGTAGAATTTCCTGAGGGACGATAACATTTTGATCACTTTATGACTTTATGAGTTTTGTTGAAAACATACACAGCAAACACCGAGAGGCGTTCTGTCTTTCACACACACACACACATACACACACACACATAATTAAGACATTCATGATTTCAGGCATACACACACTCACATACTGACGTAGAGCGACTGCTCACATCACTCTTAAAAAAACCTTTCCGATGCATTCAGGTTGAAGATTCAGTTAAAGAAATAATACAACTATTAAAACTAATGACAAATATTAATGCAGAAACACATGCAGTTTTTTTAAAATGTGAGATTGTTTAAAAAAAATTAGACGGGAAAAGTAATTGAAAAAAAAGCGTGACTTTTCATTCAGGGCTATCAAGAAGATCTTTACAACTAACGCTGTGTAAATTTAAATAAACCTAAAAGGCTGTATTTGTCTAAAAGTGGCTACGCTGTGGAGGTAGAGAACAGAAAATTAGTTTAAGACACCTGAAGTGAAGATTGTGGACTTTCCTCTTTAAGAAAAAAAAAAAAAAGTATTTCAAGTATCACGTGTCACTTCTGCGACATTGGGAGGAAAATATTCAGTGATATAATTGCTTACTTATAATCTGCTTTAAAGAGGTTTAGCACCTCCGTATGAGGAACCGTTCCAGCATGAAACCATCAAGACTTAATGACATTAAGAATGAAATCAGCAGGAAAAAGTATTTGTACACAATCCTTAATGTTGCTGCGTGTGCTCGTGTACCTTCTGAAAAACATTATTTCAACATTCCTATTTAAAACGAATGACGGAACGAACAGAAGAAGTAAAATAGAAATGTTGTTTAAGTGGATGGAGTAAGGCTTTTCACTTGAGATTATTTTGAAAACAAATCTGATTTGAAGAAATGTGCATTTATGTATCATTACAAAGTGCTTTTTTTTTTCATTCACCCTTTTTGGTTTTTAGTGCCTTAATTTGAAACATTTAAAAATAAGAACATAAAAAAAAAAAGTAAATCTACGACATCTATTATACATATGACTCACATGATACAGTACCTCCCCCCCCCACTCAGGCAACTCTCTTTCACTGGAGCCTTTTCGCTGGTCAAAATACAATCTTAAAGCTTATAATAGGTTTCCACAGGTGTAGATACAGGTCTGTAGCACTAACAACTTCTTAAAGAAAAAGTGAAGGACAGCTGCTAAATTGCTAACAGGGGGGACGTAAAGTTTCCACCAAGCAGCTCTAATGGAAAAACGTTCCACAGCAACACCAATTATCAAGGCACACAGAAAAACAGTTCAGTCCTCCTGTTCAAAGTCAACAGACACATGTACAAAGTCTTCGGATGTACATTGCAGATTGTGCAGACTGACAACGGGCGACACGGGTGGGTGAGCATCCTGGCCATCCTCTGTGGTTGACAGAAAGGCCAGGAGCTTCAGTCTCAGCAGTCTTTCATTGCTCGTCTCATGTACAGCCTATAGTTATGAGAGGAGAGAAGATGGCATGACAGGTTCCCCAGTAGCCTTGTCAAACTCGAAAGTCATGTCAGGGTGCAAAGGGTTGGAGATATCAGCTGTCCACTCATAATCCACGCCTCGTGTGTCTATGTGGCGAGCGGTGGCCGGAAACATACAGCCAAAACTCCCTACACGTCTTTTTGAACATCCTCCTTTAAGGCAAGTCGAGGAAGAAAAGTAGTTGCTCCTCCCTTCAAAGATTCAGGCTGTTGGAGAGGGCCTCCAGCTGCTCCTCTCCCAGCCTCTGCTTCTCCTCCAGGTCCTTCTGCCGGATGAGCAGCGAGGCCTTGGTCTGGACGAAGCGCCGGTAGTCCTGCAGCTGCTCGGCGGACAGCTGGCGCGACAGGAAGGTGGAGACCAGGTTCTCTCTGCGGTCCAGGTTATCCTTCAGATCTTTGGCGTCTTCCCTCTGTTTGCACAGCAGACGGTGGCGACTGTCCAGAGATTGCTGAGAGCAGAGACAAAGGGTAAAAAAAAAAAAAAAGATAAATTATACCTGATATCCTTAAAAGGATACATTTCTTACATGATATTGCTGGGACCAAAATAATCAGGTCTGTTACTGAAATTTAAACCATATTCTGGTGTTGAATTCATGCGTTGCAGAGCATTAGAGGCATGTTTTTAATTAAAATGATTAAGTAAATATCCTGCTGTAAGAATGCTCACACAAATACAGAATTTGGAAATAGGAAAGCTGAAAATTAATCACATTAAAAAGCTCAAAAGTCAAACGTTGGGTTATATTTTTTGTCTTAGGAAAGGTAATATGTTCATTGGTGTAATAGGAAGCTGTCAAAGTTGTATGATCATGTTTCAGAGGACAGGAGGTGCAGTGTTTCCTTGTGTCAACAGAGGGCAGGGTAGATACAAATGTCACCGAAACCCGGGGCTGGAGTTTCGGTGAGTCAGTGTAAATACCAGTGTTGCTGATAACAGCAAGAAAACAAATGAGCCTCTAACAAGCCCTCAGTATGCAGCACGTTCAGCCAGGCTTTTACAGATGGACAAACTAACAAGGAGCCCTTTCAGGGATAAATCTAGAAATCTAATGCATCCATGCAAACATAAATTGAATGCTGAAAATACCGGGACGCATAATGAAACAGGATATTCAGAGGCGAAACAAAGCAAAGCACAGAGCTCAATTCAGATCCTGTGACACAACTCATAATAATATGCAAGACCAAATTCAGGAGTCTTTTTGAAATAAAGGGCTAAATAACTGACAGTGAACATATTTTAATGTATCTACTTCAGATACAGCATGATGACAGTCTTACTTTTCGGTATATCAAACTGCACTATATCAAAAAATAATCTTTAAATGCCTGTTAAAGCATTTTGCTCAAACACCGATAAGGTGAAATTGGGCAATTAAACGCAGATAAACAACATTTTTGGAATTCCACACAGTGAGAAACCTTGAATCTGTTAAAGTCGCCCTTCAACTTCAAGTGGCATGTTTGCCGTTCTAAAGTAAACAGAACGAGAGTACAGCTGAAGGCATGGGAGCCGGCACACACTTCTAACACTCATGGTAGTCTTTTCGCCATAAGCTGCAGTGAATCATGAGATCTGTAAGGCTGCATGACACAATACCCCCTCCCCCCCCCCCAGGCTCGCTGACAGTATGCTTTTTACTCACATGTATTAGTGTGTTTGTGTAAACAACTTCAGGGGGTAAAGACAGGAGAGTAAATGGGGTCGTAAAGCACAGATAACATGACGAATGTGCATTAAAGTACCTCAGTGGATTTTTATCATGTCTAATTTAACTGATTCAGTTGACCTTTAACTCCAGAAATCAGTCAGCGTATGCCTTGGATTCATTCACATATTCTACTGAGAAGAAAACAGATTCATATTTTAATGTTTTGGCTCCATTCTTTTAATTACTTGTGTATCGTGAGAGATGAGAATAATTACAGCACTCCAAAATCCAAAGACATACAAAAGGCATAAATGGATGTTCTGCTAAATATTGTGTTAATTTGGTTATTTCTTGCATTAAAAAAAGGGGTTCTCTCATTAGCTGTAATCTTGGGTTTCAGAGGGTCACTGAAAGCACCAACAGAGAGTTTTCAAAAAAATCCCTGGCAAAAAAAAAAGCAATAAATTCTTAACTGTGATTAATTAGTCATCCATGCTGTTTTTTTATAGCAGAAATGTATAATTTATATAGTCTGGAAGAACCTCAAAATCCTAATGGGTGAACCCACTGATCCCCGAAAGAAGGAAAGAAGGATGCAAGGAAGGAAAAATGAAAGAAAGAAAGATTTGGGCTCCTCACCTTCTCCTCAGCATCTGTGTGTTGGTCCACAGTGCTCAGGGCGTTCTGTACCCTGGCCAGCCGAGCAGAGAGGCACAGGAGCAGGCTGACCACCCTCTCCAAATCTCCTATGAACAAGTTGTATCTCTCCAGCTCCACGGGCAGACAGCGCTCACGGACAAGTACCTCCAGGGTCTCCCCGTGAGTCACGTTCTCCTGTATCTCTGTCTGGAGGGCACTGCGCATCTCTTCCAGTGAACACAGACGCGCCTCGATTGAAGACACCAACAGACGCTGTTGATTTAAGCGGACAAGGTAATGTGTGAGAGATTTTAGGCAATGATGCCACAGAAGAGATACTCATGGTGAAACACTGTGAAATGAAATAAATGTGGGGAAAAATACTTAACATGTAATTTGCAGGTGAACCAATCATAATATTTATTTCATATTTGCTGCCATAGGATCATGGATAAAGGCACACTGTATCAAGACTGAATGTGGAAGGCTGTCAGGAAGAGGGGGAGGCTATGTGCTAAGCCAAACATTAGGCAAGTGGGAGACACTGATAAGAGGTAGACAGTACATCATGTGATAAGACTATCTCAGTCTGAAAGGAGTCCACTTAAGGCTAAACAGCAGCAAGATGGTACCAATATGAAATCACCACAGAGTTTCTGTTGTCATTTTTAATGTACACGCAACAACAATGTGACAAGTTACACACTGTTTATTGTCAGTGAAATATCACTTCCACTTCTCTGTAGGGCTGCAAATAATTATTATTTTCATAACCAAATGATCTGTAAATTGTTTTTTTTGATTAATCAATTTGTCGTTTAGTCCCTAAAATGTCGGAACCTGGTGAAATAAAGTTGAGCACTGTTTCCCAAAACCCAAAGTTATATCCTCAAATGTCTTAAATATTAATTCAATATTAATTTTAAAAGCTGAAATCTTCGAATCTGGCATTTTCTGTCTTAAAAATTACTCAAAAGATTAACCAATTATCAAAATAGCTGCCAATTAATTTTATGTTTGAACAACAAATTGATTAACTGACTGCAGCTCTACTCCTCTATAATTGACTTTTGCATTAATTATTAATTACCTTCTTCTCAGCGACATCGGCTTTGCTCTGCAGGTCCGTGCACTGAGGTTTAAGGGTGTCAGGAGCACAGGGACAAGGTGATGGTTCAGCCCCTTCGACCGCTTCAGCACTAGAAAAAGAAACGTGTATAGGTCAGGCTAGCTTTCTTGCATCATGCCGACCCAGCCGATGATTCCTGTCACGTATACCGTCTTCACACGAAGAATACTCCGAGCATGGTGCCTCTGTTATACACATATTACAAAACTCTGAAATACCACTGCTACTCTTTATGTATCTTAAGTGTGCTTACTCTAGCAGGAATCTGAGTGCACTTACAGCAGTAAGCAGATAGCCAGGTGTGTCAGTGCACATGATGCAACAAAAGGTAACACAGCACTGGTGGAGCTCAGTTTTTTTTGGGCCATTAGAAACCAGTATCAAGTTTCGTAGAGAAACACGAAACTAGGAATCTTAATTAACTTGGCCTCGTCTGCACTCTAACCACTATGTCTAAAATAGTTTTAAATGAGTGAGATGGATTATTCTTTCCATTTACACAGCTGTGTACAGACAAGATAAAGGGCTATGTAGTGAAGGATGGGAAATTTATCTTCCATTTCTATTCCAATTTCTATTATTTTACACTCATCTTCTCTGAAGAAGTCGTATTAATCATTTCAGAATAAGTCTTCTTAGGAGTGGGTTGTCTTCTCTAACTCAGCCAGTAAAATGTCCATTATAGGTTAGTGGAAACTAGTGGGATTTTATTTATGGCTGCCAGAGAAAGGTTTAACCTTTAAATTCCATGTTCAAAGGAATTAACATTTACCTTTCTGCAGCTCCTTTCTGCTCTTGTTTCTTCTTGTAGTGCTCCTCCATCAGCAGCGTGTCCTCTGACAGCAGCTGCTCCATCAGCATCAGTGCCGTCTTACGATTGGCCAGTGGGTAAAGCACTCTGGCCAGTGATTGGTCGGCCTTGACCACTGCTTCTACAAGCTCCCCCCACTGAGGTCTCTCCGCAGGTCCCTCCAAGCTCTCCCTCTCTCCCTCTGGTTTTCCCGTCTCCTCCATCTCCTGGTTTTCTCCAGGCTTCTCATCTTCCGTTTCTGGATGTTTCTCCTCTTCCACCTGCTGACTGATGTCTGTGTCAGAGACGGACATGCAGGGAGACACAGAGGGTTCACTTGTCTGTGTTTGAGGGGCTGAGCTGGTGTACTCGTCGTCAAAAACGTTGTCTGTCAGCGGTGAGGCCTCGACTTCCTCTTTGATCTCTTCTTCTGGAGGGAGAATCCACAGTGATGGATCTGTGGTCACGCCGCAGCTCAGAGACACTTCATGGATTGAATCAGGCGGTACGGCATCATTGCCTGGTTCGTCCACCGACTGCTCTCTCTCTGATCCACTCACAGAAGGAGGACTCCTGACTTTACTGGAAGTTAAAGAAAAATATGATTAAGAATTGTAGTATTTGCAGAATTGTACCTGTTAAGAGTTTGTTTTAGTATCGTTAGGTGCCTGAAGGGTGCTATATTCAAATGATGACAATAGAATGAATGTCAGGAAGTCGAGGCAGAAAGTGGTTCAACTGCAGCATTGGTCTAATCTTACCTGAAGCCAGGCCTGTCACAAGGAAGCTTTGTCTGGGTGGGGGTGGACGAGGTGGATTTGATCTCCCTCTCACTGGTCTCTAGACCTCTGGGAGAAGGTGGGTTAGATGTGGTCTCACTAGGCGGTCTACTGGACCTGACAGGGTCGTGAGATCCAGAGTGAACCCTGGCCCCGCAGGAGGAGGAGGAGGCTGGGGAGGTGGATCTACTTGAGTTCCTTGTTCCTACTGTGACATCCTCCGCTGGTTCTGAGTTCTGCTTCAACAAAGACTTCTTCTGGGTTTGGTTTTGTGTCTGTCCCTGAGTGTTCTTCTGGCCAACAATCTCTGGTTCTTGTCCTGCTTGCTCTATTACATATTGTTTCTTCCTCCCTCTGTCCTGCCCCTGGGTTTCACTGACTTCGGCGAGGAATAAAACACTCCTCTTGTCTCTGTCTGGTCCTCCTGGTCCAGTCGAATACCTCCACAGCTGATCCAGCTGCTCAGAACTTTTACTCAGGACAGACGGTCTTGTTAACTTTGACGTCCCAAGCTCTTCCATGGACTTCCCCCTCTGTGCAACCACACGGACACGCTGCTGACCCTCAGGGGCTGGCTTTAATAAGGAATCTTCAGTGGCTTTTTCCTGGGGACTGACACTGAAATGCAGTGTTTAAATGTGTAACATTAATCATCGATTCAAACAAACTTACACATAATCCAGAACAGAAAGTGTTGGCCTTCAAATGAAAATAAAAACTATTAAATCAAGACTTTTAACAGTCACATTTATATACATTTATCATATGCAATTCATCAAACGCAAACAGAAATGCTTCATACAAGAGCTCTGGAAAATTTTATTTAAAGCGTGGCAGTAACAATTTGATACTCCTACAAACCACAATGTACGTTTCAGAAATAGGCCAACTCCTTGAAATCGGTTCAGTCAATGATTCTTCTTTTACTTCCATGCATAAATCTTTTAAAAGGAATGCTGGTTTGCTGGAGCAGGTGGGTGTTGACTTTCCAGTACCACAATGAATCAAGTGGAGAATTATAGCTGTGCCACAGTGCACACATCACTGACCTAATACTCTCCTGACCTAAAACCAATAAAAATGTCCCAATTTGTCTGCAGTGCTGGTACATACCTCCAGGTTTCCATAGAATTAACTGGTAATGGATCCTTCTCATAGTCATGTGCCTGCAGACCCTGCAGAAGAACCAAAAGGCAACACAAATTACATTTAAATCAGTATGTAAAATGAGATGAAATATTACAGTAACAGCCAGATGTTGGTTAATTCATATCTTGTTTTCTTTAACTGATTTTTTTCAGACTCCCTAGTTTTACTGTAAAGTTAAGTTCATATACTTGTGATAGAAAGCTAATCAGACTCTCATTTTAACTGGTGAAACAAACCCCAGAACTGTGGCATTCAGGATCTGAATGTGAAAATGTTAATGCTACATGTATCCACCAATACATTTTCTCATTAGTAGGAGGACAATTAGCTGGTCAGACAACAACTTATTGTCACAGATATTATATTTTTAAGTATCTCAGTTTGACCTGACTTGCCTCCAATGCATGTGGTGTGGATGTAGATCTGTTCCTGAAGAAACTAGGTGGTTCTGGCTGGTCCAAGAGACTCTCCACTGAGGCAGACTTCCCCTGAGAAGGACCGTGGCTCTCCCTCCATCTGGGTTGATTTGACTGGCCAGCATATTGTCCTGAACAAGACTGGGCTGAGAAGAACTGGGCATACCTGTTTTGTGAAAAAAAAAAAAAAAAAAAAAGAATATATACAATGTTTGATTTGATCCACACATACACAGAATTATCTAATTATTTCTTCCTCTTTGGCTTTGCTTCTTTTTCGTACCTGATGGAGCTGGTGGAGGAATCAAGGATGCGGCCTGCAGAGTGTGGTCGGTGGAGTATCTTCTTGGTGTTTTTGCCTTCGTGATTTCCTGATAGAGGCCTGGGTCCCCAGTCAAATGGTTTCTCCCCCAGAGAATGCCTCTGCCTGGATGCAGGTGGTACCTGAGGCACTGGTTGCTGTGGCTCAGCCACTTTCTGGCCCGTCTTCCGCTCCATGTACTCCACCAGGGCCTTGTGTTGCAGATTTTTTAAGTTCGTCTTTGAAGCGCTAGAGGCTGAAAGGGCTCTACCTCTTGTCTCGAACATCTTCCTCCGTGCTGCAACCAGTCCCTGCTCTCCTTGCTGCACACGTTCCTCTCCCTCGCAGTCACCTGCAAACAGGTTTTCACATTCGTTGCCAAAGGAGCGACAAGCGGAATGAATGGGGGCACCACCAAGCTGGTGGAGTTTCTCTGGCTCAGAGTAGCACATCTTCTTCTGCTCTTGAGTCAATCGCTTCCTGCCTCCAATGCGTGCTACCTGGGGCTGGGCCACATTTGCTGGTCTCCCGTTTTCCTTCTCAGTCTCTTTGTCTATCTCCTTCGGATTCTCTCTGACTTCTTCTTTTATGCTCCCTCTCTCTGTCTCCTCAGATGTTACAGAGGGAGTGAGTGTGTCTGTGGAGGTCTCAGAGTCCTGGGATGAGGAGAAAGTGTGAATCACTGTAGGCCTCAGCTCAGGTTTGCCACGGTGTGGCCACGACAGCTGCAGGTCCCTCCTTTTAAATGATGTCTCCCTTAGGACTTTAGACTGAGCATCCTTCAGCTTCTCTTTGTAGTACTTTTTAAATGAGTCATCCAGGGTGTTACAAGCAACAGAGATAACTTCCCCTCTATCATTCTTGCTGGTGTCACTTTTTGGAGGTCTCTCATTATCGTTAACAGCCACGTCTCCCTGATCCATTTTGTTTAGGATTGCTTCCTTGCCTTTTACACTGAAATCAGCGTTCTTTTGAGGCTGCAACGCTGCCCTGCTGGCTCCAGTAAGGTGATACAGAAGCGGGGTTGTTTCTTTGTTTATCCTCTCACTGGCTACATCCCCCAAGGGCTGCCGTTTCCCTCTCTTTGCCTGCTCCTCTTTCTTATGGTGGTTAGGCTGTTCGTTGCTTATCAGTGAAGTGACCTCCTTCATTGGCATGGTTGAATGTGGTGAGCAGTTTCTGTCAGGTCCACAGTAGAATATAGGGTTTTTGGCAGTGTGGCGGCCAATCTCTCGACTCTGCATCATGTCAATTTCTTCCAAGGCATCAAAGCTTTGAGAAGACTGCGTTGAGATGAAGGATAGCCTGCGATTCTCCTGATCTTGACTCCTGGAAGACAGGTCCTTGCCATGGGAGGTGAAAACCTCTCTCTCATCTGGAAGCATACCACTGGAAGTGCGAGAGGTCTCTTGGAGAGGTCTAAACAAATTATCCATTGTGCTGTGGCATCTTTCTTTCTCTCTGAGCTTGTGTGTCTCAAACACAGAGGAGCTCTCACTCCCAGCCTCAGACCCACACACAGACGCAGAATGTGTCCTCACACCCCTTTCAGATGGCTTACACACTCCTGTGACGAAATAGAACTGACCCTTGTGCTGGATGCTGCTGTTGATAAAACTCTGACCAGCATTCCAGGGACTGGCAGCTCGGGTTGGCTCTGAACCAAGCCAATCGTGAGCAGAGTGCGCCCTTTTGCGCTGACTCTCAAAATGGCTACTGCTACCACTGAGCTTGCTGTGATGGTCTCCATTGCATGAATCGCTGTTTGAAGGCTGTCTGGGTTTCAGGTTCTCAGGCTGGCTTGTGCCTCGGGGAGGTGATCGGCTTAGGATGTTTGTTGACTTCTGATGCTCAGAAGCAACTTTGTTATCTGTGATGAAAAGGTATTCTGGGTTCAACGGCCCCCTGGTCTGATCATGAGGCTGGAGGTGGGGGCGGTAGCTTGGTGGCTGCTGGGCCTGCGGCTGCTGCTGTTGAGGGCCCCTCCAAACTGAGTACACTGGATCAGAATTGAAGCTCGAGTTGCCTGTATCTGGGTTAGCCGTCTCAGGTCTCGGGGCATTCAGACCTTGGGACTGTGGATGGAGTCGATTGTGAGGTCTGGGCTGTTGTTGAGGTTGTGGTTGCTGGGGTTTTAACTCAGTACCGTGGCGGTGGACCCTGCTGTTCTCCAAGTTTTTTGTGGCTATGAAACTATCCAGGCGTGCTGGGACTGGAGGAGGACGGACAGGAGGGTAAGCACCTTGGGATGGAGCCCCTAAAGGCACCTCTTTTTTTGAGAGTGCTTTGTTGTTAGTATGGAAACTGTCATTGCCATTGTGGTTGTGGTGGTTTACGTTGATGCTGGTATTGTTGCGGTACTGCTGTGAGATAGCTTCCACAGAGCGATAGAGCTGGTCCATGGTCTTTGGGTCAGACTGCAGAACCTGGGTCGGATGGTAAATGGACTTTACATACTTAAGATCAGCATAGTGGCTGAAGGAACTGGACTGTAGGTCGTCTGGGAGAAAAGGAGAGGGATAGTCTGGGGCAGTGGACCCGCCAGAGAAGGAGCTGTAGGCAGAGTCTCCCTTGCCGTGTTGGTGATGGGCAAGTTGGTCGGCGATGCTGCTGTTGGACTTGGCTGGGGAGAGCCGGCTGACAGGCAGGCTCAGAGGATGCAGGTCCACGTTGCTCATTCTCTCAAAGTGGAAGTTGTAGGAATCCATGGAGGACTGGGGCAAATGGCAGGAAGGGAAGGGCAGGGTTTGTAAATGTGTAGTACTTGTATGTGCACTGATGCATGTGTCTTCCTTGCGAGTGAAACTGGGGAAAGTACCACCAACACATTAGCACCAAGTTGTCCGTCACTCTTGTCTGTAATTAGGTCATTTTCCTGCCTCCTTTTTGTTTATTCAAAGCCTCTTGAAACGGTCTGTTCAGTAGCTCCTGGGAGAGAAAATATAAACACAGCACAGACTGGTTATTAGCTTAAAATCTTGACTTAGGACTTGTGCTCCAGTTATACATCTGTGGCAAATGACTGCTCAAGAATAAAATGGTAAGGCAAAATGTGTGTTCAAACAGAAATTAAAAACAAGAACCTGACTGACAGATACTTAAAATATCACGTGGGGTAGTCTACCCAAACATCCCACTGTATTGCTTTTTCAACTGCTTTGCAACGGCATGAAAATTCAACACAAACACACGTTTGCGTCAGATTGTCGACTTGGCATGTCCACTAGGTTATTGGCTTATTGGCATACACAGCTCATACCACCATATCAAAGAAAAACACATCCACACCTCATCTTTGCTGTTAGAAAAGGAAGAAAATTCTCCATAAGCTATGCGTTTGTGAAAATGTCTGTGGAAAAACATTTGCTATGCTTTCTGCTAAAACCCTATTAAGATGCCAGAAAACCATAAGTCACCACTGATAAATCTTTGCCTGGCATTTCTAGGTCAAATTCCTTCTTGCGAGAAATCTTGCTCCATCTGTTATAGGCTAAGTTGTAAAGGCTAAATAATATACCTTATCTTCACAGAAAAAAAAAATCATTTTTCTTTCTCCAGTAGAGAACTGTTTATGCCTACCCAGCAGAGTGGAGGTGCTGGAACATGGCAGCACAGAGGGGGGAATCCATTAAATGTCCTAAGTATAACTCCAAATGTACTTTAACTCCTGTTTTAATCTTTTCCTCCCTTGTAAAGGACTTTGTCACTTTGTTTTTGAAAGGTCCTGTATAAAGTTGATCATATCATCATTATCAGTATTATTCATATATTTGTTTAAACAGTGTAAAACCTAAAGACATTTAATTTACTGTGATATAACAGAGAAAAGCAGAGAGTGCTCACACAAAAGAAGCTGAGAACATAGAATATTACTTACATTAAAATTACTTAAACAATTATCAAATTAGTTGCAGAATAATTTCCTGTCGGTCGATTAATCAACTTATCGTTGCAGCTCTAGTCAAAATAGCAACTTATGGAAGGTTACAGAATTCAAAGTATATTCCCTTATACAGCAGTAACTATTTCTGCCTGGCTTAATGATGATCATTAGATCTCATTTAACTGAAAATGACCTCCTCTTATATTTTAGGGATGATTCTAACAGCATTTTGTGCACAAGACATACAGTCACTTTAATGTTTCACAGCTCATACAGTTTACTGCAGCTCGGTTTTGTAGGTCAGTACAGTTAACCACCTGTTGAAGGAGTCGGTGTACCGTTTGGCATCAATGAGGCCTCTAATTAAGGGCCCTGAGGTTGCCGGTGCACGTTGCAGCACACACATGAAAAAATGTCAGGAATTCCATATAGAACTACAGAAATCTGGGAGGATTAGTCATGTGACAGATATATAATGCCTCGTTATACAGCACTGTGACCCGTAAAGACGTTTACCTTTGTCCACTTATTATTCTCGGAAAATGGAAGCAAACTTTACAGGATCTTTGCTGTGATAGAAGCTGTAATGTTTTGCAGATTGATCTGATTATACTACCCTTTGCTGTAAAAACAATTTATTTCCAAATGACAGACATTAAAGCAAAATTCAACCCATAAAAATACTTGAATCTGCTGCAGCAGTTAGAATTTACAGGCCGTTCCTTTTGACCAGGACAGAAACCAATTAACTTGTCTGAGGTGGGTTTCTCTAAACTCCTTTAGTGCAATAAGTTCTGCTATTCACAATAAAAAAAAGACACAGAATTTAATAACTTCAGTTTTGTAACTTATGGAAACTTGCTATCATAAAAAAAAAATCCTCTTCAGTACAGAAACTAGCCCCTTGCAAGTTAATGATAGGTTTAGGTTTTATTATGAACTCTAATGATAGAGTAAATGTTGGCTTCTTTCTCCCATGACCTGCATGCCTTTCCGTGACTTTGTCATCAACTTGAAGCTACATACCTGTCATGCATACACAAAAGTAAATGTTGCTAATTAAACAAAGACAGGCCAATCAGTTAATCGGCTCTGACACTGCAGTATGAAGGCTGGGCCTCACCATTGATGGGAGTGCAAGAACTGTTGTGCACATTATGAATCAGCTGATTTTGTTATCCTAACCAACAAATATAAAAATGCATTAAATTACCATTTAGTCATTTAGACAGACAACTGAAAACATCTTTATAATTAATTCCAATGAGCAACATTTTCACAGTATTGCCAAGTTTTTTGGCCGAGCTGAAAAACCTGAATCAAAGATGATCCTTGGTGGTCGTTTTGCATACACACAAAACCCACCTCCCAAGAGCCTTTGAAACTACAGTATTAAGGGGGATTCCATGTGTTTATGAAGGGCCTTCTGATCTGTGGTGTGTCTGTGTGTGTGTGTGTGTGTGTGTGTGTGTGTGTGTGTGTGTGTGTGTGTGTGTGTGTGTGTGTGTGTGTGTGTGTGTGTGTGTGGGTGGGTGTGTGTGTGTGTGGTTTCCAGCCCTCCTCTCTTCTCTGCGAACAGAGAGGCTCCCAAACAGGGGAGCGCTCAAGTGGAAGTGATGGAGGGGACAGGCAGTGACAAAATGTACAGAGAGGATAGAGGGAGGGAGGGAGGGTGAGGCAGAGGGTGACCAGCCCAGACAAATACCCTCACACGCAAACCACAACAACAAGAGACAAGAGAACTGAACAATGACAGCAGGAAACCTGAACACAAGATGGAAGGCTGGATCAACAGTCACACAAGGCAGGCTTGGAACTACTCAAGAGATCAACTACTTGTAGGCTGGTTTGAATCAAAGTTTATCAACTTAATAGAGCACTGTTAGCAAGACAAAAATAGAGAAACTCACCCAAACTTTGAGTCTAAGTCGCTGACCTTCCTGATTTCTATCTGAAAAAGAAATATGTTTCCTAAGTTTCAGCTTAAATAAGGATGTGCTGAATGATTCCCGTCCTTGTTTCTCATTCAGAACATCTTTCTTCCTCTAAAGAGGGACCAGACCAAGTAACCAGGAGAGCTAGATATTAGAGGGAAGACTTCTAGCGAGTCCCTTCTCCCCCCACCGCGACCCGAGGCTGCCTAGCGGGAGCCACTGATTGGCCAGCCGATGACGTCCGGCTCTCCAATGCACAATGAGCGCAGCAGAGGGAATATTTCACTGCCGCAGATAGCTGCTAGTGCTGCCGGCCGCTTGAACAACAGAGAGAGAGGGGAGAAGAAAAAAAAAAAAAAAAGAGGCCTCGCATTCCTGGCTGGCTTCAAAGACGGAGCAGAGCCCGGGCGCCATTCATTCCCAAGGCCCTGAGCCCTGCACATGGAGACTGGCCAAGGCAGGAGGGAGGATGAAGGATGGGAGGGGGTAGTCGTGATGGGGCGGGTGGGTGAATGGGTGACCTCCAAGCCTTTAACCAAAATAAATTTAAATAAAAAAATGTAAAATGTTTTCCTATTACACCAATTAGTCTCCCATTATTCTTCTATTCTTTTAAACCCTGTTAATGACAAAGAAGTTACACAGATAATCATTACCCAACTGCAGAAATCTCCAGTAATCACTACTGCAGTAATACTGATGATGAAGGTCATCATTAGTGTAATTTATTTTAATTTGTGTAGTAATTGTCATACCACTTATTGCTGGCCTCTTGTGATTTTTTTTTCGAAGATTAAAACAATCGATAAATTAACAATTAAAACACTGAAATGGAGAACTTGGAGAACAGGTGGTGGGGTTAATAACATAATGAACACTTAGTGACACGCATGTTATCAATAATTGAAAATACAGAACTAAATAAAATACAGTACTAAAGTACAGAAATTGTTAAGATTTATGTGGCACGCTTAAACCTTTTTCTGTTTGCCATCTTTGTGTGAATAGAAAGCGTTAAAACAAACAATTTGACACTGATCTGTCTGTTGCATGGGTCTAACTCTCTCTCAGTGACACCATCGGTTTTCAAACCTCTTGTGCAATTGTCTCGTATAAGACAAAGACCCTAGTTGCACTCTCTATTGTTCTCTATTGTTCTCTATTGTGGCTGGCAGTGCTAGTCCTCAGCTAGGCGGCGTTTTTGTAACTGTTAGCACAGTGTCAGACAAAACGGTGCAAAGAGAAGAATTAATATAATGTTGGTTTCAATGCTCCACCTGATGACAACAAAACTAGATTAATAGTAGATTAAGATTAATATATACAACTGTATCTTATATTATTTTTAGGATGCAAAGTTAAAGAAAACTGAGCTGAGACTCTGAATATAGAGGGACTAACTACAACCAAACATTTGTATTATAGATTACATTTCATCTCAAGTTATTTGTGTATTCAGTCTAACATTTGGAAGAATGTGTCGGCCAGCAAAGAAGCTTTCATTTATTGTGAAAGCTGATACCTGAGTGCTGTGGTGGAACTTGTGGGTTAAACAGACACTTAGATTTTAGCTTTAAAATGATGTACAGGATTTTTTTTAAGTCACTTTCCACACAAGACTACAAGAGAACTCCTTAACAGGGGTCAGCATGAAATAGAGACGTGTAAACAAGGATAAGCTCATGACCATTTTCTGCCTGGCAACTGAGCGAAGTACTGTATCATGGTGGAGGGAGGGAGAACGTATGCCTTAAGAACTATAAGAATCTAAAGACCATAAAAAAAATCCAACGTGGTCAGGGAAGGTTTCAGGCAAGAACGTATTTTCGTAAAGAAGATTGGATTTAAAAACCAATGAATGAGAGAGGGAACACTGGCTGAGAGTTTATGGAGAGAGGAAGGAATGAAGGATGGGAGGGGGCTGTTAAATTCTTTCAGATTATTATTTTTTTTGTCTTTCATTGGTGATTAGTGTTCCAGTGTGACCTTCACCATGCAGCCACGAGACCGGACCACCAGGCGTCTGAGTGAGAAGCGAAATTCAGAAATTAGTGAGCGAGATAGGGAGTAAGAGACAGAGGCAGGGAGTACAGGATGATGAAAAACGATGCAACAGAACCACAAGAACGAAAAGGTGAAATAACAAACCGGGAGAGAGAGAAAGATGAAATTCGAGGGCTGTGGTGGATGATGCCATGGTAGCCAGCAAAATAGCAAAATATAGTTCATAATGTGTGGTGTGCTAACAATGTCATGGAGGAAGCAATGAGAAGAGAAAGATTTTTTGGAGATTAATATGTTGGAAGTAGCCAGCAGTGAGGACATCGTCAGTCGTTTTCATTCTGCCAAGGAAAATGATCCTGAAGCTGACTGATGAGATTTATCTACTGGAAAACTGTTGAACATCTGCTGTAGTTGACAGAGCTGAGTGGTTTGACGTGGTTGCTTGGTCAGTTTAGATACCTATCTTAGTCTCGCCCTTGAGGCACTGAAATGGAGCTATCATTAACATTATAAATTGCACCTGTGCTTTTCCCGCCAAGTCAAAATGTCTGCTTTGAAAAAAAAGCTTTAAAACCTTCGAACACAAACAGTGAATCAGATCAAATAAGACTGTACATCTGTCACTTCCCTTTCAGACAACAAATAGTTCATTCAGATTTGAATACTTCAGGAGGACATAGTTATCAAGGCAAGAGGAACAAACATAAATCATTAAGTCATAAATCAATAATTCTGACTGAAAGCATCCTGGTCTGTACTCCAGCGTGGCACTGTCGAAACCAGTACACTGCACCATGGGAACAAGCCTGAAGACGTTTGTCAGAATGTGGCTGAGGAGAGAAAGGAGAGAACAGTCACAGCCATAGCAAATAGACCAGATACTCCACGGGCAGAGCATTGACTCAAAGAGAAACAAAATAAAAAAAAAAGACTGTGCACATAGATCTAAGTCAAGAGGTACCACTCTTGCTTATTTATTTCAGCCTCTCGCTGTATAGGATTAAAATCAGATTAAGGCCTTCATCAAAATGTGAACTATTATATTCTTTACTTAAGTGGTGTCTGACCCTCCAATAAATACTGAACAGGCTGAAGAGACTCATCTTTATCTGGTGTCTTCAGATCAGAAATCTTTTTAAATCTGTGAGCAGAAAATCGATGAAGGAGCCATCATAAATGCACAAATACTGGACTACGACTGAATTTCTGGAATAAAGTCTCCCACAGGACCTGAAAGACAGCCTTCCTATTGTCCCAGATCAAACACAAAAAGAGAGGAAGCTGTATTTGAAAAGGTGGAAGTGGTCGGGTGTTGAGCACCGGCAGAGCAAAGCATCTAGTAGCGGGAAAGGGAAAGCCGTGTTGCCAAGCAGTGTTATCACCAATGAGATTCAACATGTCTGGGTGTGCAGGGGAGAGAAACTGTGACTGTGTGTTGCTGGGCAGTGCTCACACCAGTGTCTAAAATCTACAGCTGACCAAGACGAGCTGTCACACTCTAATAAGCTCTGCATTCCTGCCCTGATCTGGCCTTAATACTTACTTGACAATATTCAGTCAGTTTCTTTAAACTTTTAGTGAAATCTACAACTCTACTTCTTCTGCCCTGCTATTTCTATGTGGCTTTTAGTTAAATAATAATAATAATTAATGCTTACATATTGACCAATACACATTACAAAAGGCAACAAGGTCAATCAGAGTATATTAATAACACTGTCCGCTTAAAAAAAAAAAAAAAAAAAAAGCCCAGTTAAGCATTCTGTATCCTCCGTGGTCAACCATTAACCAGGAACTACCTGGCAACACCAACCTTTAAAAGAATTAACATGGTCCTCTGCGAATGATAAACTTCTTATTACTTTCAAGTGGCTTCTGAGAAGACAATTACTTTTGTATTAAGGACCCCCCAGGGGGCTGCAATATGATCTAGTCATGGTGAGTTTAACTGGATACTGTAGGAATTCCTCCGCACTAGAATAGTACACGGCTGCAGGCGATGGAGTTTTGTTTGTGTGTAGGTGTGTTTGGTCTAAAAATGGGCCGTGCAAATTCATCACTACTGCAGCATATCGTTTTCAGTCTTTGGTATGTGTATTCAAATCTGAGAACATACTGATCTGGGTCAAAGTCAGATGTGAAATGATTATAAAACAATTATGGACACTACTGGATGACTGAGAACTGGATACCAAACAGAGTGCCATCTTGCACTTTTTTATAGATGAGATAAAAAGTTCTACAGCAAACAACCTTCCTTGCAGAAGAAATACCATCTATTTGTGCAAGAGCCAACAAACTTGGTACCTTCCGATGTCAGAAGGCACACCCGACCTCAAGGCTCAAGGATCCCGTGTTTCTCTGGCTCAACGGCATCTTACAACATCTCTCACAAAGCAGGAGATTACCTTATTCAGAGCAAATACGTGATACCACTAAGAACAAGGGATCCACAGTGACAAAAGAGGGCCAGGAATGTATGAAAGGAGAAAAAAAGAACACAGAAAGAGAGAAAAAAGGAGACGGCCTGGCAGGAAGCTGAGGACAAACACCACAGGAAAAAAAAAAACACACCGTAACAAATGACCCACTTCCTGTACAAAGCTGGGAAAAAGGCTCAATGACTCCAACTTTATGGAAAAATGTTATCCTTTAAAAAAAAAAACATCTATTGTTCTTGGCTCCCCAGTGTGCCCTATAGTTCTCAGCAGCCCCTAAAGAGTAAATGACATAGAACTCAGTTTGGTGTCCATCTGAAATTCCCTGTTTTTTCTTTGGGCAACATCTGTCAATTTCCACACACTATTTTTGCATAGTTGCATATGTTACTTCTAATTAATTGACATAAAAATACCCAAATAATGAATAATAAAATATTTCTATATGCAATACAAGTGTATTACTGTCTTACACAGAGGTGTACTGTCGGTCTATTCTTTGTACCCTGCTCTGTTCTGCAGTGCTGATGCAGTGAAATATACCAGAATAATATAATAACAGATAATAAATATAGCTATAGATATATTTATTATCTGTCTATAGCTATATTTTGAGATAGATACACATATATACACGGTCAGCCATAACATTATGACCACTGACAGGTGAAGTGAATAGCACTGATTATCTGGTTATCATGACACCTGTCAGTGGGTGGGATATATTAGGCAGCAAGTGAATATTTTGTCCTCAAAGTTGATGTTTTTAGAAGCAGGAAAAATGGGCAGTGTGAGGACTTGAGCAACTTCGACAAGGGCCACATTGTGAAGGCTAGACGACTGGGTCAGGGCATCACCAAAACTGTAGCTCTTGTGGGGTGTTCCCGGTCTGCAGTGGTCAGTACCTATTAAAAGTGGTCAAGGAAAGGAAAAGCAGTGGAGACAGGGTAATGGGCAGCAAAGGCTCATTGACGCAAGTGGGGAGTGAAGGCTGGCCAGTGTGGTCAGATCAAAACAGAGGAGTTACTGTAGCAGAAAAAGTTAATAATAATAAATAATGCTGGTTCTGATAGAAAGGTGTCAGAATACACAGTGCATTGCAGTTTGTAGCGTATGGGACTGTATAACATTATGTTATGGTTGATCAATGTGTGAGTATTTGTATATACATGTTCTAGACATGTAACTTCTTTATACCAGAGAGCACCAAGTACCAGTTAGCTCAACCTGTGTCATCTCTTGCGTTAGCGGTCTCTGCCCTACCAGGCTGCACTAACCATCTCTGTCCACTTATATAATGAGCTATGGTCCGATCAGCCGACCACAGACACAGGAATTCACCCATCGTGGCCCCTGAGCTACTGCGTCACCCATGACACTGCATTACTTCACCAGTAGCACATTCCCAGGGAGACACTGACTTCACAGTACATGCATTGTTCTTGTAATGTAACCAATCATTAATTCATCTAACAGTGACTTGTATCTCATGATTAAGTCAGTATTTACTCAACCAAACTGTGATTTTTTTAATGGTTTGAACCAATGAGCAGAGCAAACAAAAACAATGCTGCAGATGCTTATTGCGGTTATATGAAGGGCCACAAGGACGAATGTCATTAATAAACGAAGTGATTTAGGTCCATTAATGAGAACACATAATGATAACAGTTTGTGTTAGATAAAATGTCAGGCCAACAAGAAATACAGCTAAGCAGACAGTGTAGAGAACAATGAAATCCTTGTGCAAACCGGTATATACGTATTTGCTCCTTCCAAGTATTTATTGTTACACATGGAATGTATTAATTCTAGTAAAATCCGTGGCAAAAGCTGTTAATGGACTTACTTAACACCTTACATAGAGCGTTGTGGCATAAAGGCTGAATGATATGACCTGGTTCTTTCTTATGTTTTTCACCATTTGAATAAAGTGACTGGTGTTCTGCTGTCTTTGAGGATCTCCCTGTTTTCCACTGAAATAATCCATTTTAAAAGGTACAGTGTCTGGTTTTTATAGAAATTAAGTTATTTCATTTATATAGTAGCATCTCTGTAGTAATGAAAAGTAATATCATACAAAGACTATTTGGAGATATAAGCTAAATGTGTACCAAGTTAAAGCAAGCTTCTCTTTCACTGATTCTAGGGGTTATTTCGTAATGAAGTGTCAGTTATTTCTATCATGGACTGCTGCTTTAAGTTTTTATCTAGTTCCATTATCAAGTCTAAATGTTAAGATTTCCTTTTCTTTGGTTCATACCAGTGATAAGACAGTAAATTAGTGTATGCTTTCTTCATACAATGTCTGGACTACGAGAAAGTGAGAGTGAGACTTTAGAGAGTTTGTCTGTAAGACAATTTCAAACAACTAACGTGATAAAAAAAAATCATACGATAAAACAATCTGTATTGGCTATCCATGGTGGCACTATCTATCCACAGGCCAAACACCTGACACTTTATGGCAGCATGGCACTCTGTCCCTCCATGCCTTATCAGTGATAGTTTGGCTGCTGTGGCTGTTTAGCAAAGGCACATGGAAAGGAATGTGCTTGATAAGCAGCTAGGGCAGGTAAAGCAGGTAAAGCAAACAGGTTGTTCACAGCCTTCGGTTTGACGGTTTAAAAACTGAATACGCAAATGTTATTCAAAGATTCAAATTTTCAGCCATTACTTCATGCTCTGTTTGTCTCAAACATCCACACCAGTCCACAGTATCCAATCATCAGTTAGATCAGTGGTTACTGTGCAATGGCATCATTAGTCCTCTAGCTCCCAGCTGGACCAATAGCAAGGCATGTTCTGCTCTTACTTTTTTAAACTATTTCTTTACAATATAGAGATAATAAGATATTCATATGTGCAATGATCACACCAGTCATCTATTGCACTGTGCAGATGGCAGGTGACTGTACTTGATAAGGACACTTCCTGGTAGGACAAACAACTGTGCACCAAGTAAGATCATAGCAATCAATATATATCTGTGGGGTTTCATTCTTTAAAACAGAAGGAAAGTTAAGATTTCCTACAAGTGGGGCTGCAACTAATAATCATTTTCTTTACTGATTAATCTGTTATCTTCTGGGTTGATTGTTTGGTCTGATAAATGTCACAGCTTCCCAGAGTCCAGGGTGACCAACAGTCCAAAGAAAAAAGAAGATATATAAAAGGACAAAAAAGAAACAAAATATTTACAGTTGCCATTTTAGCTTAAAGAAATTACTGAATTGTTAAACTAATTAGAAATATAGTTGATAAGTTTCCATCATTTCAGCTCTATGGCATATTTTGAAAGAAACAAGCTCAAAAGGTATCCGACACTCCTGACAGAGTAAATCCTCTGTTTTCCTCTATTTTGTTTTTCCTTTAAAATGTTAACTTGTCACGTACAGACGAGAAAAAAAGGGCTGGACGTCATATTCAGTAAGGCATCCTGATTATTTCATATCATGAGGCTTTATTATATCACAAGGACAAAGTTTTAGTTTCAATACCCATTACATAACGACATTAGATATTTAATCCTGTACAGAGGGGAATGAGCAAGGGAAGAAGTGCCAGGTTAATGATGCCTAAGCACCAATCGTGAACACATGAATTGCCAATATGTGTTTTGCAAAAGCGCTGAATGACAGAGTAGTCCTTAGATTTAGTTGCTCAATTCACCTAGGCCTTCTTCAGACAATAATTTCACTCATTTAGCTGCAACCAATGGAAGTTAGGCTACAGCCTTGGGTTAAACATCTTTAATGGGAAAACCCAAAAAATTGTTATCCCGATCCTTCTGCAGCCGAACAAATCCTAAGTCTTTACATCAACACACTATCCTATTCACTTTGAGACACTCAGACTACATAATTAGACCTGGGCGTTTTCCCTCCCGTAATCGTTCGACCTCCTGGAGTGTCCAAAGTCGGGTTACAGTACCAAATGACCTGCTGAGCTCCAAGACAACAGCATTCCTAGTCTGGCCTTATTACTCCCCTGGACCCATCTAATATGAGGCAATTACAGCCAATGAATGGACATTTTTAGACCACAGAATGTATAAAAAACCATACAGGGACTAGTTTTGAAGGGGGGAAAAAAAAAAAAAAACACATTCCAGTTTCCGACAGTAAATACACACCACCCCTGTTACAAAAAACCTACTGAGATTTGGACATCAAGTAAAGTGACAGAACACCTGTTCAAACTACCATTCTTTGCTTTTAAGGGCCCTCCATAGCCATACAGTTGTTTTCACTTACTTTTACTGATTAGAGTCCTGCTCAGGAGAAGGTGGATGCACTTAAGCTGAAAACTATGCAAGGTCATTGGACTCTGATAATGCTGCATTTTGTCACAGTAGGAAAAGCACAGGTGTGACTGATAAAATTAATGATGTCTGAATTCCATTTAGCTGCTCCGGGTCCTGGTATTCTTGCTGTAAGTAAGAAACAGTATGATTTACAACTTCTGTTAACCATGCTAGCTACTTCAGTTTAAGCCTTTAGAGCTCACACCATTTCATGTCCTATTTGCTCCATCTGATTGACTTTTCTTCTGTTGCATATTTATCTCTCTGACTTGTTTGTCTTTTGACCTCGTGTGATTCCTCAAAATGGTACCTTCAGTGAATACATCTGTGGTCGATTAAAATATAATCAACACACACTCAAAAACAGCATTTTATGTTTACCCTTCCTCCAGTCACAGTGCAGAAATATTTAACTGCAAAGTTCAGTCATGCATGCATCCTTGTGGTGACTTTAATGGTTGACCAGTAGAACAACACATCTCTTGCACTACATGGAGCGGCATACACATAAACTCAATCCAGCCACTGACGTAAGAGGAAGGTTAACTGCTGTTACGTGGCAAGTCAGTGACATCATGTCTGGTAAGGAAGGAGAAACCGCAGAAAACAAAGAGAAATGTGAGGATAAATGGGAAAAGGTGTGAGAAACTGGGTCACTATCCACTATCTAATATGGCGTGATGAAAGTGAACAGACATGCCTCTAATCTCTCCTTTTATACCTGCCAGGATGCTTTAGGAAGCATGAAAAGGACAGTCCAGATACACGATACGCTGCCCTGTAGAGCAGCGGTGGCAGGACAACAGGGAAACATTTGCTCAGTGTTGCACCAGAGATTTGAATTGCAAAAGAACCCGGCAGCCATACAGAGACAATGTGTGATGGCCAACGGTTAATATTCGCTTCCCCCCACTGACCCCAACATGGCTGCCGCTGACAATAACATATCTGAGCCATGAAGACATATTCCTGAGAAAGTAGATTTCTTTTTTAAATCTACTTGAGGAGGTTGTTCTGGCCCTTTGTGTGAAATTAAGCAAATTAGTAAGTTGCCAACATTCTCCACATTTTTCTTGTTCACCCTGACAGACTGAGCCTTTTAATCCAAGCGGAAGTGATTATTAATAATTAAGCAGATGAAGATATGAATGTCTTGTGAGAAACAGGTGTCTTATTGGCCTTGACAGCCTGGATCAAATCTCACTCACTCTCCTTCTCCTCTTTTTACACCTCTCTCTCCAACTTATTCCTCAGACACAGACAAAGGTTAGAGGAGACGAGCACTGACAGCTTCCTTATATAGAAAGATGTGCGATTGCAGTTTCACCTGATCTACTTTATATTTTTACAGTCTAAATGAAATACCTGAAATACCTTTAACCGGTTTAGTTTCTTATGAAACGCCGCCATAAAACACACAAGAAACTGGGGCAAATCCACTTACTGCTTTCACAGTATCACAGTCACTGGTCAGAGATCACTTCATGTCCAACTTCAGGTCTCTATTTCTCTAAACAAGAAATTCATATACACTATTGAGACATCACAGACATTTACCCGACAGACAGATGCAGATTTAAACACCTCCAAAATGTTAACATCGTTGGTCTAAAGCAGACGGCAGCAAACTTTTTGCCTCCTACCTTGTGAGGCAGAATTTGATATGGAAAAAGCCCCAATGCACAAAAAATAACAGATGACTTGCTCAAATCTCTCAAGGTTTCTGATTTCCCCAAACCTGCCCTTTCTGATGACCTGAGCTTTTAAATTTATGTGCAAAGCTGGTGAAATATCCTCACTGAAGTGGGACTTTGTTGGGTCAAATCAATTTATTGCTTGAATTCAGTTAAAAACAACGAATAATTCTACGTTTTGGGAAGACTGTGTCCGATTTCCTCACATAGAAAAACAAACATCACTAACTGTTGTTCAAAAGCTTTGCAAATAAAAACTCAGGATGACCATATGTTATTACTAAATAACCATGCAGTGCTACATAGTCTTTGTAATACCCATCATAACTATAAAAAAAATCCCCATAAAAAGAAAGGGAGCGCTGGAGTGAAAGCTCTCTTTGAGCCAAACATCTGACTAACAAGGAATTTATTTCCTCTTCTCCTGCTTCTCACTCTCTCACTCTCCACATCGAGTCTAGGGGGGAATTTTTCTGTAAAATGAACCTAGAATAAATTTGATTTAGTTGGCAGCTTAGTGCTGCAAAAACAAAACTGCAGTTTTAAATTTCAAAGTGCTAAGGTCTCAGCTTTCAACGTGTTCCTCAATGGCTTTTCCGTGCACACAGTGTACAAACTAGTGCTGCCGTTAAATAGTGGTTATAATAAAATGCACTTCCTTCAGCCTCGACCAAGACATGCATTAGAGCACCAACAGCTATTCACATGTAATACATGTGTTCCAAGTGGACACTGAGTTAACAACTAGTTTTGCCATTCTTCAGGCCATTATGGAGCAGATGATCAATGTAACACAGCCAACAAATTTTCCATCAGCAGGCCGATAAGTCTCTCAAACTGAGTAATCCTGGGTAAGCGCTTTTCCTCAGAGAAGTTTGCTTTATGCTGCAGAAAGCTATATAATGGAAATAATGTTACAATGAAAAATTTAAATTATTATTGTATCCGGAATACAGTAGTTCTTTGTTAGCATGTCGGAGCTGTATCGAAAGAACAAATGCGTCTAATGTGTTGATAATTACTCCCACCTACACCTCAGGTTGCAGGCCGTACGCTGCCGTTGATTTCCCATTGTATCGACGCCTCTGCAGAGACAAAACACTCGATGTTACCTTTTAATTGTCCTGCTTTTGAAACGTATACAGTAACCTAATAGTACTGATCGTCACCCTCTGGAGTCAAGTGATTTCTAATCTCCATTGTGTTTCCTAGCACTGAGTCTGCCACCGTGGTTAATTTTGGGGAGCTGATCACAATGGGCTCCTTTTACTGCTGGCAGCGCAGGTTTCCTACCTCAGAGCAAGGGAGGAGAGGGGGATCAAGGAGGAAGAGGGGTGGTGGTAAAAGGATGGGGGAGGTGGGTTGAGGTTAAGGCTGTAAAATAAATCACACAGAGATTAAACTTCACCAGAAAACAGTGAAACACACTCTGGACTTTGTAACCTGGGAGAACAAAACTGGTGTGGTAGTCGGACGTGGTGCTGCCTGAGGAAGCGTTGGTGTGACTGCTGGGGGGGGGGAACATTTATCTTTCCTACAACGCAAAGCCATTTCAAATAAAAAAAGAACATACCCATGCATTCAATTCAGATTTCTTTCACTATTATTTAGCTATTTCTACACTGAGCTAATCTATATATATATATATAACTGTATGTAAGTTTTACATTTGTTTCTGGGTTTTATGTCGAAGTCTGTTCCCCCTTCAGATCGGTGTGGCTTTTTTGTCTTGTTCTAGTCAGCTGGTAGATTATTGGTCTCAAAGGTCCAATGGGAATCAATCAGACTGGATGTTACATAGCACTGTTATTGGCAGACAAAATTCAAAACAAATGCAAAACAAATATTTTGTAAGGTGATGTCCTCAAAACCAAAGGATATTCAGTTCACAATGAATATATGAAAAAACAACACATCATCTCATTTGAAAGGCTGGAAATGGATCATGTTCAATATTTTTTCACTATTTTTGTTTGAAGAATCCTTGAAATGATTAATTAATTATCAAAATAGTTGCAATTATCCACTAATTAATTACTCAAAATATAGTTTCAGCCCTTAATTACATAAAATGTTATCATTTAATCTAATTAACTGACTTGCTACTTTTGTCTATTATTCACTAAGCTGTTTTATTTCACTAACTTAGACCGACATAAAAAAGTGCCAATATCCCTGAGTTACAGCCCAGGTGTTAAAGTCATTCCAGCTCAGACTGGACACACACACACACACACAAAAAAGAAGACATCAAGCCTCTACTTCCAGCCATGTCAGACAGCTGTAAATGCCTCTTTTATTAGTCAATATCACAGCCATATTACTGTGACCGTGGCTGGCTCAAGTCTCAGTGACAACCCCTCACCCACACCTTTTCATCAGCGGCTATGAAAGCTGAGAAGGCCCTCCAGCAGACCTGTTAGCACCGTGTATTATGGAGATACACTGTGCGCACACACACACACACACACACACACACACACACACACACACACACACACACACACACACACACACACACACACACACACACACACACACACACACACACACACACCATAGTCTGTCTGCCGTTCCTCATTTCTTTCTCAAACACACAAAAAGGATGATGAGGTCTATAGTCCAAACCATTGATTAATGAGTCATAAAAATAATAAGATTCGTATATCACTTAACAACTATTATTGGATTAGAGAAACAAATAGGTTACACACACACACACACACACACACACACACAGTGCACACTTACCCACATGATATGTGACACTGCCATATGAGGGTCCTATAGGGCCACACAATAGTGTAGGTGTGGCCCCATAAGATAACCAGAACAGGCAGGCAGACAGACATAACCATACACGCTTCCCAGCCTGCCTTCAGGGGGTCTCGTATTAGCCAGCGATAACCTCTGTCAGCTATTTGTCTCCTTCTCATCAATCTGCTCCACGGGACCTGAAGAGTCCTCTCTGTTCCCCTGACAAAAGAAGGAGGATCTGACAATAACTCACAACTGCAGAGCAGAGCGTGGTCAAACCCAGGTAAGAAAAAGCCCTCTGGCCCTGCCTGCACAAAAGAGCTCTGAAGCAACAACAAAAAGGTAGAGAAAGAGAGCTAGGAAGGCTGTGAATGTCTGAGTCTGGTGGATCAACCCATGTGCATCCTGTCTTGGGTGTCTCTTCAAGGAAGACCCCTGCAATGTCTGGAATGTCAGTCAGTGCAGGAGGAAAAAACGGTACCCAGATTCAACCTGTTCCATGTAGTCGCTGCTAAAAAGTGAAGAATAAGAGGGGGAATGTATCCACATCTGGAGCAGGAGGGTGTTTTTCCCTTCTAGGCAAATACCTGACACCAAAAAATAAATAAATGAATTAACCAAACAGGGCAGAAATTGACTTAAACCTTCATTAACTGAGTTTTTGGGCCACTGAAACATGCTGTAACCACAACATTGACATATCACCTTTTAAAAGTTGACAAACGTTTGCAAACAGTTGCATGTTTACATCCAGCAAACATGAAGCAACATTAGTGTTCATTTGGAGTTCTGCCCACCTGAGGAGGTCCAGTATTCACTCTCCTTTTAGTTTTTGCTGCTCCACTACATTCACTGCTGTTTGGTGTTGGGCATTTGGCGTACAATGGGTGAGTTTTTAGAACATTTTCACTGAAAACAACTGATGAAAGCGGTGATATTGAGCCAAAACCGCAAAGCTGCAGAGCAGAACACCAAGACAGTGAACTGAAGAATGCTAAATTGCTCTGTAGAGGTGAGGGAAACTGCTGAGTTGGGTGATAATGCTCGGTCACTCGCAGTATCCCCTTTGACACTTTGCGTATAGTCTTTTGGGCAAATGTCAATATATAAATATTGATTAGAGCAGCTTTCAGTTAGAGTCACAGTCAAAACTATATTTCTACTAGCAATCTATTATAGATACGATGTTGATGCCAAAGGTTCTTAACTCTGCCTCAACTTGAGCCACATCACCTCCACGTCTATGACTACCATAAAAAAAGCTGAGATAACAATTGGAAACATCTGCACACACGCATCTATTAGCTCGAGTTCGACCTTAATGATGTTGTAATAAACTTACTGCTGCTTTCATCCTGATTATCAGTAAAGCTTTTTAACATCAATGTATTTCCTTATCAGTGATTCCACTTGCAACATGCCTTTT
Organism: Dicentrarchus labrax; assembly: GCF_905237075.1. Classification (NCBI taxonomy): domain Eukaryota; kingdom Metazoa; phylum Chordata; class Actinopteri; family Moronidae; genus Dicentrarchus; species Dicentrarchus labrax. Next base: position 22,116,034 of record NW_026136705.1, on the reverse strand, counting down.
TCTTTCAATAACCTCAGACTTTCTTTCTATTACTTCCTGCTACTTATTAATCCTGTGGGGGAAATTTTTAACTTGATTACAGCATTTTCAAGCAGGTTTTTTTTCTCTTTCTGTTCGGCGCTCTTAGCTCTTAAGAATGTCATTCACCCTGATCTCCTTATCAGCGTTTAAAGGGACCTTTCTGGTTATTACCGCAATGATGTCATGGGACCTAAGTGTACCTGAATACATGTACGTGATATCATGCACTGTGATCAATGTGCATCCATCATCTTATCAACCTTTCCAAGGCTGAAACAGAGCATGACGTCAGGACTTTCACAAACCAGGACACCACACCTGTTGCCAACAATCCTCCATGCTAATTATAGTTTAATTATATAATATCAGAGTATCGCCATGATGTAAGTTCTGAAATATACAGGGACATGACACAATGTCCTGAGCTCATCTCTTATATCCCCAATCTCCAGTATTTTTAATCCTTAAAAGTCTGACTTTATTACCCATTAAAACCTTAATAATAATAACAATAATAATAATAACAATAATAACAACAACAACAACAACAACAACAACAGGTCTAATGGACTTTCATCAGCCAAGTCATTTTTAGCCACGTAGCTTTTAGTGGCTAAAATGTATCCCAGTCCCCCCTTGTTATTCCCGTTACTTAAATCCTCCATCCTTACTAAAACACTGCATGGCAAAGCCTGGTGGTACTTGATCACATCAGCTGATTTATATTTAAATCATGCAAAATTACATGTGAGTCATTTACACATAACATCATTACAGTTCCTCTCTTGTACCTGATTACAGCCGGACTGAGTAAATCATTCTACAATTTAAAAAAAAAAAACACTGAATCCCCCATCCATTAGAATGAGTCATTCACTAAATCAGCTATTTCCTTAAAGCATTTATTTTCCTGGAACCAACAATGCCGGTGAAAGAGTCACAACATGCAGGTACAAAGAAAGAGGTGGAATTACAACAAGATCACACTTCAATTATGGGAAAATGTAAACGGTACAGGTAAGAATACCAGAAACACACCAGAAAAACAAGCTGTTGACTGATTTATAACTCTGACAGCTTCCTGCCACATCCCTAACCATTATCTCTCTCTGACACCTTCACTAGTTCAAATGAACACAATACAGTGTGATAATGACTTAATCACTTCAGCGTGAGGTAATTGCATAAAGATTTCTCCACCTTTTAGCTGCTTTATTTTGGGTTATTTCATCAGATTGTTTAAAATCTAAAATCAATTATCAGTTGGTGTAATCCCACCATTTAATTTGGAGCACTTTCAGCAACATTTTTTCACAAACTAAGTTTTTAGCACGTAATTATTCTTGACTACTGCCTCCGTGATGGTTCCTTATTGCTGCAGAATCAACATGAACCCATCTGAACTCAACTTACTCTAACTCAGTTCATTCTTGTAGAGGTGGGCTGTGTAAAAGGTCACTGAAAGAATGTAAACAACTGAGTCAAAACCACACACTCAAACACACCAAGCGTAATTTTCCACTGTTAAAAAAAAACAACCAGTCCCACCACGTCAAACGACAACACACCACATGTAGTCCCCAACCCCTAACTATAAGTCTCTATATGTACTATACACACACTTTTTGTTGTTCACCAATGCTGTGCACACATTTCTTGTTACCTTAGATGGAGAGAAAGAAGAGAAAGAGATCAAGTTTCAACACCCAGGATACGTTTACGTGTAATGGCCTATGGCTTTGTGACCCTACTCTTATTTTATAGCCTTGCCCAAGTTCTATTTGCCTCCATCTTTTGTTTCCGGCATCCTTTCTTCTTTAATCTTCCTGCAAACACACAGCAGCTACCCAAGCTATTATGTATACAACCACCTGAACGTGCAGCAGTTACCAAATGTGCCACATGTCTTGGCTTTGTGTCAAGTCATCATGCGGTGTGTTGCTGAGTTAGTACTTTATCTGACAAGTTCAAGCATCCATGTGTGCACAATTATCCAAGCAGTGCAACATTAGAAAGGTTCGCGGACCAAACGGTGTTTTTGGTTGGATGCATCCTTTCCTCGGTGAACATATGAGTTCCTGTGCATGTGTTTGTGCTGCTGAGTTACACCTACATGCACGTACACTCTGCACTAACGTCACTGCGAGGGTGTCTTCGCAGCCTCCAGGTCAGACTGTGTGGGTGCAGAGGAGTCGAGCCGGGTCGGCGGTCTGAGCCAGGGCATCCAGCAGCAGCACACAGAGAGGCCAGTGTGCTCCTCCTGCTCCCACCATCTGACCAACGCGCCGCATGAGTGCTTCAGTTTCAGCCACAGCACAAAACACCAGTGTCTGGTTTCCCCCAAAAGCAACCCTGCCACAGCCGTGGCGCCTTTTGTTCCCACTTTAAATAAAACATAGTCCAGTCATTAGGTAGAAAGGCCCTCCTGTGCATAATTCAGGGCAAGGTATCAATTTGAGGCCAGGAGATAAGGTTAAGGAAGGACAATACTATGTTGTTCTCACAATACCGTCCAACAACACATTGCATGAGTAATGTACAACACAGAAAGTATGGAAATGGCAATTAAATGTGGTGATAGACAGCAGTTTGTGTTTCTCTTAGTGTCTTGTCTATTAAAGGGACGTAAATTACCATCATTATAATTTTCCATCTGTCAGTTGTTTTGCCAGAGCCCAAGATTGCAAATATATTTTAGGATAAGAAAAAAAAAATTACAATTTTGTCAGAACAAATTATAGAAAATTCAGTAGGAGTTCAACAGGTGTTAGTCTGAGTTCAGTATGACTAATAATAACGACTATTTGCTACGTTTCCTCCCATCAGAACTGACCTGAGAGCAGTTTCATTTTTCTTATTAAACTTAAAACAATGAAAAGAGGTCAAAAATAAAAGATTTCCTTTAGTTTCATTAGGCTATCCTATGCCCTTTTTACGAGAAATAGAGAAAGAAATGGCAAGCAACAGGTTGACAGTTGACAACCGAAACTGAGCAGCCACAGCGATACTGAATGCACCTGCCGCCACCAATGTCGCCTTCACGTACCTGCTGATTCCCGGTCACTTCGCGGTTCCCAACCTGTAGTTTTTTTTCTCCGTATGTGTTTCCTCTTCTCGAAATACAACATCAGTTATTAACACAGAAACTGAACTGGGCTGAAATTCACTTTTCTTGCTGTCGGCTGGCGTGTGTCGCATCCCTCGGTAATGAGCTTTCCTTTTTCCTTCGCTCGCAGTTAGCTTACCTTATTCCCTGGAGAGAGAAGCGGATGAAAGGTAATAGAGGAGCGGGTAGACCAATCAGAGGCGGCGGGGGGCGGGCACTTTGGGGAAACACGACACCCTATTGGTCAGTCAGGGTTAATGGCGGAACAGTGAAAGCAGGAGTTTCTCTGTATTGTTTTGATGTTGCTCAGTTCACTGAAATGAGGCAGAGGCTAAAAACTAAACACTGAGATTTTGCTATGGAGTGTAAGTAAATAAAAAATAATAGTGTTTAAAGTATTATTATTACAGGTAAAAACTGTAAAGAGAAAAAAATAAATAAAAAATAAAATGTGAAAACACAGAAGTGGCCATGAAAAAGCATTACAGTCTACCTAAGAGTTAATGTTCTCGGGGCAGCACAATGTGGATTGAAAGGAGCTAATCATTTCTAAGAGGCTCTGCAATGCAAAGCTATATAAACTACTTTGAATACCTTTGTTTCATGCACAGAAAGATTAACTAGACAACATCTGTTTATTATTGAACTAGACAAACAACTGAGGGCTCCACTGTTTGGATGGTTGAGGATACAGTAGAAGAATATTCTTCTAAAGCACCATTGATACTTGTTTTCATCCAGCTGGCGTTATCTGTTACTCCATGAGTCATTAAAACATCATTCAGTGTCGGACAGATGGGAACAAGTGCTTTTATGTACATGCACATTTGTATTTTATATTATATTTAAGCCAAGGTTGCAATATGTTACAATTAAAGAAGCATTTTTAATATAAAAGATTCATGTAACTTGGATGTAGTTTTGTTTTTGACCACAGTCTCCAGATAGAGTTGAACTGTGTTGTACATATTTCTCTATCTTTAAACCATCAAGCTGATCTTAAAGCCACCTACTATATTGGTGAATGTTTGTTTCTTTTTTTGGGGGGGTTGTCATTATTTCAGTACAAGTGATTCTGTTGAAGTTATTGAACGATCAACAACCAAAACACAACATGGTGACTGTGATGACAATCCGGTGATGAGGCTTAAATTGATGGGATTACAGCAATGACAATAGCGACTCATGACCACTTGGTGGCAATTCATTCACTGAGAACTGAAGCACAGGTTGGGCTCGCTGTCAGCAGCTGCCTGTGTTGTACCAACTCCCTTCATGACACACTTTTGAGGGGGGAGTACAATACTTTTTACTCTATAACGTTTATTTAACAGCTGGTGTTACTAGCTCGAAGTTATCATAAAGTAAACCTATGATTAGTTTATAAAATACAATGCATTACAATAGGTTAATTTATCCAACAGTATGTAAAGTTAACTCCATTTCAACCAGCTGCAACAAAGTGCTGCTAACATATTAATGTATCGCAAACAATAATACAAATTCAATAATGCTTAGATAATAATATAACACACAGAAGGATGGAGGATTTTTAATAGAGACATGTTAGACTGTTACTTCATTTCCAGCTCCAGAAAAAAAAAATAAGCAGAACTACGGAGCACAAGGATGCACACGCACTGAATGCAAACATAACTTTCGTTTGCTTAAAAGGAAAGCTCCACAGGGCATATTTTAAGTTTATTGCTCAGTAAATCAAATAAGGCCTTTTCACATATTTACCTCTTTTAAGTTTTACTTTTTTATTTATTTTCCCACGTATAACCTCCTATATAGATTTGTCAACATGAAACATGAAATATCCATATTTAAACACGTTATCTGGCTTATTTTTTAGATTTTCACAATAAATTAGGACTAAATTAAGCCTTCTTCTGGTTCCTCTAAAACCAAATAATCTTGTGTTGTTAAAACAAAAGAAGTGACACTCCATTAAACATATCCATATATATTTTATTCTCAATACGGCAAAATACAAAGAATATTCAGGACAGACTCTCATTAGTCACAATTAATACTCACTTCACAAGAATGCTTTTAAATTACATAACCTAAGTTTGAAGATCAAACTCAATGAGTACCTTTAATCATATTGCATCCATCATATATAGTATCTCTATCATCAGTTCTCTTAAAACTAATCCAATTTAGACTATTGTACATAGTGTATGCTGCTGGCCTCACTTTAGAGACGACTTTTAGAAAAAAGGTGTTATACAACATACTGTATAAACTGCTACAACTGTTCTGACCTGTAGAGAAATACCTCTGTTTCAAAAGACATGTTGGACCAATTGTTCAAAAGGGACAAATAGTAAATACATCTCTCTCATGAGGACGAAAACAGACGCGGTTTTACATAACGGACTGTACACACCCATCCATCCATCCATCCATCCCATGAGATCAACAATATACATTTCATGAAAAGTACACGCCCTCCGTATCAAATACAGAGAAGACAAAATATTCGCACTTGGATTCTAGAGACATTAATGATTATGTGGCGACCGTGATACTGAGAGACGGTGAAGCAGAAGACAAAGAATACGAGCACAGTAAGAAAAGGACTGAGAAATAAATTTGATATACAGTGTTAAGAGACTGGGATGTCATCTGTAACAGCTTGGAAGAAGAAGGAGAAGAAAACACAAAAGCCCACAGAGAGAAAAAAAAATGTGCATAAAGTATCTCACAAATGTATTTACAGCATTTTTAAATTTCAATAAAAATGTCAACCTGTAGTAGAAATTCACCCTTAAAGAAATGTTATATTTACAATTTATACATTTGTATTTAAATAGAAACATGCAAGTGTTAACATCTTCCTACTGAATGTCAAAAAAAACAAAACTCATCTTACCCTGGATTCTTTCAAGTTAGAATTAATATTAATTACTACTTACAATGAAATCTCATCATGAACAACCCCGATACATTTACATCTTCCTATTTCATAAAATGGTACTCCTTAAAATGGCAAAATAGAAAAAAACATTAAGCAAAGGGGCAGAAAAATAAATAAGTGTGAGTAGCAAACTGTTAAAAATGATTCTAATGCTAAATTTTGTACATTTGACTACAAGATAGTGTAGGGAACACAAGGCGCGGACCTGTACTTACAAAGTGTACCAGTGTATGAAGACATTGACTGGGCTAGCAAAACCCACAGAGGAATTCCTATGAGAAAAGTGGCCTCCAGCTTTAAGTACAAAATGGCTCAAGCCATCTGTGTTTGGTTATAAAAACAGATCTATATACACATATATACTAAACCAGTACACAAAATTGCAAAAGCTAAAGGCATTGGACACTTGAGTTCAACAGGTTTCTCACTGAGGCGGGAAAAAAAAAGGAGTGGGGAAAAAAATCCCAAGCCTACAAATGAAATTTTTTTCCACAGAAACTGATCCTTTTTTTTTTTTTTTTTTTTGTAAAAATCCTGCATAGATTAAAAATAATACCTCCTCTGACTTTCTCTTGTTCAAGTGCAAGAGGAAATAACAGTATCCCTCCTACAATAAAGGCCAGGGAGCCAGTGAAGGAAAGAAAATACCAAAAAAAAACCAACAACAAAAAAGTTAAAACCTGGAACAAATAGTAATTATTTTGATCTGTTCTCTCTTGAGATGAAAAAAAAAAAAAAAAGGATGAGGTGTCAGAAAATACACCAAATGTATGTTTGAAAATAGAAGAAAAGTGCCATAAAGTTACAGACTATCACAGGTCTTAAACTCCCTGCCACTTCCCTCCTATCCAAACTCATCTGCCATTAACTAACATAAAACCAAGCAATACTATTTGGCCCAGGCTTTAATATTTCCAGCATGTTTTAGTAGGAAGTGGGCAAAAAAAAAAAAAGAAAAAGGACAGTCCTTCATGTCATTGAACATTACCAAACACCTGTCTAAAATCTTGGGTGTAATATTAACATCTTTACTCAAAGCCGCTACCATCCACATTCCCCCTTGATGACAACCAGTAATTTTATATAACCAACAGAAATGTTTGTATAGTTGGACAGCATCTTTATCCCAACCTGCTGTGCCACATTAACAAACACTGATGCATTCCTTTATCTACCGTCTTGTAATACAAGTATGATTAAGATTTTTAAAATTTAAATAGGAACAATTACATATACAAATACTTTGCATCTTATAACCCTTGTTCAACCCTGTTTTACAAGTATGCGTTTGAAAAGTTATACTTCTGCCTGGCCAGAAGATGAACAAAAAACCATAAACTGCTTGGTATATAAATAAAATCTATATTGGCCGTTATATTTTTGAAATATATAATCATAGATTTAAAACTCTTTGTTTTATAAATGCAACACTGCAAATCTGCATCACTGATGACTCTCTACAGAACATCTTTACTTCCCCCATAAATTTGCTTTTGATTTACCGAATTAGTGGTCACTCAGGCCCAGTTTTTATAAACTGTAACGTTAATAACTGCATTGACTATGTGGAAATGATTTCAATACTTAAGACACTCCCTGCTGTTCCTTAGAAAAATACACTCTGAGCAAACAAGGGGGAAAAAAAAAAAAAAAAGTGTAACACTGTTTGGAAATGACTCATCCTTGAGGAAATTTCTCAATGAACAATGTAGCTACAAGTTTAAAAATATTTTATAGGAAGAGATTTGTATTCTGGAGCTTCAGAGACAGCAAATCTCTTAGAGAGAACATTAAAATTATCAATTTTATTAAGGCCTTGAGTCTAAAAGCCCCTGCTAGCGGCCCCTAGAGGCCATGTCGCTCCTTACATCAAACCAGACCACAGTGGTTTTAACAAAACTGACGGAAATTCCATTTTTAGCAGGGATATAAGAAGTTCATGATTGTGGAAAATAAAAGTACACTGTTAAAAACTAATACACTGATTGATAAAGAGAACATTTATAAATATGTGTGTGTCAGAAGTATTAATCTGCTGTGCACAGTAGCCCTTCCTACAGTCCATAAAATCTTGTGGGCATGCTCCAAGATTAACCTTCAGTGCCGAGAGACTTTGAAGGACAGATAAATCAAGACGGTGTAAGGTATTTTAATTTGTGACCAACACCATCTTTTGCTCTAAAATACCAGATGCGTGGACAGGACTTTACTTAAAATTAAAAGATTTTGCAATTAAAAAAAAAACATAATCGTTGCCAGCTTCCATTAACTGCTAGATGTTGAAATGAGCAAAAAAAAAAAAAAAAAAGAGGTAAAATAAAAACAATGTATTCAGATATGATGGGTGGCTGTTTGTTTTCCTGTAGGTCACATACAAGGCACACAAATGATAAAGAGAAACCTTCATTTTAAAGCACCTTTGGTGTTTATGGGAGGTACTTTGGTGAAATAAAGTCAAATAAAAAGTTAAAAGCCAAAGTAGCCTAAAAACCAAACCCCATTTTTAAGCATATTCATAACAAATAATTCACCCAGCGCTTCCATGCCAAATAGATAAAAACATGGCCTTCGAAGATTTTGTAAGAATGCTGATATATGAAGCGTGGCGATAAGCTTTTTTTTGTTTTGTTCCTGTGCTGCAGTTTCGATGCTTCTCCCTGTGTGGTGCTGTCGACGGTGTGAGATGCTCTAAATTGCTCAGTGTTTTTGGCAAGCTGGTGTAGGAAATGGACACAGTGTTGAAGATATGTCTGAGAAGTTCATCACGTGTGTGTGTCTGTGTGTGTACATGGAGGACCAGAGGTGGACTGTGTGTGTGTGTGTGTGTGTGTGTGTGTGTGTGTGTATACAGTACATTATTGTATGCGTTTGTCTGTGAGGGCATGCTTGTGTGTCTTTGAGCACATGTTGCTGAACACCAGAGGCTGAGGTGTGTGTGTGTGTGTGTGTGTGTGTGTGTGTGTGTGTGTAGAAGCAGCGTGCAGGGAGCGAGTCCTCGCTAGGGAATGAGCTTTGCGTCCAGGCGCAGCCAGTGGAGGCCCTGCCGTGTGTAACGCACCAGTTCTGTCATGCTGCTGGTGTTGAAGATCAGAGGACCCATCACCTTGTCCAACTCTAAGAAGAATTCTGGGAAAATAAAACACACATCATTAGCTTAAAAGAAACTTATTACCTTTTTATGTATGTGTCATACCTAGCTTAAGCTATATCTACAAAGGCTAAAATCATAAAATGTTTGAGCGACTACCTAACTATCTAAGTAGCAATATTGAAAAATAAAGTAACACCTATTTTCTGAAGTAGTTTACCCTTCTGCTCCTTGGATAGCTGCTCAGCCTGGTCCCAGACCTCAGTGGCGTACAGGAAGTTGGAGGTGACCTGGACGTAGCTGGCAGCCATCTGGTGGATACGCTGAGGGATGGTCACGGACGAGCTGGCGCTGCTGCTGCTGCTGACGGACGAGTAGCCACCGGCCGTGCCTGGCGACAGTTTGGGAGACACTGGAGACGGCATGCCCGCTGCCTTGCTGCGTTAGGAAACAGAAACAAGCAGACAGTAATGAGAGTGCAGTCAGGGCTAAATCGTATTTTCATTGTCATCGTGATGTTAACGTGCAATGAACAGATAGCAAAAGAAACTCGTTTTATTTAGGGATGTGTACTGAAACCAGGTATTAAACGGGCAGCGGGGCTAAAACCCGTAGTCAGACGACAGCAGATCAGAGGCCGCAGTGCAGACAGTTAAGTTACTGTAAGCGTATGCAATAAAACCTTGTGATAGTGATATAAAGTGATATTTTAAGCACAGTCTCTCATCCACATGTGCTATTTTTTAATGTTGCACAAGCACAGCGCACTAGCCCAGGAAATAACGCCATTAACTATCTCAAACTGTATCGGAAGTGTTTGGCTAACACGCAGCGTCAATATCTGTTTATTTATCGCAAGTCATATCATCATTGCAATATTGAACAATGTTTGATATGATTTTCCTTGTATTGCACAGGCCTATTTTAAGTCAAATAAAACTCTTGTGACCACATGACAGTTAAGAAAAATAGGTTATCAGTATTATATAACGTCATTGTTGCCCTGTATGACTCAGTGGCTTCAAACGATTCTTCAGAACAAGACATAAAAATATCTGCACAGGCTCTGAAGAAAAAAAAAAAAAAAAAAAAAATAATTTCAATTGTTTTCTTGACTTTCTGGGAAAATCTTAAACTTTTAACCTTTAAACTAATTAGTCACACTCTTTCTCAACATTCAGTACTTATATAGGAAACACATGTCTTCCTTTACAATTACTTTTAGTCTCCAAACAGCAAAAGAGGACATGACTTACTTTCCCATTCCAGGAGAGGGAGCCTGGGTGTTACTCAGAGAATTCTGTCAAACAAGAACGAGGGAAGAACATTATGTACACAGACAGGAAGCAGGTTACACATTCACAGAAAAAAAACATACATACATGGAATTTGTATTGTGTTCCTTCTGGTTTCGAAGGGTTGCCAAGCAAAACTAGATTTCAGCTTCTAAGAAAAAACAAAAAGTTACCTTTAAGTGTTCGGTGAGTGTTTTAGAGTATTTTAGTGCACTGTCTTTCCTCAGCTTGAATAACCGCAGGTAGAGGAGGGACTGGCATCGTAGGCTGAAAAGAAGAATTTGTTAATATTGATGTAAAACTAGGAAAGAAGACAGCAATGACCAGAGATATGTGTAATTACACAAGTCTCCTTAATCAAATATCCAGGATTTTGAGAATTTTGAGTTGTACAGGATCACCAGATGTCAGTGAAGAGTACTCACCAAAGCACAGCTAGCCTCTTGTCTGCCGAAGTAGCATCTGGGGCCATGTAGCTTTTTAACTTCATAGTGTATCTGAACGTACACACAGAACAAATATTTAGTTTCTGAGAGAACCAACTGTTAAAAGTCATTATAGAAACAGTTCATTTGGAGATTTGGGCTTGTTGTGCTAGTAGCCTTGAGCTGCTAGCCTCAATTAATTAATCCCACGCCTTAAGTAGCATACAGACAACAACAACAACAACAACCTTTGATGTGTAAAATCGATGGAGTTGCCGTTTAAATTCAAATTCTATGAGAGTGAGGAAAGCATTTAGGTTTGTGTCCTTACTTGATAAGCTCCACTGTTTCAGCATACATGGGGAAGGGAGACTTGGCCTCTTGGGCGCTCTTCTCCAGGGCATTACCACATTCAATGAAAGACACCACGGCGTCCAGGTAGTAAACGGCCTTCTCAAAACGGTCCAACTGTAGGAGGAGGAACAAAGCGTAAATAAAATCACCAACAGCGATGCATCCTGGGTTAGAGAGCATGTACCAATACAATAGTGTATTTCCTTCTCAAGCTGACACAGCAGTAGAGGACAAAATGCTTTTCACATGATGTTTAATTTGATATTTGCAGCAGAGTCAGGTGTCCCATAAGCCCCAGGTAAGTAACTGATAGACCTGCAGTTAAATAATGCCACCTGTTCAACTTTCAGCAAACTGGTAACAAAAGCATCTATGTTTTGTTTTTTGGACGTCATGCTTAAAAACTGAGACACCAGAGAGAGAGAGAGAGAGAGAGAGAGAGAGAGAGAGAGAGAGAGAGAGAGAGAGAGAGAGAGAGAGAGAGAGAGAGAGAGAGAGAGAGAGAGAGGCTTTGAAAATTTCCCAGTCAATGCAATAAATACCAATCACATTATAAATATAGGAAATATGTTGAAAAATACACTGTGTTCCAGTATTCAGCATTAAGCTCTCTGCAAAATCCTACCCCAGGATGTTGTTTTACATTAAGGTCTAGACCTTGTTGTTTAACAATCCTCTCACTGCTTTGCATGCAGCAACCGACACTGAGTTCTCAATTTCATATGTAAATAGTCATTAGGCTCTCGTTCTTACCAGTGCATCTGCATTGTGTTTAAGCTTCTTGGCCTCTTGTAAGTAGTGATCTGCTGAATGGACCCTGAAACAAAATTGTAAACAGGTCAAACAAATTAAATTTTTTTCTGTGGGATGTTTAAGATGTTTCTGTTTTAAATAAAAATAATAGAAAATTAAGCCCAAACATTTAACAGAAACATTTATACAACACTGTCATGGCTCAGTTTCTATACATTTTCTCTAAGCACAGAACCTGGAAATAACACATAAAAACAATATACTTATTCTTCCATTAAATCAAACCCTGAAACAAAAGCCAGACAAATAAGAAGCAAGACTGTGTTGTTTCTTCGCCTCTGTATGAAAAAGGACAGAGACTCCCAACAGAGAGCCTTTTAAAATGGAAATTTACGTCACCTCTCCAGCATGCAGGCACATCTATTCATGACCTCCCCAACCTCCTACAGCTTTATGCATCAAAGGCAACCGTAGATCCCCACAGCAGTTCTTTCTGCATATCCTGCTGAGGGGTTATCCACAGTGGAAAGAGCTCCTCTTACCTGTCCTCAAACACAAGCTTGGATCTCTGAGACTTGGAGCCGTCCGTGGAGAGCGGCGGCACAACCAGCTGGTTATCACAGCCTTTTGAGGATTTCTCCTGCAGAGACAGCAAGCGAGAGGGAATAAAGTTTCAGGGGGGAAAAAAAAGGGGGCCCTGGTGTTTGAAGTGGAGGATAAAATGAAAGAAAAGGGTGGGATTGAGGGAGTGGAGGAGCTCTATGGATACTGGGCATATACAATATATAGACCCAAATAAATACACAACTCATTAGTGACTCAAAGCATATTGAAAAATATGCAAAACCTACATGAAGTACACACTGATATTAAAACCCATCTGGCTATGTTCTCCACCCCTGCCCTTCTTCCCACAGCAACAACTTTTTTTTTTTCCTTCATGCTTCCTTCGTTATTTAAATTCCCCGGGGGGGAAACACTGCACAGTTGGCAAACATGATGAAAGATTGCACGCACACTTCCCAGTATCCACAATGCCTGCCAGGTATTCACACAGGCGGCAAATGCCCGCCGATAAGGTTACTCGCACCCACCTTGCCATCGCGTGTGCTGCGTCCCTTGTCCTCTCCTTTTCTGTGTTTGGAGGTGGAGTTGCCCTTGGTGCTGTGACTTCCCTCCTTTCCACTTCCTGTCCCGCTGGACAGAGAGGTGGAGGACTGGCTGACTGTCCTCTTCCGACTCAGATGCTCTGCCTTGGGTGTCCGCTGAAGACCTGACATGGAGGGAGAGGGGACTGGCTCCTCTTTCTTCTCCAAAGACCTCTTTGACCTGGTGGGACATTGATTGTTATTGTAATACGTATCTTTTTATTATTTCAACTGCCCAGTTTTGTGGCATTAGTGTACTCCACAAAATATTAACCCTCAAAGATTAAACATTCCAGGTAATTCAGCAATAAGAACATGTTATTAGAATAAAAGGTTAACAGGTGCATCTCAAAGTAATGCAATGTAATAAATAAGCCATGTCACTGAGCTTTTACACTTCAATTTTATGTTGCGCGTTAAAGAGTTTATATGGTTTATATCGTTAATTGTAAGAACAGATAATAAGACATCTGGCAAGCTTAATTTTGCCTGTGACAAAATGAAATACTACTTTCAGACCAAGTGTGCCAAGTGATCCTGGTGTGCAGAGGGCTTACTGTGAATGATAATCAGGAAGGAAAAGAAAGAATACACACTCTTTACTGCTGTTTTTATGATGAGATAGGGACTTCTCCTCCAGCTTGCATCGCTTGCTCTCTGGCTTGGTGCCTTCTTCGTCGTTCTAAAAGACAAAAAGATCGCAGGAAATTAAAAGCAAAGACACATTACAGGATTTATTGGTGTGTGCATGCCTCTGTAGAAGGTGATCTGAAGAAATTTGCAACCAGGCACAGCACAAACCTTCTGCCAATTTCGCTACTCACTATTACACCTTAGGATATCGCTTAGATGGTAAAATCCTGGCTGAAAGTTTCACAGCTATGATTTTTTTTAAAAATGCACCTAATGGAAGAAATTCCAGATCTGGATCTCCACCAAAAACTGGATTAGTCGTTTCTTGGCTCAAAGGCATTTTCTTGTTTTAATGGAAATCTGGTTATTTTAAGAGATACAATATTCTGTTGGAAGGCTTACTAAAATAGAATAATTATGACTTCCCAGATGACAGTGATAACAAAAAAGCTCCGAATAGATAGTCATTTTGAATGCAAGATCATACTGAAAACATAACCCTTTAAAAAATATATTTTGTGTGCGTGTGTGTGGAGATTAACAATAATAACATTTAACAAGACTAGAATCAAAACAACAGAGAACACAGACAGACATTTGCTCTATCAAGTCCCATACCTTGTGTTTCCTCTTGGCCTTACTAGAGCTCTTCTCAGAGCTCTGTTTGCTGAAGTCTTTGCTGTCCCTGTCTAGAGAGTCATCTCTCTCCACTTTTATCTCTGCAGGCTCTTTGTAGGGCCGCCCTGGGATTCTAGACAGCAAGCTGAGATCTAGAGGAAATGGAAAGGGAAGGGTTTCATTTGGTCCAAAGTGAAGAAAAAGCTTCAGGAGTGTGTAGTCCAGCTCAACACGTGTAAAACAAGCGCACAGAATAAAGTGTGAATTTGTAGCTTTATGAGCCGTTTGGACGTACCTATCTTCACTAGTAAAACCTGCTGCTGAGTCGGTCTCGCAGGGTAGCGCTCCTCAGGATCGCTGAGCGGAGACAACAGCTCTTTCTCTTCCATTGGAGAGAACACACACACAGGGGTCCTGATACTCTCTGTGTACTTGGGTGTCTGCGACGAGGATGGGATGCTGTCATTCCCCTCAGAGTCCGACGACGAAGAGTCCGTGTCAACAAACTCGCGAGACTTCTGCTGGGAAGTCTTGGTGGCTACCTTGGCCTTGCGTTTATCTGCAGTGGTGGTGACGGCAGCCGCAGTGGGCCTCGGAGAGGATTTAGGCTCTTTTTTGATGCTTGGTTTACGGGAACCTTTAGTAGCAGCTTTGGGCCGGTGAGGAGGTATCTCTGGAGCTGGTTCACTCTCCACTCTCAGACCTCCTTTGGGTTCCTCCACCACTGGGGGCTTCTCAGACTTCTTAGGTTGTTTTTTACCCACACTCCTTCTGGCATTAGTGCCACCCTCGCTCTGGGCGGGGGATTTTTGCCGGCCACGGCCACCCTCTGCACCCTTTTGCGCTGCCCGTAGGTCCCTGCTTGGGGTAGGTGCTGTAGAGTCTTTTGACCCCCCGCCTTGGCTGCCATAGCCACGGCCGGAGCCGTTATCTCTGCCCTCTTTCTTGCACTTTGTTGGAACATTATTGTCCACTGGGGAAGCTGGTGAGAACTGCTTGGCCTTCTTGAACCAGTTGTCCAGCTGCCACTTGTTGGCCATGGGTTGTTCAGGCTGAAGGGGAGCAGGAGAACACGCAGATGTGAGAAATTATCTTGAAAAAAGATTATTATCTATGAAACCTAGTCAAATATTTGTATTAATGAAGAACAAAAAAAACAATTTGGCTAGAAGGAACAACAATCAATGTCTGGTAATTAATAACCCAAAATAAGGATGGACAGAGCAACAAACAGTTAGCGCAAATGAAAATAATAGTTGATAAATTAACAAATAATCACTAAACTACTACTACAGAATTGTACAAAGTTATTTTAAAATGATTACTTCAGGAGAGGCGGGCCGTGGGTGCTCATTAGCTTCACTGTCTGTTGTGCTGCTTTCGCTCTCGCTGTCAGAGCCTGAGCTGCTCTCAGAGCCACTGTGGCTGCTTGAGTCATCTCTCGATTGCTCTGCTCCTTCACTGTTATTGCTGTTGTTACAGGAGACAGTCAAACAGCGTTATAAAAAGGGGGGGGGAATAATACATTTTCAGTCATGTTTCATATATTGAAGCATACATACATATTCTTGTCTACAATTTCAAGTACACATTCGTAACCACTACATACACCTCATATTTTTCCAAATGGATCCAAGCTGGATTTGTAATTTGCACATTTTTCAGTTGTGTTTTCCAGAATTGGGAATTTGCCTTGGTCAACTCCTACTGTCGGCTTTAGGAGAGGTATGGACCAAACATGTTCAATGGTTGATGCACACCAAACATAAGCTGATTAATTATTTGAAATGCAATCAATGACCAGAAAAATAATGCAATCCAGTTGTCCCATGAAAGCATTATCTTTTAATTCTAAATTTCACTTCAGACTATGGCACTGAGGTGATGATTACATTTTAATTTAGTTGTTTGTCTCATATTGTCCGTGACAGAACATATTATAAAATCCAAAAGGACACAAATAAGAAGACGAAAGATACCAACTTCCGGACCATCTCTTTCAAGATAAGGAACATAATATAACGAAGGCCTTTGAATATATAATACAAGCCAAAGTCAAGCTGGAGTCAACATCTGAATTCAAATTTCACAAAAAGGTACATTCACTATTCTTTGTACTTTACCTTGCTGATGTGTTCCTTGAGGCATTCTTGGCAGAGTCCTGTTCTCCATCACTGTCCTCACTGCTGCTTAGCTTCAGGTCTTCTTCCAGCCTACTGAGGTACAGGAATGAAACTAAATTCAATCTTTTGTTTTTGGGACTGCAGGCTCTACATAACTGAGGGCATCTATGCATGTCTGGTTACTTAAGGTTTCTAAACTCATCATAAATATTTGTTTTAGAATTGTGCTCTCTCAATCAATACTGGGAAAACTACAAACATGGGCTTAAGACGAGAAAGGATGAAGCACTTACGTTGGCTGATCATCGCAAGCTTTGGGCTGGTGGCTGCTGGAGCTCTTGGAAGAACTGCCTCGCTCTAAAAACCCACAAACAAGACTCATGAGCAATAAGTATATGTAATCATACATGTGAGAAATATATACATACATAATTCTTTTGTAATCATACTGTGTGTCAGGTTTGAAATGTGTGATACTCACTGTGTCCACTTGGAAAAGGGTGAGGATCCTGTGGTAAAAAGAAAGAGAATTATTTTCATGAATCCATTTTGTGCGTTTTTCATCCCTGTCATATGTGTCGTGAATGAATCACTTAAAAAGGATTTTTCATCATTCCGTTTCTGGTTATTTATATCGACATGCGAGCACCAAGTACTAACTATTTATCAATAGTAAGTTGCATCACTTTACAGTTCCAATCAGCCATTGACCAAACAACATGTATCTGGATGGGTAACAGACACAGTGTTATTGAAGGTCTGCCCCATACAAAAGTAATAAGGAAATAATTAGGCCTTATTAATTCATCATGAAAATCATGTGAATCAAACTGTAAATGCAGGGACTGGTGCAATGCTGACCTTGGTGGGGAATGGAAACTTGGAGGGCTCAGTTTTGCAGGGGGTGTGGATGGCTGTCAGCGGAGAGGGCCACGACTGAGTCATTTCCTGAAAGAAAGTAAGAAAAAAAAAAAAACACGCAGGGAGTCAGTAGGCTTTTTCCCTGAACACTGAGTTTAGCCCTGAGAGAGGGAGTTTGCAGCAAAATATAATAATATAGATACCTTCAGAATCTCATCGACACAGTTGGCGTCACCGGATCCCTAAAGACAGAAACATCAAGTTTAACATGTTCATAAAAAACATGATGCAACAGGTGAGCGTCTTTTCAATAGCGTGAGTCACTGTAAATGCATTTTATGAGACCTAGGAGACCAAGTGTAACATGCTGTGAGGTAATTTATTCCAGTTATTATATCATTATAAATATATGGTCCAGACATAAAACACAGCTCTGCCATTCTATATATTCTACATGCAGTACCCACTACCATAGAATATCTTAAGTGACATATAAATACGCAGGATGCCCTTTATATGAGTAGTGTACTTAAGCTGCAGTTCAGAATAAATTAAAACTAGAAAGATGTAGACAAGCCTCACCTCTACAGGCTGTGAGGGGATCTTGAGTTTAGAAAGTGAGGCCTTGCTATTGGACTTCATCTCTCCCATGGTGCTGCTGTGCGACTGTCCACTGTAGCTTTCTGCTTGTGAGCTCTTGGGTTCTGCCGTTTCCTGGCCGTCCATAGGCCGCACATACGCTGTGGGCTTCTGCTGCATGGAGCCGGGTTTGGACATGAGAGATGGGGGAAAGGCCTGACTCGAGTGCTGTCCGGTGGGGAAGGAGGTGTGAACCCGCGAGGGTGAGTCCCAGTTTGCCTCTCTGTCTCTTGGGGACTTGGAGCGGTAACGCTCCTTGCTGTGATGCTGTTCAGCAGACAAGGAGCTCCGCAAGTGGCTGTTGCTGCTGGAGGAACTCAGAGAGCCCTTGGCCGGACTCGATGTGTGTGACTTTGAGTGCTCTCCACTGTGTTTACTTGACTTCTTTTCCCGCACCTCCCCTCCGTGTCTTTGGCTACTGCTGCTGCTGCCGCTACTGCCTCCGTTGCCCCTCTGGCTGCCTAGTCCTGAGCGTTTCTGGGACTGGGATGAAGATCCACCTGCTGCGGGGCCGACAGGAGTCCACTTACTGCTCTGGCTGCTGCCACCGCTACCGACGCCACGCTGGTCCCCGCCAAACAAAGGTGGGCCCGATTTATCCTCAGAGGAAGATGAGCTGTTAGAAGGTTTTCCGCCAAGCTTTGGAAGTGTGTCACCGATCGGCTCTTTCATCTCGTCGTAATTGCCCAGCATGCTCTGAATACGGCTGGACAGTTTATCTTCCTTGCTGGACTGAAGAGAGAAGCAGCGAATGGGGGAGAAAGAGGTGGGGGGGAAGACAGTGTGACGATGAAGGGAGAAAAAAAAAAGACAGCCATAGAGAAAGAAGAGACGGAAGAAAATACAAGAGAGATAAATGAAGAGGGAAAGTAGAGAGGAGGGAAGAGGGGGCAGAGAAAACAGTCATTATGGGCACAAGTTCAACACTTGGGTTAATTGCTTCCCATCAAAAACACTGAAAATGGAGAGAAAATGTATCACTCCTTCACTTACATTTCTAATAATTTACTGAACATTGAGAAAATATTCGATTGAACATATAGAGGGGCGTAATCAGCCAATCACACAGTTGGATTGTTCGAACTCGGAGCCCAGATCAGTCCACACCAATCTATGAACACAGATAAGAGCCTACCAGTAGTTACAACACAGAGGTTAATCAATCACTTTGAGGCCACGGATCCCAGCAGACATGCTTGCAATCAGCCCGTGACAGAAGACTATACGGAATATCCAGTTTCACATGCAGCCTCAGACCTCTAATTTTTCTTGACAGATTCACACGGAGGGTGAGGAAACACAAGCCGTTATCTGTAGCAGGAAATGTAACTAGCTTGGTCATAACATGCACTCCCCTACCTCCTGCTAGCACGGCCAAGCGCACACGTGTGTAGCTGGTGAAGTGTAGCGTCGCCTGTGTTTCTTATGGGGGGTTGGTTTCACTTTGTAATACAAGCATAAATGACGTGCTTTATTATGATTGCATTGGATCTTCAGTGGAACAGAAATACCCTCTACTTTTTTGTTAGTACTTCAAAAAAGGCTGATATAATGTCTTATCACACTTATTGATACTGGCACAGATGTTGGCTGATAATGCTTAAAAAACAATGATGGATAAAAAAAAAAGGAGCTTGAGGTAAATTACAAACAGCTGAATCATGACAGTTTGTCTCATTGTTCTCAAACTCATTGATTGCTGGCTTTTTTTATTTGCAGTTGTACTGTAAACATCATATTATAGTAATAATTATAGTAATATAATACATATATTGTGCTGTATGTAGTGTATGGCACATCTGTAAAAAGGATTATCTCTCAGATTATATCTTTCTCAAAACTTTTTGAACAGGCCTTCAATAAAACCCAAGAACCTGCTTAAGAACTCAGGAACTTTACCTCCACGCTGACCGGAGGGACCTTGTTTAAGTTTTGTTTCCTGTCCCACAAAAAGTCCCCTGTCCTTTCCAACATCACTTCAAACATCGCATTTTCACAACAGTAAATTACAAGGAACAAAACACTGATTGCCATCTCTTCCAAATTACATCCGCTAACCTTTTTCGCATGCAAAAAAATACAAGCTGAGATATCATTTAATCTGAAACCGGTCTAATTTACCTCAGCTTTGTGGTTCTTAAAATGCAAACATGAATGTGCTTGATGGAATTTCTTGAGTTATGCCCTTTGCTTAGTTTCTGGGGCTAGTTAGATCTTGGCACAGTTTGATTACAAATGCTTGCTTAATAATCACATTCAAGGAACCCATGGTATAGAATAATATGTTTTTATATACTGTGTGTATGTACTGTATCACCAAATATATCAATATCAGGGGGTACTCTTGCATTACCCCCAGAAAACCAATATTTCGGGGCTATAATTTTCAAGAGATCATTTTGTGCTATTCATTGTGTGCAGCTGAATTACAAGTGCGTGAACCCTGCACCATAAAAATGTTACTGCTTTGCTGGTCTACATCTGGGAGGCCACAGCTGCAGCTGCGTGCACACATGGCCTTTAATGCAGAGCACAGTAAACTTCCACTTACTGGAGCATGACAGAGGGGGGTGGGGGGGGAGAAAAGTCCAACTGAAGCTTACGTAAGACTTAGACAAGCAGGAGACGAGAGATACAAAGCAAAGAAAAGCCTGTGACTTAAACAGTTGGCTTTTTCCACATTTCTTTGTACTATTGCACAGCATGTCACCCCATGTTACTTAAAAATTGTTCTGAAGACAGAAGAACAAATGTGCACAATCAAATTGTTTTCTGCAAATGCCGCTTTCCTGGGCAAAGATCAAGGACTTTTCCTTCTTCAAAGTCAGCTTTCACTTTGTTGTGGTCCAAAACACACACACAGGCCTGCACTCATCGCTCACCTCTGGTACCCTTTTTTTATTCCCAACCTGTCAGGACACATTCCTAGCTGCCTCTTTGATGGCTAGCTCTAGCTAAGGAGAGGAGCCACTTACCTCTGCTCAAATCTGGTTAGTGGCAAAGATTAGACCAATACAGAGAACTCAAATCCTCTTTACAATTACACTGACCGGGCGGGAGCTGGCTGGCCTATATCTGTGTGTGTCTGTGTGCAGGAGGAGGAAGACATGGAAGGGGGGGGGCTGGTGTGTTCTTATGTTTACCTTCTTCAGTTGCTCTATAAAAACAGCTAACTGAAGACAGGTGTTGTCAATTCAGCTGACTCTTTTTTAGCAGAGATCTGACAACTAGCTATTGAATTTAGGTCAGAAATGTTTGGAAAATGATCTAATATTGTTTTTTAAAAAACCTATCATTTACATAACCACATACTGTTATGGAAACAGATCAGCCAATTACATCTTCAAATGTCCCTGAGATCATAAAAGGACCGCCATTGTCAGTGGAGCCTGTTCAGACATGTCGCATAAATCCAGTTCCCGCATGGGTATTAAAGAATATCTTGAGTATGCCCTATTTAGCTTTCATCTCACAAACTGTAAACAAAACCAAGACTGCAGGATCCTGAAGGTCATTGTAAAAACGAAAAAGACAAACACACGATTTCTTCTTTTTCTCATTAATAAGGCATCAACAAAATGTACTCTCAAGCCTAAATCAAATGTAGGATTTTCTTGAGAACAACTTCAGAAAAATGAATCGACTTAAGGCTAACAAGGTTCTTTCTGACTGAGGCAATGTATGAATAATGTCAAACAAATTCCACCTTCTGCTATAGGAGCCTGAAGCTAAACATTCCTCTTAGCAATTTAACAAAGCAGCAACAAAAAAAGCAAAGGCATACCTGTGATGTTTCAAAAAAATGTATGGTGATAGAACTATTATGACATGAATGCTCGTGGTGGTGTGTGCAGTTTTCATTTCCTGTCACTGTTACAAACTCCTCTAAACTGACTAATCAATTACATGTCAAAACTGAATGTGAGGTAAACAAATTTACCACTTTGTAGGGTTCAGGAAAGAGAGGGGAATTCGCTGGAAAGGCCTCTCCTCCTCCTCCCTGCTGGATTTCTTGATTTCTCCTTTCTCTTTCTTTCATTCGGAGCACATTCCGGTCCTCACGGTTCATGTTGCTAATAACACAAACAGAACAACAAGTCAACATAAGAACACGCTGAGGAGAGACAGTAAACAGACTTCTTATCTCATGGCTTTGCAGGGATGCCTATAAAAGAATGAGTATTATAAAAGAGATGAGATGTTCATGAAAGAAACACCTTTCGAGTCTGTAAAAAAAAAACCAAAAACAAAAACATACTCTTGGTCAACAGTGACGAAACATAACTAAACAACATTGGCTCTGCCGGTTCCTAGATAAATACCAGCTAGTTCAAGTTTCCAACTATTCACAACAGATCATAGAGCCAATCATCTATTCTCTTACTTTGAGTCAATTTTTTGGTACACCACAAATCGGACCATCATTAGTGAAACCTCACACATCATGAACAGAGTGGAGCATAGAGATAACCTGTGGAGAAAGTAGTCCCTAATAGGCTTAGGCTAGTCTAGACAATGTGCAGTAGCCTACTTCTGCTGCAATATAATCTCCTTGTACAGATGGCCAAGTATCCCAGCTGAAACTACTAATGGCAATTTTCAATCTTATCATACATTGGGATGTTTATTTATTACAAAGTGTATGATTGTTTGCTCACCAAATATATGATTTAAATAGAAAGGTTGATGGTTTTTAACAGTAAACAGTAAGAGCATACTGGAACTCACCAACGCCACATGAAAAGAATATGCAAGTCTTACCAGGAAAAGCACAGAGATAAAACAAACTAGGATTAAATAATAACCTACTCCTATTAAACTGCAGCTTGAAGCCGTAACTGTTAGCCAAACACAGGCCTCTGCCCTCACTGTCCTTCCGAGCATAATGTGTGCAGTGCAAACATAAAAGCAGAGAGCTATTTGAGGACAGAGACCTCGTAAGTGGATGTATGAATTCACACCAGGGGAAAACAAATAGCACCAAATGCATGAATATGTAATAAAACTGTGTACACTACCAGAGGAGTAAACACATCTGTTAACAAAAAGACTTTACGCTGGAAACTTTGGGCATTTGGACAGGACAAGGGTGTGTTCATTAAGAACAGCCAATCTGACAAAGTGAGACTTCTGTCTGTTGCGCACCTTGGTTGACAGAAAGTACTAGAGCTTTTAAACTAGAAACAAGCAAATCATCAGCCAGGCATGTCGCCTCCCAGGTTAAGACGACAGCTTCAGGCTCCGTCAATGACAATGATTTTAAGGCTGTTGACAGAGTGCGATTAGGCAGCAATCACACGGCCTCCTCCTAGATTATAAACTTTACTATGTGCGACTGAAAAGATGAAAAAAAAAAAGCATATGGGAAACTGATTTCAGAACAGGAAAATACACAAGTGCCAAAAAACACAAGGGAAGTAAAATGAGACGTGAAAGGTAGACAAAGTAGGCTTCATATTTGAGACTAAGAGTTTTCGGGAAATTATTTAAACTGCTCTTGCATGAAAACTGATCAGGACTATCAATCATCTAATTATGTTGTAGACTAACTCTTGTCAGCACTTGCGCAAAACAGTTCCAAGCTTCTTTTTTTTTTACAACTTCTGACTCATTATCTGTAAGCTCACCGATAAGCCTAAATAGTCATTTTCCAACCAAATTTTTTTTTACGAAACCTCTGCCTGCTTTACATCATCAGCAACACCCAACTTGAGTCATCGCTCAACAGGCAAGGTGATTTACACAGTACAGCTAAGGTACATTAAAGCAAAGCTCAGGAAGCAACCAAGACCATAACCCCGGTGAGCTGTTTGACACCCAACATTAACACCAGCTTTACCAGCAGAGGCGTAAGGAAAAGAAGAAAACATTGTTTAGGCTATCCATCATCCAAACATCTATCAACACACCACTGTTATCACCTCTAGGCTTTATTTGAGTTACAGCACAGCTAAAAACCAAGCTTAGACTATACATAGTCAAAAACTAAACAACAGACAGTGTTAAGAGTAAAAATACACAACAACAAACTTGCTTCAACTGACCGCTGATCACCTACAGACTGTCCACTACAGCTAACAGAGCTGGAGATTTACGGCAGCTGTATTCTAGTAGATTCAGTTTGATGTTAGTTATTTTGGCTAATCTACCACCCAGCCGACAAGTACCAACTATCATTCGAAGGTCTTTCATGCTATAAATGTTGTCTGTGGTTTAAGACAACCCCAATTTCATGCCCTGGAAATAAAGCTGCGCTCTACATCTCCACGGGTTAGACAAATAACTGAACAAATATGATCAGCGCAAATTGCCGTGGGGGAATTCAGTGCGCTGGTACTACTTTTACATGCAGATGAGCCTGTCGATTGTCAGCTTTGGAGTGGGGCTGAAAGTGTGAATGGGTTGCACTTGCACAGTGCTAAATGATCAAACGCCTCTGGCACAGCGTCCTTTGTAAACACCGCTCATGTTCATTCTGCCCAACCAATTAACCTGATCTTTCTGTCTTTATTAGTTGAACAAGGGGTTACACCCAGTCAAAATGCATCAAAACACTAAAGAAAATCATCAGACAGGGGCTCGAATGTCTGTGATTGGTTTCAGTGATACTGGGGTAAAAGTTCACTTTAAAAAAAAAAAAAGGACCACATTTTACTTTTCTGCTTTTCCAACATCAGAAAAACTTTATTGACAAGTTCCTCTGTCTCTTCTTCTAGAATCTTGGTTAACATGAAAGGCTAAACATAGGCCTCATCTCATGTGTTGATTTTCAAAGATCACTGCAGTCCTCTTTATGAAAGAAAAAAAAATAATAGTCAAAGTGTGCTTTTGGTTCTGAATAAATAAGTAAGTACACCAAGTACCCGAATGGAAGACAGAATGTGAAGAACTCGTGCTGATGATGTGACTGTGTGAATAAAGCTCAAACTTCTTTCAACCTGTTTTTGAACTGACCTTAGACCAGCCTCAAAAACCCAAATAGGTTATATGGAGAAGTTCATTAATGCCTTTATATAAATAATGAAACTTTCCGCCAAGACCTAATGCCTTCCTGTAAATATTCTGATAAGGAGTAAAGCCTCAAAATAAATCATAGGACTTTTAGGATTAGTTCATATCAACAGTTCTCTATATAGGAGTCGACAGATATGGGTTTTTCAAAGGCTGATGCCAATATTCTGAGAGCAGGGCAGCCCAAGGCCGATATGATATCATGATATGAAAACAAAGTAAAGTCATGTTTAATTCTATTCTAAGGGAAAACCAGGCATATGTTTACAGCATGATGCATGAGAGTTACAGTACAGGGCTCGAAACCCACCTTTTCACCACTTTCCCCAAAACTCCCAAGGGGGAGCGCTAACATGTTTCCACAGCAGACACACTGACAAGACCGCCTGCAGATGTATCTGAAGACATTTTGTGTTTATCGGCCTTGTGAACACGGTTAAAATCCGTCTATCCACTAGCTCTTTCCATTTGAACTTATTGATTCCTGAAAACCACTGAACCAACAGCACGTCCGCCTACATTGCTGGCCATGTGTCAACACACGTGTACTGTTTACAATACGGTGGACGGAAGCTAGTGTGTGCACGAATGGCTTAGCGTCACAAACAAGAGCAGGGGTCTGGCATGAGTAACTAGTACTACTACTACAGCACGGTGGCAGGGATGTCCCCGAGTCGAAGTCACAGGAATCCCCAGAATCAACTATTGCTACATGCCACACAGCATCACCAACTTACTCTCAAGTTGAGAATTGAGCCAACTATCGGGGGATTTCCCTGAACAGTTAAGGGGGATTGAGCGTATTGCTTATTTCTTTTGGAGAGCAGTAACAAAGATTGCGGGCTGTACAAATAAGACAGGACTCAATCACATGTAGCCTTCTGGGAAAAAAAAAAAAAAAAAAAAACACACTAGTGCCATATCCTACTGTCAACTCAGTTTGGGAAACACTCAGGACAAGCAATTGCATTTTACTGATTTGAAAAGCAAATGTTAGGAGACACAGATCATAAAAACAGCCTTGGTTTGAATTTTTGTTCGAGCCTGCATTTAAAAGGCCAGGCCATACGGCAGCTGTTTCAAAACAAAGAAAAACAAGCTTAAGCAAATCACTCATTACACAACATGAGTTTAAATGACATGTATTATCATCGAAGTGTAATGCCCAGCTATGTTTATTGTAATCATTCAACAGTGTGCCAGACTGAAAAGGTCAAAGTCTGCAGATTTGAAAAGGCAGTTCACTCTGTACCCAAATTAATCAGCTCATCTGTCTCTATCTAACTCACAACATAACAGCAAGGCCACGTCTTCAACACAATCAAAAAAAAAAAAAAAAAAAAAGGAGAGAAAAAGGGAAGAACTGATGGTCATCTGAGCACCATGAATACAGGACTGAGCTTCTGTGACACAGCCATTATGTAAGGGCATCCAAAAAACATTTAAGCGTGGCTTGTACAACAAAGTGAAAAATTAAGTTAGGGGGGCTTTATTCTTCCCAGAAACCAAGAGAAATAAGTAAAGCAGCCAACTAAGCTGTGCATGTCTTACCCTGACTGAGAGGCCATGGCCCCAACCACTGAAACATTGGAAGGAGGAGGAAGGAGGGTTCAGAGGATCTCCCAGGGATTCAGAAGTATTCTCGTCATGACTTGTCAGCCTATATTTCAACGTCAGCCTCCACCACTGAAGACAACATGGCCGTTTTTTTCCCCCTAAAATGTATCTGTGGGCCTCCAGCTGGAATAGTGTGGAAGACTATAGTTTCTTTACTCGACTCGAAGGTAGTGTATTTCCTTGGAGTGGAGACAAATCTGACTTAGGGAGGGGAGGTGACTGCTCGCTCTCGGGAGATACCACGTCGGCAAACAGCGGGGGTAGTCACATGCAGAGTGAAGACTAGTAGAGGAGCAGCTTTTGTTGCAGTTTGTGTAGTGTTTTAGGAGGTTAAAGCATGTGTGGAGAACGAGTGAGGTGAAAAGAGGCGGTGGGTGGAAGAGTATGAGAGATGTGTAAATGTTAAGAGTGAATGTGAGAGAGAAAGACGGGACAACAAAAAAAAAAAGAAATCTGGCTGCTGTCCTCAAGAGTGTCAGACAGTCCTGATGGCGCCTCTTGTCATAAATGCTAACAGCGCCGTGGGCCAATTTTAAATCTACAGCTATGAGTAATAACTGCCCAGCAAGGAGGAGAGGAATCTTTTAATCACAGTAAATCCTGAATGACTTAAAAAAGTGACAATGAAGCATAGTGATGAAGCATTTGTAAAGAGTGCCAAAACACTGTAATGCATAATAATTACACCTTTAAGTAATAAACCAAAAGAAGAGAGAGAGCGAGAAAAGAGAAGCCTCAAACTTCAAATTAAGAGAAGTAAAAACAAAAAGTGATAAAAATAAGAAGTGATTTAAAAATGGAGGTATTAGGTTATAATTAAACTCCGTCTAAGGCAGCCTTACAGCGATATTAATTTACTAAATAGCTTTGAAGGCCAATTAGGGAGAGCATCTACAGGGAGGAGCTGAGCACTGAGGGAGCAGAGAGGGGAACAAAAATCTCACCTCTCTCTGAGAATGGAACGCTCCACCTCGTCCCATAAAAGGAGATGTTATTTTACACCACAGGACCTCTCCTCCGTGTGATGTCACTGCCCTCGGTGAGGACCGGGCCAATCAGGGACCGTCTTTCCATCAACAACCCTCCCCCCTCCCTCCCTCCCCCCCACTATGCCCGGAGTACAGGGCACAGCACCCGTGCAGCTTGTTAAAGGGACAGTGCGCAGTTTCCGGCTGGTTGCAGGTTGTAATGAACGAGGTGTTTTCATCATCTACGTACGATGATGATGATGACACATGCTGACAAATGTGTTATCATCACATGTCGCAAAAGGTTTTTTTTAATCTAGTGCCATAAATTGCCGACATTGTGCCATTTTACTGCTGGTATCTATCTCTCTACCAGTCTCCTGTTTACAGCTGATTTTAAGATCTGATCACTTCTAAGGCACACTTCCAGGTTCCCCGGCTCCTTGATATAATATAGATAACCACCAAAGACATGGTGTACAGATCCAGATCATTCTAAGCTCTTCTCAAAGTCCAGATTTATAGCTAAACATCTTTTACACTTTTATATATTGTATTATAAGTTTGTAGTTTTTTTTAATTCATATAAAATTGTCACAGTTTTTCCAAATTGTAAGTTTATTATTTCTACTTATTCTTATCGATATCTATTAAATTCTTATTCACATTTCAGGTTGTTCTGTCTGTCTGTTTTTGTGAGTTTTCCCTTGTCCAAATTGAAGCTCTAAGGATTGTGGGTGTTGTTGTTAAAGATGTCAAGGCAAATGTAATTGTTTTGATTTTGGGCTATAAGAATAAAAACTGACTTTTACTTTCTTCTGATTTTTTCAACTCAGTATCTTGATTCTAGATTTGTCTCTCTTGCACTTGCTTTGAATTATCAAGGTTTTCTTTATTTGATCACTGAGGAATTCTGCTGCAATGAAGAGCCAAATAAAGAAAAATTGTAAAGTTTATTATCGTTTCACAAGACATCTTTGTTTGTTTCAAACATTTCACAACACACATAATGATGTTGCCGAATCATTTTGCAATATTTTACAATTCTTATTCAATTACTGTGGCATGTATGAGATAACGCAAAGTGAGCAAGAGAAAAATAATCCTGAAAACAAAGTCCAAAACCAGGAAACTCCCTTTGACTCAGTTCACAATCACTTTATTGTGACATTTTTGAAATGTGTCTTTAGACATAATTAACGGAAACTTTACGACTGCACAGTATTGCGAAGGGTTTCATGTCGTTATGATCAGGGCAGATGCTTTTGGAAATACTGTAATGTTTTGTATAATTTACAACTTAATTTAAAATGCAGCCTTTTTCTAATCTCTTTCCCCCTCTAAGTTTGTATTTGTAGGGAGTAGTCATATTCAGCACATTAATTATATATGTCATTTAGTTGTATAAATAGAAGTAGACCACTATCCTTGGTTGGTTTAATCAATAAATAAAATGTAACTGAGCACCTACAAAGCTGTGCGATACCGTTTAATTGGTATGAAATCTAAAAGTTTTTACACTCTGCTCCAAGTATGAAGATCACAAATGGTCCAAATTTTGCATTAACAACTCTAAGGCACACCATGTCATTTTCATTTGTATAATGGAGGTTAAGGAATACATATAGCATCATGTTCGGTCAATAATGTTTATTAAAAAAAAAAAAAAAAAAAAACACCCAAACTGTTACCCAACATAAATGTTTCCTGCAGTTTACAGAGAATATCTGAGTAATGGGTAGGCAGTGCCACCTCCCCTGGTGCTTTTGAGGCAAACCTGCTGACAGCAGGCATTCCAGAGGGAGTGTCCATTCAAATGCTGCAAACCTGCCTCATATAAGCAGCTGTTTGGGGACGACTGCTGTCACAACCAAAGCCATTAAGACAAGAACTATATCAGAATTTGACAAAAAAAAGTAATGGTTTTTGAAAATGCAGTGACTTGACTAAATCAAGACTCTCTTAAAATCAAATAAGGTTTCGTCAAGAAAACACAAATGGTGATATGTACTAGATCTTGTGCTAGTGCAAATATATATTCCTGTATGGCAGAAACATTATCTCATTCACACAATAATAGGGTTAATGAATAAGCCTAATTTTCTTTGAGCCTTTTATGCCAAAGCAAGATTGATGACTGACGATAATGGTTGAGCAAGACAATGTCAAAATTAGGATTAAGTCTAAGCATAAAGACTTCTTTAGTTGCTGCTTCAGTAAAAAAAAAAAAAACCCTTCAAAATGTCTCTGTGGCTTCTGATTAGCTCAAATTAACATATCAAAACAAGCCTCTAAATCTTGATTGGCATGTTCTCTAAACAACTGCTTATATCCTTTCATTCAGGCAGGTTTGAAGCATTTGAACTGACTCACAGCCTGGAATGCATCCACTCAGCAGGCGTGCATTATCACAATCAGAGGGAGCTGTTAGCACCGGGTCCCAGTGTTGTGACTGTTGCAATTAAATACTAGTTATTGACATTTCAGAGTTTGTTTTATATATCTGACATCCAGCAACTTTACTGAAAGGTGGGAGGTATTGTTCTCAATGAACACAAAACTCTGAAGCCAATATCTAACTGTGTATTTTGAAAATTGCACTATATTACTTTAGGACAGTAGAAAAAAAACCTTTAAGCAGCAACTTCCTCAAACTTTTAGGCTGATACAAGAGTGTTTAATAGGTGTTGTACAATGAGATGTTACATTGGGTTTTGCATTTAGATTAATTTCTCAGACATTAAAAGGAAGAATGTGTGGTAAAGTCTATAGCATAAATGGCTAAACTGTACACACCTGGGAAGTTGTGGATTTAGAATTGAAAAATAATGTCAGATGAGCTCAGTAAGAAAAGCGCTTTCGCTAGCAGGTTCGGCACAAATGACACACTGGGTACTTTCTTTTTCTGCCACATTGTGAGTGGAACATGACACACAACCCTCAATTATCTTGACAATGTTTCCAAAAAACCTGCGTCATTCAAACTCTTCAATGTGCAAGCCAAAAAGCTTTTTTTGGTTTTTTTTTTGCATGTCCCTCCTCACCCTTATCTGAACTATGGTAAGAAGAAAAGTTTACACTCACACCTATCACCATCATATATAGTACAATAGTGTATGATAAAACTATGGTTTAAACTTAGCATATTCAGTACACTCACACACACAAAATGTTTAATTCTCATAGTGAAGAGTAAAACAAGCCTTAAAGGCAAAAATCTGGGACAAAGTATTCACTCTTATTAAAAAAAGGATCCCAGTGATTTATTAATGATAGATTTGATAAAACTGTTACAAACGTACTTGTGCAACCTCAAATACCTCATCTACTAAAGTCTTTAAATGAAAACAATGAAACAATCTACTTAACAGGCTATTACTCGCCCAAAACATGAATCAACTGTCCCTTAGTCAAGGTAATTTTAGCCTTTAGAAACTCCAATGACCCTGCTGAAACATGACCCAAGCAAATTAAAATGAGGGCGTCATGCTACTTTTACAGCACCAACATGCAGTCAGTCCTATTTCTTACATGTGACAACAGAAGTCAAAAATGAACCCAACCTTATTGAGGAGTCATAGGAATTTCTGCTTTATCTAATAGTTTCCCATATATCAGTCGTATCAGTCACAATCGTATTACTCCGAGAGCAGTCTGGGCTCAATTTGACACTGGAATATCTGCCCGACTACAAATAGAAACGCGCTAACCTATAGCTTACTACTCTGGACCTCTAAATAAACCCTCATAATACACCCCTCCCCACAGGCACTTTGATACATGCTGTGGCCAAATGTGAATGAAGACGCCATTTGATGAAGAATTTAATAGTTTGATTCAAAAAATTGGTGTCTTTGTAACGCTGGCTCTACTTAAGAAGCTTAATTTAGCTCAATATTAGTTTCTTTCTGTGTATTACAAAAAAATAATACATGATATACTTCTCATTTAACTCTTCTGGGTCCATCTCACTATATGGGATTTTCACTGTTTATGTTGCTGATCCATTTTTATTGCCTGCAAAGCACTAACCCTCCTCTGAAAAATGTTATGTCAATGAATTCCATTGCTGTTCATCATAAGCATTACTGCTGGGATAGACTACGACTGACGTTATCACTTCCAGGCCAATGTTATAGAGCGAAAATCTCAGATCTCGGATGTATGCCAGATCTGTGAGATGAAATGACCTTAATGAGCTTCACCTCCACCGTACTATATACCAACATGAGAGCTTAACTCACATCCTAGAGAACAAAAGCTGAAGAACAGATGCATGAGGTCAGGACACAGTGAGTAGCATATTTTTCTGCTGTGTGAGCAACAGTACAGAGGGATAAAAAAAGAGCTGCTGATGTCTGATTAGATTCGAGCTAATTAAACTGGCAGACTCTGGAAGAGCCTTCAAACAACTTACTTTCGACAAGCTTCTCTTTGTAAAGGAAATTAGATCTGATTATAAACTTAAAGGCCTTAGCTGAAGACACAATTAGCTCTAACTTTGGGTAGGGTTTAAAGAATAACAGCTCAAAAAAATCTGCAGTAAATCTGTACAATAAACAAACTAGTTGACGGCCATGATACCTTCGAGACTTCACCTATTAAATCCAACTCAACCGGCAAACGGAGATGATGGCGATAATGCAAGATAAAGGAGTACTGTAAAGCATTTCGGTTTATTCAGACAAGGACTACTCAGTTTTGTGAGGGCAGCCCTACAATCTTGCACAATTACTTGCTGTTGTTGAAGAGCCTGAAGCTAGGTAGTGCTCATTTTCCAAATATCCAGCCTGTAAAACCGCAGTGTACTACCACCGCAATGTACAATAGATGTGTCAAAGCCAAAGAAAACATGCACCCACTCCTCCGTCTGGAACGGACAAAACAAGTGACCATAACATCTCAACAGAACATGTGCATGTGCCCTTTGCTTGGCTACAGAGGAAATAGTTATACTAAAGCCACAGAGCAAAACCTAAACAGGAAGTGAAGAGGATTTCACAGTGAGCTGCGTCACAGGGAGTACAAGCACAAACCTTTATCTGCCATGACACACTGACCATGGTTGCATGGTCTGCATTAGATTGAATGTGAACTTTTATTATGAACAATAAAACTATTTCAATTAGTTTGTTAACTTTGGTTGTTTAAAAGAACGGTTCCATTAATCTTCCCACAATCAAAAAAATAATGACATTAGGAGAGACCTAATACCTTGCTCATGTCTCGTATGCCTGTCTGCTTAAGATTTCCTTATTTGTTCCTGTGCTAATCCTATATACCAAAACTACAACCACCAGTTACATGCTTCCACCCACCACTGTTTTAAAAGAAGAGGAGACCAAACAGGGAGTGTGCAACATGGTGAGCTATTGCTTTAACAGCTTACAATAACATGTGGTATCTTAAACTTCTCTTTTATTCCTCAATACCAGGGTAAATACTATTACATGTTGAAGTTATTAGGTTATGGATTTTTGCTCTTAGCCTAAGTTATCATTGAAACAGCTCTCCCCACATCGGCATCAGTCTGCCTGCAGAATGTATATTAAAGTTTCTGACATATTGCTGTCATGGTACACTCTATATTCAGGTTTGGCAACTGCATTATGCTTCAAGCTGCTCTTTGTACTGTTATACATGGGAGAAGTTTTAAATGCTATCTATCATCAAACAGTTTGCTTTTAGTGTCAAATGTTGGGGGGGGAGAAAACTCCACCCAAGAAGTTTACTGTAGTGCCGTTAAGTTGTTTACATGTGCTTTAATAATGTAAGTTGGAGTACTCTACAGATCCACTGTGCTTACTCAGACTGAGCTTATATCCACTAGTGTAATTATGAAAATGATTCTTACATTCTTTAACAGCGTAATACCTTAATCTGGTAAGTACTGTGGCTAGTGTCATTGTCTAATGGAGCAGGGAGATGTTAATCTTTGTCTTAATTAAAGATGAAAGCAATATCATCCAGGGTTGGGAACCGGGAATCTGGTTCCAAAATCGTTCGATCCATTGGGATTACCTCCCTTCAAACTTATTGATTCCCTTTATCAATGCCAGCATATTTTTCCGACAGTTTCTGATATTGCGAAAACGACTACGTCAAACTTGTGCGTCTACACTGCTGGAAACTTGCAACAAGGAGTCATGGCTTAGAGGAAGGAACAGTTCAAGTCTCATTTTACTTAGAAACTGAAACTACTATAACTCTACACTGAGTTTAGACTCTCTTACACGCAGAATAACCATCAGAAACCCAGCTCCCTAATGTCAGCACGGAGATAAAAACACTTCAACCCACTAACTAAAAGCCCAAAACATCCATCGCCTGACTACAGATGTGCCAGTTCACAGCTACCTGCCATAAATGAGTTCATGACCTTAGGCCTCCCCCACCACGATCTGTCACCCAAGAAAAACAATTTGATAGCTCTGTCCTGGTCTCCTATGTGCCAAGTGTATCCTGCTAGTTATAAACACACAAGTACCGCTGATATTCCTAACTGCTGAGAGTTACTCTGGACTTATGATGTATTTTCTGGCCCTTCCCCCAACCGTGGCACGTAAAATGGCTTCCTAGAAAAGCATATCAGCTGTCCCTTTGGTAGACACACTGACTATTCTGTTGCCTTTCCACGCAATAGTCATTCTGGGTCATTGGGGATTTTGACTGAAGACAACTTAAAAGTGGCACTGAGAGCAATCCGGTATCATAAAATGAGGATAACCGTAGGACGAAGAGAGGCTCACGTCCAAGCACAACAAACCCAAAAGTTTTTGCTCGTCACTGTGAGAAAACCGACGACTGTTATGGGCCTCGGATTAGTTACATTTTTCTGCTGTTTTCGGTACAGAAACTGCCTGCAAGTCAAATAATAGTTGCTCGTGTTTGAATCGTCCAGCTTCGCGAGTTCATCTAACACTTTAGTGCACTCAATTTTGATTGGACAGCAGTTATTTGCATGATAAACAAAAAACTGTGCGCAGCTTCTTGTCGTACCATCTAAAACAATAACGCCGCTTGTCGACAGCGTGATATTAGTAATGCTTAGGTGTGTTACAAGTGAAGTCAACGAGGGGCTAAACAGAGAAACACAAACATCAGACGTCATGACCTGTTAGCCAACATTACGTGAACGAAAACATGAACACCGCATCTACGGTGTCCGTCTCGCTTCTCGCAGTACGGGAAGCCAACCTCGCCACATAACAACACAATTTAGCTTTATTGGAATTATAACAATCAGCGGGTTTGCCGTCACCAGGGCTCAAAAGTAGCTTACGAGGTCTAACCCATTTAGCAGGAGAGCTAACACGCTACCTTACGAGCACTACCTGCATATTTGCTTTAGCATAACGTTAGCTAGCCGTTCAGAGGGCTAGGCTAGCGGCTAGCTAGCTATGAAACCATTGAAATGTTCTGCGGGAATTTAAATTAACATCCACTCCAAATATCAGATAGCCGCTAAGTACAGTTAATAATCAAACAACATATTTTGTGATATCTAGCATCCTTACCTCTTGTCTTCTTTTTAGGCCCAAACCATTCTAGCTATTGGAAAGCTCTTTTCTCTTTGTCTTTTCCACTTCCAGTTACACGCAAAATGGACTCAGCAAAACGCTTAACAGCTAAAATACTAAAACCAAATGGACGCTCTCCATCTTTTTCTTAAACCGCAACTGCGCATCGATCGGAAAACAAAACAAAATCATTTTGTCCCTCGTTCATTTTGGTTTTTTTTTTGTTGTTTTTTCTTCCCCCTGAACAGAAGTGACTGATAGGTAAGGCTGCTAGCTAAGTTAAGTAGCCAGCAGGTACCACAGACAGGACTGGATGCATGGATGGCAGCAAGCGGTGCTGCCTTCACTTCCCGTCGGAAATATCTCAAACCAACCACATAACCAAGTAAAAATTATGGGGAAGTTCATTTTCTGTGAGCGTGACAAGGAAATATATGCTTTTTTTTTTTTTTTTTTTGGTGAGCCATGGAGTCCATTTGAACATACCCCTGACTCTACTATTCAGGTGGTATGTACAACTTGAGAGGAGATTGTTATTTTGACTGCGGACAGTCACAGTGTCAGCTTACCGATCACCGACACGGAAGTGGAGTTGAATGTAGTGAACCATTTAAATGTTGACTGGACAGTTTCACAGTCACAGCGCGGCCATTTATTATTGATGGTGAGAATTCCCACATGCTCTGAATGCAACATTCCTGTGACGCACAGGTTGGTCAGACTTGACGTTCAGGACGGATATCACGGAGAGCGTTTCATTGTTCCCCAATGTTGATTAATATCTTATTTTAAATACACAAGTGGACTACTAAATTCAGTTGTCACACGTCTTTCGGTTGATAGATACAGACACATTTACTGTACATTTAGTTACACACCTATAATGTATTTTTCTCTGATCTATTAATGGATACATTTTTTTCTGCCATCAACTTCAGACATTTTGTGTGCTTCAGTGTTCAGCAATTCAAATGTATGAGTTCATCCAGAAGTTCTGAAAGTGGTTGTGTAAAAAGCTAGAGACCTGCTTGGTTATAGCTTTCATGCACACCTGGTAGGTTTTATAAAGGTTAAAACAAACTTTTTGAGATATTGACATCTGACTGATTGGATTGGTCTATTATTTGGAAATATATATAAAGTAAAAAATAACTGCCCTGACAAAAAGCAATAAACTATTCCCAAAAAAAAGATTAGTTTCATCAAGCACATTCAGAAATAAAGATTTGTGCAACTTTTAAGTTACTCAAGTGGCACACATTTCAGTAACTAAGCCTATTTATTACCATTTTATTCTCAAATTCATGAATGTAAAGTCATAAGGTTTCTTTTTAACAAAATAAAAAAAGCAAATATGCAAGAGCCTTAAAAATAAAAACAAGCCAAGTTTATTTTACAGGGAAACAAGCAACTGCAATGTCATAGCAACAAGACTGTCTAATTTCAAACTAAGTTAAAATTTGACAAACAAAACTTTTATTCAGTATCCTTTAAAAGGTCTCGTATCAGTGTCTTTTCAATATATGGTGTTGCTTTATTAAGGTTGTGAGCTGTACAGATTAACTTTGACTAAAAATATACTTTAGTACAAAAATCACAAACTGGACATAAATATGCACATTAGTTTCCTCAGATATTTAAAAATGTATATCCTCAGTAGGCCTACAAACTTGGGAAAATATCACATTAACAGAAGCAACAGGGGAAATATGTTTTGAAAAAAGAACCTGACACAATGGGCAACCCAAAATAATATTTTCTTTTTGATCTCCATTTTTGCTAAAACTATACGAGCAGTATGCGACTGTAGGATTTACAACCCTAAGGGTGTCCTATCCATTCAAACCCAACCAACCATGACGGAAAAAAAAGTGTGTACTGCTAAAATTACTCAGGGAAACAAACAACAAAACCCACTAATGCGAACATATTTATTCATTTCTTCTTTTTCTTCTTCTTTGGAGGTCCTTGATCTGAATCGCTGCTGCTCCCTGAGTCTGAGCTGTCTGAGGACGAAGAAGAGGAGGAAGAGGTGGAGGAGGAAGAGCTGTCATCGTCGCTGTCACTGCTGCTGTCGCTGTCATCTGAAGAGGAGCTGGAGGAGTCGCTGCTGTCTGATGATGAGTCACTGGAGGAGCCGTCTGAATCACTGCTGCTGTCGCTGGAGTCTTTAGCCCTGAGTGCAAGTGGCGGAGCACAAAAGGAAAAAACATGAGCGCAGAAAAACAGAACAGCGTGTATTGTTATTAAGGTCTCACGCTGTACCTGTTACAATCTGGTTTTTGTACTGTCACTTCGCAGAGGAGAAGAGATGAGAAGAAAGGGATGTGCTGTGATTTTGAAGTGGGTTTTTTTGTAACCTTCTTCACAGTGACATGCTGTGCTCGCCTACTTTTGAAAGTGAAATGACACAAAGTCTACGATGCCATGTTTTTGTTTGGTTGTTTTACTTAAACTGAGAAAAACAGTGGCAAACTGGGAACATTACCTGCACCATGTAGTATAAGAAAGCATTTGATATCTCTTGACAGATAAGCACCTGCCCCTCCGACAACCAGACAAACACGGCCTTATGGCAACTTTGCACGACACAAGAGTTATAATGACAACGCAAGTAAGTGGCTTCCATACTGGAGGTGAGAGGAGTAGAAGGCGGGGAGTGAAACGAAAGCTGAACAGACCATTTGTCACAGCAGACATTTTGACTTGGCAAACGCAGTGGTAGCTAATAACGTTATTAATTGTTGCATAGCACTGCAATAATGGCTGGAACTAAGCCATCGTTCAGCTTATTAGTCAAGTCAACGGCAAGTCAAACAATTTATGCTGTAAAAAAAACAAAAACAAAACTACAAATGTGATTCACAGAGCGCTCAGATACTAACCGGCTACACTGTCATGGGACACTTTAATGTTATTAGTAACACCCATGCTTTTTCCTGCTGGGACAAGGCAGACTGTCTGCAGTGAAAAAGGCCTATTACCAAACCGTTTTTGGATGTGACTGTGAACAATAAAGTACAATTTGAAAAGGCACGACACACAAAATGAAAAGCATATTGCAGCAGGTTTTTCAGCACATATGACCTTTAGAAACAAATACAAACAGTACATCAGTACAGCCACAAGATCATATGTAGAAGCAGACATTGAAAGAAGTGGATTAGAAACCATCACCACTGCAATATGATGAAATCGTAGAATCTTTTGACATATGACAGCATTTATTACTGCTGGTCTATAAGATAAAACACTTAAGCAGTTTTGAACTGTAGTGGCTCATAGTCGTCACTAGAGGGAGCTGTTACGTCACACTACGGCCAATGCTGCTCAAATAAGACTCTATAGTCAAGAGTGCAACAGTAATACTACAAAGGAAGTCATCTTCTATCCATGAACATCATGACATCCCTTTCATGGCCAATTTTCACATCTGTTAAAACTTAAATCCACGTGATGACGACTCTCACATGACTTTCATGTGACTCCCATGTGACCTTATTGCCCTGGGGTGACGATGTGTTAATGACCCAAACAAATTGAAATGCTAAGAGACACCACACCAGTCAGCAGAACTAAAGAAGCCTTTTTGATGAATATTGTAACATCTTCAAGACTAAAAACATTCGATCTATTTGCTTTCAAACTATATATATATATATATATATATATATATATATATATATTAGGGTGTGTGTGTGTGTGTGTGTGTGTGTGTGTGTGTGTGTGTGTGTGTGTAAAGTGCACTACATGATAATTTCTGAAATAGCTACCTGAACAAGGTATTGATGTAGAACACTATCAGTACTAGTACAACTTACTAGCTGATAAACATGTGTAACTGTGACTAAAATAAAGTCGGTTCAAAATTAAAACATTTTATACAAACTAAAATGTAATGTCACCAAGAATTGAACTTAATAAAACTATAATTTGGCCAAAGGGGGAAAAATAACTGCTGGTCTATTACTTATAGGGCTAGCATGTAGGATTTAGGAGATTTAGTGGCATCTAGGGGTGAAATTGCAGATCACAGGAGAAACTGGAAGGCAATCGCAGCATCTGTAGATAAAAACTGTTCATTCTCTAGGTAACAAAAACATAAAGATTCCTATATTGAGGTGATTATACACTAATGAAAACATACCTATGAATATTTCATTTTCTGTCAATAGAACCTCCTAAATTTTACACACTGGACCTTTAAGTATTTTTGTACATAAACTGCCTTTAGTAATTATTCCACATCAAAACACTGAGGAGGATAATACAGTTCAAAATATAGTTTAATATTCATTTTACTTACTTCTTTTTAATTTTCTTCTCACTGGAGCCTTCTCTTCCTGGTCTGTAGAGAGCAAAAAGCAACAGTCTTAGTGAAACTTATTTGACAATAAGCTGAGCCTCAGTTGGGCCGTTACTCACAAGTAATGAAGTATTATGTGATAGATGTGTTGTTGCCTAAAGATTGGTCATCTATCAGATCAAACCAGCCAAAAACATATTTTTTCCATGGACTGCATACCGCACTTGCTGCTTGTTTAAAACATATAAAAAAATAAAAATAACAATATGCTGTATTTATCAAGACGTCCTCTAGATGGCGATAAATGGGTCAGGTTATGTACAGTGACAGTAACACAGTATAGACTTCTTTACGTGTGTGTCCTTTTCGTAATGAGAGTACAAAAGTGGCTCAGTTTATTCTACACACTAAATTATCTAGTGTGTTTTTGCTGCCCCATGGCAAACAGTGTCTTACAACATCACATATAAGCTTAGTTTGTCACACTCGCTGTTCCTCTCAGTCCAATTTCCCTGACTAAGACAACTTCAGTCTGGTCTCCCACCTCATTCCAGACCATTAGGAAGAGCAGACTGTAAAGCCAAAAAGTGAGAACACAAGCTTCTCTCCCTATTTAGAGGTTTCAGAGTCCATGATTACTGAGCTGATTGAATGCCAGAAACTCTACCCATAAATCAAAACTCACTGTCTGTACACCCATTTGTTAGCCCGCTATTTCACCGGCACTTTTTGGTGTAGATGCAACCACAGCATTGGCAGTGAAAGACAAATATAAAACAATATAAATATTTGACTATTGGCCCCACAGTGTGCCCTTTTTCCTACCAAATACTTAAATAATGCTGCAAGAGATGTTTGGAGAGCTCTGATGAACACTTCATGCATCCAGAAGCTGTAAATATACTGTATTATATTAGTCGATTATAATCTTAAACATGTATTTCAATGGCATAAAATGTAATCAGCAAAGACGTGTCTCTCTGTCATTAGTGGTGAACTGATGGAGACACCTTACCCGGTGATGCTGAGGGGTTTGTTTTCATTCTCCTTGAGTTTCTTTTTCATCTCAACTGTTCTTGATGGTCTGTGCACATATTTCCGTTTCCCCGAGCACTCGTACGTCCAGTGTCCCATCTCCAAACACTTCTGGCAACGCACATGTTGTTTGTTCGCCTCCCTGTGTGTAATAAACAAGACAAATCTGAATGAGGATAAACAACAACAGTCACTACAACAGCGAATAAAAAAAGAAATCATTGTCACTGCTGCTAAATTATCTTGTTGTCAGTTGAATCTTAATTGTCAAGAACTACTTTTCTCTAAAGTAAAGCTTTGTTAGCTGGCAAAACTGTTTTAAGTTTGAACAAGTTAGCTAATATTATAAATCAAACATACAGTCAACCCTTTCACACCCCCTGCAGTATGTCCATGTTCCTCCAACGTCACTGCCCTATGAATGCAGTCTGTCTCATGATCTCCCCTCCCTAAGTTTAAGTTAAGATTGGTAACTACTCTGTTAAAGTCAATGGACTCGTGGTTATACTTTTGGAAACAACATGTTAAAGAGAAACAGACTTTGACTGGAGATGGGATGCAATCTAAGCACAACCTCCTGAAACCTGTCCTGTCTGTTTCCATGTGCTGTGAGAGATGAATTAAAAACTAAATGTGATATGTGCTTCTCTGTGACTGTGTTTTGATCTACATGTATTCAGGTCTCTCTTGTAAATGAGATGATTAAATAGTTAGAATAGCTCTGCAGTTCTAATATTTTCCACATTGATCATATTGAGCCACTGTGCCCTGTTAAAGAAACTAAACTAAAATATAATGGTATGTAGTAAAAAGGGTCGATTAAAGTGACAAATACATTTCTTTTTCAATATGAATATGAAGGAAAGGACTGTTCATTCTCTTCTGCTGGCAAAGCTCTCTATAGACACATAAATCCTTCACACTGCTGTATGCAGGAGTCTAAATGTATTTTTAAAAAGCCAAAATGAATAATAAAGCAGCCCAACATTATGTACCTGTCTGACTCTTTTTCTAGAGAGGGAATGTGAAGAACATCACACAGATGATACAGCAGATCTTAATGATACTGTAACAGCCAATATATTGATACGGAAGCAATATTATCGGGTTATTTTTCTCTATATGACAAATCAAATATTTCAGTCAGCACACGGTTATTGAGTTAGTTAGTTGATATATCTCACATTAAAACTTGGAATAAACTGAACTCTACTCGGTTATTCGCGTATTGAAACGTATCAGCTACGAGTTCAGAGACTAACTCGACGTTAAAGGAACAGAAACAAGTCGGAATAATAATAATAATTCAGTGTTTAGAGAAAGACCGCGGCGCATTGGTGCTGCCATTAAAGCCCTGCAGGGTTTCTAATTTACCTCCTATTTAAACCACCAAGGTCGACGAATTCAACGCTGTTTCTATTTAAAAGACAACTGTGTTCGCAAAACAATGAAAACGGCACACATTTATATAGTTATTTAAATTATACTCACGCTTGCCTCCTGGCTATTATTCTATGCATGGGAGTCGCCATGTTGCAATTTACTTTTTCTTCTTCGTTGGTAGGAGACCAGGACGTATTTCCGGCAACCTAATGCACCCAGTGCCCCCTTATTGGCAGCAACGGTACTGCATCATCTATGTATTATTATTATTATTATTATTATTATTATTATTATTATTATTATTATTATTATGAGTAACTCATCACTGTTAGTGCAATTACTAAACTGTATTATTCTAACCATTCATGGGCTGAAAAAGATGTTTAAGCAGAATTATTTATTATTCTGTATTTACTGTATTTTAACAGTTATTATTCTATTTATTAACACCCAATTTCCCTTCGGGGATTAATAAAGTCTATCTATCTATCTATCTATCTATCTATCTATCTATCTATCTATCTATCTATCTATCTATCTTATTGTATGACGGCAGGAGACCCATCAATCCATCTTTATCGAAACAAATGCAAGCTTGTGTGTTGATTCAATTTTATATAACTTTTTCAAATCAACATATATATGTATGTATATATATGTCAGAACTGGAGAGGATCTGCAAGGAAGAATGGCAGAGGATCCCCAAAGCCAGGTGTGAAAAACTTGTTGCATCATTCCCAAGAAGACACATGGCTGTAGTAGCTCAAAAGGGTGCTTCTACTCAATACTGAGCAAAGGGTCTGAATACTTATGACCATGTGATATTTCAGATTTTTCTTTTTTAATAAATTTGCAAAAATTTCTAAATTTCTGTTTTTTTTTCTGTCAAGATGGGGTG
The DNA here is from genome assembly GCF_905237075.1 of Dicentrarchus labrax. NCBI lineage: Eukaryota > Metazoa > Chordata > Actinopteri > Moronidae > Dicentrarchus > Dicentrarchus labrax. The sequence continues at coordinate 22,073,303 of NW_026136705.1, read as the reverse complement.
CTGAGTGTACATTAATGAGAAATAAAATTAACTTTTTTGATTTTAGCAAATGGCTGCAATGAAACAGAGTGAAAAATTTAAAGGGGTCTGAATACTTTCCGTACCCACTGTATATATGTATAAATACTGAAATGCATTATATCCAAATGTATTAATATGTTTATTTTGACAAACTCATTAACATTTAGAGCAGACACAGAGTATATGTGTAAATAAGAGTATATACCTTTTAATATGATGCAATCTAATACTAAAACTACAATGCTGTCACAATGGTAGTGTTAATAACAGAAGTGCACTGGGTTGCATGGCAGTGTACAGGAGTTTACATTTCACTGACAGTACATCAACCACCCACCGGTCTAATGAGATTTACCCATTTCCTCCACATATTGACCACATTCAGTTTAGAACAAGTTTCAGAGATTTTAGGGCAGCCTATTCATGAACCCACAATCCTCAACGTTAACTGGATATGTCAAGGAAGTTGACGCACTTTGTATTTTTTGTCCCGGTTAGATTTGATTAAGTTGTTGCCCTTACAAAAAATTAAAATCCGCCAATTAATTCAAGAACCTTTTTCAATTAAGCAGCTATTTGTAACAGTTGTAAATTCCCATATTCTTTCTATTACATATTTCCATTACATTACAAACAAATGGATATAGTTTATAAGAAAGAAAAAAAAGATGGCGTTTTCAAATAATCCCTGTAATTTACATAGTTTAAATAATTATTGTCTTTTTGTTTTGGACTTTATTTCCATAGCTACCTGATACTGTGCAAACAGTTGCTGGGTTGAGCATTTGGTTATCTGTGTCACCATCACAGTGCACCCTCCCACCATTCAACTGTCATCACACCCACCCATATTTACTTTTTGTCAGAGCTACGTACATGTCATTGTCTCTCATTTCTATTTAATGGGCTTTTAAACAGTATTTTCATTCCACCGACAATGCATAGTAAATCTTTATACTGTTATAGAAAACGCATACGAAGCAAGGATTTTAAAGTGTAACACTTCACATTTTGGTTAATTCAAAAAGGTAAAACACACCCAAGTTTGACATCAAATGCTGCCATTTTAACACCTTAATTTAGATTTTTTTTTTAAATAAAATAATTTAATGATATATTATGGAAACATTTTAGACTGATGTGATTAAGTTAATTCATTGATTTCTAATGCCATCTTTAGATATTTATATTCAATGCTTTACTATTGTGCAAATATTGATATATGTCTTTGTTTGGATCAAATCAGCATATATTTTTTGCCACCCCTTAAAGTCTCCATGCCACCCTCTGGCCACACCATGAATATTTCTCTAGATCTTGTTACTATGATCCTTTAACAAACTTTACAATATGTGATCTTAAATGTTTTGGTTGCATTCCCTGTTTAACTGCAATAAAAAAAAAAAACAGTGCCATTTTTGTGTCAGAGGATATTTATAATTAATGTATTTTATTAGATTTTTATAGCTAACTTTGTCTTTGCTTGTCTTTGTCCATGTGCAGTTATGTTTCGTGTATATTGTTATAGGCTATAAAATAATGAAATCACTTCAACTGCTACAAATAATACATAATCATTATGATTCTTAATCAAACCCCTAGAAATAAATATACTGAAAAATATAATTTGTAGCAGTGGTTTCCTCGATTAAGCGTTTAAACTGTGTGGTCGGCTTGTAAAATATGACTTCATACTTAATAACATCCTCAATCAGCACAGCCATTATTGTTTTCTCCACCTAGAGTTCACCCAAATAAATCAGTCGTTGGTTCCTTTATGTAATTCAGATTAAAAGTAATTATTCAACCCAGAAATTATCTCGCGATTGCCAGAAATGTCTGGCCGTTTTCCCCCCAAAAAACCTCAGTTATTGGAGAACAGCGATGCACATGGTTATAGAAAGGTCCAGAGATATCTAGAACTACTTAAATCTCGCGATGACTGCCGGCGGACGGCGAGAAGTCAGTAAGACCACCTTGCTGCTGCAGCCTGCCAGCACAGATCAGAGACACCGGTAACAGCGGTGTGTGGATTATGACTAGAAGTAGCCCTACTTAACACAGCGCAACGCTACCGCTTCACCAGACGTTTACATCTTTTTTTGTAAAGCCGTAGCTTTACGTTTGTTTTTATCTGTCTGAAGTCCAGCTGTAGATAACGTTTAAAGAAAGAAGACAGTCGTATCGCTGAAGATGTCAGTGGTGGGATTTGACTTGGGCTTTCAAAGCTGCTATGTAGCTGTAGCCCGAGCCGGAGGAATCGAGACAGTCGCTAATGAATACAGCGACCGGTGCACACCGTAAGTACCTGAAATACATGTTTTATTCATTGGACTTCTGAGGGAATGGCGACAGCAGACAGGGACTTCATTTTCTCATGGTTGTTATGGTGGTTGGGGTGATGCACGTGAATGTAGCTTTGCTGCCTAGCTACCGTGAGCTAAAACTTGTATCCATATGCCGCGCGTTGGCTAATCGGTCTGCCTTTCGGTTTGAGTACATCAGTATGTCTTAACGTTTTCATGGCGAACCCCGAGCTATCTAGATTTTATTCTTAACTGGCGCTGCTCATTCACCAGCCATGGATGGAGCTAGGCTAGGTAGCTAAGCTGACAGTTTTTTTTTTCTTCTATTAACGGTACTGTACGCTTTGAAAACGGGTTTTATTCAACCGGTGAACACGAGCGGGCGGTGTTACCCCCCCCGTTCTAACGTTCACTACTGTTCATGTCTTGAAGGCGAACGCTCCGACCAACCGGTGTGCCCCGTGCAGCAAACTGCGCGCCTTACGTTATGTTTGCTACGATGACGACAGCAGCCAATCGCTTGCTGGAATATTCTAGCAAACCTTAGTGACTTAAAGGATTTAATGACTTCCCCTTAAGATATATGCTGTTAAAGTTTATATTAACGAACTAATAAAACGTGTGTATTTCCAAGAACATGTTGTCATTAAGGTCTGTTTTTATATTGTCCAATATCAGTGGTTGTACATCCTCGAATCATATTTAATGAAGAATATACTTAATTAATTTCAATGGCTATATTGACATGTCTGCGTGTGATGAAGAGGACTGCTTAACAAATTAATATTATGTTTATAAAATATTCCTTTTAAGAAATGTTGCGTTATCTCATTGGATACTTTTTTCCTGGATTTTTTTGTTTTGTTTGTCGCCTTGCAGGTTTTTGAGGAATAAGAAAATCTATTACATTGATTCATACTTTTATATTAAAATACATTTTCCAGTACTTATCGAATCCATTAAATATAGGTAAAACTGAATTGAAATTCAAATATGTAATATACAGTGAGGGGAAACTAATGTAAACAGACCTCTTTATGCTAAATTGTATCATGTTTGTCATCTGAGTTGTTTGTTGTTAAAATATTTTTAAATGCCTTTTATTTTACTGCATCTCAAATCTAAGTACGAGTACTAATAAAGTAATCTAACCTGATGACCATGATTGACTTGATAACAAATAATAGAAAATATTACACATGTAATAAAAATATTACACACAACATGTTAATTAATTAATTAATTAAACTATTTAACTTCATCTTCTTGTTTATATGTGAAATTAACTGGAAACATTACCTGAGGTTTTTGCAGAGTTTAAGAACCATCCTGTTAGTTGTAGTATAATTTGTTGATTTATTGGATTAGTCAATGGACAGAAAGATACAAGACTCAAACTTTTTAAAATTAAACTAAAGAATTAAATAATCTTTTGAATACTTCTTATGTGTAAAAAGAACAAACACTTGCTGATTACAGAATCAAAATCTCTCAGCTTCTCTCTAGTTGTTATCTGAGTACTTAAGGTTTGTTGGTCAAATAAAAAAATACAATTTCAGGACATCGGAGACCACAATCTAACAACTTGCTACTCTGTTCGTGGGTCAACATGCCTGTTGAGTCGGTTTCCTCAGAGACTTGTTGCGTTGACCCCTCTTTGGCATCACCAACTGGACTTATGTGTTGACAGCGACAGTAGCTACGACATCTGTGTTTGATAGGGATGACGATGACGGGCATGTTTAGACCACAACCCTCTGGGATACAAGTGGACTCACCACACCACTTCAGACTGTGTTTATAGTACTGTGTGAATAGTGAGAGATGGGTCTTAACAAGCCCGCATGCTGCCACGATCCTTGTAAAAAGAATTATGAGCCCTTTGTACCAGCATTTTTATTACTCATTTGGAAGATTTACCTTTACCATTAGCTACTGCTTGTAAGCAAATATCTACATAAAGTTTGAACCCCGATCATATTCCACATGCAAACAAATTAAAAACTGCTTGTGTGGCTGCTGCAGACATGGGAAACAGTCTGTCCAGTGTTATGTGGGGTTGGGCTCTGAAATGTCATGTCATGTGTAGGCATGAGACCATGTAATAACTTAACTGACAAGTAAATCTGTCTTTCATGCTCATAATGGCGTATCAGATTGTACCTTTAATACTTTCTTTTGTTTCCTTCCAGATCATTTGTATCATTTGGACCGCGAAATCGATCTATAGGAGCAGCTGCAAAGAGCCAGGTAAAATGAATTCAGTCACCATGTTAACATCCTTGTAATTAGATGCAAAACAAAGAAAATGCATCACTGTTAATGCTCATTATTGTAACCTAATTTTCTTTTGTTTTCTCCTCTTTTGCCTCTTTCCTCGCGTCCAGGTGGTGACCAACTGTCAGAATACAGTACAGGGCTTCAAGCGATTCCATGGCCGGGCTTTTACAGACCCCTACATCCAGTCAGTCAAGTCTAACTTGGTGTATGATCTGGCACAGATGCCCTCCGGATCCACTGGTATTAAAGTAAGATCAAGGATGGTGCCTCTGCTGTATTAGAGATTACGCAGGTAGCCTCAAAGGTCCACTGTATATTCATATGTTTTTATTACTGTATAATCACCTGAAAATAAGAATGGTGTAGTTCTTGTGACCTTTAGAAAGGCAGCAGGTCCTCTTCCAAGGAGGCCACCATGTAGAACCACCGTGTTTCTATAGTAGATAAGGCCCTTTTGCATTTTTTTGCAGCCACTGTAGTTACTCCTACCTGGTTGGAAGCTGAGCTGCATTCAAATGGTTGCAATCTGCAACTTCTCCGCTAGATGCCACTACATCCTACGCACTCATTTAAAAAAAAAAAATGTCCCAGTAAGGCTTGAGTTAGCACACTCAACAACTGAGCTGCATTCGTCAGCAGTATTGTACGCTGAACTAGGGCACTGAAGAATAAAAAGGGAGAGCCATAAGAAATTTAACAGAGAAAGCACACTCTCTTACCTACTGTGCTCCAAGAAGTGCCTCATGTAATGCTTTTTTCTCTTTCTCTATCAGCTCTTCTAGGTTATCTTAAGCTGCTATATTTATATAACACAATTCTGTGGTAGGAAATTATTGTTTCTCAGGGTCTTTGAAACAATCAGCTGAATGCATAACTATGAAAACTAGTGAACGTAAGAGTTAAAAATTACCCAGAATTTTTGCAAGTACACAAATGACAGTGCCTGTCTTGCACAAACACACAACCTGGCATGGTTTTGTGTCCCCGTGGAGATAATTAATGTGAGTCCTCAGGACAAATGAGAGCAGAATAAACTCAAGAAGAACACATTTTAGAAGACTGCATCAACCTGTTTTAGCTTGCAAAGTCATTCATTTCTAAGAGTTTTCAGATTGCATATTTACATATTTTATTACATCATTTGCTTATACATTATTATTAGGGTTATTGGCTTTTGCGTGGGCCTGTTTTTTATAAGCTTCCAGTCTGTTAAAAAGCCTTCAATGAAACTGTGGTGGCCTTTTTAAAAATTATTATTAATGGAAAAACATCTCTTATTCATGGCTGTTTAAAGCGATTCATAAGCTATTTAAACGACTTGAACTGAAGAGTGAACATCTTCCCAATTCTCGTCAACTCTAGGTGATGTATATGGAGGAGGAGAAAGTGTTCAGCATTGAGCAGGTCACTGGCATGCTGCTGACCAAACTGAAGGAGACTGCTGAAAGTGCACTGAAGAAACCAGTTGCAGACTGTGTCATCTCGGTAAGCATCTCTGCAGAGATTTTCACGGCTTCAGCAGGGTGTCTGAAAATCTATAAAACTTCTTCAATAGATTTGTCAGTGCAGTGCATTTTGTTTTCTGCTTATCAGGCGTATTTGTGTCGACATAGATCTTATAAAATTGTCTGTTAAAGGTGTAAAGAGGTGTTCATTTACTTGTTGGATCCACGCATGCAGCTTATTTAAAGATGTGGCACTGCACTGACAAGGCTTCAAGAGACGTGTGACTCAGTTTACTCCCTGTACTTAATGCCATTCTCTGTACTTAAAATGAATAATACATTGCATTTACATCCTGCTATTTTGAGTGGCAGCTATTAAAGTCATCCTCTTGCATTTTCAAGTAGTTTGAGTTATAAAAATGTCTCTTGAAAGCTGCCTCCAGAGGTGTATAAATGTATTACCACCTGTTCATGTGACATTTTGTGCTCTAAGCACTTCACCAGATGTCTTGTCTGAAAGCTTTATTTCCTCCCTTGCACCTTTTTGTTGAAGAGTGGGATGTGTGTGTGTTTCGTGCTGTGCTCAGTATATGAATTCACCAGCAGCATCTGTTATGTAATATTACAGATCTCACACAGAGAGGCTGTTACTTTCACTTGTCCAAAATCTGCACTTTGCCTCAGCCATAGAGATGGATATCTTGTTATTATTACTGTGGCCAGTAGCTAAATTTAGCCTGTGAGCTTTTCCACAAGGAGATGTTTTGTTTTGGCTCCCTGAGTAACTAACATGGTAACGTTATCCAGACATCTTGTGATGCAGGCGATTCATTTTGGACATCTTTAGCATCCTATCATTACAACAATATTACCTTGCAGTACCATGCGTATCTTTTTTTTAAAATATTGGTGGATCCAGTTAAATCCCTCAATCTGAGACTGTCTACACTTCACGCACTGAGACTCGTTATTAACACTTCATTGTTGTTCCTTTCCCAGGTCCCAAGCTATTTCACTGATGGAGAGAGAAGATCTGTTATGGATGCAGCTCAGATCGCAGGCCTGAACTGTCTACGACTAATGAATGAGACCACTGCAGGTACATTGAAACACAGTAAACTCTGTTAAGATAGGCAGCTTCTGGATCATTGTAACTAGTTATTCATAATAGGACATTTAGACAGTTACAACATTGACTTCAAATGACATCTAGATACTAATTTGTGTGAGATATGTTGTTTTTTTTTTTATCTCCTGGAGCAGTCGCCTCTGTCTAGAAAGCTATGAGAAAGTGTTCAGTTCTCAACTTGTAGCTATGTATATGGAAAAATGTAGTATACTGACTAGTACACTGATGCAGTGATGGGCACAAGCTAACGCCAGATTATGCCTGTTGGTTGCAGTGACTCTGGCATATGGTATCTACAAGCAGGACCTGCCAGCTCCAGAAGAGAAGCCCAGAATAGTGGTGTTTGTGGACCTGGGCCACTCGGGTTACCAGGTGTCGGTTTGTGCCTTCAACAAGGGAAAGCTCAAGGTAAGCAATGAATAATTTGTGCCTGTTTTGAAAAGCAATACTGAAGGTGGGGGACGTTTTAGTGCAGGTTATGATGACACAGCAGTATGTGCTTGTTAGTTGTACCAAAAAGTTGATATTTTTTTATTCTCATGGGCAGAATGGTAAGCAGTGCAGTCAAGGATGAAACCTGTGTGTTCAACATAGTGTTCAAAACATTCAGTCAGCAGAAAAGAACACCAGATGTTGTGCACGTAATTGCTTATTAGGAATGCATTTTCCCCTTTTTTATATATCTATATATACATATCTATATAGATAGATAGATAGATAGAGATATATATATATATATATATATATATATATAGAGAGAGAGAGAGAGAGAGAGAGAGAGAGAGAGAGAATGTATGTATTGAATAGATAGGTAAAAACATGAGTACAAGTCTACTTTTTTAATTTGTTATCCTCACATGTACCCAACCTAGACAAACAGATATGCAGTGATATGACAGTTATCCAGTAGTCTGAGAGTTTGGGGTCACTTCAAATATTTACCTCCCTTGTCAGATCCTGGCTACAGCGTTCGATTCGGAGCTTGGCGGGAAGGGCTTTGATGACATCCTGGTCAATCACTTCTGTGAGGAGTTTGGGAAAAAGTACAAGCTGGACGTCAGGTCCAAGCCCCGGGCCCTGGTCCGACTCTACCAGGAGTGTGAGAAGCTCAAGAAGCTGATGAGTGCCAACTCCTCCGACCTGCCTCTCAACATTGAGTGCTTCATGAATGACATTGACGTTTCTGGTAAACTTAACAGGTGAGATGCAAGGTTTAATAAGTTAAAAATCATTAATGTGGGCTTAATCTATGGGTTGTTTGTGCTATTGTTGCTTTAGATGACCCAGTGAATATAGAGCTACCTTTCTGCTCTATGTATTGTTTATGTGGAGCCTTTACAGTTTTCTTGTGCTAAGGACTAGTGTCAAAATGTTAAAAAGGACTCTTCTAGCTAAGCAGAAATTAAAATTGTGTTGATATAATTAGAAATGACTTTTAGTGGTACCCAGCATCCATCTGCATGTCTCACACCGTTCTGAGTGTATGAGTCTATTAATAATCTATGACCATGTGTCCCCAGAGGTCAGTTTGAGGAGATGTGTGCGGGGCTGCTGGCCAAAGTAGAGGGTCCCCTGCGCAGCGTCATGGAACAAACCAGTGAGTACATCTGACATTAATAGCAGCCGGACTATCCCCACCAGCACGTGCACGCTCACATAGTCAAGGTTCAGTCATGTGCTTTCGCTGAGACAACCCTTCCCTCCGGACACTGGCAGCAGGCCTGCCATCCTGTCTCCCTTTAATCATTCCTGGTTTCTTCTTTATCTCTGCGTGCTCCTACTTGTCCATACTAAGAAATCTCATGGCGAATAATTAACAGAAAATATATTTGGGTATACCAAAGTTGTAGTGTTATGTGTTGTTCGGATAAAATGTTTAAGAAAAAGCATCCTTGATGTCATTGTAAAGCAACTGCACATGTGGCTTTAGCTTAAGACTACAGTGCTGTTCACACTGCTTTTTTAGTATCAACAATGTTTCTTTTATTAGAGTATTGGAAAGTGAAGCTGTGACTCTATAAACTTTAACAAGCCTGTGTTGTATCATCCTTGTCTCCTGCTTCCCATATCCAGAGCTGAAGAAGGAAGATATCTATGCAGTGGAGATTGTGGGTGGTGCCTCCAGAATCCCCTCCCTCAAAGAGCGAATCAGCAAATTCTTCGGCAAAGAGCTGAGCACCACCCTGAATGCAGATGAGGCCGTGGCCAGAGGCTGTGCTCTGCAGGTACAGGTCACCTGTCCGACACTTTGGACCAGCGGGAGGAATATGACACACATGCACACATATGTTGTGTTGTTAATGCAGGAATTTGGTTTGGTTGCTAGGTTGCAACTTCAAGACAAAGCTTAGTAACTTGTGTTTTATATTTTTGTCCTCTTCTCCTAGTGTGCCATCTTGTCACCAGCATTCAAAGTCAGAGAGTTTTCCATTACCGATGTTGTCCCCTACTCCATCTCCCTAAAATGGAATTCAGCTGCAGAGGAGGGAGTGAGGTACAATCTCTCTCTCTTTGTCGCCTGAGAACTTTAAAAAAAGAGTTCAAGGCTTGACTCTCACTGGGATATTTCATAACACCAGTTAATTTGAACATCATGCTTTACAAGGTTCTGCAAAGTTAATACCCTACTTTGATGTCATTATGGAAATCAATGGACTTCATTGATGTCATGGGGTTCTGGCTGTCAGGAGTTATATAAGGCCTTGTAGTATTAAAATGTCTAGTTTCCATTACCACATTAGTTTAATGTTGCACTCTCTGTGTTATGATATATTATGTCTGTTATACCATAACTCTCACACACACACCACTCAGACAGAACAACAGCAGCTCAGTATTAAACCTTCCCAAAGCCTGCAGTTAAGACGAGGTTAGAAGTCTGCAGAATTTCAAAGACCACTCTTTTGTCCGCTAGTTGCATTTACATTTTACTAAATTATATCTAAATCCCGACTAGTTTTAAGATGTGTAAAATATGTGCAATTGATGACAATTTCCACATCACTATGAAACCCTTCTGTTGTGTTTTTACAGTGATTGTGAGGTTTTCCCAAAGAACCATGCAGCTCCCTTCTCCAAAGTTTTGACCTTCTTCCGGAAAGAGCCCTTCACCCTTGAAGCTTACTACAGCAACTCCAAGGAGCTGCCCTACCCCAACTGCTCTTTAGGTACTGCAAACTCACATTTAATGACTTGTGAGAGATAAGTGGACAATAATAAGTATGGGCATCAAGTATGGAATAAGAAATTTGTTTTGATTGGGGGGGTAAAAAAAGGTTATACTTTTATTTTTAACTTTGACATATGCTCCCGTTCCATGATGCCACAGCCTTTAATCGTGTATACATTGATCAACTGACTTTATCCAGGATTTAGTCACAAGATGTTTGATATCATGCTTAAGATGCAATATCTTGTGATTCAGCTTAGCCACCCGAACTTATTTACTACTTTAATTTTAATGTGTTGGATTTGCACACCCTTCCTTATGGATTTAAGAAGATCATTATTCTAACCTTTTACTCTTTCTTCCGGGCCCCACAGGCCAGTTCCTGATCAAGAATGTGGTTCCTCAGGCGTCCGGAGAGAGTGCAAAGGTCAAGGTGAAAGTTCGGGTCAATGTTCACGGCGTGTTCAGTGTATCAAACGCGTCGCTAGTAGAGGTCCTGAAAACGGCTGAGGAAGAGGAGCCAATGGAGACAGACCAGACAGCCAAGGAGGAGGAGGAGGTGTGTACTGTGTGTACTGTATTTGCACGGGGAAGAAAGAGAGTAATGGCATTGGGACAGACAGAGAGACAAAGAAACACAGAGGTACTCCTGGTTTGTTGTATGTTTGCTTTGTGTTTCACCTGAAAAATCACACGGTCGGTTTGACCACACCTTGGATTTTAGTACTTTGTTTTGGCAACACTCTGGAATTCAGATGTCATGCCTTAACAAGCTTAATACAGCTTCAGTGTGTTGCATTTATTTCTCTCTAATACCTCTTTGTAATTAGTTTGGGTTTGTTAGTCACAATCTGGACTTCAGCGCCAACAGTTGGACTGCATATGTATTCATTTTGGCCTTTTTCCCAAAGTAATGTGTCATAATTGTGGAGATGGTGCAGACAATATCATCAACACCTAGGCAATCAGTCCTATCAAACACAAAACCTCTGAAACAAATCAGGCAATATTAGTGTTTCAACCAAATTCCTGTTTTGGCTCTCTGTGTTTTGCTCATGTTGATATTGTCTGGACCTAGAGTTTGTATAAAATCAGCCACAAAATCTCATAAGTTAATATCCTATGTACCATGTCTTTTCTTTTGTAACTTTGTCTCAGAACAAAATGCAGATGGGCCAGGAGGATCAGAAACTCCAGGCTGGAGACAACGGAGACAAGAAATCAGAGGCTGAAGAGATGGAGGTAACCTTGTGCTGGGCGATAAGGCATTTACCATATCATTGGGTGTTCCATCCAAAAACAGCCGTTATAAAATAAAGCAAATACACATCCCCACATTGCCTAAATGTGCCAGAACCAGATTTGAGACAATAAATCATTCCAAAAAAAAAAAGAGTTCATCCATTGAAAGGAAAAATATAGGGGTTCTGACCTAGAATTCAGAAAGCTTATTTCCAGCGGTCAAGACCAGGTGGGGGAATCATCAATCAATCAGTTCCAGTTTTACGGGTGTGCAACTCTCGTGCTCTCTTTTTGGGCTCAATCTGGAAAGCATGGTGAAAATCTAATTTGGGAAGAAATGGAACACAATTTGTTTGGTATCTGACATCCCTGACTGCCCCTTTTGTTTTCTCCAATGCCTCTGTCTTTACATTGTGTTAAGTACTATCCCATCATAACACAGTCTCTGAAAATGTGGTCTTAAATTAGAAAAAAACTATGGATGGCAAAATGGCTCCCTTTTTCCCCATCCATCATAGATGACCTTTTTTGAAAATGGCAAAGGCAGCATAAAGGCCTTTTTTATAGATAAAATATTTCCTACCTTTTGCGCAACTGAGAAATACATTTAATTTACCACAATCCCATTTTTTCTGATTCTTCCAGGTGTGTAGTTGTATTAAAGCTAACACCTTCCTTTCCCAATTTGGCTGATGAATCACCCATGGAATCTCTGCTTTCATTTGAGCCTTTTTAAAAAAAATAATTTCTTATCTAATTTATAAAACCCATCATTGGAGATTCTAAGGTGTGCGTGGGGGGGGGGATTTGGGTGGCTTTGACAGCAGAGTGATGGAGAAGCCTCTTCTGATAACTTCAAATGGAGAAAGTTAAATTTATTTATGATCTTATTGTATATTTCTGTCCTTAATCTTGAATTTGTGTAAGTGCCTGTTTGTTAATATGTCTGCATATTGTTCTGTTTTTTAAGTATTTTTGTGTCTGTGCTGTACCAAAAAACCCAATATTAATACGTAAAAGAAAGTAAATATATAAATCTAAGAATGGATTAGAATTAGTATAAATAGAATAGTATGCATTTAAACAGTACAAACAATTCTCAAAAGTCAATTGTTTAATCTAACACAAATGACATGGCAGTGTCCTCAAGGCCTCAGGCTTAGGGCTGAAAACATTACACATGGACGATAACATTGACACAAAGCTAGTTATTCTAATCACCAAATGTAGTTTTAGCAAACAGGTTTAACGTGATAATTAAGGCCAAGAATTGCTTGTTCTATTTTCAGTTTTTCAGCCATGATAAAAATTTCAGAGAAATAGCATATGTCAGGATAAATATTGCTCTGGTGTGAGATGGAAATTAACAGCTATATCGCCCAGCACTAAGGTACACCATTAAGTATACTAATATCATATTTTACAATCGATTAGCATGTGGCAAAGGATATTGTCGTGCATTTTTAGGCACACACAAAACAGAAAGAATTCTCTGTATTTAAACATATAAGGGATTTGGCATTTCAGTATAAATTCTTGGTGTAGTAACTCATTTATTTTTATTCAGGGGGCATGTTTTGTTGAATTCAAGGGTAATTTATAACAATAAACTCAATAAAAAAAACACAAGTATCTTTTAAAGGGAACAATAACGACATAAAATGGTAGGGCTCAGGAGGTAGAACAGGTTGTAAAGGCAGTATATAAATATAGCCATTTATTTATTAATTACACCTGAATCTAATAGGCACAGTAAAAGGTAGGTTATTTGGAGTCTGCATTGTATTCACACACATAAAAAGCATAATAAAATCTGAAGTGACCCCCGTGCAAATTTAAAGTGACAACACACGCAACAAAATTAGAAATTATTTGCTCAAACCAAAATGTGGAGTTTGACAGATCCCACTAACCAGTGAGTTACTGAAATAAGGCTTTTATGTTGTCATTCCAATTGGCTGCCATTTCATTTTTTGAACATATATCCTCGGATTCACTTATACGTATATATGAATACGTATAATATTTATTTTCTCCCACAAAAGCAGCAGTGTTTACACAGACTGAAAGAATTCTCATCTGTCCTTTTTTAAGACAACGACGGACGACGCCAAGCAGGAGAAGAAGAACGACCAGCCCCCTCAGGCGAAGAAGCCCAAAGTGAAAACGAAGACAGTGGAGCTGCCCATAGAGAACAACTTGCACTGGCAGCTGTCCACTGACGTTCTAAATATGTGTGTGGAGAATGAGGTAATGCTCTAAAAATCACCAGGAATGTCTAGCATGTGCTCACAGTATTTGTGCAAGCAGCGTCCTGGTCAGACTTACTGCTCCTGGTTTCGTTTACTTTTTTATTTAAAACAAAAAGGAATGGCTGTTTGCCACTTTATAATTTATGGTTGTAATGTAATAGTTGTGCTTTATGACATATAAAGATATAATACTCCAAAACTATTTTAAAATTACAAACTTGTTCATGAAGGTTTTTCTCCTGGGTTTTTATGCTCATTTGTTATTTTAAGATTTTAGTAGAGAGGCTTTCCCCACACTTACATTTAGATACAGCAACATGATTGTTACATTTCACCCAGGTTTGAATTGCTGTTGCTCTTGTGTTCTATATTAAAGGGTATCCGGAAGTGGACAATGTAAAATCAGATATGATGACATTCTCACTCTAAATATGATACTTTGGATGTGAGCATCTGCCAAATTATATTATTATTTTTAGTGTGTGCTGCTACACATCTGCTAACTAATCGGCTAACACCATCTTTGTGACTCTTCCAGGGTAAGATGATCATGCAGGATAAGCTGGAAAAGGAGAGGAACGACGCGAAGAACAACGTAGAAGAGTACGTGTACGAAATGAGGGATAAACTGCACGGCGTCCTGGAGAAGTTTGTGAATGAAGCTGTGAGTAAAGATTGAAAGTTAAACATTAAAACATTAAACAGTTTGAACCTTAAATTCCGACATACTGCATGTATTTCATGTTTCGTTCTCTTGATGTTTTAAAAAAAATGTGAATTTAATCTTACTGTGTGTTCAACATGCAGGACCGTGATACGTTCTCATTAAAACTGGAGGATACGGAGAACTGGCTGTATGAAGACGGAGAGGACCAACATAAACAAGTTTACGTTGACAAACTGGCTGAATTGAAGGTAACCAGCCATGTTGTGTGTAACTGGAAAGCTGTTTCTAAGGGAAATAGTAAAACTCCCATTCAAAAGAGAGCCCTACCTGTAATGTTTTGGGACTTGTATTAAGAGTAACAGATGATAGTGATACATGTAGGTTGAAGACACTTATTTTTAACAGTTAGATAAACGCTAATTTATAATGGTTTTTAACATGGAGTTAATGTTTGGTTGCAATATTTGTCTACCTGCTGTAGTCTGTGACTTTAATAGAAAGCTGATATTCATAGTTCAATATGTAAAACAAGAGAATGACTTTATCCTCTATAATATCCCTATTTTTCAGATGTTACAGATGTTTGATTTTTGTCATTAAGTGATGAATTGGCCTTGTTTCTTCAGTGTTTTTGTCTGGCAGGATGATTGGCTGACTATACCTGACGTTGTCCCTATTTTGCAGAAAATGGGCCAGCCGATTCATGAGAGATATATGGAAGCTGAGGAGAGGCCAAAAGCATTTGAGGAGCTTGGCAGACAGATCCAACTGTACATGAAGATCATTGAAGCTTACAAGGCAAAGGTAACCTGGCACAGAGAGCAAGTTTGTTGACTGACAAAAGTGTTTGCTTTGTTGGTGATATATTAAAGCAGCCACTCCCCTTTTAATTTATTATTCATCTTATAGGTCAAGTGTAAACATACAGCACATACAGAGGCACTGAGATTGTCAGAAAACATGTTTGAGGAACAGCTAACGTGGTTGTAGGTTATATTATGGATGAACAGTCACCAAACAGGTATCATAATTCACCTGCGGTTCTCCAAACAGGAGGAGCAGTACACTCACCTCGATGAGCTGGAGGTGACTCGGGTGGACAAGCAGGTGAACGATGCCATGGCCTGGATGAACAGCAAGATGAACCAGCAGAACAGTCAGGACCTCACTCTGGAACCAGTGGTCAAAGTTGGAGAGATTCAAGCCAAGACTAAGGTACTGAGAGTGCATTCAAGGCACACACACACGAAAATTAGAGGATGTGAAAATGTTATGGTAGCTTGCCACCAGGGGCTGTAGATCTGTAATTAGTCTGGTTTCCTGCAGGCAAATATCTAACAGTGACACATGACTTTTGCAGGAGGTCCATGATTTAAACATTGCTTTATGTTTTCATGTTTTTGTGTCTTGTGTGCACCTTTTTTTTTTTTTTTTTTTTTTATTCTGATGGGTTCTACAAAGTAGTAATTTGACACCACACAGCCAGCGGTTAAACAACTGCCAGCCCCACACAAACCATTGCAATCTCTAAGGCCAGTTGCAAGTTTGTAGTAGTGGCAATGAAGTGTGAAATAATAAAACAAATCTTCGTTGTACAAATTGGTTGTAGACATCAACCTAATTTAATTTAAAATTCAAGTAAGCAAAACATGATCTCTGGAGAAATAAATACTTTTTCTACGCTTCCTGTATAATGAATGCTTTCTTTCTTTTATCAGGAGCTTTATTCAACCTGCAACCCTGTGGTTTCCAAACCCAAGCCCAAGGTGGAGCCTCCTAAGGAGGAGAAGACAGAGAATGGGCCAGTCAATGGGCAGGAGGGAACAGAGAGCCAGCCATGCAACCCAGATAAAGCCACATCCGCGGGCACGGAAAAGGGAACGGCGGAGAACAAGCTCCCTGAAATGGACATTGACTAGCTGTTGCAGCTGCCACCCCTGAGTTTCACCTCCGTTTGTCCTGCTACTCGCCCCCCAATTCTGTCGTTCTTCTGAGATTGTTATTGATGGCACAGTAGCCTCTCTTAAAGACGCAGACAGCAGCATCCCTAATCTATTCATGGAGCCTCCTAGGCATGTCATTTCTCATTTTCTCTGATGAATACACAAATATTGCATAATATTAATATTGAATGGACTACTTTATGACATTAAAGTTGTGGGTGTGGGATGGAAACTGCTTTCTCTCTGTTGCTTTGATGGCTATTACGTTAAAGATTGTTCCGTTCAGTATCTCCTGAGCACATTTAGGCTATGAATGTCAGATTTGAAGAATTGTAAGTAAAGTGGCTGTGCAGAAGAAAACTAGTAATACTCCCAGGATTCATGAAAATGTATAATATTGCAGTACGTCTAAATAAGGTATAGATACAGTGGCACATGTAAACGAACATGGATTGTTCCAAGTTGTACATGACAAATAGTGCATTTTTTTTCCACTACAAATAATTGTAACTGCTGGATTATAATGTTTTAAGTTTAAAAAGGACCGAAAGCGTTTTTGTTGAGTTTACTTGTACTGTATGTTGAAAATAGATGCTACAAGTTACTGTCATGCAGGATTTCATTGTTTGGCTTTTTTCTCATTCAAAAGAAACGGCCCATCAGTTGTTCTCTGGTAGCCTTGTATTGTTTTTGGGGTTTTTTTCTACTTAACAGTGTGACTGCTGGTCCAACAAATCACCTTCTGGGTGCTGCTGTTGTCACCACGTCACAAAAAAAAGCAAAAATAAATCTTGACCAAAAAAAAAACGTGATGTGAGAAATAGCTTTTTGCCAAATAATATTGTTGTTGAACACAGTGGCTGTCTTCCCTATCTAAAGATGAATGGAAGCTCCAGTTTATTTTTGGTCGTGAAAACCCTACGAAATCCTGTAACCCTGTTAACTGTTGACATTTGCTTAAGTGCCTTTCATTAGTTGTCATAATAGGATCTCCTCCTCCTGACACCTGTTAGTGACATCGTAGATACGCTAGCTATAAAATAGTACTTGTTATGTGTGTCGGCTCCTTGCTTTACACTAGTTGGTAAAGTTGACCAGGAGGACATTTCATTGCAATTTTCACATGCGCTTAAGTCAATTAATCAATCACCGGACAGACAATTACAAAAATGTACTGGTTCCAATGTCTCAAATGGGACTATTTGATAGTTTTCATAGTCTTTTATGATGGTTAACATTATTGAATTTTGGACTGATTGTTAGTTGCTTCTCGAGAAGCAAAATGAGTGAAAACCTATTTGGAGCTGATGCATTCCAAGTATTCAAGAAGGATTATTCCTATTATTATAATTATTATTAGTATTATTATTTTTAACACAGCCAGGAAAACATTTTGGTCTACTCAACCCCAGTCTGCAGCCAGGTCCTTAACCAGCTAACCTGTGAACGGTTTCGTGAAATTTGTGAAACAATTTTTCCACTTCTCTTACAATGTAAACTCTTATGAATACGAACACACAAAATTATTAAACAAATCTTAACAGATGTGTTGCTATTGGTTTAGTTTGAAAGAGGTCGTGCTACAACTGTTGGGAAAGGGAGGGAACAGTAAAATCAAGTTTTGGCTGGACAGGAGATACAGCATCAAGAGATCTGGAGCTGTGTTGGCCAAAGAATGCAATTTTTTACTCTTTTCAAAAGTAATAATTTTTACTTTACTTATCTCCTTGCTTACAGTAATTAGTCCCCAAAATTCTGACTTTAAACGATTAAAATCCAGTTTTGTTTGTTAAAATCAAGGTAAAGGGAAATATTTACAGCTGCTGATCAACATCTTGCAAGCTAGTTTCCTGCACAATTACAAAAATAAATCCAGGATTAGGTGGTAGATTGTTGGATTTCAAATTAGTAGGGAGGTCCCAACAAAAGTAATGTTATAACTAATTTATTTTACATTTTTTTTAGACTTAACTGTAATATTATTGCCGAAATGTATTAGTAATTAGTTACACTACTAGTTACTGGGGAAAGTGTAATATTATTACTAGCAATGAGTTACTGCACTGATCCGGAGTGAGTTCTGCCCTACTGTGATGTGACCTACGACCTCTGTGTGGGTACTAGAGCCACTGGTGGTAGATGTAGCGTCACTTCTAATTAAGGTAAGAAAGGAAAGTTTGGATTCAATAAATGAGTTAGTATAGTTATACAGAATACGTACAGGTGATCAAAAGATCCAATAACGGACAACATTGATTCTGCAGTTGCAGTTTCTAGGCACAGAGTTGCAATACACAAACAGACATCAAACTTAAGTGTATAAATGAATGTGTTGTTAATACTTTGGATGGTTTTAGAAAAGGCTAAACAAACCAAACCTAACAGAGCTCCCATCACAGTGACCAGTAAAAGACCTTCTATTTGAAATAGTGGATATACACTCACAATCAATTAAAGGTCCCATATTTTATACTTTTTCTGGTGTTTTATTTGAAATGTTGATATCCAAAAGAAGATATATTTGTGGGTTTAAGTACCAAAAACCCATCTCAGTATAGTTCTCAGTATATTTATTTAGGGCGTTGTGTGTTGTGGTTTGTCTCAGTAATAATAAAAAGCCTGCTTTGTGATTGACCGACTGTTTTGTCTGAGTAACCACAGGTAAAGGAATGTGGCCCGTCCAGATGCTGGGAGCATGGCTGTTGGTGGCAGGGACTGTAGATGTCAGGGAGGTCCTGGCGGCTTGTTTAAGGGGAGAGTTTCTGAATATGGGTTGTGTGCATTTCACAGTATTTATATAGCTCCTAGACATGCTTTATAATAATAATAATAAAAAGACATGGAAATCTCACTTTCTATGATATGGTAAACAAAAAGGATGTTCCTGCACACATGGGCAGTGTGGGTGATGAGAGAGTGGACAAACTAACCAAAGAAGCTGTTAAAGAAGTAAACACAGCATGAAACTAAAGACAATTATAAGCAATACAAAATAGAGTGGGAATTGATAGAAACAGGGGAGTAAGATTGAAAAGAGGAGGTAGTAATGAGCTGACTAAGAATAGGACACAATAACCTGAATGAACTCCATATCTAACACAATATATAGAAATAGAAAATGTATATATAGGTATATACATATAAGTAAAAATAAAAAATAGAAATATAGTAAGGCCCTAAGTATATACCCTTATAATACAATATATACAAAAGTAAATGTATGCCACAGTATGTGACTGACAGAGACTAAATGAGTACTAGTAGTGAGCTTTAAAGAGTTATACATTATACATAGGAATATATATAACGTATTACATGTCTTTAAACATGAGAGAAGAATAACCTGTAGTACCCTAAACCGGCCTACGGGGGCGCTCTCACACCCACATTGCCCCCTAGTCCAGTCATGAAGCAGTCCGAGTGCAGGAGTCACTAGCACTTGGGTCGGACAAGGTAGGAAATGTGTTATTTTCACGTTATTACTGTGTTATCGTGGTTGTAATCGCTTTACTCAGAGGCACAGGTGGCCTGGTTTGAAGCCACCACAGAGGGAAGGTTTCCATAGCAGCTCCCGCTGTAGCCATAGCCACTGTTTACATCAGCTAACACTGCTAGCTAGCTTGACCCCCCCCTCCCCCCTCCCTTACTGCTACTAGTTACTTACTAGCTATCTTAATTGTCTCCTGCCGTGAAGTTTGACAGTTTGCCCTCGTTCCCAACCACCCCCATTATTATATAGGCGAGTATTAAAGGATTACTAAAGATGTCTTCTATGGAAAAAGTTTACTTTTGCTTGCTAGCGTGCTAACTTTAGTCCCAGCCACAGTGTAGCCTCAACGCTAGCTCAGGTAAGCTGATGTTATGTCACAACAAAGTTGCGTTTGCTGTCTGTAGATACTGTCTGCAGCGTTCACTTGCTCTGTGCATTAGAGTGCCTCTAAGAAAAAAAAAATTAACTAAAAGGAGATCAGAAAATCAATACATGAAAGGAGGTGGACGTCAAAGTCCAAGTGGCAGATTGATTTTTAGTAGGTAGTAAATAAACCGTGATTAGCCACAGCTCTCTCTGTCGGTGTGATGTGTGGTAGTTGTTTGTTTTATCAGATTACGTGTTGCTTTTGCTGTTTTCGTTGTAGGTTTTCACAGTGATGAATGTATGTATCATAACTCTTTCGTCCCCCTGTCCATCAGACTGTACAACAGCTCCTAGTCAAGGCAGGGAGGACAATAGACAATGGACAATTTCCTCCTCCATTTGCACTGTTTACTGTGGCTACTGTGTTATAAGTTCATTTTAATGTTTAATGTATGTCTAATGTATGTTTATATGCTGCTACTTGATGCTTGAATTTCCCTCTGGATAAATAAAGTATCTGTCTATCTATTTTGTTTTTTTATTGCAGGAATGTAAATGTCTGAGGACAAGGAAGCCCAGGAGGATGAGCTCCTTGCTTTAGCAAGTATTTATGATGAGGAGGAGTTCCACCGGGCGTCGTCTGCACAGGGGGGAGAGATCCAAGTCTATCTGGAGCTCCCCCCTGGTTTCAAAGTTGTTGTCAAAGGTACACCTGTCAACAAGCTTTGTAAAGAAATAAAGGTGCACGATTTAAGCACAACTCATTACACGAGGTGTATTGTCTTTTTCATAAAGTTATTCTCTCATCCTCTCCTACTCTTATTAAGGCGTTCATTTCCTCTCTGTGTGTTTCAGGAGAGAAGCAAACTGAATATAATGTCTGCTTCTTACCTCCTTTGGTGCTCAACTTTGAGCTTCCTAAAGACTATCCATCCACATCCTCACCGGTCTTCACTCTCAGCTCTAAATGGATGACCAGAGCACAAGTAAGACTCATGCTAGCTCATGAAATTCTTATCTAATTCTGTAACTATACTATACAAAAGCTGACCCGAATATGTGAGCAAGGTTTGCCAAACTATTCAAATTGAGAGTCAATACCTGTTGCTTCTCCTTTTCCTTTATTGCCTCCTCAGATGAGTGCTCTGTGCAGACGTCTGGATGAGCTGTGGGAGGAGAACCATGGCTCTGTGATTCTTTTCACATGGATCCAGCTGCTCAAAGAGGAGGCTCTGGACTTCCTGGGCATCCAGTCTCCTCTGGAAGTCATCAGGGGAGGAAGTAAGGCAGGTAGTGAGCGCAGAAAAACCGACCCTGCAGCCACAGGTACAGTAGGTGTTTTGTTAAAGGAATGTTGTTATTTTGCTTTTGTGGATGCATCTGTGTTAGCTTAGATAGCTTTCTAAAAGTCATACCAGCATGTATAGGAATAAAAAGTAAATAATATTTAATTTAACTTCCTTTCATTTAGAGTCAAACTGAATAGGGGGTCATCAGTCAATTTATATGTTAAGTAAAATCAATCATTTATAAATTTGTTTTCAGCTCTGACGCAGTGTGGAAGTCATTCCGAAGCTGCTGAGGAGAAGAAAAAAGACGTGAAGAAAGAAAAGTCTGAACCGCAGTTGTCTTCGCCTTCTCAACTGGACCCGCGGGCAGTTCTGTCGATGGACCCACGTGCCGACCTCCTACCTCAGCTCCTGGACTTTGACGAGGCGCAGCGGCAGAGGGTGTTTGACAGCAAGGTGTTCTGCTGTGGCATCTGCTTTGTAGAGAAGCTTGGCTCCCACTGCCTCTGCTTTAAGGAGTGCCAGCATGTCTACTGCAAGGCCTGCATGACTGAATACTTCCAGATCCAAATACGGGACGGCAACGTTCAGTGCCTTAATTGCCCTGAGCCCAAATGTACCTCCTTAGCCACACCGTTGCAGGTAAGTGTATGTGCCTGTGTTAGTCTGGAGTTCTAATGTCACTTTACAATTGAATAAGTGCCTTTTCAGAAGAGAGTTTATATAAATTCTCACCATATCAATCCATCTGTCTTCATCTCTCAGGTGAAGCAGCTGGTGGATGAGGAGCTGTTTGCCCGTTATGACCGTTTGCTGCTCCAATCCAGTCTGGACCTCATGGCCGACGTGGTCTACTGTCCCCGTCTGTCCTGCGGCACCGCTGTTATGGTGGAGCCAGACACAACCATGGGCATTTGCTCAGCCTGCCAGTATGCTTTTTGCACACTGTGCAAGCTGGGTTATCATGGTCTCTCCAACTGTAAAATCCCTGCAGGTAATGTCACAGAAAATACAGTAATTTTGTTACTAAGGCAACAAGAGGGGAATAGTTATTTTGTCAGGGTTGTTATATATTGATGTAATTTAACACTGCTGTCAGCTGAAAGAATCTTGCATTCCTTGGGTCAGCTTAATAAGACCTGGAAGTGTTGTTTTTATTTTTTTTTTATCTTTTGCGATGTTGAAACAAAATGAGCTGTGTCAATGAAAGACTTGACTTGAAGCGGTGTAGCAACAGGTTGACTTATTGAGTGTGGGTTTGTGACACAGAAAAGAATTAGGTTGGAAGCCTGGATCTGGCTCTACCAAGTTTACCTAATTGTTTCTTCATTGTTTGCCAGGTTTTTTTTGTTTTAATGGAGGAAAATGCACAATTCTATGTTGCGTTATCTCACAGTGCTAACATCCTGCTTTGGTCTGCTGCATTTATACTATGTGAATGTAAGACATATATCCTGTTTCATCATTTCTTCTTCACTCTATGTCTGCAGCCGTGCAAATGCTAAAGTAAAATTTTTGAGAGAACCTCTTTGAGGGTAAAAGGAGTTAATACTCTCATGAAATCAACTTATTTGCAACATTTCATACAGCATTCAATTGGCACGTGCATATAAATTTAAAATATAATGATATAAATATCACTCTTACTACACTTTAAGTGCAATGCATTACATTTCATAAACTATTGACTAAAACTAAATATACCGTTTTGATGTTCGGTTTTGTAAGCCAAACACACATCCTAAAGTTTTGTCTGGAGTCGAGACATAATAATAATAATATTTTTATTTGCTGTATTCATAAAATATATTTTTGAAGATATTAAAGAGTTCCATTTTCCTAATTCCAACCCTGAGTCCTTAGGTTAAAACCAGCACTGACCCTGTCATCTTTCTTGTACTACAGATGAATTGCGTAACCTCAGAGATGAGTACCTGTCAGCCACAACTGAGGGGAAAAAGTTCATGGAGCAACGCTTTGGGAAGAGAGTGATCCAGAAAGCAGTGGAAGAATCCTTTAGCAGAGACTGGCTCAATGAGAACTGCAAATGCTGTCCACGCTGTGGAACCAATATACAGGTATGGCTCCCCCTGCTGGTCACAGTGCCATAGAACAGGTTTTTTCTGAATCAACAGGGGAATCAACTGTTTTAAATGTAAAACAAACTGTCTTTTCATTTCTAACGTTTTACACAGAATGAGCGAAGCTAGTAAAGAGGATTTGGGACTATGTCCAGTCCCAGGTTATGTCAGTGACTACTGTAAACTGCTGTTTGCTGAGTCCTCTCCCACTAATGCCTTGTCTCTGTGTCTTTCTAGAAAGTGGATGGCTGTAACAAGATGACCTGTACCTCGTGTAAACAATACTTCTGTTGGCTGTGTCTAGGTCTGCTCAGCAAAGTCAACCCGTACAGTCACTTTAATAACCCACATTCACCCTGTTACAACCAGTGAGTGACACTGTTTTCTCTTTTTTTTGTTCGCCATATCAAACACTTGTACAAACATTGGTTAAATGTGTCTTTTCTTGCCTGTTGCAGACTTTTCCACGGTGTGGATCTCGATGAAGAAGATGCCTTCTGGAGTGATGAGGAGGACTGACAGCAGTGGGGTACCTCACTGCTGTATCCCCCCCTTTTTGAATGCACTTTATCTCACATAACCATCACACACTACGCCTGCATTAGCACAACAGTGCCACTTCAACCATGTTCCATCGTTAATGATTTGAATATGATCAGACATCTTTGGTATGAAACATTTAATATATGGAAAGTATTCAGTTTTTTTACTCATGGTCATCAAGGATACATACTTTGATACGTGATTAGTGGCCTCGCAAGTTAACTGAAAAAAAAGCCAAATTTTGGTTGAATTTCTCTTGATTATACGGTAGATTAATGTCTACAGATCTACTGTCGCTCCTTAATTGAACATACACTTCATTGTGACGGGTTTTGTTGTCTCGCAGGCTTATAATGAACGAGAGGTGATACTGGAATCATGGATTCAGTTTGGTAAATTCAAGGTGTTGGCTTTCAATTAGCTAGCGACTATCCCTTTTAAGTGTTTCGTTGGAGGGAAAAGGAGGAGTGTGCATTTGCCCTTCTTTGTTATTATAAATATCCTTATTGTTGTATTAAGTATCTACCCTCTGGCTAGCTTTCTGTCATATGTCAAAAGTATGACACAAACTAACAACCTTCAAGGTGGATAATACAGTTAATTTTGTAATCTAACCAAGACTCTTAGACACACACACACACACACACACACACAGAGGTTTAAAGCAATGAAGGCAAGTGTACTCTCGTACTGTGTTTTGTCAGGGTGTGGTTTTATTTTACCTTTTTACTGAAAATTATGTTTACATTGGCTTTTTCTCAAGATGAGTTAATTTACAAGGAAAATGTCTTTGTCTTTCAGCAAGGCGAGATGAAGAGAGGAATTTCATGATATTGGTTGTGGGGAGTGGTTTCATAATTAGTTTGAGTCACATGTTTGTTCATATAGAATTTAATAATGGTGAACAGTAAATATCCCTCTGATGGGGATACAGGGATGGTGATTTTGGTGTGTGTGTGAGAAAGGAAATCCTCATGTGGTAAACAGCAGAGACATTTAGGGAATGATTTATTCACACCCTTTGTACAACATTTTTTTTTTAATGTTGCCAAACATTAGTGTCGAAGAGAGGCCATAGAAACTTGATGTCTTGTCTAGGGATACAAAAAATGATTTTGTATGATGTTAATTTATTTTATTTTTTTGTTTTTACATTTCATATAAGCAGTTCTGTTTGAAATTGAACCCTGCATCAAATCTGTTCTTTTTCAACATTGAATGATTTGTTCCCCACTGCTTCAGAAGTTCAGACTACTTTCAGAATTGATGCTGATATGGACTGATGAAAAGACAATCTCTGGTTCAGTCATGGATTCACTTTTTTGTTAATGCAGACCCGCTGCCGCGGCATGTCTCATGTCAGAAACATTTGAAACATACTGTTCCTTAAAATAAATGTTACCACTTAACATTTTGTCTATTTTAATCATTGGCTCTGAGACTGACACTTTGGTGCCAGCATAATTCTTCTGCCCTCACTATGCGTGTAGATGCACAGATATCCGTCAAGCTAAACACACATCCAATAAAGGTTGAAGATAACAATTTGAGTTTTTTACTGGAAGCAATTGTGTAAAAGCTGCATTAGACAATAAATTCAATGATGGGTGATTATAAATCAGAAAAAGGTTAAACAATACTTGAGACCAAAGCTGTTGTAAAATAAGTGAGCGTTAGTTACATTGTGCTTTAAAGTCAGGCGGAAATTATCAACATTAAGTCCCCATAGGAAGTACAGCACAGTGAACATACACATAAAGTCCACATTTAAAGAGTAAAACGCACATCTCAACAGTAATTCAGCACTTCGCTACTCAGAATGTTGCATTAGCAATAACAGCTAGCTTAGTTAAGAGTGAGGTGACCATAGAAAATACAAAATTCTACAAAATAACAAATAAATTATAAAATATATAATGAAACAAGTAGGCTACCTACAGACAATGTTCTAACAAGGGCGTGTGAGGAGTGGATAAAAGTATTACCATGACACAGTATGCCTCCTTTGTTACAGTGAAAAACAAATGTCTCGCAAGTTTTTGCTTTTTTTTGCCCGTGGACGTTTACACTTAGCATTGTGTTTCACACACAACAGACACTGCTGACTCACCCAGGTATGAGACTAGGTGGGCAAAATTGAGCTAGAGCACCAAGACTGCATTTCCTCTAAGCCACCGTACAATGTAAATGTTTATTTTCACATAAGTCATACAATAATTTACACAAGTGCAGGAGAAACCAAGAATTTTTATTTTTTTTCCATTCTCCTATTTTATAGTTGTAAAAAGACAACATTCAGGGAAAAAGTACAGTTAGACACCATTAAAAAAGTAAAATGTATGAATATGTAAAACTATTTTAACATTATTTAACAAGAATGCTTCAAACACTTTAAAAGTAATGAAGCAAATCCTGATAAAATAATTTAGATTTTAGTATAGTATATATAAAGCTATATATAGAAAATATATATATATATATATATATATATATATTGTTAAGGTGCTGTTAAGTTTTTCTTAATTTCGACCAAACATTTAGTCTGAAGAGTTAAATGTCAAAATCAGAAATATTAACAAACCAAGTATTTTTCTGTTTGGTTTTGTTTTTTCTGCAGTGTTTTAGCTATAGTGCAAGTACAGTAAACTCTAAGCCTTTATAACATCTTGCTACCTGAAACGTGACCCATAATTACCCTGTAATCCAGAGGTCAGGCTGTGACAGAGAGAGAAACAATGAAATACTAAAGAAACAAAGAGCCCACGTTTTAGCCTGAGATTGAAAAGAGACGACAACATGGTGTAATCCCTTTGGCTAGAGTTGCTGACAGGGGATAACCCTTTAAAATGGCCCCTCTCTCCTATCCTGCCCTCTGTTTCCCCCCCAACCAGCCCCTGCCTGTCTTTCTCCATACACTGCCTGACTGACTGTTACTATGCCCGTAAAGACACCTGCTCTCACAAACACAGGAAACCAACCACCAGCAGCACCTGACCAACACTGAGGAACTTTCACTAACACCTCAGATCACCCAGCGTTTCAACCTCAACCAGGTAAAAAGGTTTGTGGATTTTGATGTGGTGGCTGATGGGATGCGGCCTGAGGCAATGAAGAAGTACCCAGAGCTCAGTGTCGTGGATGTGTGATCTGTTGTCAGCCGTGTTTATGTGGAATGTAGTGTTGAGTCGAATGGATAAGCTCTGCTGGGGAAGCTATTATGTTTTTGCACTGCTGTGGACTATCACAGGCCACCATTAACTTAACATGAAAGCCCTGTGAATCACTGTTTTGTGATTATGTGTATTTTTTAACTTTTATAAGCATGGGCTATGTCAACATTTTTGATGTAACGGCTTTCAATTGATCACATTTTTGTAAAAATTAAGTTCTGAAATGAATATCCCAATATAGTGCCGACAGGTGGTTGTATAAATTAAAGCCATTTTTAACAAGGGATAGTTAAATATGAATGAACATGTGCTTACATGACTTTAAACAATCAAAAAATAAATAAAACCACTTAATTTTCAAAGATTCAAGGCCTTCCTGTCTTCAAAAAAATTCCTACATAATACTAGCCTATAAAAATCAGAATAAATACTAATTACATAATCTATCTTGCCCTCACTTTCCAGGCTTTAAAAACAAAGTTAGCCAGTTGAAACACATCAAAATGCCATCATCTTTACACCAGAACATGAAAAACTGGACAAATTTTCTCCCAAACAGTTGGTTAAATTGCTTAAATCTATAAAGGACTAAATATATGAGTAAACTGCCTTTAACTACAGCCACAGATTGTTTAGCACTGCATCATATTTTAAATATATATATATTAAATGCGCTTTTTATTATTGTCTGTTGCTACAATTACTGCTCCTTTCTGTTAGAGGCATATACTGAGACCAAAAACCATCCACAGCTCATCCACAGCGGGACCAAGAACATAACCGAGCAATCGCATCATGATTGAGAGTGACAGAGAGCTGTCGGCCATGGTGCAGGAGCTATGGGACAACGACGTCAACAGACTCAAGCCTGGGAAAGACTACAGGATCTCTCTGCAGGTGCACCACACACAGAGTCAAACATGAGGCTGCTGTCTTTATTAATCACGATACAACATCTTATGTGCAGTTTACTTCTGTCTCCTACATGTTTGACCTAAACTGATGCCCTAATAGGTATAGCCCTTATCATATACGACTGTAATTTAAGAGCCTAGTCTTGGTTTTGTGTGCCATCTTGATCAATAAAAATCTATAACACTCATTTAAAGACATTAAATGACTGAATGCAAAATGTATATAAGCGTACAAGAAGAGCATTTGTTAAGATTTTTATGGGAAAACAGAAAGCAGTGAGCCTTTCGTACACTATTTGTCAAATTATGGGTGGTTCTCTTCCTGCTGCAGGGCAAAGCTGGAGACAGCATGGCCATCAATGATGACGACAACGATGGAGCAGGATATCCTCTGTTTACGTTTGTCGATGAGAACATTTTCAAAAAGGAGACTTTTTTGGGTAAGTGCATAAAGGTAGAGAGAGTAGTACACAGAGTTGTTCTATTTGAGTCAAAAGTGAGTTATCTTTCTCCAAGATGAAGCAGCCTACAACTGGACTGTCTTGATGCGGCACTACTTACCGCCTCTTACACGACTACACTGTCAGAAAAATGTTTGAATTGACAGTATCTCTTCACACATTTCACTGAGCCGTTTGCCAGTTTGATACTATCCTCTCTGGCAACCCCCTTCAGAGTAAAGCTTTTTCATCCACTCATAATCTCCTTATGACGAACAGTGACATGTTGCATAAGCACAGAGCATGACTTCACTGCACTGGGTGCGGAAAGATGCTCCCCTACAACTACTGGCTTCTCCTTCTAATTTTCCTCCACATGATAACCACTGAAGCGTACTTCGCTGCAGCAATTTTTCTCTTTTCACAGATTTATGTAGCATATAGGAGATGGACAGAGCTGTATAAGGGAATTAGGTTATGTAATAGTTGGTATTCAGAGTTCACCCTGAGGCCGCTGTCCCATTGAAAAAAGGGAGGATTCCTCCCTTCTTTCTATTTTTGTACTTAGTTTGTCTATAGTCTTCCACTCTGAATTGTTCATGCCAAATGTATCAAAGTAGACACACAAATCTCAGTTAAGATACTCTATTTATACTCTAGCTTTGCTTGGTTGTCTTCATAATTGTCATTATATCCGAAATTTCTAGGATTGGACAGCACTTAACCATATTACGTGTTTTTGAAAAAATTACATCATGTATTATCCCAGATTGAGTGTCTGCTTTTGTTTCCGCAGCCTTTATCTCCCTGTTGGATAACTACGAGAGTGACACCGGTGAGCCAGAAATTGTAACCCCAGAAGAGGTGGCAGAGAACCACAAGTTCCTGGACTCCATCATTCACACTTCCACTATGAAGGTACCTTTGGGGACATTTGGAAATAAACACTCCCCCCTTCCTGTGTCTCATAAAGGCCTATTTCTAGTCAAGAATCAATGAGAATTATTTAGAAGTTACATGGTTGTTTAAATGACTCTTTAGATTAGATTATTACTTTTAGTACTCATAACCATATTATATAGACTAGGTCGGGTTCTGAATGTTCTTCATATTGTTCTATAGGTGTAACCCTGAAAACTCTGTTGTTCTGTTCTGTTAGCGACAAACACGGTATGTCATACATATCTGGTTGTGGCATCTGTGCCAAACAAAGGAAACATGGCAACAATTACAGAACACAAATCCGATCCACAATCACTTTTGTCAGAGAGATGCAGCTCACCTGGTCTGGCTGCAAGATTTTTGTTTTTGTTGCGTTTCGTTTGTCTTTATCTAATTTCCTTTTAGTTCTGTAAAATAAACATATTTTTTAGTTACAATTCTTAAGTGTTCTTCCCTCCCTTGTCCAGCCTTAGTGTGACAAACGAGGAATCGCTGATTGGTATCTAATAGTGATCAATTTGGTTTGTGCTAAAATGGGTTTAGGTGTTTTTGAAGTGTAGATTATAGTGTAGAAGTGCCTTTGGTATTCAGCATTGTGGTTAAGATTTTGGGGAGTATCACACAAGGATTTTTTGTTCTCTTGTTAAGACCGGTTACTTTTGTGGAGTGTGAATGTTTGAAGGGAGCGGCATTAGTCCCCAGTTGTTTGGAGGTTTAAGTTAAGTACTGGTGTATGTAATTAGGGAATTTAGCCAGATCTCAGTTAGTAAGAGCCATGCATCCCTTTTAATAGGGAAGACTTGGTTTTGTTTAAAAAATATGGTCCAATGTCCCTCCAAATTTTCTCTATTGTCTTTTCAGTTGCTGATCGGTGAAATAATAAGATTCACTACACTTATACGAATTGCAACCTGGAACATGGCATTATCCTTTTGATACCAGCATTTGAGCTTCCCACCCTGAGTGTCAAAAAAATGGCTGCTGTGTGTATATGGCGACTGTTTAATGAAAGAAACTCTTGTTTATTTGCAGATAGCTCATAAATACCTGGTGGAGAAGAACCTCTCTCCAGCGGATGACACAAAATTCAAGGAGCAGCTGTACAGGATCTGGTTTGAGCTTTATGCAAGGAGAGGATCCAGCAAGTGGGTGAAATCTGGCACAGCACCTAAATATAACATCACTAGTGGAATCTGACACTATAATGGTAACTGTCGTACTTGGAGAAAATGGCTCTATGTAGCACATCCAGTGAGCATCACTGCGTAGGACGATACGGAAAATATTTACTTGTGGTGTTCTGGATGGAAGCAACCACTAAACACATCTTGTACAAATGACACATGACTTAATACAACTTGGTCATTTTCATAGATGCAAAGCTGTTAAGTTTTATAAGGTTGCCTTTAATTGAACTGAGCTTGTGGCATGACCATGAGCTGATGAAATTCCACCTTTTGCAAAGGTTTTTTCAGCATTTAACAAGTTAGAAGGATCCTTCTGACAAAATAACTGACAACATGGCATAACTCTGTGTCCCACCAGGCCAGACTCCTCAGGGTTCGAACACGTGTTTGTTGGAGAGACGAGAGGAAGGCGGACTGTCATCGGCTTTCACAACTGGATCCAGCTCTACCTACAAGAAAAGCTGGGACACATTGACTACAAAGGCTACAGCTACAATCCAAATTCACCCAAGGTGCGATGCTATGTGTTTCTTGCTCTATCTATGATGGACCAAAACGGGGAAAAAATACATTTTATTTTATATTTAAAAATCTATTCAGCTTCCTTTTTGACCTGAGAAATACTTTTTGTTTTACTGTTTTGTCTTTTTTTTAAGGCAAATTTCATACAGTTCAGTGCAGTAGTTCCATAATATAGATCCTCCTTTGTGCCTTTTCACAGCCAACTTCTAAAATGTCCCCCATCACACATTCATACCCACATGTTTGGTAAATCTGTCATCTTTCTCCTGTCATCTCTCATCTCCTCTATTTCCCCTCAACTTGACTTGCACTCTTTCTGGTCTTGCTCTTGTCATCATTCTTGCACACTGATAAGAAACTCACATCCTGCTAAGACCAACTTTGCTCCCACCCTTTTGCAAAACACTGGGAACATGTTCTGGGATCTTAGCCTGTTGGTTATGCTTATGTTGAGGTATAGACATTATCCGAGACTAACGTCTAATAAATTAATGAAAAGTTATATGATCTGTGCCCAAATCCTTAGCATTAAATCTCTCTCTCACTGAGTGTAGCTTATGTAGCCAAGTTTATCTTGAGAACTAAGCAGAAATGAGGGTCCTGTAGTTTGAAACAATGGGTAATTTCCATATCCTACTTTGCATAATTTTCACTTATCCCTTATGCAGTTCCCAAGTATCATGCAACGTACTACATGCCAAAGTATTTGCATGGCACACTGAACCCGAGGTACACTATTATGTTCGATATTATGATGAGCTTATGGCTTACCAATAGGGCAATCTTCCAAAAAGCTTGTGTATCGCTTCAAGTTTTATCATGCTGACACCCATCCCTCACCATCCTCTTGTCCTCTCTTTCATCACTTGCCATTTCTTTTTTTTTCTCTTACTGCAGCCTGATGAGAACAAACACATCCTGGCGCTACAGTTCAGCTGGAAGATGGGCATAAAGCCCAAAGGCAGCATCTTCATCGGCGTCAGTCCCGAGTTTGAGTTTGCGCTCTACACTCTCTGTTTCCTCAGCTCGCCCAACGAGCGTGTCAAAGTCCAGTTCAGTTTCTATGACGTGGAGATTGTTTGCCACCACTACAACCAAAAGCACATAGGCACCACGTACCCTGTGCTCCTTAAGTACCAGAACCCTCACTAACTTGACAAGATATCAATTTGAGATGTAACTTCTCCCATTTCTGAGCTTGAATACAAAGTGTCACAGGTATTGTTGTTGTCTTTTTATTTTAGATAAAGATACAATAAAACCTTACAAGACCCAGTTGCATTTGTTGTTACTGCAAAATGATGCCTATTCTGAGAGAATATGTGAAGTGATACAGGATATATAAGTCATGCACTAATTACTGATTATTGTATTACTCTTTTTGTATTACTCTTAGAAATAATTGTGACCACATAAATCTGAAGATGGGTATTGATCTCAGTCAGTTTCTAATATTATATGTATTAGGGGAGTAAACAAGTTGAAATGTAAAGATTTTTTTTCAGTAGCTTCAAATAATTTTGCCAGGACAACAGATCATCAATATCTCACATTTATAAAATCCAAAAATCATGTTCACTGTCCCCTTTTTTTTCCAAACTCAGAACATAGACAGCAACCCAACAAACAAAAGGGAGTGTAACACACCCAAGTCCACAAACACAGACTGTCACAAATGTCCCCTTACATCCACAATCCATGAAACCATACACAAAAGAAAACCACCACCAAATAGATAAAATAAATACAAGTAAATACAGTTACCAAATCATTATATTAGGTGCCAGTAAAGATAATCTTCTCTGTAACCTATTCAAAAGTAGCCATGTGGACATCACCTAAATCCATTCATAAAAACAGCATGGGTTAGGTGATTTCCAGTGTCTCAAAATGATTGTACACCCTGTAGTTGTAGCCAGACTGACCAGTAACCTCTTTTGTTCATTCACAATAAAACTGTCCAGTAACAGCCCCAGAAACTGTATTTTTAACAAATTATTCAGAAGTGTAACAACATCTTTCCATAGGTGCTCTTTTATTTTCCACAAAAAGATTATGTTCAAATTGAACACCTTTCCTGTGTTAAGTTACAGGTAAGTTGTAATTTTCCTTTTACTTTGACGTACTGTAATGTATAACTTTTACTAAGTATTTTAATTTTCCTAGCTCTGTCAGTAACGTTACTAGTCGTGGTTGTTTCACCTTTGTTTCAAATGGGGGCGGTAGAGAGTTTGTTGTGGCCAATGACGTCAATCATTTGGCGAGCAAGACCTGCGTCAAGTTAGTGAGAATCATGAGTGAGAAGACAGCTTCCGGTTCTTGTTTCACAATAAAATAACCGGAAATGTATATATATTTTTTTAGAACAAAAGTGATAATGGCTCTGCGTGGGGAAGAAATGACTGAATAACCGATTGTTAATGATGGAAGCTACAATTATCTCACTCAAAATAACTAAATTAATTTGCAACGCCGCTGTCCATGGCCTTTATTTCCAAACCCTAACAGGAAGCCTCGTCTTTCAACGTGACCAATTCTGTAGCTTGACGGCAGTTTCGTGTGCGTGAAACGTCGAGCAGTCGAGGGACAAACAGGATTTGATTGTGGCGAGGACTGACTTTTACCGTTGTTACTGTTATATAATTTCGTTTTCGCTGGGTGTCTCGGCGGCGTGTTCCCTCTTCTGTTGAGTTACCAGCCGTTCACATCGGAATGGCCGAACCGAGCGCCCGGTATCATCAGGTAACGACGACAACAATTAAAGATTTAAGCACAACCCGTTAACGTTGTTACCGTTGACTTACAGGACGCTCACACTCACCCAGGTGTGTCGGTGTCATCTCTTCAACAAAGCTGAATGTCATTATCGTCAGATATGTCGGTATTATTGAGATTAACCTCATTATTTTGCATCTTTTGAAGCTACCTTTTTTTTTTTTTTTTTAAAACCGCACTGTAAACGAAAATGCTAACGGTTCCTCGTTAGCATTTTTAGTTCAAGCTAACATGAACGTGAAATCGATTATGTGTCGATTGGGCGTTTTGTCTCTCATCGTGGGTGTCTTGCGTTGAGTTATAAGCTCACTGTATGCTGGCTCGTTGGCCTTGTTGAATACTAACTTAAACGTGTAACTTAATTTTAGCTGACGCTTCTCGACGGTCCTCTATGGATGCTAATGTTTGGACAGCACATGACACAGTAGTGGGTGTGTTCGCTGGTCATCAATCAATCAATCAATCTAACTTATCTATCAAGTTTAGCTGACCTGCTTTGTTGGGTTTTGGTAGGGCAGACAGTACTTATTATGATTATTATTATTATTGATTATTTCCTGAAGATAATTAGTTTATTAGTTATTTCTTAAAGAGGAACACTGCGCGAGTGACACAGGATTTGTTTGGTGTTTTTAGTTTTTATGCAGTTGTTAAATTAGTAAACATTAATTCCTGATTATTAATTTATTATTTAAAGGGGTGGTGTCACGAATCCTTCATGTTTGTTGAATCATGCCAGTGGATAAATGTCTCAGGTCACCTGACTTAAGTTAAGTAATTGATTAAGTACTGGTTAGCACTGTCCCCATTTAACCTCTAATCAATGCAATCCTACAAACTGATGGTGGTTCCTTTTTATAGGAAACTATAGGACCTGTAAAATGACTTGTCAACCACACCAAAGAGGAAACAAAGGGGGATTTTAACCTCTAATTTATACCTCTATAAAGCCATTGTTTGAAACTGACACTCGTATTAATTGATCAAAATGAGTTTGGTTTTAAAATCTTGTTTAGCTGAATCACAAGTCTGGCTTCTGTGTCTTAAGTGACAGACAAAACTGTGTCTGGGTGTTTTTAACCAATTGCCCTGCTCACGTGTTTATTACATTTAATGAGAGAAAGAGAAAATAAGTTGTGGTGGCTGCTACGTTCCTCTTTACACTCTTTTATTTTGTGCCCTGGAAAATGTTATTGATGCTGAGTTTGTGAGCTCTTTTAAGGAGGACTGGGTGTTGGGATAAGCGTTGAACAAGATGCAGGAGCAGTGAAGCTCTTTTATCTAAAGGCACCTGTTTCAAATAGAGAGCCGGTGCAGCGCCACCTGTACATTGTAGCCTTGAGTAAACCAGGAAGTGGTTTTTCCCTCCCCTTCCACAGCTGCCCAATGAGGAGGACCCAGAAGAGAGTCCACAGGTAGCAGCTGACGCTCCACCTCCATACAGCAGCATCTCAGTGGACAATGCTGGTAAGACCATGACCCAATCAGATGTTTCTCTGGTACTGAGGTCATTTGTAATGGTGCAATATTGGAAATCATATTTTTCATGGTCTGCACATTATGTGGTATTAATATTGATAGCTGTATAACCGCACTATACACTTCCAAAAAGATAAATGACCACCGCTTATGAGCAGCTTCACACTAGAAGCACATTCATGACACATTTTCAAGAAAAGGACTGACTGTACGAGGATGAAAAGACATCAATCCTGGTGTTAACATCACCAGGGTTTGATGTCTTTCCATCCTCGTACAGTCATAGAATTTATATAGTCATATAGTTTATAGCTCCAAAAACACTTTGAAGTGTACAGTACCTCTTTAACCACCTAAACTGTCTTTGGCAGAGTACACAAACACACAACAGCCAAGTCAAATTTGGGTGTGCCATCCAGTTACTCACACAATTATCATTCATTAGTGAATGATAATTGATGGGAAATGATGGGTCCTGCTGCCAGCAATTTTTTTTTTTGTCATTTTAACCGGCGAAAGTGACGGTCTGTGCCAGCTAAAAATGAGAGGCTGCTAGCTGAATGTTTTTGTATACTGCTCTTTGCTAATAAGTGCGCAGAGATAACAAATCTGCTTCCATCGGTGGCCTCATAATTGTTTTTATTATTCTAATCCCTTACCAGAGGATAAACACGACTGACCAAACGCAGGATTCACTCTTTCAAGAAGAGCAGATTGCTTCTGACAAGGAAACTTTAGTTCAGAGATTACCTCTAGGTCGTGTGCCGGTTTCCACTTCTGGAGCTGCGTCAGTGACTAAGCACAAGAACACATGTTAAATGGTGGCTTTAGTTTTGGCAGTGACAGGAAATATGTTATACAGCTACGAGCCAGCTGTCTGCCAATACAAAATAAGACTTTTTACCAGTAAAACTTCTGCCTTTTGTGTTTGTTGTTGTGCCGTTTTCTTTTTCAGCCTACTTTGACTTCAAAGAAGACGGGGCTTTCCCCAAGCCTCCATCATACAACGTAGCAACTACGTTACCTTCCTATGATGAAGCAGAAAGAACCAAGGCCGAGACTACTGTTCCCCTGGTAACTGGAAGAGTGAGTGTCTCTTTTTTTTTTTTTTCTCCTTTCTTGCCTGCGGTCACATTCAGTATATGCAGACACTGTAGCTTGTGCTCAAACACTTCCTGTGTTGTCTGCAAGGCAGGAAGTGCTTAGTGCACCATTACGAAACGTTTTTTCTTTCGTTTTTTCTTTTGTTTTGTGTTCAGAATCACATATCTGTCTTTGTCTTTCTGACATGAACAGCCTTTGTTGTTGGTTGGAAAAATAGCAGATTCAATAAGAAAAACATATATACCACTCATATTAAAGGGCGTTCAGTAATAATGTGCCACATAATTCACACAGTCTATGTTTCACAAGAAGCTTCTTTCTGTTGTGAATGCTTCAATCTCCCAGGCCCCCTTGAACTACCCTCTGATTATGTTTTATGGCTAGCTGTTTTTACTGCTAGCTCACACAGTCCCACCACCTCACGTCAGTAATGTGTCCTTGCCGATGGAGGTATGGATTGTCAGTGTACATTTTAAAAATGTTGGGTAGACACATTCAAAGTTTCCAAAGCTTTAATGGCACGACTGCTTAGGAAAACATCTCTGCTCTTTACACAAAACATTTGGTTGTGGGAACCCTTTCCTCTCCAGTTATTATGTAGCTGTAATTGTATTTACAAAGAGCAAAACACACCTCATCTTATACAGCATGCCATTAACTTGTATTTAATGCCTGAGGGATTGTTAAAAAAAAAAAGGACACCAGCAATCTAACCTCCCTTGTGCAGGCTTGTCATGAGCGCCATCTCTGAGTCTCTCTGTCAGCGGCAGAAATTAATCAGAAATTAATTCATACCTGACATGTCTTGAAATGAAAGAAAAATGCCTATCAACTGAAAAATGATAGCACCTCTCTGACCTCTAGTGGTCATTGTAATGCTTTACTGCATGTGGGGGCCACCCTGTTTGATTGTTGGTGTTGTGTTTCCCTGCCACGCACTGCCTTGCGCACAGCAGCAGCCTCAGCACAGGGAACGCCTGGAGACTTTTGACGATGTAATTCGCAGTTCACTGGAGGTAACTGGGAGGAGTGGGAGGAGAGTGTATGATGAGAGGAAGTGTATTTGGTCCTGGTTTGTCGTGTGAAAACACAGATGTACCTTCGGTGTATGTATTCAGTACCCCACCCTTCTTGTATGTTTGTGTATTTAGAATGCTAGCTAGTGCTTAGTTGATATTATACTAGATGTACTGGTTCTCCCGATATCCTACATTGAATCTGACTGTCTCCGGATCTTTAGGTAAAGTGACAATAATAGTAGTTAAATGGGCTTGCTGTGTTGTGATGATTCCATAGGTCCGTTGGTTGTTTGTGTTGTATATACTCTCTGTTGTCAGCAAAGCTTGGTTTCCCTTTAGCAGGTGCTTGCCAGCGCTTTATGACAATTCACTTTGATCTCAGTCATTACATTGTATATGTAGAATTTCGAACACACACTACTGTGAATTGGTTGAAATTAAACTTTATCAAATTGATTGATCTATAGACTAAAGTTTTAAAGTAAAGCCCTGGAAAGCTCTGCTACTGCCTTGTTGTTGCCGTGGTTACATTTTTTGAGTGCTTAAATAGCTTACTTTTGTCTCTTTTTGTCACTTACTCTATGACAGGATGAAGACTTTGTGACCAGAGACGACTTCGAAGATGCTGATCAGCTGAGGATAGGAAATGACGGCATCTTTATGCTCACTTTTTTCAGTTAGTTATCCAAACTACTTGTCTGTTTTATTCTTTTCTCATCGTATCCATGTTGTTTCATCTTCAGCTCTTCTCTTCCTAGATTTGTACAGAAATTACATCCTCTATTATGTAAGATACCAATGAGTGAAATTAGGACTTGTCTAACACGGTCTTCTCCCTCCGTCCTTTGTCCAGTGGCATTCCTGTTCAACTGGATCGGTTTCTTCCTGTCCTTCTGTCTGACCACCTCAGCAGCTGGCCGCTATGGGGCAATCTCAGGTTTTGGCCTCTCCCTCATCAAATGGATCCTCATAGTCAGGGTATGATAAGCAGCCCACACACACAAACACAGACATTACAGAGTACACACGAAAAACACATAAAATGTGGTTTTATGTACGCACAAACATCTCAAAAGCCCCAAACACCACCCTGGTATTTTAATGTTGTTTCTGTAGTGGTTGTCTTGTTGGCGCTGTGCTATTTCCTCTAAGATCTCTTTAAAACTGCCCTTCCTTTCTTCATTCACGTTGAAAACGCAGGACTCATTTTAGTGAAACCAGTACAGGCCATATTTATTGTAACCAGTCATTTCTGTCGTTCTGTTGGGTTTCTAGTTCTCCACATACTTCCCCGGTTACTTTGATGGACAGTACTGGCTGTGGTGGGTGTTCCTGGTGCTGGGTAAGTAGCCAACCTCTGAATTTAAATCAATCAAATAGGGAATCAAATGGTTTTGCCTGGCTTGTGACACATTTCTGCTCTCTGGAGCTCATTGCAACAGTGTTTAGGTGTCATATGCTGTAAATATACAAAATAGTTAACCTTAATTATCCTGTTATAGGATGATAAGGTTATTGTTTGAATTCATTATTTCAATGAAATGAAGATCCTGCTTCTCCAACCATTGACTGCAGCACATAGAGGTGCAAAGTAGGAAGAATACAAGTTTTCCCTACAGTAAATTCCCATTTTTATAATGTTTTGAATTAAAGTGGAAGCATCTGCATAAGCTCCTGCTGCATGCAGCTGTTTTCAGCAAAAACATCAGACATCTTCTTGTATCTTTTTAAAAACATGTTTACTAGTTATTACTTTCTCCCTTGGCATCATCATTCCCATATTGCCAAATGAGTTAAAGTAAGTTAACATATCATTTCATACCAAACAGATGCAACTATAAAGATTGTGTTTGTTAGGACGTTAATTTTTTTGCTACCTTGCTAGCAAGCACAGTTTTGGTTTATGTTGGTTAACCTAAAGTAAACCTACTTTATCATCCTGGTTGTGGTGATTGGCCACACCTGCCCCCATAGAGCACACCAGCAGTAAATGTGCATGTGTATAAATATGCGTGTGGAGTTGACCTGACGAATATCCTTCTAGCATCAAAATGTCGTCATTAATAAAAGATTTTGAGTGTGCAGGCTTTACTGATTTTTCATGATGACCTAAAGACCCATTCAGAGCACCTCGCTACATTAAGCTGCCAAGTCCTAAGGTTGTTCCCTAGCAGTTCTAGTTGTGTCTCACTGTCCCGTTTTTTTTTTTTTGCTCCTCAGGCTTCTTGCTCTTCCTTCGAGGATTCATCAACTATGCCAGAATCCGCAAGATGGCCGACACCTTGTCCACCCTGCCCCGCACCCGAGTCCTCTTCATCTATTAAGCTCAAAATCCATCAGTTACCATCATCACTTTTTCCTCCTTTTTAATGAGATATGCAGTCTGGCTTCATCCAATCAAAAAGGGAGGAAGAACTTTTTCTTTTTTTTTTTTCCTCTGCTCCACATGATTTGGACAATATGATGATTATTGTCCCCTCTTGGTCTAAACTAGTGAATGCTGAGAAATCTGTAAAACCCTTCAGTTGTTAGTGGTGAACTGTCATATGCTATTTGCAATTATGAAGTGTGTGATGTATAAATTAATGCCTTATTTACTGTTTTACTATCTGTTGGTAGCAGCAGCAGCAGCAGCATACACTGTTCCCCCATGTAGACACCAGGGGGCAGTCTTGTTTGTGTTATTCCTTTCACCAGTCTCTGATCTGATCATTTGTATAGCGAGGTGCTTCTCAGCCCAGGGGTCAGTGGGTAATTTTGGGATTGTGGGTTGATTTCAAGTACCAATTTAATGTGTATTTAACCCTTCTGACCAAGCATTATGTCCCTTGTGAAATAAGTATAAAAATCAGGTAATACAAGCCTGAAAAGGGAAAATTACTAGCTTTTTTTGGGGTTTGAGTTTCTGAGAAGGTTGAGGACCATATGAATAGAAGATCAGGGGCCTGGCTTCCCCTAAAGCATCCCCCCCATGCATTCATGAATTGTCTATGCTTACACACTGTAATCAGTAATACTTTTACTAATATATGATACATGTATGTCAGTAGAGAGCTAAAGCTGCAATGTGATTTCCAGGGGAGGCCAGAGCAGAGCTTCTTGGGCAGGTCGGGAATCACTGCTTTGCTCAAGAGCACAATGACAGATGGAATAAGTCTGTCTCTGGATTCAGATGTGCAATTGGACGGTTGTGGTTAAATTAATGATTCTGATGCTCTCTCAGTCATTGGCATCCCATTGGTTTTCCAAAGAGGAAGAAATTATTGTATTGCCAGATGTGATTTGGAAACCCTGCCCTGTGAAGAATTAATGAAGTAATATATTGATACAGCAGATCCCCCCCCTTTTTTTTTTACGTAACAATGAAATATTAAAAGCGTCATTCTTTTTATGTTTAACCTCAGTCTAGTGGAAGTGGAATGATTATTTTAAGTATCTGGCTTGGAAAATGTTTGGAATTAAAGTGGAAAAAGTACATTTTGGTGTTGAGCTATTTATCAAATAGCGGTAAGCCTTCCAGTCAAAATATCACATGACGTAAATGCCATTTTAGTTTTGCTAGTTATTCCGGTTGCAGGATACCACTTGCTCTCCGCTGGCGCACCACAACAACTCAAAAGTTAAAGCGCTCTATCATATCGAATGTCATCACTGCCGGTCATTGGGACTTGGAGACTAGGATGTGTTCTTTTCTCCAAAATGCCTAAATTGGAGAGATGTATCAACAAATAGAAAGAAATTATAGTCTGTCAGTTGATTATGAGCTTTGATCAAGTTTACTTTGAACTCGACCTCACCCTCATGACCTTACTGGTACTAAATAAAATCTACCATGTTTAGTATTTTAGAGTGTGGCTTCGGAAAGGTGGAGATCCAGCAGCCTTCAGCCACAGCGAAGAGGAAACCTAGCTGACCATGATGTTCAGTTACTGACATGAGACATGCTCTTAGCCATACTAAATTTAACACACATGAGACACGTGTGCGTGCGAGAACTGAGTTGATTTACTCGTGGTGGCTAATTATACATGTCAGCTGTGTTTTTCCTTGCCGTTGGAACAGGAAGTGAAGGTCACTCCACCTGGAAGACATGTCACACCTACTGAAACGGTCTTTGGTTTCACTGGAAACTTTTACTGTCACATCACTATGGCTGGATATTGGCCTCTAGTGGTCCTCAGTTGATATGGCATTTACTCCATTTAGGTCATCCTTCATAGGGCACTTGGGGAAATGTCACTCTCAATTCACTAAAATGATTATTTTTTCAGCATTAAACAACTCCCAGGAGGAGAACATAGAAGTCGAGCAAAGCAGATTTTCATGCTTGCATAAATCCAGTCTATGGTGTGCTGTATGCAAGGAAAATGCATTGTAGACTCATGCGACGTGGGTCAAACGTTTTAGGGGAGTAGAAGAGTTGTGAGATTTGAAACTGAA
Organism: Dicentrarchus labrax; assembly: GCF_905237075.1. Lineage (NCBI taxonomy): Eukaryota > Metazoa > Chordata > Actinopteri > Moronidae > Dicentrarchus > Dicentrarchus labrax. Next base: position 22,031,088 of record NW_026136705.1, on the reverse strand, counting down.
TTTGACACAAGCTTACTGAAAAGTATACATATATATATTTTGAACAAATGTTTCTCTTCTTTATGAACTATAGATTTTCTCCTTTGCTTACCTCTAAGTTGCTGCACCACTGGTACTTTTTAAAAGTCAGATATCCTGAAGTCATCTCTTTTGCGTTGTGCACTTGGGAAAAACAGAAACAGCTGTGGTTCAGACATTACAGATGCTAAGTAGCTCTGTGTTAAACATTTTAACTTTAAACTGTCTCAGTGTGAGAAAATTCATTACTTGAGTATTTTAAGAAATGTTTTCCAACATTATGTCTTAGATTTTCCGAGCACAAATGGCCTCTAATGGCGGAAGGATAGAAAAAGACAAATAGGGCAAAGGTCATATGCCAGACCCTCAACACCGGTCCACTGAACCACCACGTCACTTGGATAAACAATCTTCATTTTGCCAGGTGCAGACGGGTTTAACTGCTGACAGTGTTTCAGCTGTAAATTCTGGCAAAGCACACAAACAACAAAATTCCTTATCATCCACATCTTACACAAATTCATCCTCAGTCCCGAATCCCTCTCTAACGTCATTCCCGCTCTGCTCCAGCAGGGTCACCCAGTGCAGGTGTTTTTGTTATCCAGATGTCATTCATAAAATAACTCCATTGTGCCAAGAGCTGTCTGTGTCTTGTCAGCTGCCCTCGATTTACAGAGACGGAAGTATTTCTTGGAGTAATTGATGGGAATTATGTGTGCTAGCCAAGTGCCTGCACTGCTTGCATGTTTTAGCTATCAAAAGATAAGAGGAGGCTTTTTGATTTACGGAGAGGTTGGGAGTGAGCCATCTTTCCAAAAAAGATGTGCTTTACTTTTCTGGCTCCTGTTGGACAGACTTTTTGTGCAAAGACGGATGTGAATTTACAGTAATTTATAAAAGAATATAATATGTTTAGTACAAAAAGTCCTTGCAGCAGGAAATAAAGATGCAGTTTTTCATGTCTGATAGTTTTATTATGTGCGATTTACCTGACTTGACTGCAGATTTTAATAAGCACGGTGCTGGTTTGTTTCTGCTGGACAAAGCTAGTTGTTTCCTGTCTTTATGCTAAGGTAAAGCTAATCATCTGCTGGCTTCAGCTACATAGCTTACCACGCACACTTGAGAGTAGTATCGAGAGGAGTATCGGCAAGTCAACGAACAAGTATATTTTCCAGAACATCAAACTATTCCTGTAATAAGAGTGGTGGTGAACAGCAGCCGAGGTTTACATTGTTTACACAAAATCTGCATCTAAAGTGAGTCAGTGCAGAACTGTGTTGTACGATCACCACTAAAGTTGCTCAATGGGATAATATTGGCCATATTGAGCAGCTGCCAGATGGGAAACTTGAAGGTAAAAAGGCACATGCGACCCTCATGGGACACATGGAACACCAATTTGCATTTCAAAATCAATAAATAACACAAACAATTGTGTAACGGTTATAAGCATGGCAGATTGGCAGCTTATGTGACCCTGCATCAGATGTGTGCACCTGCTGGGATTGCGTTATCACACAGATCAGCTAGATTGACTGATTGATTTTATTATCACAAAAGGGAAATTGATTTGCAGCGTGGGCACAAAAACAGGACATACGAAGTAAAAAAAACAAAGACATAGCCCTCATTAGCAAAAGTGCAGAAGAAACAACAGAGCAATAAACAGCAGTAAACAATACTATACAGCACCAGTGTGTAGCGCTAATAAGAGTTCCAGAGGGCACTGGTCAGGACAAATGGAGCTAAAGCTTTCAGAGTTTTCTCAGAAAGGCAGATTGGTGAAACGAGTGAGAGGCTGGTGGAAAAATCACTTGTAATATGTTTATCCTCCTCGGTAAGACAGAGATAGATATAACCTTTGGCTTTAAAAAGATCCATTCTGCTCACAGGAAGGGGTTTTCTGGGAAATGTGGTCTTACTTCTGAGATACACTAAAAAATAAATAAATAAAACACAACTCGTGTGATTTAGAGGCTGACGACTAATTACAGCAATCAAAATTGATTTTAACCTAAATACATTGATATTAACAGATGAGCACCTATGAGACTAGAAACCTTGAGGCCGGTGCAGACATACCACTGCCAGCTTCTCACTTTTTGACTTTATCGTTATTTATTTAAAGTCAGAACATCCTGCCAGAGAATTCCCATCACCTTAAACAAACTGCAGTCAGACGGAGCCTCCTGCTGTCAGTATGCGTTTCAGATGGGAGGTTCCCCAGGATGTGGGGAGGATGTGGGTTGCATCCAAATGATATGTCCTTCTTCTGTGTGTGTGTGTGTGTGTGTGTGTGTGTGTGTGTGTGTGTGTGTGTGTGTGTGTGTATGCGCGCATGTGTGTGTGTGAGTGATTGGGGCAGGGGGAAGGGTGTTATCATTGATGTGTGAGTCATCCTGACCCTCCCCTCCTCTCCCAGCACTTCATGTGGCGTGTGTGTGCGCGTATAATTGCGTGTGCATCTGTGTGCACGGAATGTGCGTAAGTCTACATGTTTCTAATGTCACGAAACAGGCTGTGCGTGCTTCGCATGATGTGTTTTTACATGTATGTGTGTCACGGTGCGTGACGTGAGCATCCCTGTGTATTGTATGTGCGTGTGTGTGTGAGGTTGGTAAAATAGTGGTGAGTCATCCACAGGCCAGCATTGCCTGTTACCATGGGTCACACACAGCAGGTACCCCACCTCCCTATGTGAACCTTTTTTTTAACCCACTTCTCTTACTTATCCTCTTCTTCCTCCTCCTCCATCTCCTCCTCTTCTTTTTCCTCTCTGACTCACAGATGACTCCCCCACCACCACCAATGACATCACCATCCCCTCCCTAACACTTTGTTGTGGTGAATCATACTGTACGTTGAGATTTTCTCTGCTCTTGTCTTCAGCCAACCAGCAGGGCAAACCTGAATGTCACCCATTCATTCATAAAATCAGACTCAAGTCGCTGAAGCATTTATCCCTGACAACTGTGACCGGTAGGTAGGTAGGCTTTGTCAGTGATGTCATCAGTTATAACATATATACAGTGATGTAATCGAAGGAATTAGGAAACACTCAGACATGTATTCTGGTTATGTTCAGAGAAACATACTATACGGAAACACAGTATTTCTCACAATTGAAATTCCACTGTTCTCATTTAGACAGCCTTTTTTCCACATATTCCCATTGGTGGATCCATTTATTAGCAGGACTGTTCAGTTTCAGAGGAATCTTGCATTTTCATACTCACTCATGGTCACACTCACACTTTATATAAAATATGTATGTATTAAAAGTACCCGACTCCCCCTGTCCATGTGTCGAAGTGTCCTTGAGCAAGAAACTGAACTCCAAGTCGCTCCCGATGCACCCACGGCTGCTGGGAGGTTCCCCAGGATGTGAGTTGCACATAGAGTTACGGGAAGTCTACAGAAGCAGAATATAAGGTGGGAGCTGCAGAAAGGTTAGACAGCTCCAAAGATGGTGGGCGGTTTAAAGGTACCTGGTGGAGTGTTTGACCACTAGTAATGCTATTGAGCAATACAAATGTAAAACCAGCATAGCAATGCACCAAGAAAGGAGAAAGAAAGAGGAACTGAGCTAGCCAGCATTTGACATGTTTGTTAGACCTACAGATACTTCTTGCATTTTACATCATTACTAAGGCACCAATTTCAACTGAGCCAATGAGATATTTGTGTGTTGGATTTATACGTGTAAGAAAAAAGTGAAAGAATGTGAACGTCATCTTCCTGTGCAAAAGCAAGACAAAACTGGCCACAAAAAAATGTTTGTATGGATGAGATCGATGCAGCTGTAGTGGTTGTTGTGGGCAGAAATACAAATTCTGAAATCTGTATATTTTTTCGATTTACTTGAAAATGTTGCACAAAGGGAGATAATTGACTCTTCAATCACAAAAATCAGTATCTATCCTGGATAACCCACTTGCACTCAATGCACAGTAGTCTGCGTGAGAATAAAATGTACAGTATATCAAAGACCAATAAAATAGAATGTGCATTGTATGGCCTTCCTTGTCAGCATTTTCAAATAAATGGTTTACCGTCCCTTCAGTGTATTTCTGGTAATCATCCATTGACAATTATGTAATGTCATCACATATCTCCATTTAGTTTTCTTGCTGGGTGGCACTATTTAGTCTATAATATGAAAAAGGACCCGTGTTTCTCACTTTACTGCTTACCTCCACAGACTGCTGACGAGTTAAGTTCCTGCGGACATTTCTGAATGTCATAAAATGCAAATCTGTTGCGTTGTCTGTGTTACTAACTGGCAGAATGTCTGTGAATGCCAGAGGTTAATAACACGCCGCTGTATCAGACACAGAAAGGTGAGTTTATCCGTGACTTCATCCTGTAGTGATGTCAGAGATGAGTGCAATCACCTGGCTTTTTTATCTTCGCACAATTGATCAATTCTGCTCCTAATCCACTTCTATTGTAAATGTATTGTTGTGATGTATTGCATGATATAGGATTGTATTACAGTGTAATGTACTATTTACACTCTATTCGTCACTGCCACTTATTACAATGCATTACGCTGATCTGGACAATATATACTGAATTGTATTACTTTTTTCCCCTATTCTATTCTATTCTATTCTATTCAAAGTTTTAGATTGTGAGTTGTTTGTTTTTGACGGAGTTGTCTCATACTCCTCAAACATGCTTCCTGTCAGTTTAATTACTGTTACAAATCAGTGCTCTTGGCAAATATCTCATATTCGACTGTACATGCTGTAACCATGGCAACAATAAACCTCGCACAACATTAACAGTTGAACTCGAAAGTGATGGTGAAACTAATTCACGGTCCAGCGGGCGATACGCAATACATTTGCCAAGAATTTCATTTTTTTCTTATCTGCTTTCTTTGGTGAGCTTTCAAGTGCTGATAATTCACCTTCTCCTGCAGTATTGTGTTATAATTTATTGTTTCGTACTGTATTATTGTACTCTGTACTGTAATGCATAATATTTTGCTGGTGGGTTTGTTCTGGTGGTGTGAATCCACCTGCCGTCTCTTTCTCGGCTTACAGGGCTTTTTGTGAATGGAGACTTGCTGTGCTATGACGGGAGGAGGGATGAATGGGAGGGAGCGACGGGTGGATGAATGGGAGGGATGGAGGGACGCGTGTGGCGAGGGAGAGAGAGATGGAGACTACGTCACATTACGTTTCCGCAGTGCATCAAGGGAACTGGTCTGTCTGTGACTCATACTGTCAGGATGGGGAGGGGAGGAGGTGATGGAGAGGGGAAAGAGAGAGAGAAGGGCAGAGGGAGGAGGAGGAGGAGGAAACAGAGAGGAAGAGGATGAGGAAGAGAGAGAGAGAGAGAGAGAGAGAGAGAGAGAGAGAGAGAGAGAGAGAGAAGGAAAGGAGGGGGTCTGGTCTTTTTTTGTCCTACCTTTCGTTTCATTTTTTTTATCGCTCCATCCCCCATCAGTGATGTAATACAGGTGACCTATTCATCACAGGGAGGAAGCCTTCCTCCTCTTCCTCTTCCTCTCCTCTCATTTTATCTCTGTCTCTTCTCCTCCCTCCCTCTTTCCTCTCTTCTCTCTCCTCGCTCAGCTGACTGGTTGAATGCATGAATGAACAGGCCCCTCTCCTTTTATTGCGGTGGGGGAAGGGATGACACAGGAAGCCATGAGGCAGACGCAGAGCAGGAGAGGAGGAAAGAATGAGAAAGAGAGGGAGGAGGAGAGAGAGTTCCCATGGCATCTGAAAAGATACACATTGACTGCTGATCTCATCCTTTACGTGTGAGGCTGTTGGTATTGTCTGTCTGTCTTTGCGTGTATGTGTGCAGGCATACGCGCCAATGTGCGTAATGTATGAATGGATGCAACCTTGTTTCATTCATTGAGAAATCCATGTGCACATTCTCTGCCTCTGACTAGTGTGTATACTTCCTCGCTGTGCAACCTTAACCTGCTTTACAGGAACTATGGAAGAATGTAAAAAAATATAAATACAGTGAGCTACCACAAAGAAAAATGTAGGTGATAATCAGGTAATTCATAAAATCAAATGGATTAAGTGTAACAGGATAATGTTTGACAATTCATCATTTCATTTTTTGAAATTTAAGATTTTCTATGTTGGAAGGTGTAACTCAACTCAACTGTTAACCAGTGTTTAGTTAATTTAAACAGTATGTCTATTAAAATGTGCCTGTTAAAGAGGAAGGATGGTATGCAGCACCTGCATGTAAAAATCTGTAAAAAATAAGATGAAAATCTTGTATTTGTATCTAAATATTTGTAACTTTATTCAGTGACTTTTTGTTTCACAAAAACAAGTAGAAATGTCCAAACCCAAGACCTAAGTAAATAAGTAAGGTAAGTAAGTAAGTACACAACAATAATGGATGATGCAGAAGTAAAGGAAACCATGATGTAAAGCAGGTTTTACCTCTGCTGAGTCCATTATTTCCTATATAAGCACCTCTCCATGTGCAGTATCAACCCACAGCTGCTGCAGGAAGAACTCAGCCCTGGTACATGGGGTGCCAGCTCCAACACGTGAGCATTCAGGACGCCCCCCAGTATCACTCTCATACTAAGGCTTCTTACACAGACAAAAAGAGAATTTGCCATTTTAGTAAGTAGTGTTTATATTAACGATATGTCAAATATGAAATGTTGTAGAGAATTATCAGTTCTGTAGTTCCCCTCAGCTGGAGCATTTTAGCACCTTTCAGCTTATTGTTTTAGTTTTACTGACCGTAACTGTACAGTTTTTATGGTAGAGACCAGGAAAAAGTAAAAGGAGAATGAATAAACTTACATTTGGCAGATGGACTGACTTCATGTAAATGTGTCTACTGGATACTTAAGCAGCTGTTTGCTAACATATTGGCCTTATTACCTATATAAGGTGATAATATGGCAATATTGTGTCTATTTCCCACTATTTGTGTCTCACAATATGTTGAATTTTGATGTACTTGAAGCTCAAACTGGTTTGTATATTGCTGCATGGTTAGGCCTGTTTCACCATTAAGTGTTGATGGTAATGGTAGTGCAACACAGAAGTGGTGTTCATTTGGTTACCTGGAATTTAATATACCTTGCACACTGACTTAGCGCAGTGTTTAAACTGTTAACTAGAACTATGCTTGAGGTGATATTATTTGAAATGACACCTGCCAAGCAATCACACATGATTTTCTGTAGCCATGGAATAAACTGTTAGAAGTTTATCCAGTGAGCTTTTAAAAAGCGCTAGACAACCAGAATTTTCCTCAAATCTAAAAATAATCTAAAACATGAAAATAACCAAAACTGCAGCCATAACAGATGTGATTACATCTGTTATCTGAATGTTGAACATGTTATATTGTACTGACTGACACCACTGGACTCACTGCATTGATATAAACAAATATAGGACATATATTTCTGCACGTAATGGGTTAGCCTCGGTTCATGCCATCATCTAAAGTATGTACAGGGCTGTATGCATGTGGGTACATATGTATATGTCCATATCTGTTTACTTTGCTATATATACCATATATATGCGTATGTGCGTGTGTATGTGCGCCCGCGCGTGTGCATGTGCATTGCCAGTCATCAGACCATGGTTGTCTCTGCCTCCACCTTGTATGAGTCAGAGCTGCAGTACAGTGTGGGAGGGGCTGCGATTGGATATCCTGCTGGTGGCTCGTCTACACACACACACACACACACACACACGCATGCACACGCACTTTAGTACTATTATGGTTGTGAGGACGTTCAGTGATGGAATACATTCCCAAACCTTTAGAAGTGAGGACCAGCAAGATGTCAGGGTCTAAAACTCAAAGTAGTCCTAGATCAGATGTAAAAGAACACACATGAACATAAGTACGTGGAAACAGATACACGCACACGCTCTCCTCATAATCAGGAAGACATATGAGGAGACAAACAGCAACAGCGACATATATGCCTGCATTTAACACACATAGCTCACATACATACACACACACAAACACAGCATGCTGTCACATCCGGCCATGCGCTCCACAGCGTGGCCTATAATTAGCTGCCTGCAAAGCTGACTGCCTAGAGATGAGATGAGCTAACCAGAGAGAGAAGGAGAGGAAGAAAAGGAGATGAGCTAACCACATGGAGGTAGATGCTCCTCCACTGAGAGAGGATGAAGAGGAGGATAGAGGAGGAAAAATGCTGGGAGGGAGGGGATGTTCAGGAGGGGGAAATAACCAAATAGAGGTGAAGCTTCATGAAGGGGAAGCCACATATGACAGAGCAGAGATGGAGCACATTCACAGGAATTTATCTAAAGTGTGTTACAGTACTATGGGTGCTCTCAGAGTGGGTGGCCCCAGCAGGGATTAAACACCAAACCTTAGCAGTGACACACATTCGTCCTCAACCCATTCAGCCATACAAGACGACCAAATAAGGGATAGGAGATATGTGTGTGTGTGTGTGTGTGTGTGTGTATGTGCGTGTGTGTGTGACTTCCTCTGCACATACTCTGGAGCAGACTGGGGCATTTTTATGAATGGTGCTCCGGCAGCCTGAGCGGTAAAGTATGTCAGAGCACTATAATGAGAGCCGCGATGGTCTCTTAAATAGCACAATTTCATCTGTATAACAAAAGTAGGCTTGAGACTCGGCTGTGAATGAATGAGTCAGGATCGACGTAACCCGGCTACATCGGCACTGTAGGCAGGAGGGGGGTTGGGGGGTGGTAGGGGGCGAGGGAGGTAGGGAGAGAGAGAGAGAGAGAGAAGGAGAGAGGGAGGGGTCTGGGTATGACTCATACTCTCTCCTCTCTCATTGTCACTCCACTGCAGTAGCACTGGAGGACTTCTGGCCTGCTGTGGGCTCTCCCTCCTTTATCTCCATCTCCCTGTCTACATCTCCATCGGCCCCACAGCTTCTCTGCCACTGCTTTGTCACTTTGTCTGATCCACATGTCTGTTCTCTCCTTTTAAGATCTACATTTCTTCTTCTGTTATGATGCTGCTGATTAAGAAGCTTTTTAACCCCTTAAACCCACTGGCCCTGATGGTGGGCCAGTCAGAACAAACATTGTCAAAACCGATGGAGCTTTATTTTAAATTCCAGTGGAGGTCTGAAAGCTTCCAAAGATACCAAATATGTTGGGTTTAATTCAGTTGAAATTTGTATAAAATGATGCAAAGGACTTAGGGTTTCAATATTTCAGTTGGTGTAAAAGACAGATAGCTCCAATGACGAAGTGAAACAAGCACATAATATATAGTTATGTAGAGAAGATGAGAATGGTTGGTGAGATAACAGCAGCAAGAGACTTTCAAACCTTTCATCTCAAAATCAGCAGATGGGGAACAAGATGCTCCAAATGCTGCACCACAAGTAGATACAGTAACATGACCATTGTCATTAGTAATGATGATGTTGACAAATAGATAAGATGTAAAGTTTACCTCTAACAACCTTTGGGAGACAAAGAATTGGTCCACTTCATGGTGCTGAAAACCGAAAGTCTTGCGTGTTTAATAGAGGATGGAGAATTCTATTGAAGTGAGAAGGACATACATTTTACATGATGGAAATACCTCCTGGAAACTCACCGGCAGTGGTGGTGGCGGTGGTGGGGGGCTTTACTTGCTCATGCATGTGAGATGCGTTCATTATTATTCCATGCCTTCCTCTGCTTGACTAATGGGTGCACTGGGCCCTGTGCTTTCACGCTGGGCTGGAGGATGCATGGAAATAAGATACAGGGTGCATGAGTCAGTCAGTGGTCATTACAAATTAACAAACAGCTGGTAACCTAAAACCTGTAAGCAACAAAAACCACAGATCTTTAATTAGGAGAACTTGGAAAGGCACCTAAGTAAGTTCTGTGTTCCCATTCTCTCTCTGATGAAGATCCACTGGACGTTATTTTGAACTTTTTGGTAGAAAAGCAGCATTTAAGATAGAAACTTGAGTTCATTGTGCTCTTTAACTTTAAACAGTGTGTACATATGTTGAATAAGCATCTTCTGAGTCTGTACTTGAGTGAAATGCTAATGTTAGCATGCTAACATACTCACAATGAATGTTTAGAAGGTACAGTATAATGGTCACCATTGTAGTTGAGCGAATTAGCATGAGAGCATTTGTCTATGTGTATATCAAATCTTTCATAATACTGATATTTGTATTTTAATGTGCAAACAAATGAATACACTTTTGCTAATTAGCACTAAACACAGAATACAGCTGAGGTTGATTGGAAAATCATTAGCTTTGCAGGTATTTGGTCTAATAAAGAGATGTCCAAAGAATGATTTTTCAAGATAGTCATAGATGAGTTACTGTAGTTACTGCACTAATCTCGTCTTATTTTATCTAAATAATGACCACTATTGTGGTGCAGAAGAAAGCGGTCCATCAATAGTTAACTTACTCCTTATGGATTCTGTGTTTGGAGTGCATAGCTCCCATACAGCCATGTACAGGATTACGTTTCACAGGGTTTATGGAAATTCTTCAAAAATCGTACAGAGCTTTGGAACATTAATTTGAGACACATCGTCGAACTCCATGAAATAACACAAAACAGACTTCTCAGCCTGATGTGATGTGTTATATATCAGACCCCAATGAATCATGATTAGTGCTCCATTTTATAGTTCCCATGAGCAGCTTTCTATCAGACTGTTTTATTATTTTACCTCCCCACTCATTTTGACACATTCACTTTCCAGTCCAACAGAGACGATGTGTAAAAACCTCTCTGAAAATTGAGCCTAAACCCTCAGAGTGAGCCAAAAGAAAGCTCAAAGCTGAACATAGTTCTCGTAAAACATCCTACTATTTGTAAAGTGATATTGTTTAAATTATTACCTAATATGACTTATTAATGACTGTGATTTATTAATGAAGAATTCTGCAAGAGTTGGCTTTCTTGCGACTACGCCTGACAAAATTTGATTTCTGCTTTCTACTGTTCCCCCAGCAGACCAAAACACAAAATCAACATATGTGATTAATGCTGTGCAGTGCAAAACTGTAGACATGAGACTAATTTCAGGATATTTTATAGTTGAATCACTTTTGTTAGATGGATTGTAAGATTCTTCTGGTTTCAATAAATGCAATTTCTTAGGGATAATGCAACTTTTTTCAGGGAAATTACATTAAACAGAAAAAAATGTCTGTAAATTCAATTACATGTTTTTGATATGGTTTTAAACACACATTGCTGTGTTGAATAAGTTCAACTGGCTGGAATTAGCAAAACTCCCTGCGCAGTAACATAATACAATATAAAAAAAACAAAGTAAATCCTGAAACACAACTGGGAAGATTGGATGATGAAATACATTTTTTTAGGCTTGTCATTTTTTGCAGTGCATAAACAAGCCCTTCTAATGATTGATTGCAAACGGCACCTTACATAATGCCTCCAGGGCTGTGTTCTCTGTGTCTTTGTACTTGTGTTACAAGTCGTTTCTACAACAATTTAATGACTAACTGACATAAAGGAAGTTGTCTGTGGACAACAAAGATGTGCTTGACACTACTATGATTATACAGTATAGTACAGTGTTGCTGTAGATTAAATGTTTTAGCCTACATTGAGTTTTAACTACTAAAAAAAAAAACATGAGATAAAAGCACTATTGTGGTTTCATTTAAAAAAAAACAAAAAAACACCCTTTTTCTAAATAGGTGCTACTTTTATGAGCAGACGGGTCAGCTGCTGACAGATGTGAGGTGTCACAGGAACAGCGAGTCATTGTGAAGCACTGGCCAGAGGAAGAGAGGAAGAGGAGAGGAGAGGCGAGGTAATGAAGGTGTAATTTGCTAACCATCTGTGAGGTGCCTGGCTGCCCTGGGGGTTTCCTCTTCTCCGGAACTCCCCCTCCGCAGGGGCACAGGTGCTGGAGAGAAGAGGAGGAGGAGGAGGAGGAGGAGGAGGAGGAGGTGAGGGCGACTGGTTACAAGGGAAGGGAGGGGTAAGGTAAGAAACACAAGGGAACAAAGAGAGTGAAGACAGATGAGGAGGGCAAGAGGGAGAGATGGAAAGATGGATCAAGAGGCAGAAGTGTGAGGAAGAAGGGAAGGGAAGGAGTTATGGAGTAAACCAACAAAGGTAATAGCCAAAAGGATGCTGGGATATTGGGAAGGAAAAGGATACTTAGGAAAGGCACCCTTTAGTGCTTCAGTGGCTCAAGCTTTCATGTTGGTCTTTATTGCATAATCCTTATTCCCCCAAAGGCATCATTCATTTTTTTTTCATTATCCAAGATGTAACAAAGCATGGAAGAAAGAAATCTAAAAAAAAATAATGATACTGCCTAAATATTCCCAACACTGGTTCAGTTTTTTTTATTTTGAAAATGAGGGAGGAAGTGGTCTTTTTCTGCACCACTTTGTCCCAGCAGCCTTCAACAGTCCAGCTCTTCCTCTTGTTTATGCCTTTAGTATTCCTCAGCCAAAGCCATTTTCCCTTCCATCAAACCCTCCTTCCCCATCCTTCACCTCCTACTTTCCATCCTTAAGCTCTGCTATAACTCACCACCATCACTTCCTCCCTTCCTGCTTCATCCCATCCCACCACAAACATCCTCTCTTCAGATACCTCCTCATCCGCTGTATTGCTTCACATTGCAAAAAAACTGCCCTTAAAGGTTGTTTTCAAGTCTAAAATACATTTTCAGTCAGTTTCAGTAATCAACCTAACCCTGACCCAACACAAGAGTGCTTTAGCTTTAGCTTCAGCTACAGTAAATAATGTAACTAGGTATCTCTGGGGGAAATAATCATTGTTAGCACAAGCAGCAATAGCACCCACAGCAAAATATACAAAGAAAATTCTCCACCTATTATAACTTTGTTAACATAAACAGTTCAAAGGAAGCAGGGCTCAAATTAAACATGCCGCAAGTTTCACTTTGCTTTATTTGGATTTGACTGCTGGGCTGTTTGTGCAGTTGCCACCGAGTACACGTTACCTGTACTGTAGCTAGTTAACAACATATAGTAGTAGGCTAGACTGATTTGAAAATTGGCAGTAGTTTATTCATACATCGAGCAGACACAGAACACTGAAATGAATTTGGAGGCCTGTTTGTGTCAACATGAAGACTGTCCACTGTCAACTAGCTTTGTTTTGATCTCCACTTGTAGCTGGTTAGCTGCTAAATGCTTTGTTCACCAGCTAGTTGCTTACTTTGTCTGCGTCCTGTCGGTGTTGGGCAGGTAGTGTGGTTTTAGAGGTTGATAAGAGCAGTGAGAGTGAAACAAAGCAGTGAAGTTGCAGGCCTTAAAGTAGAAACAACACATTTTTACTTTTTGTTGATTTTGGCGGACCCTGTGGACAAAAGCGGTAGTGTTCCCACCACGTCATTTCATTGATTCCAAGGGTAATCTCACCGAATCCGACCGAGTGGCAGACATTAAAAATAATATAGAAATAGCCAATCTTCTTACTGATTTGTGTCCTTATAGCTTTTATAGAGTATTAGCTAACCAGTTAGAAACTCCTTGTAGTAGGTTTGAAACCGAAACAATAAGCTGAAAGATGCTAAAACACTTAATTAAATGATGAATCTGTAGGGTCTGTAGTAATTTGACCCTTCTGAAAAAACCTATTGTTGTTAATTTTTTTATAACGTCACTTTTCAATACTGTGAGCACCACAAAAAATATTCATTCACCTCCATTGTGTTGCGCTGGCAGAATACCTTAAAACGTTAGCAGATAAAACCAAACCTGAATCTGAATAGCTAAACCTGCTCAAACGTCACAAAATCATCTCCTTCCATCCAAATACCCTTGTATCTCTTCTCATCCACCCTGGGCTGTAACCCCCATCTCACCCTGTAAACTCCTCACTTCCCCTTGAACATGCAGGCTGGTGGAGGTGGCGGCTGGGCTCCTTCCTGCTTTGAAGCGCTCCAGTCAGCTGTGTTGCCTCCGACTGCCTCTCTCTGAGGGGCATATAATGGCTTTAAGACGCCCTGGCTTCCTCCATAATAACTGCTTCCTCTGCTCTTGTCCTGTCCTGGCTGGCTGGGTGTGTGGGTGGCTGGCTGGCCACCTGACAGGCTGACCAACGCTTAGCTCACATCTGAAGTATTACTAAAACAAAACAACACTATTGTCTCCTAGAATCTGTCCCTTGTATATACAGGTCTGTCATTGTTTGAATATTTTATATTAAATCAGATCATTTCCAGCAGATTATACATGTCTTAGTGGTAATCGTTGCAGTGAAAATATATGGAAAAGTTTCAAACAGTATCCAGACATTTTCCCTCTGTTGCTGTGCTTGGTGTGGCTTGTGTCGGTGCAAATGGCCGCTTGCTTGCCGATTATTTGAGTAGTAAATCCCACTAACTGACTGAATGGCTTACCGATTGACTGGTTAGTTGTCTTGCTGATTAACTGACGGGATGGATGGTTGCTTTACTGCCTGGCCCTTTGACTGGCTGATTAAAAGCTGGCTCCTTAAGTAGCTGACTTATTGGCTGTGGAATGCAGCAGGTGGTTCAAAATCTGAATGGGTTTTGCGGTTGTGTGTGTGTGTGTGTGTGTGTGTGTGTGTGTGTGTGTGTGTGTGCACGTTTATGTTTGTGTATATGTGTGCGTGTCTGAGTGCATGTTTTTTCCCATGGTTGAAGCCATTGAGCTTGTCTGCAGGCCCTCAGATTGCTTCTCTAATCTGGCATGTTTCACATTCCCAATTTCCTCCGCTGATGCATGACTCCTTGGCTCTGTGTTCAACTGGAGACTGCAGAGAAGAAAGAACGACAACTGCCTGTCTGTCCGACTGTCTATCGCTCTGTACTCTGGAGCTCTCCCTCCTTGCTTGAGAATCTCACCTTCTGTATATGTCTGTAATCTGTTATCCTGTTTTCTCTCATCTCGTGTTTGGCTATCTGACTGCATGTCACTATGTCGCTGTAGCCTAATTTCCCACACAGAAAAATCAGACAAGGTATGTACTGTCCCTGGGCAGATGTTGATACAAAATACTTTAAGTTTAAAGTTTATTTATTTAAAAAGGGACAATGCACTTTGAGTAAAACAAGGACTTTAGTTGACTATGTAAATGTGTCAGATTTAGCCATACAGGCTAATTTTCATCTGCAGTCCCAGAATAGTACTTCAGAGATATACCATTCTGCATAATGTACTTTTAATTTTGGTACTTAAAGTAGATTCTGATGCTAGTACTTAAATGTACTAGAAAGAGTTTTTAACTGGTCGTAGTACATAACATCTATATGACCTACATATATTATATTCCACTTCTGGCAATAGTTCCTCCTAAATGTTACACAATAATAATAATATATTTACTTTAAGTAAATATTAGACTGTATGACTTTTGCTTGTAAAAGAAGTATTTCTTCAAGATTCCTAGTGAATTATTACAGTCTGTGCAAAATTTCATGGCCATACATCCAATGGTTGTTGAGATATTTCCATCAGCATACTGATTGTATGTATGGTTGTGGCACAAGGGAAGCTGGAAAACACCCACATAATCACAAGTGTTCATGCGCACATGCACACATACATACAAATCCACTTTATCATATTGTAAACAAAGGGCAGAGGAAGCTAAGGAACACTCTATCAGCAGCCTATACAGTACTGTTGACTCTACCGTCCCTTATCTGTTATGAACTCTACACTGTCACATAAACATGCTCTGTACGTGTGTGTGTGTGCATATTTGGCTACACACTCATATAAATATACTGTGTGCGGATAAATGTTAGTCTGTGAATCTCTCAGTGAATAGGTGTGTGTGTGACAGTATATATTTGTGTGGGCGGGTGTGTCTGCGAGGCTGAATTAAAGCTGCAGTGCATGCGAATGTGATACCAGAGTTTTCTGATGCAACAGCACTGCTGGATTCATGTTTGCGTTACACGTCATCACGCCCATTACTTTTTCCCATGAAGGGGAGATGTACTTGCACAATATCACTTGTTGGATAAAAATTAATTGACAACAATCCTGAAAGTGTTTAATAGCTTAAGTACTTTATCAAGAAAAATACGTTCTCTGGATTAATCTTCTCTAATTTGCTTTTATATTATTTTAAATTTAATATCTTTTGGATTTTGGACTTTTGGTTGAACAAAATGACTTAGACTCTGGAAACTTGTGATTTTTCATAATCTTGTAACATTGCATACAGTAAAAGAGTAACTATTTAAAATTAAAAATAATAATAACTTGCAGCTCTTTATACATGCCACATACGTCACTAAACTTGACTTAGATTATTAGTATTTCAATTCATCATTTTAACAATTTCATGATTATTTTGACCATAAACAAGCACAATCTGTGGTTGAGAACAAGCATCTACAATCTTCTTTTTGCTTTTTCATTCAAATGTTTTCTATCATGCTTCACTGTAGGGATAACATGCTGGAAGTCAGTCTTTAATAGATTCCTTCACTTCCTTAAAGAAATATGTTTTTGGAAATATACTTATTCACTCTTTAACAGAGAGTTAGATAAGAAAATTGATAAGATTTTAAAATCTGTTTAAATATTTAATTACCAAGCTAACACAATCTCCCTACAAACAGCTCAAATAATCACTAATTAACATGTTAAATCTCATTCATACAAACAAGTAAAAACAACAGGTTGTGGTTTGACGGTGAGTTTTGTGCCGATCTAGTTTTGTGGTTGGTTGTCTGGCAACCTCACGGTGATCCAGGAAGTCACTGCACCTGGCCCAAAAAATTGTTCTGCACAAAACCCTGAGTAAAACCCCAACCAGTCATTTACATTTTGGTTTATGTATGAATTAAATATAATATAATGTGTTGATTAGTGAGCTTTAGAGGTGCTGGTAGGAGGATTTTTCCACCTTTGGACTGAGCCAGGCGAGTTGTTTAGCTGTGTTTCCCAGTCTTTATGCTAAGCTTAGCTAACCTCCTCTTGGCAGTAGCACTTCTCATCTAACTCTGAATTCTGAATACTGAGTAGGTGTATTTCCCAAAACATTACATAGATGTGTGTTGCAAGTACTTGATCAACTTTTCCCAGATCAGAAGGTCAACAGCGTGAGTTTGCCACATTATAGGGTAACTGAGGTAGCCTTTTTTGTGACGTAAATATGAAAAAATCAATACACCAGCCCCAAATCAGTTCTGCAGGTCAGAAGAAAAAAAAAAGGGACACTGAATTTCTTATCAATCATCATAGCCCAAACTCATCAGTAGACTTTGTCACAATCCCCAAATCTCACTTCCCCACAAGACAATCTCTTTATTCGTCCTTTTCTGATTCCTAGGCGGTCACCTCTCCTTTTCCACTCAAGTCTCTTGTTCTGTCCTTCTCCCCCTTTTCTAACCCCCTTCCTTCCTTTCTCTCTGTCCCATCCTCCATGCTAAATGAGAACCAGACGTGCAGCAGACCTAATCAAGATGTCCTCAGCTGAATGAGCCTTATTATGGGATGGGTAAACAGTGAGTTCCGATGTTGCCGGGGGATAAAGTCCCGGGACAGACGGGGGTTGATTGAGAGGAACGATACTGACATCGCACAGTGAGCACTTGTCAGGTACAACTACTATTTGTTGACGTCTGAGGAGGAGGAAGAACAGATCTTTTCAGTACTGACAAAATGTTTTGAATGGGTATTAAGAACCTGAGCTTTAGTAAACACTTACCACAACAGTTGGCAAAGCAACTAATAGTGCAGATATCTGTGTTTTATAGAAATCAGGATAATATGGTCAAAGTAAAGCTCATCATTGTGTTATATACGTTGAAATAGTAGTGTATGTGTCTGTTGTTACTCTCTTGAACTCACTCAGGGAGTCCAAGAGGGGTTTTGTGGAAGGCCAGAGTTTCCTGTGGATTGCTGATTTGAGTGGTCCTGCTGTAAACTCTGAGCTTTGCTTGTTTTGTCCTTAATGACGAGAGGCCATTCAGACTAACAACCTGGCCGTAAAAAGCTGCGAGGTGAGGCTGCTCTCGAGTGTTAACTATGGATCAGATTCCTTGTGGCAGATGTCTAACCCCAAACATTCACTGGGGGAGTTCATTTCCAAAATGTCTTTGCCTGAAGATACATTTTTCATATCAGTAAACAGGAGGTTCAGTCAGTGTGTCAGCGAGCAGATAAGCTACCAACTGCTCTGCAAGTAAATAACATGACATACCTCATATAGAGAAAACATCTGCCTTTCTGCAATCAGTTTCCTATACTACATAGGAATTACATCTATAGCTACTTGATGAAAGCTGTTACATTTTCTGCTTGGGAACATCACATAAATCATAAATACAGCGCATTTAGCAAATAGCTTCTTCTTGGGTTTGTTGTTTGCTAAAGGTTTGTGAGTGCATGTATGTTTGTGCTTGAATGCATTCTTTTGTGTATTTAATTAATGTTCTTCATATGCATTTATCCTTTGTTTTGAATTGCTGTAGTAATAGTGGTAAAAAACCTGGTCATATCAATTCATCAGTTAAAGTAGTAGCATGTGGTTAAAGATGTTGTTGGCACTTGAGTTGTAGACAGGTGAAGTTAAAGATTCATGTTAAGTTCTCTATACACTTTCTATAATTTCTTGTGCAATCCTGCGCAGCAAAACTCCACACCCATCTTGCACTAAAGTACGATAAAACAAACCACAGAAATTATTATGCCATCCTGTTTGGCCGGTCTGGAGTGAACAGCTACCAGCCCGACTTGAGTCACAAAGACAAGCAACAATTAGGTTTTTATAAAAACTATGTTCCCCACTGTGGCCTCTCTGTTGACTGCAGCTTAACTGGTAGTCAAACAGAAAGCCCTTATCATAGGTAAACACTAAGTGGCCACTCAGCCATCCGGCTACAGAGATAGGCAGGGAGGGATAAACATCTCTGTATTGCCATGCAGAGCTGCGTTCAAATCGAATTTCCGCTCTCCAATTTGGAGGCTTGTTTATATCCAAAAGCATCTGGAATATTAACATGCCCTTGAAAGAATTTCCTGGCATGCCTCATGCAGTGACCACATGCGTTTTTGAGTGCCATATTAGTGCGGGTGTGCGCATGTGTAGCAGGCCATGTCCCAGAGTGTGTATGTGTGTTTCTTTTTGTGTGAGTGTGCATTGGTAAACATGTTCCTGTTTTGTGTGTGTTGTGTGTACCTGTATGTGTTTTAGTATTTAACTACTTGTGCAGAGCCAAAGTCTTCATTACTGTAAAACCCTCAAATATGACTGCATTTGACAACCACTTATAGTACTTCTTTAAAGTTTGTCATTTTGGAATCTTCTTTAAATGGTCTAATTTTTCTTTTCAATTGTTTTCAGTTCCCTTCAAGGACAAGGCTGATGCTATTCTATATTTGTATTTTTCTTACTGTCAACAAATCTAATGAAACTTTTTGACTTCTCTGCTCACAAATATATAATTTTACTAAAAAAGGCAACTTAATTTCCTGGATAAACATGAGTAAATAGTCAATTTGTAGGGGACTATCTTCAGCTGCAGATCAATACACACTTTTGTGATCAATACACTAGTGTGTATTTATGGTAGAGTGATACATGTGGGACTGACACAAAATAAACTGCAGTGGCCATGTTCATTTTAATGAAAGCACATGTGATCCAGCACTGATTGTGTTGCTAATTGATTTGTTTTTAATAGTTTTTGTACAACAATGGCGGTCTATATAGGGGGCATACTTGGTAGCAGGATAAATTAATTGCTTGTATTGATTTTTTCATGGGATTTGTTGACAGTAAGAAACCACTGAGCAACACCTGTTCTCATGTGGCACTGTCTTTTCACGTTTGTTCATCTGTGAACACGCACAAAGCCTGCTCCTTACAACGAACTTGACACCAGAGCAGATTGGAGCAAGGGACGTTGTAAAAAATCTAAAAACCTCTCTGCAAACTTAAACCTTCTCCGCATGCTTATTTTGTACTTGTTTTCTTGCAGCACACAAGTTTTTCATTTTGGGGAGGGATGGAGGGATGGAGTGAGGAGAGGAAGGCGGGATAGAGTGCGTAGCGCTGACAGTATTTATAGCCCGGTGTTCTGACCAAAATTATCAGTGTACCACAAAATAACTTCCTCTGGCCTCACCGCCAAATAACAGGAAGCCTTCAATTGTGCGTATTTATTAATTTTAACGCACACACATGCACTTGCGCAGACACAGTTGTGCACACGGTGAAATGTACTCACACAAACACAAACAGCTCACACATGCAGCACATGAAAACATGTTCTTGTGTACACACACACACACACACACACACACACATACACACACATAGTGAGGGTTTGCTGTCTTTATAAATAGAGCAGCTCCTGGAGCTCTGCAAAGTCGGCTGTGTAAACTTCCTCCACTTTCTGGAGTTGGTTTTTCTTTGTACTCACAAATTCTCTCTTATTCTCTCTCTCTCTCTCTCTCTCTCTCTGTCTTTCTCTCTGTCGCTCTCATGGACGTACAGATGGACACATGCAATCAAGTATGAGCACACGTGGAAACACACACACACACACACACACAAACATGCACGCACTCTCAAAGTCTGGCCTCCATTAGAGAGCCATTCAGTGAAGTTTGGGCGGGGGGTCAAAGGTGACAGTGTGTTAATGGGTGACGTGGGGGGTCTTTTCTGCTTCGCTGACCATCATGTGCGCGCACACACACACACACACACACACACACACACACAACACACACACACACACATATATATTTATGAATCATACTTGAGTCTTTCTTTCTTTTCAATCACTTGTGTCCGTCTCTTTCTGTCCCTCTTTCTGTGTTTTGCGTTTGGGACTGTAAATCACAAGTTGGATGTTTCAATGCAGCCCAAAATACAATCGCAGATGCTGCACCTGGTAGACATGTTAATGTGCATATGCACATGTACAGCTCTGTGTGTATACATGTGAGAATATATGATTGCACGCCTACCAGCTGGTGACTCTGTAATGGCAACACTCATATGATTGTAACTGTTGAGTCATTTTAAAGCACTGGGAATATTTGGCGTCATCTCTGCCAATACAGTAGGTTTTGTATAAATAAGCATAATTAGGCTTGTTGAAACTAATACATGCAAACATATTATACTGTTAAATTGTTATGGATAGATAGATAGATAGATAGATAGATAGATAGATAGATAGATAGATAGATAGATAGATAGATAGATAGATAGATAGATAGATAGATGTAAAAGTCAAGATGGTCAGAGAGGCCAGGGTGGTTTACACAAATGTAGTGACGACACACACAATCCTAGCTTGGACAGAGTTGCCAAAATTAGTCAAAAGCAGCCGTCTGTTAGCCAGTCACCATTTATGGCTCCTCGTTTTTTATATTTTTCCTGCAGGAAAACAGATGATAAATACAAAGTGAGTTCCTCCTCTAGAATAGGGAGTGCAATATTCGTAATAGAGCAGATAGTGTCTGTTCATACACATTTTGTCTAAGCTGGTGATGGCTTCTAAACCAGATACTTGTCTTCTTGACTCTCTACCAGCCACACCATTTAAAGATCTCTGGCCATTTCTGGGACCTACAATGATAGATATTGTTAATATATCACTTACACTGGCTCTGTCCCCACTAGCTTTTAAACTGCTGTGGGTAAAGCTCTAACTAAGAAACCACACCTTGATCCAGAGTCTCTGAAAAATGATTGATCCTCTCTTTTTTTTTTTTTTTTATTAAAAAAATTTTTTTTTTTTTTTTACTTCTCACCCTTATTTTTTTTTTTTTTATTTAATTTTTATTTTTTAACCCGCCCCCTCCCCCCAATAAAATTTTTTTTTTAAAATGTTTTTTATTTTTTTTTCCTTTTTGTTTTTTTTTTTTTGGGTTTTTTTTGGGGTTTTTTATATCACAGTTTGTTTTTTTTTTTTTTTACCCCCCAGAAAAAAAAAAAAACCCCCTTGGGGGGGGTTTTTGGGGGTTAAAAAACCATTTTATAAAAAAAAAAAAAAAAAAAATAAAAAAAATTTTTTTTTAATTATGGGTCCCCCGGGGGTTTTTTGTGGCCCCCCCCTTTTTTTCCCTTTTTTTTTCCCCTTTTGGCCAGACTATATGCAGTCGTGGAATTCATTTCCACTGCTATGCTGATGATACTCAGCTGTATGTGCCTTGTTTAATCAGGACTTGATTATTGTAGTGTTTTGTTGTCAGGTCTGCCATACAGTACTAAAAGTCTTTAAATGGTTCAGAATACTGCAGCTTCAATTCTAACTAGAAGTATGAAATTTGACCACACCAATTTGAGCTTTCCTTCACTGGCTTCCTATCCATGTCAGATAGTTAAAAAATATTATTTAGGCCATGTAAATAATTATGTAAAAAGCACAGCTTGGATCAACTAACTTCCATCTATTGTTGTGATGGTGGTATGACAATTTGCCATGTCAAATCCTTTGCTAAGTGGTAAAAATCCATTTCTACATCTGAGCCTTCTATGACAGGAGCAGCAAAGGATGCTGTTGTGAAGCACAAAGTCTTCAATTTTGTTTTATGTAAGTATCATTATCCTATTTAGCTGGTGTAAGAACCTTTGAATGTGCTTGTGAGTGCGTCCTTTTTCTTACCCAGGTGAGTGCATTATCTCTCTCTCTCTCTCTCTCTCTCTCTCTCTCTCTCTCTCTCTCTCTCTCTCTCTCTGTGTGAAAGAGTGAGAGAGAAAGAGGAGTTGGCTGGGGTTGCGTAACCACCATGTGCCTGGGTGCCTGGAGCCGGCAGCTCGTTAACCTGCCTTCCTTCCTGCTGTCACCTCAAACTAAATAAACACAGAGGCTATCTGCTGTGCATGCACATGTGCACTAACACACACACACACACACACACACACACACACACACACACACACACACACACACACACATACATACATAAATACTCACACTTATACTTGTATTCATGCATGTGGACATTTCTCTCTCTCTCGCCTGAACACATGAGCTGTGCATGTACGTCACCGGAGGCTCTTTCCTTTGAGGAGAACAGATCATATATCTCTTTCTGATCACAAACACATACACCCAAGACACACTAACTTTGAGCTTTTATTTACCCTGTGGGGAGGATGTTACAGTTAGGATGGGATACAACATGTCATTAAGGAATCCTGCCTCACTGACAGTTGAAAACAAGCTGCCGGGTCTCTGCGGACTTTAACCTCTGCTTGGTGTTTTTCAGCGGGCGGCTTATTGGCACCCAATCGGGATTTTCAGATGTTGTGACAGGGCAACTGAGATGTTATGAAAATAAGAGTATTAGGTTTGTAAAATTATTAGGCCAGGTTAAATTGTGGATGTTTGTGCAGAATCGTTGTCCCCAGGCAAACACTGATCTGACCTTACTGAATTAAAAGTCTTGAAGAATCAGGATTTTGTATTTTTTGTTTTACCTTGAGCAAACATGGCTGTAAATACTTGACGAGTAAACAACGACAGAAACAACTTTACTGCCACACAGCAGGCTTACATCATTGTTTTCCAAAAGCTCTGCTTTCCTCATCCACATTGAAAAGCTGGGTTGACGTTTGCATATTTATCCATTTTCAAAAATCTCTATTTGTGGTTGTGAAACTGATAAAAAAAAATTATACCTTTTCAGATTTAGCCAGCTTGTGTTCATGTATACAGGATAATGTTGTTCCCATTTTCCAATATAAATATTCTTGGACATCTAAACTTATTACAAGACACTGCTTTACCAACAAAGCTTTACCTCGTCAGATTTTAAGTTTTCACTGTCTTTGTCCTGAGGCCTTTAAATCTGTTTAATACCCACTTTGAAACTTCAGCTTTTCATTCCACAAACACAAAACATATCAAACCACATGTAACAAACCCACATCAAGGATTCATGTTTGTTTCATAAAAAATAATTACATTAGCATTCCCCCTTTCTATTTTTATTTATTTTTTGCTTTTAAACTTGGACCCAATATTTCAACACTAAACTTAGTTGGGCCTCCCAGTCTGTGGGGTTTTTGTATTAGTTTCTTTCTTTGAAAGAATAACACAGGGACATGGGGGAGGAGTAGCAGTGGAAGCATTAATAAACAAAGAAATAAATAATGTTTATTGCGAGCCAGACATCACAGTGGGTTTATGGCTGGACTGTAAACTAGAAGACCTGGCTTAGAATTTACATAATTACTTCCTGGCGTAAATTACTCACCCCCTCCCTCTCCCACTCTCCCACTCTCCCATCTCTCTGCCTCTCTCTCTTCTGGATCATGTCATTACTCTTAATCATAACAGCACCGCTATACATTTATTTCAGTAGTACTTATGGACCATAATCTATAATATGTGGCCTGGAATACTATGTATTTTTCAATATTTTTACATGTTCCAATAGCATGTTACTGTATATTGTAATTTATTATTTTTTCAGAAAAACAACAACAAACACTAATAACATATTGTTATTGTGTTGTTATACAATTGCTATCTGTGAAGTTTTACAATTGCCACTTGACAATAATGTTCTAACGTTGTAAATATGATCAAGCCAGTGATTTGTAAAAGTTGTTTGGTGATGACTTCCAATGCACTAAATCACTAATTTGCACCAGCAAATACATTTAGAGAGAAATGTTGGCTTGTAGTAGGACACAAGATGTCTGACCTCCAAAATAAGAGGTTTTGGAGTGTTACAACAATGCTCGCAATAGATGACAGGCATTATTTACATGACTATAAGAGATGCAGCAAAGATTCAGGTACGCTGCAGTTACATGAGGTGCATCTTATACCACATGGCAAGGGTACATCCAGATGTATTCTTTACTGTTATAATAAAGCTTTGTCCAAGACGTTGCATCACAGTTGTAATAAGAAACACATTATATCACTTTTTTTTAGAACTAAATATCAGAAATCTTTTAATTTTTTCATATACGCAATGAACATGACATTTTACAATGAAACCCTTGAGCTGCGAGCTGCAGGGAGTGTTTCCTGTCTCTGGTCCAACATTGAATTGTAAAGCACAGGGTAAGGTTAGGTTAGTGGAGGTCAGGGAACACAAGGACAAATTGCTAAATGAAACGTTTCTTCCTTTTTGGTTCAGACTCTTTGCCTGTCTGGTGTTTATGTCCTGGGCTCAAAAAGAGAGGGATGGAGGGAGGAAGTGAGGACGTCCTGGAAGGAAAAACGAAGGCCTTCACATTCTCTGGCCTGTTTGCTCAGAGCACAACTGTCCCTCACTGTGGTCATTTAAGTCTTCTTCTATTTTCTCCCTCTATCTTTCCTCTCTCCTGACACTTTTCTTCGTCTCTTTCTCCCTTCTTTTTTATTCTTTCCACCCCCCCGCCTCTCTCTTTCTCTGTCCCTCTTTCCCACTGGGACAGGAGCCATGTGCTTTGGAGGCCCTCAGAGATGAAACCACACATTGGAGCTGTAGCAGGGGGTAGAAGAAGAAGAAGGAGGCTCCAGAAAAAGCTCGGCCGGCGCTCCCAGCCAAATCACCAGCCAGAAACCAAACTGGATGTGGTGAAACTGTCAAATTACTTAAGGAAACTGCAGCAAAACCTCAGGAGACGAAAAACAGAGAGGGAGAGAAGAGTTTTTTTCATTGTGTTGCAAAACAAGCAAAGCAAAATGGTATTTGTAAAAGAATTTATGATTTTAAAAAGTCATCGGGGAGGCCTGGCTGTTAGGGAGCATATTTGTCAATATCTTACAGTATTCATTTTCCGCGACCTTTCAAATGTACTTTTATTAGACTTAGGATAAGAATAGCTTTCTTCATCCAGGTTGCTTTGTAAAATATTTGTAGTTTAGTTAAAAATGTATTCATAAACTGCATTGTTTGATGGAAATGCAGCTGGGGACCTTTGCTGCATGTCATTCTATCCTTACATGTCAATTCTGCGATAAAGGAATAAAAGTCGAGAAATGTGTGTGTGTGTGTGTGTGTGTACCTGAAACAATCATGATGCTGGAACATAAAAGACAGCATAAACTTGTTTTTTAAATTTAATTGTAAAACTGCACATATTGCAAACCAGTCTAATTAGAAGAGTTTACCAATTATTTAGAGATAGAAACCAACAAGACCACATTGTTTTGCAACCCTGTCCCTTGAAATGCCATTTATATAATAACAATTTGTTTTGCCAGTCACGTTTTTGGAGGAAACATAATTTAATGCCTAGAGTATGTTAACATTTCTTTTAGTGTACTGTAGAAAGTGCTAAGCAATTCTACCACATGCAAGTCGTAGGGAGTGGCCCAGTGTTGATGGAGGGTGTACAAAGCATAATACTTTTTAGGCAGAAAATGTACTTGGTGTACTTTGGTTAAGGTTAAGGAAAGATCACGGTTTCCATTACTTGTCATTAAAGTGAACACGTTGTGTCCTATGCTTCTGACTTTTTCAGTATTTAACCAAGACCACAGTCTTTCTCTAACTTTAAACAAGTGCTGTCCCTGCTTAAAAATAACATAAAACATTTTTATCGGCTACTACGAGTACATATTGTTTTTCAGTTATAATCCCTATGAACATTTTGCCAAAATGTATTCTTTTCAAAATGTCTTTGCTTTTGCAATTTAATAGAATATAAATCTAATTTCTAGGAGTCTGAAAATATGGTTTCTCATAAACGCCATAATACTGATTATTGGTTCATATTCACCAGTAAAAGAGAAATAAATGTATATCCTTTACTGCTCCACTCAACACTGAGTGGTAAAAACATGCAAAGCTCTCAGCACCATCTGGTACGTGCAACAATGCGTCACCTTTCAGTGAGAGTAATGACATAGAGAAGTTCTTAACATCAACTTCCTCTGAGTCAAGATATTATAGGATGTCCTATAACGTAAGCTCTTACATTTTTCCCCTTTTACATTTTCATTTGTGAAAAGTTTATAAACAAAATTGACACTGGTTTATGCTCTATTGTATGCACATTCAGAAATTTGCAACATTTTTCACATAGCAAGGGTTTTTATTTGGACATTTCTGCCTGTTAAACTGATGCAGGATTCCAGTTTTAACTCATTTAAGAAGAAGATGTAACATGAAAACTTTGTAACAGTTGACATAAGGGATGAATCAGCTCAAGGCCCAAGTGAATCATTAGGCCGCTATAAATCACTGCTATATGTTTCAAATAAAGTGTTACCATTTGTGACTGTGTGTGTGTGTGTGTGTGTGTGTGTGTGTGTGTGTGTGTGTGTGTGTGTGTGTGTGTGTGTGCCCTTGCATCGTGATCTGGCTCCACTGAGACTCCATGCCCAGCAGTTACAGACAGCAGACACGGCTTTAACTTCCACTGCCTCCATCTCTCTCTCTCTCTCTCTCTCTCTCTCTCTCTCTCTCTCTCTCTCTCTCTCTCTCTCTCTCTCACACACACACACACACACACACACACACAAACACAAACACAACACACACACACACACACACACACACACACACACACACACACACACACACACACACACACACACCTCCTCACTCCATAACAAACAGCAAGAGTCTGGGCCCCCAAGGCTTCCTGTATCCTACACACAGCCAGCAAATAAACACAATCACATTCATTTACCCCTACACACACACACACACACACACACACACACACACACACACACCGTACATACACACAAACACACAACCACACAAAAAAGCATTCATTTGTGCACAGCCGTGCTGCAAACATACCCACAGACCCACACAAACACACACAAGCATTCAGGCATGTGCAGACACACAAACATGCAAACTGCGACTGAAAGAGGACTCAGACCAAATGGGTAACCACTGCTATTTCTTCCCTCATTAAGCAGCAATATTACGAGCTGACACTTAGAGAGGCCTGTGGGCTTGGACTCGGTGTCCCGAGGTTTCCACTGTTAAAGGGGGGGAACATCTCCTTCTGTTACAGGAAAAGGGAAAAGAGGAATCAGAAGAGATAACCAGTGATTCCGCAAAGATTTAATGCCCATATATTAGAGGTTAAATCAAGGAAACTGTGTGTCCACAGGATGATTAAGGTCACAGAGAAGTGGAGGAGTTTTCTTTAGGCATTCTCAGACTCTGTGTTTCTTACAATAAGGGACTGAAATTGCATAATTTCTTTTCCATTTTCAGAGTAGAAGCATTTTCTATCATTATAAATGTGTCATGATTTCTTGTGAGTAAGCACGTAACTTGCATGAAACCACAAATGGTCATTTTTACATATTGGTTTTTGCACTAGCAACAGGATACCAGGTTTGAATTAGTGAGCTTTAAATACAGATTTTTTTAAACCTTTGAACAAAGCTCAGTTTGCTGTTTTCCGGGTGCTTCCAGTCTTTATGCTAAGCTAAGATGATGGCTTTAGCGTCATAATTACCATACAAACTTGACTGTGGTATCAATCATATCGACTAAAAATTTCAAATTATTCCTTTAATATTTTTGCCACCACAAAATTGAGGGACAGCGGCTTAAATTACTACACCATTCATCTGATGTAGATGTAAACATTATCAAATTAAAGTTGAAAATAATCACTTAAACATCATTGTCTTTGTTTAATTTTTTAATTCAATGTGCAGGACTACAGTAACCTTGAGGGCAGCTTGACTAGCAAGATCACGAAATTACGCACAAATCCATCTTAACAGGCTTCAAGCTATGTGCTTGTATCAAACCACAGTGGTAGTGGACCTATCAGCGTCCTATAAGGAACTACTGGTAGCTATGGCACGAGATATGGGAATGGTGGTTGAGGTTAGCGTAGATACAGCGAGGGTCAGTTATATCTGAACTGGAGAGTATGTAAGAAGAGTTAGGAACTATTTCTCTATAGAACAGATGTTTTTGCGAGCTTGACTACGTTATATGGTTCTCTGATCTGACTGGTCGTAGTTTGCTTGTGATTGATGGTGACAGACAGATGGTTCGTCCAATCACCAGGCAGGTAGTTTTTGTGTCTGCCCTTTTCCAAACAGTTTCTTACGACAACCATGTGGCACAGTCAGGTTCGGTGTACAGAATGGTCACTGTCAAACTACCTATGGGCTGCACTATACAAACATCAAAGTTTGCTTGTGTCATTCAGACAGGTTAGTGACATTGATTTGAGTAAAAGTTATTTTGACTGCTGCTTTGTTTTACTTTCTCAATTTTCACCTATTTTATTTATTGGTTATTATGACACTGATGTAACTTCGTAGTTGTTGTCACAGCAAAAACCTCCCAGATGTCACAGATTAGTTGTGTTACTTGTCTGTTCTGTTCATATTTGACAACCACAGAATTCTGATAAAATGCGTTTTGTAACAATTTCTTCCAGGTCAATTATGCATGTCTGCACGTCACAAGCACAATTCACACCAAATAAATCAACATGTTAAAAAAATCCAGGTCATTTTGAAAAATAAAATACAATACATCCATACTGGGAGGTAATGAAAGACTTTGGCTCATAAATGAAATAGTAGAAAAACACAGTTTTTG
Source organism: Dicentrarchus labrax (assembly GCF_905237075.1). Lineage (NCBI taxonomy): Eukaryota > Metazoa > Chordata > Actinopteri > Moronidae > Dicentrarchus > Dicentrarchus labrax. The sequence continues at coordinate 22,001,612 of NW_026136705.1, read as the reverse complement.
GCCCAGGACTAAGAATTGTATCAGCAAACTGCTGCAGGACAGATACATGTAAGCAATTGTGAGTTGGGATGGAGAGAAGTGGTTTTTGGGTAACCATAGCTCGTGTAGGCCTGCAAAATTTAAAATATTCGTTGTGCAAATCTGTGGTTCTTTGTGTCAAACAAATTGTGATTAGTCGAGTGGGGAAGGACATCATGTGGTATCTCTGGGATTGTGCCAATACCCAACATAAGACTAAAATAAACATAAACATAATGAATATAATTATAAGTATTTATTGTCTTTTCGTGCTTTGTTTTTGTTTTTGATACATTCACTTGAATATACTGACATTTTATTAATTTGAAACCCTGTGGACAATTAGCAGACTTGCTAACAAAAAGCCATGTTTCAGCATTTACTAAGGAGACTTTTGTAAAGGTATTAACCAAAACAAAATGGTTAATTTTCGCATTTAGTGAGCAGCCCATGACAATTTCTTATAAGTAAAGATGTACCACTGACCTATAAAGGTTTTTAAGGTTTTAACTTGTAACTAAATGTTTTATTATTGGTTTAAGAAATTAAATAATGTTTCATTGACAATTTATAAGAACATCATTGTCTTTGTTCTATTTACTCAGAACAATTCTAGGGTTGGTCTTACTATAACTTATCTATAAGGGCACCTTATTAGAGAGCGGTACCAATAAAGATCCTTATGGCCCGTAATATTTGTTGTTCTAAACACTGGCTGTTAACATACACTTACTCTTTAGGGCCTCTGAATGTGCATCAAGGTACACTCTTTGTACTGCATAAGCAAGAATCTTTGCTGTGGAATACATGTAGTGGTGAAATTGGGTTGCAGGAGTGACACCTTTACAAACTTTAAAATCAAATAAATATCAACAAAACAATAAATAGAAACCGCAGTGCAAAAACAAATTCCGACCACTTAACATCTGTCACAGTGTCACTTCACAAAGCTGTTGCTACTATTTTGTAAACTCATGTAAATTCCCTATTTTTAGCCCAACTAACAGAATATTTTTGACTTCACCTATACATACAACATGTGTTTATGATATCCTTTCCTCTCCCCTCGTCCTCCTCCTCTCGGGCGTGTGAAAGGAAGATACCAGGGTAGCAACAGAGGAAACATAGCAACCACATAATTGGTGGCCAGGATCAAACTTCAATCACGCCGTCCTATCGGCGAGGCTCTGTACCCTGTTCTTTTCCCATATATCTTGTGCCATAATGACTGTGACACAGCTCTGCTACCACAGGGTTTGGTTTAGTTGGAATGTATGTAATTGGTTTACAGAAGTTGCATTTAAGAAAAAAAAAAAATCTGCAAGGTTGCAATCACTGACATGTACTCATTGTTGTAGTGGAAGCTAAACCTGCCAAAAATCTGTTAACCCATCTTATAGGGTCACTATGCACATAGTGTTATTGTTACATATTAAGTTTTAAATTATATTATTATATATTTTAAGTGAAAATAGGCATTTATGTAATATATGTTATATGTATATCTTTTTGTGTTTCTTTATGGTCATGGTTTATCCACTTATTTTTACTGTACATCTCTGAGTTTACTATATACTTTTAGTTATATATAATATATATATAATACTTGTTGTTGTGAGATAATAAAATAAAAAAAACCTGGGAATCATTTAGTCCCTTGTGGTTAAAACATAAATTATAGCCTGAAATAAGGAATAAATTTGTTGTTTTACTCTGTTTCATTGACTACTGACTTCATAAAAGCTATGGCAGTTACAAAAACAGTTATAGTTTAGTTTCTAAGGCTGTAAGCAGGAAAAAGAGGTCAGGAATTTTATGCCTTGATTTCCTTGAACTGTACAGCTATAAAAATCCAAGGACGGGTTTGTTGATTTTAGAAGGTTGAGTCTCCTTCCTGTTATCAAAGACAGACATTGAGGTGGTGAACAATTATGTAACACTGAATATCACGGACCTGTTGCTGAGCAGAATTCTGAGGCCAAAGAAAAGAAAGAAAGAAAGGAAAAAATCCTTTGATGTATGCTTTAATGCAATGTCCCCCATTTTCAAAAAGCCTTTCCTTTTCTCTCTCGTTTTGACCTCCTATTGGTAACTACAATGTTTGAGAAATGCTACCTACATTTCTTCTGTTGAGCTGTTTCCATGGCAATGGTAGTCTCAAGTTTAGCATCAGAAGTTTAGTCCCGAATGGGGAGGGCGGACAACTTTTGTGTTTCATAGTAATTCCTCTTTTTTGTGCAGCAGATTCCTGTCTTCTCTTCGGCTTTTTACATCTTATAGACGAAACACAAATTCTACACATTGATGATGATTAAGATGTATTAAAATCGGTGAGGAAAGGAGATAAAATGTCACACAAAGCAAGCTCAATCCTCTTAATCAGCCACAACAAACACCATCAGGATACAATACATTTCTCTTAAGGCAAGTTGTTGTCCTTTTTATGTCTTTGCCCTTTAAATTAAATTCAATTTAGAACTACAAACTAAAACTGGAGAAATGATCACTGATTATGGCCCTCCACTGTGTGTGTGCATGCGTTTGTGTGTGAATAGAATCAGGCTACACAAACAGCTAGCTTGCTGTGCTGTTTGGTCGTCCCACCAGACACAGGAAGTTACAGTGTCCCGGACGTCATTGTACTGAGGGACAGAGGTGTCTTTGTCTGGGCTCGAGGTCGCCGAGCAGGTGCTCTGTTCCCTCAGTGTTTCTCAGTCACTCTCTCTTTTCTCTCCCTCTGTCCGTGTCTTTCTCCCACTCACCCTCCAAATCTTAAGTTGTGTTTCCCTTGAAGTATTGTGTACATTAAACACATATAATTATGAACAACTGAGTACATGTTCCTTATGTGAAAGCCACAAAGTGTAACTTTCCGTGCTACAGAAAATGGAGCATATAGGTCATGTTTGTTAACTTTCATCTCATTATTTGGCTTTTAGTAAAAAATATCTTCATGTGAGCATGTTTAATGATGAAACTGATTCTCAGTCAGACAAGAAAATGGATAAATGTTTGTCAAGAGCAGATGATAGACAGCATCTCCAACCATGGTAACAATTAATGAATTAAAAACAGTGATGGATGCATGGATGTGGGTTTTTTTTACATAACTTGTGTTACTCACTCAGATCTGGGTCAGACAAACAGCCACACTCATTACACTCATACACCTGATACACGAATTACTTGTACTTTTTGTACTTTGTCACTTTATATCTGAGTTCTTTTGTTTCTGGTGTTATTATAGTGCAGGGGGTGCAGCACATATTAAACTGTCTGTTGTGAAGTCCATCAAAGTTTACAGACCGACTTCAAGGTTCAACTTTGACACACCCTTTCCTTTATAGTTTTGCATGCACTCAGTTTCTTTTCCCATTAGATGTAGTTTTAGTGATGACATTAAACAATAAAGCTCCTTCTGCAAAATCTCCATAAAAATGCCTTAACAATTGTATATCACAAAAAACTTTATGTATCAATTGATAAGACTGAAATTGGGACCACAGACTTCCCCCAAAATCTCCTTAATACTGTAACAAAACAAAAACCAAGGGGGCATACTATAAATAAATAAATACTCAATCACAAACTCACTCTGACTTGACAGGATTGCAGGCTTATTTTGGAAGTATAGAAATAAGTGAGATTTTGAGTCTGTTGTCTTTTCCGTGCATAAGATGCCATCAGAGGTTAAACGGTTGTTGAAAAATTACAATGACACTAAGTGTTAAGTGTTAAGCAATAATACCTAAACTATTACTTAAAAACTAAACCACACCAGCTGATGAAAATGCATCTAATATATTTCTTATATTCTCTCATAGTTGGCTGGGAACATAACTCTCTCTCTCTCTCTCTCTCTCTCTCTCTCTCTCTCTCTCTCTCTCTCTCTCTCCCTTTTATTGAGCGTTAATTGTATTTTGTGTCTGACCTCAGCAGCTAGGACATACATGGAGGTATGGGCCATCGGCAGGGAAAAAAAGGATGGATCGGGACTCCGAGGCCACATACAAAAACACACACGCGCACACACACACACACACACACACACACACACACACACACACACACACACACACACACACACACACACACACACACACACACACTGGCCCAGGAAAGAGGAACGTGAGAAAAAGACGAGAGGGAGATTAACACACTAATCCAATATCCGATGCTCCTGGACGGAGGAGCGGCTGTTGAATGATGCCTCTCTCGTTCTCTCTCTCTCTTTCACACTCACACACACACACACACACACACACACACACGTACACACACAAGATACTGTACAGGGGGGGTCTGGAGGATCCGTCTCGTAAGCATTTCATTGAGACCAACCACATCCTTGGCGAGCACGCACACACACACACACACATGCACACACACTGCCACAGGAATAGTATTCTGGGCCAGAGGGCTTCGCAGGCCAGACCACTTCTCACAGACAGAACTTCAGCCACAAAATTTACAAGAGTTGCTGCTAATATACTTTCGGCTGCATTTGTACCGTGCACAGATGTGTGTGTGCGAGTATGTGGTTCAGCTAAACTAGTTCCTGTAGTTCCTAGAGATTCCCTTTCTTGGAAACCATTACCTTTCACAATGGCTGGCAGGAAGTGAATCCAGAGGGTTTATAATTCATCCCCCCTTTTTCAGAGGTTCTGTCCTTTGAGACCTATTGATTGGCAGCTGGATCCCGCGTTTTGTTGAGTAAGATTCAAAGAATATTGCATTAATTTAATATCGCACATTCCTAAAGTCAAGGGAGTCTGAATGCAGAAACTTGTTGGATTGGATATTGGACATCAAGATGGCGACCACTCAACAAAAATTGCTCACCCAGGGTATACACTTGCTGGTTGACCTTGTTTGCAGTTGTGTCCTGTCAACAGTTACACATGTCTCTTCTGTCATGGCGGCCTATGGGAAAAATGTTTTGGGATTTTTTTCCTGTTGCAGTACTGTGATTGGCCACATGGACACATTTATGTGGTAAACTCTACACTGTATCCCGCTCTCCTGACACATCCTCCATTCTCAAAACCTTTGACACCACACTTTCTGGAGTCTTTCCCTAAGCCCTTTCCAAACAGCCAGTAAACAGACTTTAATTCACAGTGAAAATAGCTAATCCAGGTGGCTAAATAGTTTTTACTTTTCAGTTGGACTCAGAGACAACGATTTGCAAAGATTTATGTAAAATTGTAGTTTGCTTTATTTTACTTTATTTTTTTACCAAAATATGAATAGGATTTGCCTTCAAAAGACGACAACTCTCTCAAACAACAGTTTGTTGGTGTCCTCTCATCTTTGAAGAACTTTGTGAACCCCATATCATTCTGGTTGTTTCTCTGTGCAACATACAGCAGAAACAGCTCATCAATGTACAAACTCCTATTAATGAAGCTGCCAACACGGCTAGAGCATGCAACACGTTGGGGCCGCTGTTTCCACAAGGTTATTGTTGTTTGTTATTGTTGTGTGGATGCTCATGTCTTTATCGTTATAGTTATTGTTATAATTATTGTTCTTGATGTGGACGGCTCTTAAATCACTACTATTTTAAACACAGGTCTCAGGAGTGGCTGTAACTTTAACTGAACTCACTATTATAGTATATAGTATGTGCTAAATATTTCAAATTCATTACTATTTCTGGAATAACTCTTTCTATTACTATCTTTATCTATACTCTTTCTATAACTATTATACAGTACAATGGGCTTTGGCTAAGAGATCTGTGACCTTCGAAAACAGAGAGTGCATGACAGGAACTTCACAGGAAGAGAAAAGGTCAGCCAACAGGAACACGAGAGTGCCAATAGAGCTAAAAGGAAACATTGAACCGTGGTGAGACATGCCAAGATACCCCACCCTGAGGTCCTAAACATGCACACACACGCACAAATGCACACAACTCTCACATATCTGAGAAAACATGACTTGACCTCTCTTTGCCTATAGGTGCACTGGTATGAGAGGTGGTCAGTTGTTGGTTGTTTCGGATGGGTTGCCGTGGTGATTTTCCTTGTTGCTCATGATATTGACTAAACAGATGGATGTTAACAGGAAGCATTTCAAGGTAGAGCTGTGTTAGTGATCGGCTGTAGAAGAAGATGCAACCATGTGAAATTTACAAGAGAGAAGTTTCACAAGTCTCTCCTCTCCTCTCCTCCCCTCTCCTCCCCTCCCCTCTCCTCTCCTCTCCTCTCCTGGCCTGACCCAGAGAGTGAGTTGGCAGATTCAGTGGAGTAACAGATGTGTGTAACATCATTATTTCAGTCACTGGCACGACCACTGTTGGATTTGTAATACAAAGCTGGTGTACGTTAATCACAACACCTCCAGCCTTGACAAACTAAACTCTACAAGTCTCCCAGGGTGTGAAAAAGTAAGTTAGTTTTGTGCGTGTGGTGTGCATTCATGGTTTTTTTTTATAGCATGATGAAGCAGAGTCCAGGCTGGCATGTGAGCATATAGGATAGGATAAAGTTCACATAGGCTCCCTGTGTCCAGTCTGATGTGTAACCTGGTTTCTTCTGGCTTTTCAGTAAGTCTCTGGAAGTTCATTCATGTCCTATAAAGGTGAGCAGACAGAGAAACTTCATCATGTCAACTGTCATGACCAGAAAAGTTGACTATGACTAGTAGCGGAGGAAGTATTTAGATCCTTTACTTAAATAAAAGTACACACATACTTTCTTACAAGTGAAAGTCCTGCATTAAAGCTTCACTTAAGTTAAAGAATGTAAGTATAATGCAGAAAAATTTCCCTTGTGTCTGTTCTACTATTATATATTATATAATTATTAGATTATTATAACACATGCATGTGAAAGCAGTATATTACAATATAACTTTTAAAGTTGGTTGAGGTGAAGCTAACTATATTTTTAACTATTTTATTTAAAGGACCACTGTGCTTGATTTAGAGGCATCTAGTGGTGTAGTTGCAGATTGCAACTCCCTCGCGTCACCCTCTCCTTCCAAGCTCAAAGGAAAAACTACGTTGGCTGCAAAACAGTTGTGTTTTGGGCTATTGTAGAAACATGGGGTGTCAACACAGCGGACTCCATAGAAGGCAAATTTTAAAGCTCCTTGTATGTTTTGTGTGCAAAATCTTAACTTGTAAAGTAACCTCACTAAAGCTGCCAGATAATTATAGTGGAGTAGGAATATGCGAAGACAATACTCACCTTAAGTACAAGTAGCTCAAATATGCACTTAAGTTCAGTACTTCTTCTTCAATAATTTAATAACACCAAGACCAATATTTTTGTATATAATAACATCAACCAGAATAACAAAAAATCTAATCATGCATTTAGTGCTTTAAACTGGAATATGACTTTTTGTTGTCCAATCAGTGCACTGGCTCACACAGGGAACTGAAAACAAAGAGTCAGACTGGACATCGATTTGTCCTCCTGAGTCCAACAACAAAGCCTCATTGTGAACCGCAAAGCTGACACACACACAAACACACACACACACATATACATGATTCCGCATTGAGCAATCTGCCCATATATGCACTCACACTTGCAAACATACACTAAAAACATGGTCACATACATGAGTAGGTACACACGCGCACACGCGCACACACACACACACACACACACACACACACACACACACACAATGGCATTGACTTCCTGTGAAGTCATACCTGTTACATAAGTATCTCTCTCTCTCTCTCTCTCTCTCTCTCTCTCTCTCTCTCTCTCTCTCTCTCTCTCTCTCCTCTGTGTGCTGTGTGTGTTTGGCTCCTTTTGTGTTTGTCCTGACAGAAGAGAAACTGGAGCACGGACAGACAAGCAGACAAGCAAGAACATCAGTAAGAATTGTATGAAGAAGCCTGTGTGACACTATTGTCTGACATTGTATAGACTAAACGATTTATTGATTAATCAGGAAAATAATTGTTAGTTGATTTGATTGATTTTTTTCAAGCTAATTAGCTTTGGCTTGATTCCACTGAATTCAGTGAGACCTTACTGGAATAACAAGAAGCAAGTACATTTTTACCAAAGTGTATTTACAACAGGGGAACAAGTAAGAATCAACTATTAACATACACCAAATCAAATTTACTTCATAGCTCGCAAGGTCCCAAAGGTTTCTTTCCTCCCCAGACATATGATTGATATATGTGTTTTAATTCTTTTTTGGCCATTGTCAGTTTTCATAATAGCCATCATTGTGAAGCCACAAAGAAAACAACCTAAATCTCAGTTTTCAATATGAGAAAATCTTGAAAACATACACTGAGCCTGACAGGCAGTGGTTGAGATGTTAAATATTTATTTTCTTTTCTTCTATACATGTTTTTTTTTGTCCACCTTTTCAGTCTTACAGCCATATGGTTTCTTGACCTTTCCTGTCACATTTGTTTCTTTGTTTTGTTTAGTAAGTAAGTAATTGAAACTTTAAAATTGATACACACTTTTTTCTCGGATGTAGTACATTTCTCAAGCTGAAAAAGCCCATATGATGTGACCCATGAGGCCGAGGAAGACATAGCATATCAGTTGTATCCCGTAACAAGTGGAGTTCAGGGTGAAGGTGATGTTATTCGCTGTGTAGTGAAATTGTGAAAGGGAAAAAGTCGGTGCAACAGCTTCACTTCAGAAAAGAAAAAACAAGATTAGAGAGAGAACATAGATAGGAACACTTGGACAGAGAGGAGGAGAGGGAGAGATATGAGAGCAAAGATAGGAATCAAAACAGTGTTTTGCAATACCGCTCTATGTATGAGCGTGCATTCATGCACGCGCAGTGTCTTTTTTATGCATGCACACATGTGTGTCTGTTCTCTGTTTGTGTCAGTACTGAGTGTAAGAGACTCAAGCCAAGAGATAAATGTATGAAATGTTATTGTGGTGGGGCTGGCCTTGCTCCAGAGGAAGTGCTTGGCTTTGACAATGCTCTCACCAGGAATGCACTGCAGGCTGCCGCCAAGTGGGCGTGTCGCTGCTCCGGGGTCGGAAGCCAAGTTTGGTCGGTTCAGTTTTGGCCCCTCCGACGCCTCGGGGGACTGTTCTGCTCCGCTGTTGTTCAGAAAGAGAGAGAACGAGAGGGAAAAGAGAGAGAGAAAGAGGAGAGAGAGGGTGTAGGTTTGTGTGTTCTTGTAAGCTTAGTTTGTATAGATTTGAATGAGTGTGTTTGTGTGTGTGTTTTCCCTTTGAGAGGAGGATCTGAAAGGAATGCAACTGTTCCTTTACACATGTCCACCCCCCTTAGGCAGCCACAGGGCCTGTTGAAAACAGACACGCATCCATGACACAGACACCCACACACACACACACACACACACACACACACACACACACACACACACACACACACACACACACACACACACACACAGAGGTTGTGGAATGAAAGGAAGTATCAAAGTACACCGGCAGAATACTTATCAAGAGGAGGAGAGGAGCAAAGCTGCCCATTAAGATTCTAGACTTTCACTGCTTAACTTCTGCAATAAAAAAATAATAGGATCACAATAGAATCAAATCAAATAATATGTAGAATACCACAGTTTTAGGCTTCAAATGTTTAAAAATGTTACTCCCTCAGTTGCAAATCCGACAACCAAGACTGCGGTCTTGAAGCATAAGTCCACTGACAAGAAATGGAAAACTGACTTGTGCATTCCTAAGTTGTTTGTCTGAACTTTTAAGGCATACTGTATGAACATTTTGTGACATCTTAGACAAAAACGTACACTTCTAAATAATAAAAAAAACCAAGAGGGGAAAACGCTCTCTTTTATGTTGGGAGGTCAGATGAAATTCAATTAAAAATGCTGTTTGATGGGTTTAATTTGTTTTTTCTTTTTATGTGCTGCCTCTTTTGTTGACACTCCTGAAAGCTGAAATAAAACCCTCCCCTTGGATACAAGGTTAGTATAATGATGGTATAATGGGAGAAGGCTGTAACAGAAAGCAGTAAAGGGGCCGGTGTGGTGGAGGCCTTGGTGTGCTGCAGACTGGCAGTGCCTGGTGATAAGAGGCTGCGGCCTGGATGGCCTCTCTGAGGGGAAGTGATGCAAGACAGTAGCTCTTTGTTTAGTGGCATTACTTGGTCCCATGCCAGTGGCCCCACTGAATGAAATGGACCGGTTGGCTTGTTTGCTGGCTGGGTGACTGGCTTCATGGTGGACAGGCTGACTGCCTGGCTGACTTGCTGGTAGGCAGGCAACTGCGGCACTAAAAATCGTGGCTAATCTCTCTTTTCTCTTCTTCTTTCTGTCTTTCTTCCTCTTTCGCCTCCTTGGGCTCAAAGGAACACTTAAGCCGTAAACTAGGAAATATTTTGTTCCATAAAAAATGCGCCAGCATCACTGATTTGGTTTTTGACCTTCTGGAAGTGAAAACTATTTGGATGTTTGACAATAGCTGTCAAAGCTGAAATTTTTCATGCAAAACCTTAAGATGTTTTCATCTAATATCTTGTAGCTCAAACCTACGAGGCTCTCATTTAGCATTTTAGGACGGATGAACATTAAATCAGACAAACTTCTCAGAATCCTGAACAACGGCTCCTCCTTCGCTCCCTGTTCTCCTCTGACTGTCCCAGCAGCTCCTGATCTTCTCCTCTAAGCTTTCCCTTCCACTTCCCATGTGTTGAAATGTGTGTTTTTCCTGCAGCTGAAGCCGTCCTGTCACACTTAGGTTCATTTTACTTTTGAATTCCACAGAGGAAAGAGAGGAGGGGAAAGGAAGGGGGGATGGAGGAGGAGATACTGCTTGTGTTTGTACATCTGTGCATGTGTATGTGTATGTGTGTGTGACATGATTTTGCAATCTGCAGGTCTAAATGTCAGGGGTTCCATTTCCAAACAGCGTGCGCTTGCCATGTCTGCCCCATACATAAGTGTGCATTCCTGCGGACCTGCAAAGGATCTCATGTGTGTATGAGCATGAACCCCTCCCTAACTCACCACATGCACACACAGACAGTATATACACACACAAACTACCCCTTGGGATCCATATATTTCTCTCTTCCCCTCTCTCAGCGCCGGCGAGCTCGCTGCTCTACTAAGTCCTAAAGTCTAACTCACTTTTGACTAACCCAATATACCTGATCTCATATCAACATCCAGAGATATCACCTTTCCTCCCATTTTTATTTTCTTTGTATGTTTTGTTTTGCTTTAGGTGTGTGTATTTCTGTTGTGATGGTGTCTAATTCAGTTGTTGCTGTCAGGGTGGGAGGCAGGAGGTGATTGTTATATTCCAGATCTTTGTCATCTATTGTTATGGGTAAATTTCCACTGCACTAAAGAGATGAAATATCGCGGCAGATTAAAACATCAGATCTGTGTAGACTGATAATGTTCCTAAAAATAAATTAATACATGACACAAACATAAACAAACATGTTTTCCAAATTGTTTTCAGTCATTTGAGATTTAACTAGCACTCATGTAATTGCGTCAGCTTGTTGTGGAAGCAGAGGGCGCAACAAGGCACCTGACAGGAGAATTAGCTCCTTCAGCTTTTAATCTGCATCTGATGCAGCCAACTCCTAACATTCACATACAGTAGTGGATGGAAATGCGGATTCATTCGCATTTTCTTTTGCAGATTTTCAAGAAATTTGGTTAAAATGTGTGCTGTATTTGGATGGAAACTTGACTTCTCTCTACAGGTTCATGAAGAGAATCTTTTCCCCCAAATTTCCATGTTGTGATTGAGACTTTATAAATAACCAAATCTTTAACAGGGTGACCAAAAACAGCTAATAGTGTCCAGATGGTCACTGCGTAAGGTAAGTTGATCATGGTGCTGCTGTAACTTAGATGAGAGACCAATCATAGGTTGTGGTCTTGCTCAACTTCCATGATGTGGTATGGTGGTTGGTCCAGAGGGAACGGAGACAGGCAGTCTAAAGCATCATGGAGAATGTTGTAGACATTGTAACTTGGCAAAAGAAAGCCAAAAGTAGGACATTTTAATCCTTGGGCCTATGTGAACCATCCTGTAGAATGAGTTGTTTTCACTATTACAGGACAATGTAGCATAAAATGACAAATTTCTATGTCTGACGCTGATCATAGTTCCCATTGCCCCATGTCTGTTGGTTCGGGCCATTTCTGGGTTGATATTTTGTACTATAGTCCTGACTTTAGCAACAATTTTGATGCACATGGAAGAGATCTCATTCTGTTTTCTTGCATACTAATCTTGCCCCTGCAACTCCAAAGGCCTATTGAAGACAGGTCGCCAAACTGTCACACTTTATTTTAAAAAGAAATCTGCATTTATTGATAATGTTCCGTACAACAGAGAAAGGGACAGGGTAGAAAGGGGGGTGAAAGGAAAATAAAGAGTGTGTGTGTGTGTGTGTGTTTCTGGGGGTTGTCAGTGGTGCGAGGGGGTTTGGTTGAGCGCTACACCAGATGTGAAAATGAAAAATCTAAATAGCAAACTGCGGGTGATTTACTTGAGCTAACTTGAAGCACATAAGTGCTGGAAAGTCAAAAATTACAGTTAGCTTCTTGAAACTCGGATTCAGAGACCAGCTGAGAGGAAACATCATTCATTGTAGGAAACTGGCATGTGGTTTCCCCCATGGCCTCAGAGCATTAGTCTAACACATGTTACCTAAATGCAGATTCACACTGAAAAGTGGCGGTTTGCCCACTTTAAGAGGTATCTCGGGTCACATCGATGTACATGGTGACGAGTTTTGTAAGTTGTGAAAGGCAACAGATAAGAAGGCAAACATGAGATGGGTCAAGTCAGATTATGCTGCCTGGATGATGGTTGCACCTGATGATCCCTTTGTCTTGCATCATCACAAAACAACCTCTGTTTTCTGTGGGACTCATGGTGATGGTCCAACCCACCTCGCACACACACACACACACACACACACACACACACACACACACACACACACACACATATGCACACACACACACACACACACACACACACAACACACACACACACACACACACACACACACACACACACACTAGGTCACATGTGTCCTAACTGGAACAAAGTCCCATGCAGCCTGAGGGCCACTGACACACTTTTAGAGAATAAAATTACCACTGTGTTACCCTCTCCTCTCCCCTCCTTGTCTTTCTCTTTCTTTCCATCTCCTCTCTTTTATGAAAAAAAAGCTGCACATTAATGCCCTGTTGTGAATTGCTAATTCAGATAATTAAAGCTGTTTTTTTTTCTTTTACAGTGTTGAGTTGACAATATTTTCATGTGTAAGACAAGCACAAAATAAATACTTATATAATACCATAATAACAACAGCTAATGTGTATGTGTGTGTGTGTGTGTGTGTGTGTGTGTGTTGGGTGTGATGACCTTATTCTTGACATTGTACAATAAGGCTGCAAATTAAGCAGAGCACGAACATGCAGTAGCAGCAGTCTGACGTTGTAGCTTCCCCTCTGACTCCGATTAGCAAATAAAAATAAAAAAACCCACAGCAAACATGTGTAGTATCCTTTTTTAAAAATGTTCAAATATTAGTTTTCTGACTGGTGTTCCTTGCATTGTCTCCAGTGGTAAACCCAACCCTTCTGGTAGTACAGCAGGCCAAACCACAGCACAAATAATTATTTGCATACAGAGTTTCTGACCTCCTCAGTGAATCCAGCCTGCCATAACACTAGCCGATAATAAATGGTTTCTTCTTCACCTGCCTGTGCTGAAGCTTCCTGTGTTGATGATATGTATGTGGCCCGGTGGGGTGGAGATGACAATGTAGGTGTTGAGGAAGTCAAATGCAGGTGTTTGTGTGTGTGTGTGTGTGTGTGTGTGTGTGTGTGTGTGTGTGTGTGTGTGTATGTGTGCGCGCTGTCCCAGGTGGGTGCTGACAGACCGGCAGGTAAACAGGCAGGTTGGTCTCTGATCTCACCTGTTTGAGCAGACAGTGCAGCGCCTGCAGGGGTTCAGCAAACGGAAACATGTTCTTTTATGTGATGCTGGAAGCTCTGCTCTTCACTTCTCTTCTCTTTCTGTCTTCTTTTTCCTTTTTTGGCTGTCTCTTCTCTACCTTTCTCACACCCTCTGTGTCATTCATTTGTTCCACTCCCCTCCTCCAGGTGCACTCGGGTAAACACCCAGGAAACAAGCGTATGAGGGGAGGGAGGGGAAGGGCATGAGGGGAAGAAGATTGCCTCGGGGTAACGGCAGCACAGGTGGGCTGGGGGGTGTGGGGAGGCGGTGACAACAGTGTGTGTATGTGTGCTCCAGCTTCATAAGGAGGTGCTTTGGAGAGAAAGGAATGTTACACATCCAGATTATAACAGACCACCCCTATGAACTAGAAGGAAGTCAGTTTAACCTGCAAGTCAAACACACACACACCCACACACACACACACGACATCAAGTATATGGTCTCCCCATCTGACTGGTTTGTGTCTCACGTTACATCGTCCAGAGGAAGTCAGTGAATTGTTTCCTGTTACTTATGTAATGTTCTCCTACAGTCTGAGGTCAAGCTGCTTTGTTTGGCCTTTACTGCCCTACCAGTGTTTTTTTAGAGCGAGATCTATTCAGACACATGAAGGGGGGGGGGGGCCTCAGGAAGTTAAAGTGTTGATGTAAATCAAGTTAAGCCTGTAAATGTTCTTTAACAAAATGATAGTTAATAGTAGTAGATAGTTAATAGTTTAAGTAATCAGCATCTAGTAACTAATCTTCATAAGAAGCTTATACGTTGTTACACAGATGTTTAAAGCTGTTTTAAAAGGATATCTGGTACTTAAATTAATTGTACATGAGCACCATTACTGTAGGACTTAAAGTTTTATTTAGCATGTTGCTGTTTTGGCCATAAATGAAGCTATGTATGTTTACATAAGAAGTGTATTTTTGTCCCAATCCTATTAATTTCTCTCTAGGTGCATGGTCATTTTGAAGGAAGAGTGTATGATATGTGTGTATGTATGTGTGTGTGTATGTATGTGTGTGTGTATGTATGCGTGTGTGTGTGTGTGTTTGTGATATTTGGTTGAACTACTCAGAAGATTAACGACACAACAGCCAGATATATTTAACAATATATATTTCCATTGTCAATGTACATTCCATTTCAACATAAGCTTTCTTCACAAACAAAAAGTTGGCATCTAAATAAATACTATATAAAATAGAACTTCAAAATAAATATATCTATAAAGGGAACCTTTTATATGAGAGATTTTTTTCTTTTTGTTATATCTAAACAAAAACAAAAGCACAGATTTTGTTCTTAATCCCCAACACTGACATTGCAAAGGCATAAAGGAATGGAGTAGCATCACCCAGCTGTATGAGACTTTTCCTCTGGTTTGGGTTGCAAATAAAAAAAAATATCAGTGCCCGCAATTGAGCGACACATAGGGTTATGGGTGAGTAAAAGTCACAGCATTGTAGCAAAAAGGGAAAACATAGAAAATAATAAAAATATTTTAATGGTGGACTTGTCGTTGTTGGCGATTTTTCCTCACCTTGAACAGGATAGCGAGCACATGTAAAAGTATAAAGCTAACGTGAAGCGAAGAACATTACTTGTGCAGTGACAGAGCTGAGGAGTAAAGGAAAAGAAAGGCAGCGACTGTTAAAAAAAGGAGGTCCGCTGGTGAAAAAGATGGCACAGAACTCGAGAGAAACACAAAGACGGGGGGGAAAGGGAGAGAAAGAGAGACAGACTTGTCTTTCTCTCCCGTCTCTGTGGTATGACAAGTTTATGCACAGCAGCTGTGTTTGTCAATCAAGGCCAGGGGTATTTGTTGGACAATTTCTCAGGGAGGAAGGAGGGAAGAGAGGAAGGGGGGAAAAAAAGCAAGAAAGAGAAAAAAGAGGGGAGAGAGCTGAGACACTGAGCAGTAACAGCAGGAAATGGGTTGATCCGGATAGGGGTAGATTGTGTTCCCTGTGTGGATTCAATGAGTCCACAGTCTTTAGGACTCGGAGAGGAACCAGGGAATTAGCTTAGCCTCTCGACTGCTAATGAGCCATGGATAGCATAAACAGCAGGAGTTTTTCTTTTTTCTTTTTTATTGCCGGACACACTTTTCTAAATCAAGTGCTAGTGATAGAAAGACCTGTCATTTTTGTTACCCCTTCCCGAACCATCCTCTGGCTACCCTCCCTCTCTTCTTTTTCTCACAACCTCAAAAACATCTTAATCTTACCCTCAAAATATATATCTAATATATTCTCTATATATTTTGTACTGAATTGTAGTTATACTGTACCATGCAATCTTTCAAGGACATTTAAAAGTCTCTTCTAAAGAACACAAATGTTGTGAAACTATTTACAGCAAATAACATTTCACCTGCATAGCTCTATTACTAAATATATTGTCAAAACATTTGTGATTTCTGTCGCCCACCTACAGGTACCGGGCCTTTGCCCGGTCACACAATCATTCTTTAGTTTTGGCACCTTTCTCTCTGACTGAATTGCTAGGTATTGAAAATATTGCCTCATACATTCAAGACTAAGGACAGTGTGTTTTTTTTTCTTTCCTTTTTTTCCTGTGAGATATCAGCTTTGTGCAACTAGACAAATACAGGTATGAGCAAAGTTAGGCACCCTAATGGAAGTTAAGGGTCCAACATGAAAGAGAAGTGTGTGTTATGGAGCCACAGAGACAGTATGCCTTTACGCCAAACAGAAAAGGCCATCTGTATTAAAGGGCAGCATGCCTTTAAGAACCAACTGCCGTCAACACCATTTGGCAAGAGTGCATAACAACTGTGATCACTCAGACAGCGAAAAACAAGCTACTGTATGCTAGCTTCCTTTGGCAAAGTCCTAAGAATGTCATGCAAGCCACAAAAATAGACTTTAAGAATAAAAGACAGACTATCTGACTAACGCAGCAATGCAGCATAATGATTAGAATTGAATGAAGACACTGTGTTTAGACTGGGGATAGGGGCGTGTGGACTAAATGTAGAGCACGCAAAACCTAACGTGAGATAGCTGAGGTGGTTAATACTGTGCTTTAGTACATCCTTTAAGGGGTTTGCATCTTCCTAAAAAGGTTGTGCAAGTGGCAGGTTTGATTTTGACGAAGGCTGACTAGATACAAACACAACAACAACTTTGCTATGCCTTCTCTCCCCCTCTTCGCTCTTTATCACTTGCATCCCCTCTCAACAAACATTATTTCCTGGCCAGTTTGTCTCTCGCTTAGCTTACTTGTTTTAAATTATTCACTATTGCCTTTTTGCCCCTAAATGTTTCTTTGCCTTCTTGTGCAAAGAGGAAGTCGACCAGGCTCTTAGGCAGTTTAGAAATCAACATGCTGTAGGCCAAGTTTTAGAGAGGATTACTGTAACAGTCCCTGAGAAGGTTGGGTGTTCTTTTTTTTACACATTTCTCTACGACACATCGACTTCTAGCACGGTGGGTAACCATTAGACTAGAGCATGCAGGTCATCACATGCATTACCTCTGAGGTGATTGGTGAACAGCATTCAAAATCTTTTAGAAATGTATGGGCTTCACCCCCCCCCCAAAAAAAAAAGAAAAAATAGGAAACACACTGTAAAGTGATTATCTCTCTCACAACTGCTTATGCACAATACAGAATGAGAATTATGGGAAATTACTATTATTTTAACGTCTCAAAAGGCTTGTTTTTACAGCTCCTCCATGGAGATAAAAACTCAGAGATAAAATGTTAGCATTACCAAGCTAGCATCTTTAAGCTAAAAGGAAAAATGGCGACACTAAAAGATAGTGATCATCATAATAGTGGAGAGAGTGAGTGAGTAAGTGGTGGTTTCACTCTTGCAGTGGCCTATCATAAAGCCACAGTATAGGTAATCACTTGTTTTTGTGTTTGTTCAGACAGAGGGACACTGGGCTGTGCTTTTGGGGGTGGGAGGGGGGTGTACAGATATTTATCTCCATCAAATAACTTTTATGGTATCCGAGGATCAGCAACCAGCTTCAGGTTAGTTACCATTACAAAATTAGCTGAGAAATACAGAGCAGCAGAGAGGTACAATGACTTTGTGCCTTCAGCCTTCTTTGCAAAACAACACAAACACCAGTCCCACAATCTAGTCTCTTCTTCTTGTGACACTCTTACAAAAAAAAACACGTCTCAGAGGGCCTGTTAGCTATTCCTACTAGCCAACTCTCTCAGATCAGGCCCCTTTTGATCTTCCACCCTATCAAACATAGGTCAATAAGCCATTTAAGTACCTTTGTTTTACATAAGTAATCTTCCAGCAGATTAATGGGGTAGTTTAAGGGGTTGGTGTTGGATTGTCCTATCCATATAGAGCAAGCAAGTACTGTGTGGTCCTGTTCATTTTTTTAGCAAGGCCACTGCCAGCCAGTTTGGTCCAGTATCATGACCCCTGTTGCTGCTTCTCTAGTGTCCCAACTTTTGCTTCCACGCCTCCGTTTTTACACGCAGGGGCGCTCACACCACCCTGCGAGTTCTTGCAGCGACAGCCGGGCCTGCTAACATTGTCGTAACACTTCTGTCCCAGTTTGGCCAGGCCTATAGCTGGCAGATAGCAGACCAGGCAAGGCAGGACGACAGAAAGGGCAGCCATGAAGGACCAACGCGCGCAGCAGTTGGCCTGGGAGCACGAGCAGGGCTTATCGGCGCAGGAGCCCTCGTCGTCCTCGTCCTCGGTGCAGTGGTAGAAGATCCCTTTGACCAGGCACATGCAGGTGGCTGTATCCACCAGGCTCTGAGCAGAGCACAGGCACTCCTGGTTGCAGACCCAGCAAGAGGGTAGGGTTCGGGGGAGCGTACACTCCGTGCATCGGCACTTCCCGCAGTGCTCGCAGAGAAGGAGGTGCTTCTTCTCGGCCGGGGAGGATGGGATCAGCGCCAACCCCTGCTGGACTCCAGTGGTGCACACACCTCCTGCGGGCATCTTTGCAGACTTGAGGTCCAACGATTTTGAGGAGGAGGAGCAGGAAGAAGCAGAGGAAGAGGAAGTAAGGACTTTTGATTCAGTGGAAGTGAAGCAGCCTGGAGTTCGGGTAGTGATTGTGTTTATGGGGCCCTGGTGGGGGTGAAGGTTTGGGTGGTGGTCCACCATTGGGGTGGGCGCAGCGTGGTCTAGCAGCCTCTGATCAGACGAGGTGCTGCTGCTGCTGCTGATAGAGCTGGGCCTCCCGCTGAAGGAAATCCAAGGGTGGGTGGTGGTGTCCTGGTGAGGGTGGGACTCGCACCTGCCCTGCTGGTGGTGCTGGTGTTGGTGATTGTGATGATGGTTGTGGTTTGCCCCCAGGAAGGCCTCCTGATTTTGACCAAGCCAGGTGATTCTTCGGTTCACAGACTTCTGGCTCGGGGGCTGCTGGGAGACGACGGCCGGGCTGTCAATGTAGTCGTTCTCCACATGCGAGGACTTTATCTGGTCGATGGGGTAGATAGTGAGAGGGTGCTGCAGGCGACCGTAGGGCACTCGACTGTCCAGCAGGGGCTGGGATATGAGGGAGGAGGACACTCCGGGGATGTGGTGGGGAACCCTGGACTCCATGTGTAGGCTGGTGCCTCGAACGTCTTCACTCTAAAGCAGCATTTAGCAATACTGCAAAGACAGATAAAAAAAGACAGTTATGACTGGCTGCATCTGCTGTTGTTTAAGTTCCTGCTGTTTCGCCCTTTTGATCCTCTCTTTTTTCTCTACAGACCTTAACTTAAACCCCACAGAAAGCATAGTTAATTATGAAAAAGGGGTGAAGAGAAAAATAACTGTGATCATTTTACATGATGTCAATATATCAGAAAAACTGCCCAACGAACGACAGCCAGGTTAGCTATGAAGATCACAGTACTAGTACATTAACACATTACCTTCTTTTATTTGACTTTAACCAAACCCTTTGATTTGATGTAAGACATCTGTGTGACTAATAAGTCATACAATGTCTCACTAAAAACACAGTGATAACTAGATTTCAAATCAACAGCCCTGACAGCATGTAAAACAGATGTATATTACAGGTAGTTTACTTCACCCAAAACAATTATCAAATCTTTAAAAACGAAGTCAGCCTCTCAACGAAAATCTTTTTTTTCCCAGGCCGGATCTCTGCAATAATCTGAATGTAGAGTTTCCAAACGATCTTGATCTTTAGACTGAATACCAACAGGGTTTCAAACCTCCTCCATTCTAACTTTGACATTAGAACAATGGAAGTTGGGCTCTCATTACCTCCCTTCCAAAGAGCAGGGAGCACCAGAGAGCAGGGCTCGCATGCAAAAGACTCAAAGATGCAAAACAAGGCAGAGCAGAGAGAATAGAAGGCTGCCAGAAAAGAGACTTCAACAAAGCCAAAATGAACGCCAAGAGGCAAAGGAAATGATGTCTTTGAATCGCATCACACAGTAATAAGACAGTTATTAACTTACACCAAAAAATATATATATCTTATTTTATCTCTCAATATGCAGCATATTTGAATCAGAGAAAAAAGACCAATCGTGGAATTTCTGAATGGATCTGATTTTGTGAACTGCAGGTTTTTGTGAATGAAAGCTGCTGGCCGCACTCGGTGTTGCAAGCATGAATCAATGCGCTCCAGTCATAATGAGCCTGAATGAAATCGGTTTCATCCATTCATCGACGAGAACTCAGCAAAGACCTAACCTACTTTACAGGATACAAAAAGGTGATTGAAGACAAACGGGCGCAGCACAACCGACATTTCCACTGACCCATATCTGCGTTAAGTTGCAAAATACCCCACAAAACCCAACTCCTTCACACCATAAGAGGCACCATATTTGCGATTATTATTTCAAGGCTACATGAATTTCCCCAGGACCTAAATCCAGTCGTTTTTGGGGGATTTATTATTGCTCATTTTCTTTATTGTGTCCGTAGTCGACACTGCTTTGCTTGACCGTCGGCTCGTGTTATTTCTGCTTTTCCTCAGATTTTCGAGCCTGGTTGAGAAACCTGTTGCGACATTTCTTGCACCGACACAAGCGCTTGTGATCGTCAAATCTAGACCATTATGAGCTCCAAGCCGGAACAGTGCGTGTGTTAGGGCGTGCGGGTGTGTATGTGTGTGTGCATCCCTCTCTTCAATATGTGAATGGACTGAGTCATATAAACCGGAGGCGGCCGCTCGGCATACTCAAATAGCATGTTTATATAGGCATTGTAATTACGCATTCAACATTTCACTTTTAATATCTTTAAACGACAAAAGTTTGACGTTGATGAATAAAATGGTAGGCGCTGTGTGCCACCAGACAGACGGCTGCGGGGTAGTTTTGATCGGCGGCAGTTAAATGCGTAGTTTGATGCGTAAACCTGGACGCTATTGCTCTTGGCAACCAAAAGAAGCCGATTCGAGACATATTTAGATTTTTTCACGGAAGTTAGTCGGATCAGATGAAAAACTAATGGCAAAAACACCTGACACAACCGACATGGTGCGCCAACCAGGCGGCCGCTGCAGAGCGAGAAGGAGACACGCAACCTTAACCGCCCGAAATAGGCTACAACATGTACGGGCTTCAGAGTGGACGGAGATTTAGACAGATATAGAAATATGGACGTGTTCCGCTGCCCCTTTATCGTGACAGTGGCTTTTAAATAAGCAAATAGCGACGCGATGGATGTTGAAATACGTATCTGCTTTCAGAAAGGCGGCATTTTCGCGCAAGTTACGCTTTAAAACGCGACACTGTTTCCCCATTTTCTGCGCCCTCAACCGTGCTTTGGGTACAAAATATGTGGTTAAATATTGACTCAAAGTGCAAACAAGGGTCGAGGCGACAGCTTGTTGCAAACTAGAGTTTGCAAGAGCGTTTTCGTGCCTGCGATCCAGTGGATTGAGAGGAACAGTGTAAAGCAGGCAGCATAAAGGGACTCAATGCTCGAATGTGCAGCCACACGCTCAGAAGTTACACACATTTAACGAAGAGAAAACACCAGAGGGGATCACTTACTGTAGTTTCAGGATAAAATTCTCATCTCTTCGTTGCGCACGACGTTTGCGCGCAAGCTATAGTCCAGTCCGAGGAAGTAAGTAGCTCCACCAATGTTGAGTAAAGGTAAGTCCAAATGTCAGGAAACAATATGAGCAATGTAAGCAAAAGGAGAGCGGGTCTCCTGCACTATTCTCCACTCGCTGGTGCGTAAAAGGCGACTGCGGTTGTGGACGCAGAGCTTTGGATATGATGTTGCAACCACCGAGGGGGAGGGAAGTGAGTTTTTATGAATGGGAGGGTGGAGGAAAGGAAAGGGACGGCACTGCGCAGATGCCTCTGCCTTTTTCTCTTTTTTTGTGAATGGGAGGGCAGAGAGACTCGGGAGGGCTGAAATGCGGAGGTTACATTTTTATGAATGGGGAGGACTCCGAATGGCATTGCGCAGGCGCGATACCGAGATTTTTATGAATGGGAAGAAATGGCGAATGAGGCGTGTGTGTGTGTCTGTGTGTGTCTGTGAGAGAGAAAGGGGGTGAGGGAAAGAGGGGGTGGGGGCTTTTTTTGGTCACAAGGGCAATGTCAGGGCTGATTTACATAAAGAGTCGACTCATCGGCTGTGGTGCCACTCTCGCTTTATTTTAGCCTGTTAATTTATTTATCTATGCAGCTCGCGCTTCCTGCTACATGTTAAAGGAGACGTGATTATGGTGGTATTGTGTAATAGATGAGAGGGGGATGTGAGTGGGCTGAATCTGCAATGAATTAGTTGTTGGTTTTTTTTTTTTTCATCGCTGGCAAATCTGATCTCTAATATTTTTCTGATTCTGCTAAATTGGTGCCAAAATGTCTAAGATGTAGTCATGGCCTAATTTGTAGGCAACACAATATCCCAGTAAAGCCATAAATCAGCAGGAATATGATACCAGTGGGGTTTTTATGTATAAAATAGCGTCATATGAGGGCTATTTTCCACTTTAATCAGTGTACCCCTCGAAGAGGATATCAAGATGCAGGAGACTACTTCAGATCACATGCCTCAGCTCGATTGGGCTAAATAATGGCCGCTCCCCTTGTGTTCCTGCTCTATCTAAAGCCGTTTATTGCGAACAAGGACGTGCCCTTCCTTCCTCTGCAACAATGTGAGGTATGACTACAGCTTCAATAGTAGTGTAAAAAAAAAAAACAGAGGAGAAGAAGAGAGGAGGGGGAAGAGAGGAGAAGGTTGGTGGTGGTGTGTGTGTGTGGGGGGGGGGGCGCAAACCAGCATGAGGGCAGGCAGGATTCACAAAAGGACAGGATGTTGTTGATTTGTACCGAAACCACACGGAGGAAATGAGTGTGAATTTCCTTTCTCTCTGACATCCCAGTGTGTGTGTGTGTGTGTGTGTGTGTGTGTGTGTGTGTGTGTGTTTTCCTGCAACCCCCCGCCACCACCCTCCCCACCCTCAGCTTGGGGCTTTTAACCAGTCAAAGGTTAACAGTTGCCCCATTATCCGTTTGCACACATCACCATGACAACCACTACACCTCCAAATTGGGATCATTGTTTTGGAGAAAGCTAGGGACAGAGAGGGAAGAGAATAGGAAGAGTTAAATTGATTTGTATTTGGATGGATAAGGGATATTTTACTGTAAATATACCATCCATGTCAGTAAAACGCATTAAAAAGAAATCTAATTTAATCGACAGAATCTCTGCAGACTTGTCCAATAGTTGATCTCAGGTGACTTAATCACATTTTATGGCTCTATTACTGTAATATTAATTAATATTAATCTGGATTTAAAGTGTGTGTTTAAAGCGCTCAAGAGTAAATTCACATCATACAGGTGGCATTTTGTTGTTCTCATTAAGCACAATTTTAATAGCCTGTTGTCATATTATTAATAATGTAACTTTTTAATCATATCGTAAATAGATAACAAGTAAGTAAAGCTAAGGCTGGAGGGTTGTGAAAATGTGTAATTTTGCTTTATAAATAAAATTAATTCACAGCATTTTATAAAATAAAAGAACACATTTGAATGATATGTGTGTTTATATAATCATATATGCACGCCTATAGTTTTATTAATCTAACGTTGTGTCTACCACGCAGTGACTGTGGTAAATATTTTAACCCTGAGGAACTGCAGGCTGCTATTATCGAAAACAAAACAAAGCCTTCATGGTTTATGGTTTTACATTCTGTCCTCAGGATCTTTCAAGTAGAAGCCATTTTAAAGATGTATTATAAAAGAATAGAATCTTTCATATTAGACCAACAAATATGTAAATCACATGCCAGCCTCTCTCTTTCCTTTCCCTCACATCTTTATTGCCCCCCCCCTCTCACACACACACCCACACACACACACACACACCCACACATAGGAAGATGCACAAAGACACATACTGTAGATACTTGCAGATTTCTGTCCGCAGCTGCGTGGCTTGCAGGCACGGCCTACATGAAGTGCTTGTTGAATTGTAGATTTCTTGTTGGTGTGATCATCCAGGCATACATGCACGGAAGGGAAGGCCCAGATTTCTCTCCAGAGTCTTCTCTCCCAGCCTTCCTTCCTGCCACATCTGCTGGCTACTGCTGTGAGCTTGGGATTCTAACGGACAGCCCCATCTGCTTCAAGGGAAGTTTCACATATTTAACGTAAAAAGGATTTTTTTTTTTTCATTCCATTGTCCAAACTTTGAACAAAATCTGGCTTGCTTCTTCTGTATTCAGATTTTTTTACTCAAATGTCCAGTTAAACTATTTTCTGCAGCTCCTAATTTTTAAATCCTGACTGATCCACAGACATTTCTGTCTGAATCAAATTACAATGTCAATAGGCCTAGTTGTTGTTGTCTTTTTTTAGTCTGTTTTTTTTTAATAACAGGTCTATCACTTGCTGTATTCACTAATCCATTGGTATTTGTCTTGTATTTCCTGACCCAGACACAATAACTTGAGAAAAGCTGTTCAATGTGAGTGTTAGGTGACAGTGCTTAAATGCAAATCACAGTGATAGCTCTACAGAGTGCTCACAGCTTATATCAAAAGCTTCCTGTTACAGGTAAGCCATCATTTACTTCCCCCCCACCCCCACACCACCCCCTGACACTTCACAATACACATCTCCAATTAACAGTTAAGGGGGGCTGTATTGCAGTGAGACAGCCTTAGGATTTTGATTTTGAATGCCTTCAAAGTGCATTTCACACCATGTCTGTGTGGTCACAGTTTTCCTCATAGACATGAGATAAAATCCTGAAGAGAGAAGCGATGATGGTAAAAAGGACTCATTAAAGAAGAGGCATAATGCTGGTTTATGGTATTTTATTCATAGAGAACATACACTTAAAATAGAAAAAGTAGATCACTTTGGAATCTTATTTTTGTAATAGTTGTAGAGCATAGTCATTCATCAAAAATGCAATGTTTTCTGAATATGCTGGAATTCTTTTTTAAAAGTTTATAGCTTCAGTGTGTAAACATTTTCCTAATTTAAGTATCTAAGGCAATATAAGCAGCAAACAGTTGTATTTAACAATAAAATACAAATTTGTCTTCTCACGGGGCAATGAGGAATCCTGCTCTACCTTATCTGTGAGCATTGGACCTCTGGTGCATTCAGAGGGATGACTATTCATATCAAGCTCGGTTTGGTCATGATATCCTCCCCGGTTGTGGAGTAGAATGTTTGTTAGTCAAATTTGTGTAAGGATGGATTTAAGGGAAATTGTGAGGGACACTCACAATGTTACATATCAAGAGTGTTGTTCCTTTTTCAAAACCTGTTTATTGTTGCTGTTAAATAATACCACCTTTCCCCTCATTGTATCTTCTCTGGAAATATCAGTTATGTCCCATCATTTATGATGAAGTTATGAATGGGAATATAAAAAAAGAGAAGGCAAACTCCATAGCCTACATACAGTAAAGTGTTTTTTTCCCCCAATCAGGGGTACTACAGCAGTAGGTACAGAAAGCTTAACTAATGAATTTGATTAATTTTGATTCAAAAAGTAAATTTACATACTGTGTTAAGAATATACAAATATGATTTTACAGTATTTACAATAATCAGTAAACTGCCTATCAGTTTCAGTCTATTGCCACCAGATAGCAGTTAGCTAGAAATAGTCAAAAACAGTGGATAAATGGTTAAAACAGTAAATGGATTGCAGTTGAAATAATTAGCTAAAAGTAATGGATAAAGATTTGAAATAGTGAGCTAAGAGTAGGCCTAATGGATAAATTGTGGCAGTACATGCATGACCAAAGAAGCGAAACATCAACAATTCAATTTTATGAGGAAATGACTAATCTCTATTATGAATAACTATTAATATATTCTTATATATAATTAATAGTGCTGAATAACATCCAGTTAATTAGGACATATTTGGAACATGATTGGCGAAGATGAAGGGGCACTTGAGCTCATGTGAAAGGGGGGGTTGGAAGTCACCAATAGCCTACTCGTGTTTTTGTAAAGTGTTACCGTAAGGGCTGACTTTTCTTTTAAACAGAAGGGTAGGCTTAAGGCCAATAGTAACAGAATAAGCAAATGTAATGATGTGTTAAAACCTACGGGAACACTCAATCTGAGCAAGCTGAGAGCTGCATTGTAGAAAACTCTATAGTTTGCCTACAGTAAGAGGCGGATCTCGACCACGAGGCCAGGTAGCTCTAACTCCTCAAATATTGACTTCCTTCCTCACCGCCCGCCTGGTCAGGAGGTGTGTTTGTGTGCTTTGGAGTCAAGAGAGGTGTGTGGTAAGAGAGGTAGGAAGGGGGGGTGGGGGCCCATGTACGTGTGGTTGTGTGAGTCTGTGTGTCCACATCCATCAAAATAAAGAGTTAGATGACTTTGGCCTACCCTCATTGCACCATAATAGGATACATTAGACCTAATTCACTAAGAGCCATTAGAGAGCTCAAAAATTCCTGTAAAGGAATAACAACACAGAGGCTAAACAAGCTACACTGGCTCTGCTGCTTTAGGAATTTTACAACAGGTTGTTTTGTAACAAGATCCTAACTATTATATTGTTTAGAATCAAATATATATTTGTAGACTTATCTGTTAGTTATCTACCATAAATGACTTGAAAATGACAGAGCAACCTGTCTTTCACGTTATATGTCTTCATTCTGACCTGAATAATTTTTCCTTCCTCTGAATGCATTAGTAAATCCTAGATTTTAGTCTTCTTTTAGGTTCCCTTTTAAACTCTTTGTATTAAATAACATTTTTGTATTTTCTAATTTAAACATTTAAAATGTTTAATCGGTGTACAATGAATACACTGAAGGAAACCAATGCCTTTACCAGGATTAAAATATTTCTACTTTTACCCCTAACCAAGCAATTGTTTTGTCAACTTCATGCCACATTAGTCTAAAAGCTTTGCATGAGCATTTGACATTTGGAAAGGAAAATTCGTGACCAATAATTTGACATGGTTACGCAGGAGGAAATGGGTTTTGCGGCTCCAGATAGTCACACCCATTGTTAGAAAAGCCTGGTCCCTCAGCAGTCTGTCCAGATCAGCAGTGAGCCCATAGAACGTTGTTGTTTTTTCTGGGCAGCCATCCCAGGAAATGTGGCCTCACCTGTCTGGGTTAGTCATACTTAAGACAACTTCAAGTAGCAATATGCTATTTAGCGGTGCTTTTCTCCATGCTGTTACAGGCAAGAGTGTTGCATTGAGCATAGGCCCTTAAAATAGTGACCTCAAAGTCTACAGGGCACTGTTACGGTTTTGTCTCAGAGAATGCCAACTAAAAGTGGAAAGAAACTATAAAACAACGATTTCTGTAACGTATGATCTGTTACTTTATCCTTACACATGTGAAAATGCTTGCATCAACCTCATTTCGCTGGTGCAGAAATGACAAAAGAAAAGAAAAGACAACTTGAGGATCCATAGTTTAGAAACCCCCTGACCTCAGGGTCAGGAAGAGTATATTTTCACCGGATGACCCAGACACGGTGTCCATGTTGACAAGCATCTGCCCTGCTGAAATCCTCTCAAGCAAGACTCTGAATCCATGTCAGCTGCAGGGGCGCTGCTCTGTTGCTGACCCTGACCTCTGAACTTCCTGGGCTGGTTAAAAAGTGATGAAAGAATTTCCCTGTAGGGATCAATAAAACCATCTCATTAAAACACTGTGATACATTTTTAACATGGGTGGTCCTAGAGGGAATCGTTCACCTAGGAGTTAGTAGGCCTAAGCTCTAATTCATCTGTATCATTGTTTATATGCTCTGATGAACTCAGATAAAAAGCTGTGTAGTTATGGATGAAAAAGTACTTCCAGGGTTATTGTTATATGTAAACTACATGACTTTTTCAAGACCTTCTTACCTTTGTTTGGTTGATTTATGCTGCAAGTTGTTCCTTGTCCATGCCACAGCTTTGTCATCATTCTATTGGGTATAATGTTAGCCCACATAAATCTAAATCTAAATTAACTTATTAAATTTTAGTAACCTATCCAATTTTCCTGCAGAATGAAGCTTCTGACATGACTTCGGAAGGTAGTTTTTTTTTTAATGTCCTCTCTCCAACCCCTTACTGACATGCAACATTTTGATTGAGCAAATTGCAAAATAAATATCAGCCTGTATTTTCAGTTCATGAAGTCTAAGTTGATTTTAATCTTTTATAAAAATAAAATAAAATCTAATAAAAGTTCAGATTGTAAAGGGCCATTCCAACTATAGTATAAGCAATGTACTAAAAGGGTCATATTTAGTCAAGTGCTGAAGCCACTCTGGAATTGGAAAAGTAGAGATATGAAGTCCATACAGGTTAGGATGGGATATCATACAGTCAGTCCCAACCAGCACCAGTAATTGCATCTTGCCTCAGATGATCCAGGAGCAAGGAGAGAGGCTTCCTATTCAAAGCCACATCAAATATTGTTCACTGTGGGGTTGAAAAGACGCCGTCACAACAAGTTCCAGACTGACACTCCTCTCTCCATGGATACTGTGGAAAGTATCATAGGACACTGTATTCAAAACACTGGAGAAAACCCTTTGCATTTAGAACCGAGCATCTAAAACATCGTTGGAATCTCTCTCCTGTTGGTAATAGTGAAAAAAAGATGCAACAGATTCTCCTGTGACCAGATGATGTATATTAGGACAGTCATACTGTAGCCTCGAAGATCAACCTGTCTCTCAAGGCTACTGAGAAATTATTATGTACTGCACTTCCTCTTCATCCATACATCATAAACATTCATGAACATATAGTTCATGCAGAAATCACACACATCCCTAACTTGGCCTTCCATCCCTGTTTCCATAGTCAACCGGCTGGCTGATATTATGTCTAATTCCAGGCATGTAATTAGTGTGTAGCCTGGTCTGGTTCTGTCTGGGTCAGTGTCGAGACTGAGTGTGTGTGTGACAGAGAGTGGTGTGTGTATCTATATGTGTGTGTAATTGGTGCGTGTGTGTTGAGTCTGATGTTAGCCAGCACCACAGGATGAGATGCGGACTGCACTACTCTGAAGCTGAACCACACGTGGAGGGCAAATAAAAAACACATTACTGTGCTAGCACTCACACACACACACACACACACACACACACACACAGTAGGTCTATTATTGGTACCCTTATGCCAAGGCTACGCAAGTAGTCATATGCACAAATACATAAATAGCCAAACAAAAAAAAAATGGGGCGAATGCTTTAACCAGGCTGCCGCAAAACATACACACCACTCATATTAAAACTCATGAATGTGCCAAACTAAGCAGACAGGCAGACAGCAACAGAGTTTTGAGTTGAAATGCTAATGATCCATGGCCCAGTGTGTAGTAATAGGGTACATCAAAGACAAAATAGGATATAAATAGAATCAGCATGTGTGGGCTAAATAATGCACGTAGGAAACAAATTCTGACACTCTGACATATGACATGTTCATCTTCAAATATCCATGTGAATTACAGAGGGGAAAAAAGACAGAAGTCCCAGAGAAAACATAATATTTTTTCCACTTGGTTTTGTGAATGAGGTTCAACCAGCTCTTGGCAACATCTGCCACATCTGCCTACTCTGTACATTGAACCAATATTCTGTTGCTCTCCTTGAAGTTTTTCCCGTTAGTAATAAAAACTTGAAGCCTTTCCTTTTTTTATATTGACAGACGCCACAGGTCGCCTGCCATGGAGTCTGCCACGTTGACCCACCATGTCTCTACAGTAGCCCAGAGGGGACAAATCAAACCCCGGTTGTGTTTTTCACATGTATATTGTAGCCACCATAGTTTCTCAGTTGCGATCTGCAGCTACAACGCTAGATGCCAATACACACACTGCTCTTTTAATAAAAGTAGCAATATTAAGTCCTGTGTTTAAAAGGTTATGAAATCGTATGCAAGTATTATTAGCAAAATGTGCTTAATGTGGAATAATGGCCCCTGTGAGTATTATAATCTTAGCTCATTCATGCTGATGCTTTAATATGTAATTACTCTTGCCAAGGTTGAGCCTATTTACCTTATTTGGTGAAGTAAATAACTATTTCTGTTAAAAAAATGTAGAGAAGAATGCAAGAGTACAATATTTTCCATTGAAATGTAATGGACAAGTACAAGTGCAGCAAATTTGTACTTAAGTATAGTAAATGCAGTTACGTTTCACCACTGAATCTGTGTATGGTATATGCATGTGTGCGTATGTGTGTTCATCCCTGGGGTGCCTTGGATGATATGTGCTCACAGCCAGACTCTTGGAATGCCCAGAATGTGAGAGGTGGACAGGAGAGGCAAGGTCCTTTGTGACCACGCCCCTGATGGCAGGTCACGCTTCGACGATTGGTTGGTCCCTTGAGGTCGGAGTGCAGTCGGGGTCCTGTCACTCCTCTGAAGAAAGGTCGAAGGTCAACTTCCTCCGGAGCTCTCCTTTCCTCCCTTCGCCCAGCGGGGTTCTTCCAGCTTAGGCGAGAGCCATGAAGCCAAAACCGAACACATTTTTTCAGGAATTTTTCAAGCCTCACTGCTAAAATGAAAAGAGAGCCTTTTAATTTTTTGACCACATGCACATGAGTGCAAACAATCTAAGAGTCATTAAGTATACCTATCTCACTATAGTTTGACTTTAAAGCATTGAAAATATAATCTTAATGTTTTATCAAATTAGTCATTTAAACCCACGTTGTTCCAGCCTGGTTATTTTTTTCCTACTCTGCTTGTTAAGATCAAATTATTCAGAAGGTGATATGCTGCTGAGGAAATATTATCATGTGACCACAGCAAACTATTTATAGCACATAAGCAGTGACTGTGAAGGAAATAAGATGTCTGTCAATCAACACTTAA
The DNA here is from genome assembly GCF_905237075.1 of Dicentrarchus labrax. Lineage (NCBI taxonomy): Eukaryota > Metazoa > Chordata > Actinopteri > Moronidae > Dicentrarchus > Dicentrarchus labrax. The sequence goes on along the minus strand of NW_026136705.1, from coordinate 21,970,361 downwards.
GATAAGTAACAGAGCTCCAAATCATACACACCTCTTTTTCAGGTGCATGAGTCTGTTAAGAGGAACTATCTCAGAAATCCAGTCTGACTTTCTACACAGCCATTGTCTTCCATTAATTTTGGTTGAGTATGAATATCAGTCCATGTGTAACCCATCACAACCAACAAGTAAACCTTTTCTTTAAAGGTTCTGTACCTTACCGTATTTTATTTGGACCATGACTCCATGCTACCAACTAACTTTCTGTTTACAAATCCCCCCATGAGCCAACATCGCAAAACAACCAATGCCAGACGCACACTGAGCAACAAAGCCACAGACAGCTGGCAGCTTTGGTTAGGCTACTGTTAGCTCTTGGCCAGTATAAAGCAATCCCTAAAATCAACACCTTTTGTCACAATATATAAGTTAGTATCATGGATCACATTAGCTGATGAACTCATTTCGCAAGCTAACATTAGTCAACTAACATATCAACTCAGATAGTATTTTGCTAGCGACTTTAGTGAACAAGCAATCTAAGGGTAGCAAGCCAGCCAGGTGCAAACCAGTCACGTTGAATAATGTCTGGTGCCCCATAATGCCAGCCGACAAAGAAACCTGCAAATGGCAAGCCAGCCTATTTACTTACGAAAACATAGTTATGCATATTATACTCCATTTCTGCCAATAGATCTGCCTAAATGTTACACACTGGACCTTTAAGTTACATTATCATTTAAATGAGACAACCTGCTTCACGACAATACACATGGGTATTCTTATAAACATTTTTACCCAAATGTTGTTGTCATTTTCTTCATCTTATATATTCCAGTTTGTCCTGAGACTCAAGCATAGATTAATTACATGCATACTGGAAAACAAAGTCAAACTCCTCTTTAAATTTAATCTAAAGATCACACACTATAACGTACCACATCACCACAACCTCTGCACGGCTAGTTGTAATCTGTTAATGTTGACACAATTATAAGAAAAGCCACAGTTATCTAATATCTATACGAATTAGGCAGACAGTCATATATTACTTGCCTAAATTTAGTTTATTTACTTTCCAAAAACATCCCCCAGTAGCCAAAAAAGCAGTTTTATTGTAAACCATGTCATTACATAAACCTTGTCATTTTAACATTTACGGTATATTTAAAAAATTAGTAGGGTTAGGGTTAGGTAGTTAAGATACTGAGCTATAGAGGTTAAATTCTGGAAGGTAGCATCAACTAATAATACCTTCAAATGTAAAAATTCTTCACTATTTAGCGCAGTAATATACCGTATATTAGGTGGGTAATATATAAAATGATTATTGCTTGTGTGAGTATTGACAACTGTGTAGCGCGGCTCTGGTAAAAACATAGCTGAACTATACTTCCTCCTGTTAATGTTTGATGTACTTTTTTTCTGAGATTTACAGTTGCCCTGAGAACTCAACACACTGCAACAGAAAATAGACAAAACACTTACAATATAAGAAAACATAATTCAGCATAACAATACGCACTGCAAATCACAGAAAACACAAGCAAACACAGAAATGCTGCAAATTCAGACTACAGAAAAGCTAAAGCAGCTATAGTAGGAAAAGGGATACATTTAGTACCAATGCTGTTTTTGAAGTCAAATTTAGAAGCCAGTCTGTCTCAGAGCCAGATAACACATTGGTGGAATCCACACCAAATCCACAACATGTTCCCTATTTTTAGATTGTCTGCGAACCAAATGTTTTTCAGGTTTTTAGATATTTGCCTCTGCTTTCAGTAGAGGTAAAAAAGGAGGAGAAATATTCAGGTCGTCATGTAAAACAGGCACAAATAGACCAACAGTATTGCATGAGAGTTATTGGCACCCCAGAAGTTGCGATGGCTGCAGCATCAGCAGTATCCAACTTCACCTCACAGACACTCCGATGACAAGCTTAAATTAAGCCTTCAGAGGAGGGCAGGAGGACAAGAGGAGAGGAAAGGAGTAGAGGAAAGCAGGAAAGACAAGAGGATCAGTGGAGTGGAAAAAAGAAGGTAAATGAGAGGACAGGGCAGGAGGACGGAAGAACGGAAAAAACAGAGGGTAGATGAGATGGGTGAGAAGATCAAAGGAAAGGAAGAAGGAGGTGAGAGGAGGACGAAGAGGAGATGAGAGGAGTATAAAATGGTTGGGGGGAGGATAAGAGGAGAGGAGCAGAGAAAGGAGACGTGGCAGGAAAAAGGACGGGAGTAGAGGAGACGGCAAGGGATGAACATGGGACAGTTGCAGCAACTTCCTGTGAGACATCAGTCTGGAAAAGAATACAAAGAGGATAAAGTGGGCGACAGACAAAGGAAGTTTGTTTATTCTTCTAAACCACAAAAAAGATGGTTGGTTGGTTGTGAACTGGTCAGATACCAGCTCATAAAATAAGGCCTGGGAACAGGGTTGGACCAATGCTGGGCTTTTCTTAAGAAAATGATGTCAGCAGGTGGATGATGACAGTCTGTAAACCTGCAATAAAGTATTATTTGATTTCCAAATTTTGTTTCATGTTCAAAGGAACCTGACCCTGAGTCTGAGCGGGCTGCCATCTCAGAAACAGCTCCATTAGCGGTCCAGTGTGTAATATTTAAGAGGATTTATAGGCAGAAATGGAATATAATATTCTAACTAGTGTTTTCATTAGTGTATTATCACCTGAAAATACAGTTGTTATGATTTTGTTACCTTTGAATGAGCCGTTTTTATCTACTGATACTCCTTACGTGGAGGCTGGCATGTTGAGCTAATACGTTTCTACTGTAGCCCACAGTGGATAAAGCAAACACTGGATCTAGATATGGATGAAATATAAGTTTACAATCTGTAAAGGTATATGTAAATCAGATTTCGCCCCTGAGAGCCTGTGTGTGTGTTTGTGTGAATTTGTCCAGATGTGAGTACAATGAGTGTGCTTCACAAGCCTCTGATTAATATAACAAGATCCCCTCCTGAGCTGAGAGGATGTGGCTCAAGAGGGATGCTTTGACTCACCGTCTCTTTTGTTGTGATGGATGATGAGGTGGTCAATTTCCGAACTAAAGCCCAGTCAATACAGGATATGAATCAGGATCCGATTCAATATAAAAATAAAATAGAAAGCTGCTCTTCACTATGGGGTCTATTTTTGCCTGCTACGATTTTTACTAAAATGAATCAGGAGCTGAGTCAGTGGTAATGATTACATCCTGACAGTCAGCTTTGCTCATTGTAGTCTACAATACAAAGAATACTTCTCTGCATCAGATGAGCTGTGTCCTTTAAATACATTTACATGTGCTTAAGTAACTTGCTACCTCCAGCTGTTACTTGATTCCTTGCACATGTAGTTAAGAAAACCTGGTTGGTTGAAGGATTAATACAAACCTGGTTAACAGAGATTTGTTTTATGAAGAAACCTGATTTCTTGTCACATGTGGTTTTCACAAAAGCGAGCATGACAAAGACTTGAAATGGACAAAATATCACTGAAGCTTCCATAACTGGACGCTAGTATATTCCAAGATAATCTAACACAGTGGTAACTAATTCCAATATTCTTAGGATAAGTTATAATTGTTGACAAATATTGTACATTAATAAACACTTAAAATATATATATCTGCTTCCAACTACAATATGGGTTGTTTTTTTTAAGTCAGGAATTCTGTGAGTTTTGGTTAAGCTCACTGATAAAGTTTAATAGAACTGATCCTTAACTGGTCCAATGTTTACTTTAGTTCTCCCATTTCACTTATATTATGGTCATTCATCTTTAAATTTTTTTTGCCTTCACTTTGCTTTGGAAGAAACGTTTTTAAGTCATGTAATTTATACAAATATTTTGGATATAAATTGTTTGTTTTTCAGAGGCTTCCATGACACCAATAATCTCACGACCAAGCGACAATAAATCTACCCAAAAAGCTTTTTTGTTTCTTATTTTTTACCATAAGATCTCTTTGACTCTCTGTTCTATAAAAAGGGCAAGAATTGGTATAATCGGCCTGAAAATGTGACATTTAATTCTGGACTTCACCTTTCCTTTTTCCCCCCTTTTCCACCCCTCCCTTCATCACCACACCTTCATTTCCTTAATTGATCCCCACATCCTGCATATCAGGCAGATTAGTCTCGGATTAGCCAGGTAAACACAGCAAGTGTGTGTGTGTGTGTGTGTGTGTGTGTGTGTGTGTGTGTGTGTGTGTGTGTGTGTGTGTGTGTGTGTGTGTGCGCGTGTGTGTGTTAAACCAGAGGGGGAAGTGGAGTCTTTGATCAGGCTAATGAGCTGCCAGTCCTCCCTCCAGGGCCTGCTGGTTGGCTGGGGGTGTATGGACACCTGAAACAACATGGAGACCATACATAGCCTCTGGTGGCACACACACACACTCACACACACCCTCGTCAATGCAGCACACCCACATCCTGCCACCATTATTCTCTGCCTGCCACCTCCTACCACCCCCTGCTAGTCGTCTCTATCCATGTGTCAGTCACACCCTCACTACACCTCCAATCTCCTCTGCAGCTCCCACCCGACTAACAGTAGCCTATCCTTTCACAATGGTCACACCACCCTACTGCTTTGCCCCCTACCTATCCTCTATTCTGTCACACACACACACACTCTTACACCTTTACTCACCATCCCCCGTTCACCTTCATCTTCTGTTGTTCCTTTAATGAAGCTTATCGCCAAGGGTCAAAATGCTTCTTGAGGGCATTTTTCTTCTTTCTTTGTTTTGTTGTTGTTGCTATGAATGCACATCCGTCTCTATTTTATGCATCGAGTGAGGAAATGCACATACAGTGAATTTGGGTCAAAGAGGACACCTTTGTTGTGATCAGCGACAATATGTTGACTCACAAAATGACCCATCACACCTGTGTCAACCATACATTAGTTATTTGGAGGATTTTTTTGCTTCATACAGTTCACTCCAACATTCATCAAGTGTAAAGAGCATATTTGAAAAAGCTTTAGTTCTGTGAATGTAAGGCAAAAACTGAGAGAAAAATATACTTTATCTGCATTACTACACGTTTCCTAGCTATAGCAGGCTGATGGCCCTTTTCTACGATATTGTCATTTCAGAGAAACATATTTATGAACACAGGAACCTTTATACAAGTAATTAGCAATATGTTGGAAAAATGCTGGATAACATTTTCTATCAACATAATGAGGAAATGTTCAACATTAAGGAGGAACTATAGTCAGAAATGGAATATAATATTCAAAGGTTTCATTAGTGTATGATCTGAAAATAAGAGTCATGTTCTTGTTACGTTAGAATGAGACATACAGTACAGTAGACCAGAGTGGACAAACTAACTTTCCTCAAAAATATCCAATCTTGCAATACAATATCCACTTGTAGTGACTACAGCATTATTAAAGTTGTTTATGTTTATGTTTAGACACTGGCAGAACTTGGTTAAGATTAGGGAAAGAATGTGCTCTGGTTTAATTCAGAAAATGTCCACAGTGATTTGAAACCCAATTTATTAACATTTAATCAAATCCATGATCTTTCCCTAACCTTAGCCAAAGTGCTTTTATTGCCTTAACCTTACACTCCAGTCCTGTCTCTGGTGTCAAAGTCATGTGCTTTGTATGTTCACCATTCACCCACTACAGTACTTTTATTTCACCCAGGAAGTATCAAGGTGGATTCTTCACTGCAACGGTTTTGAATGTTCAAACACAAACCTGGCAACTTTTGTCTATATTGAGACCTTTATTAAGACTTTTCACTTAATGGCACTGATGTTTAAGTTGGTAGACGTCTTTACAAGACTAAAAGCAAGTGAGATGTGTCACGTTCTTTTGTTTTATCTGTTATTGCTGTAATTTCCACAGTTAATAAGATAAGGAAGCTTTTAGGTCTTGATGAGTTCCTGGGTGTAGTTCCTGAAATTTGGTCAAACAGGCTTAAAACCTGTCCTGCAATCACTGCTTTTATTGTTCCTCTCCAAGGAAGTTTACAGCTCCTCACACACACTCTCACATACATCACACTTCCTCACCCCTGCTGACCCCTCAACCCCGATCTGTGTCACTCAAGGTGGTGACAGTCAGAGATGGCGCTGCTGACATGAGGGCACTGAAGCGATAAGCATTTGTCTTTGCCCTCCTGCTTTTTCTCTTCTCTGTCTTCTCTCTCTCTTTCTCTGTGGCCTTTGCAGCCTGTTGCTATGTGACCCATTGACCCATGACTTGATTGGTATCTGACAGCCATCAAAGCATTTTTTTATTTTACAATGACAGCTACAGGACAATGTATGACTTGGAAATGTTTAAAATACTTTAAAGAAAATATGGAATTAGGTTAAAAACAAAGAGCAGCTGGGTATTCTGATTTCATATGAGTCCTGCTGTTTAAAGGTATAACCTAGAATTTATTTGACCATCTAAAATTGGCATGCGTTTGTTATGTTACATGGCTAAGGAACTTTCTTAACCCGTCAAATTACAGGTCTATAATGATCAGGAGGAGAAACTTAATATTAAGGTTCAAAAAGTCCTAAACCTTCGGTCCAGTGAATCACATGGCTTCTTCAAATAACACATCTCCTGAATAGACTTTACCTTACTCACCATCCTGTCTGGAAGCCTTCTTACAATAACTGAGAAGTTCACATTTTAACAGCATGCCTCTCTGCAAAACGCTTATCTGCATGATTTCAAAACCTCCTTTCCACAGATGTCTGTGTGTTATATTTAGCTCTCTGGTGTAGCAACACTTTCAGACGACTGCTGCTGACACAGGAAACCGAAAAATAAGTTTCCGAGGTGAGGGGGATGGAAACAAAACTGATATACTATGTTTGTGGCCAGATTTGATGATGAAATATGGATGTTCTCAGATAAAAGTCTTAAAAAAGGCTTTGTGGTTGACACTTAAAGGTTAGCTGTCAATAATCTTGTAAGATGTGGTTTGTGAAATTACTTTATGTCACACTGACAAAACATGTTAGTTGCCATTTGACTCACCCTTTTATCCAAAAATGAATGTGTGCACAAAGGTACATTTTAACTTAATATTTTGTTCCAAGAGACAAAACCCCCCCCCACACTTTATTTTGATTTAATTTCTTGTACCTTCCTTCACTCCACTCCACCAGCTGAATTATTACTTATCTCACATGGACAGTATGAACTCAGGATGTTTTCACTGCATTCACTTTTGACGGGGTGATTTACATCTTTGTAGACCTTCTTATTGAGCAGACACACACAGACGCGCACATAAAAGCCACACAAACACAAACTCCACAGACCAAAGAGCGGAAGACATGCTCAGCAAGAAAACAGGTTGATGATCAAACTGGTTTAACAGAGGCCTTATGATGTTTGTACAGAGATCTTGTCCTAGAAATCTGTTTCACATACTCAACCCTGACAGCACTTCCGCTGAACTCTGAATGTGAGGGTGATGGATATTTCAGAAGTTAGTGGGGTCCTGTCACACAAACATTCTGTTTCTTTAAAGGCTTCCTGGCACAGGATTACAACCGGTTCTAAAGAAATATTTCGCTTTCATAGCACAGCAATACATTTTGAACACACACCTTGACATATGATGAGAAGTACATTTCTGAGTTTTTTAGTTTCAGGAATGCATCACCAGCAGTGTGTATTCACAAAAAGTAATGCTTAATGTTGTAAACCGCTGGTTTACCCCCTCTAATTTCATAACTGCTGACAGGAAACAGAGCATAAATTATGCAGATGTTAACAAGCAAGTAGGTGTTTCTGAAATGACATTAAATACAGTGGTTTGATATACATCTCCACCTGCTCTGCCCTATCATCTCATTTTCACATTAAAACAATTAGCGGGTTGTCACTGTGAATGAGTCAACTTTGCTGTATTCTGTTTTCAAGAACATGAGGGCAGCTCTGAATGTATTTTATAGAACAGATGATAACTGTATGTTTAAAACCTGTACAATATTACATAGTAGTGTAATATTACATATTTTACATATCATCAAGGATTACTAACGTATATGATTTTATAATGCTCTATAACCTTGTTTGCATTACAGAACTGACTAGTTTTTATAAATTGTCCAAAATAAAAGGTGCAACATGTAGATTTTAACAGTAATCAATCATCTGCATTAACTGTTTCTGTAATGAATTGCTACATTTTGTTTTAAGGTGTCAGTATTATTCAACCAGAGCCGTGTCAGATGTTCTAACAGTGTGTGAAACCCCCACCCCCCAAACTTTTCCCACGTCAGAATGGGGGGGAGGACTGAGGGGACTGTCCGATTGTACCTTTTTGACTGTGACAATCTGACAAGCATGCCCACTTTGCACAGCGATCAGCTGTGTGTCTGGATGTGAGAAAGTATGTAGCATTTGGACTCTTCACGCTTCACACAACTACTTCTGGCACTTTTAGTGTGTGCAAATGTGAGCCCCACTATGAATGCCTTCAAGGAGAAACTGTCCAAAAGTAAGCATGCTGTTGTCCCAATTTGAACAATTATTACATCTCCCAGGCTTTTCACCCTGCTTTTAAGTATGGCCATTATACAAATATAAACCCTTTTGCTTCAGATGTGGTCATATGACACATTGAACAACTAGTTTGTTTCAAGCATACCCCAGCATTTACAGTAAGTAGTTCCTTTAGGGTCAACCATCAAGGCGATCATCAAGCACCGTGCACTTACTCTGGGGTCTGCTGGATACGAGAGATGTAGCTTATTGGATGCTGTTTGGGAGATTTCTCATCACATTTATGTACATCTTCAATTAAGTATAATTCTAGCTTCAAGGGCAAGAGTTAAAAAAGTAACACCTCTTCGGCATGCAGGGTGAGGGTTATATTTAGGTTTGGGCTTCATCTTGCTCTAAGTACAAGATCTGAGCATACCAGAGGTTCCCTTGGGGTGACTAGCATCTTTGGTGCTACTGTGATTGTGAATTTTTGACTAATAATGATGCATGGATGTGTCCCAAGGGCACTTCGACTCGACACACACCAATGCCACATATTAGTCAATAAACTGCACTACATTACTTCTACTTAAGTTGTTGTACCATATGATGCTGCTCAGGACATCAATTTCCAATGTTTTAAAAAAGCTCTGTCTGTGTTATTAAGTGATTTGATATACCTCCAGTTTGTTTCACTACGGAGGAGAATGGGTGGAGCACATTGTTTCAAGTAAAGCGTGTCTTTGGAGTAAGGGGTGTATGTTTGTTAGTGGCCATATCCCCGGACGATTGGAAGCCTCTGATGTCTCTGACCGCCTGGTATCGTGAAAAACTAGATTAAACCACAAAGACATTCTCCAACCATTGTAGGAAATTGGTCTATAATGACTTATGTTTGCACCAAACACTGTAACACTGTTTATTGTATGTATATGTGTGTGTGTCCATATTCGTGTGTGAATGTGTGCGCCTGCTCTCTAACAGTTTCTCTCTGTGTTACCCCTTTCTCTCCCTGTTGTTCTCCTGCTCAGGTGAAAGGGATCCTGGGAACAGCCAGGTTCAAGCTTCCCAAAAGCCTCTCAGTGCTCACAGCTTACAATGGAACAAAGATTGTCTCAGTGTTGGGATGCTTATGGGAAACCCAACCCAGACTGTAATGGCTACAGTTTGACAACTGGGGACTAACAGGAGAATGGAAGACAGGATACATCCATTGTAAAAGCCTGGGAGATTTTTACACACTAGTGTTTTAATATCATACAAAAACATAAAATCTGGTAATCCATTCTGTAGACAGAATTTGTGATAATCGCCCAAAGGTGAGATCTGTCTAAATTAAGGTTACTGTCCACAAATCTCATGCTCCGGTACACACACATCTTAACCAGTTAGCAGGAGCCACTAGCTTGGTGATAAGGACATGATTGATGCTTGATTGAACATCCCGCCAAGACGGAAGAACTTGGCACAAAGTTATGGGCAAGTTACCCCTGTTCTACTTAGGGAGTTATTTTGTCTGGCCTTCTCCCTCAAGGACAGTCTGCAACAGTACACTATTTGTGGGGGTTCAGTGTCTTGCTAAAGGACACGAAAGGTCAGTTGACATTTGCCAACACAGAGAGCTGAATTTGGGTTTTCTGTTTGAGGATGGTCTGCAGTATGATACAAGCCATTATATAGCATATTATACCATACCATGCTATATGTACCATAGGGTACATATGTTAAGCTGTGTCTGAAAGTCTCTCTGTGCTCATCTCTCAGTATTTTTGTAGCTTCTATCTCAATCTCTGTGGTCTGGAGTTTAGTGTCACTGCATTGTTTCTGTTTGTACCTTCAGCTATCAGCCTCATTTTAATGTTTACTGATTACTTTCAGCCATGTCTGAGCTGTGCTAAATTATTCTTGATGCCAACTGAACATTTTGTGCTTCACATATGTTTTCTTCTGCTGTAACAACAGGAGGCATTTTTGAGAAGTAGCAATATAAAATGCAATGTGTTTATCACTGAATTAGGAGAACTTTGTTATCAGTGCTATTCTTAAAAATTGATCACGTTTTGCTCTATTTGGTCAGCTGATTGGTTTTAAATACTGCAGGCAGGAGTATAGCAATACGCAGAAACAGCCACAGGGAGTTGTAACTGCTAGAGTTGAGTGTATGCAACTGGTCTATTTTTTATGGTAGCTGCAATCCACCAGTGTTAAGCAGCACAAAGCAGATCACACTGGCAGGAAGTCAGGCACAGAAATGGCACAGAGAATCCTGTGAATTTTCAAAATAAACTACCTTGTGCAGACAACAGAGCAAGTTTGTCGTTACATCAACATTATGTTACGTTACAACTTGTGGCACCAGGCCAGAAGTCAACCATGGCACAAGCACTAATATGGATTCAATATGGCACTATTCCATTGTATACCATACCATAGTAAGATACTTCCATTTGTGAATGATTTCTTCAAATCCAGAACCTTAGGCAGGACACCTGACAGTCGATTCAATGCCAAGAGAGAAGAGGAGAGTCAGTCAAGTCTACCAGACTTGAAGAACATATTGGAAGAAAGCCATGGTGTGAAACCATTGTAGTCTTTAAACAGAAACCCTCCAATATCAAAGATCTAGCAAATCAAGAGAAAACAGATGGTTAGAGTGAACAGGAGCCATGGGTGAAAAAAAAAAAAAAACAGGTGATGAAAGACAGAATGTGCATTATTCACAGGGTGTGACACCACAACAGAGGCTGCAATGGTAAACATGTGTGGTGGTTTGGGGCAGAGTGGCTGCCCCAACTCCCAAACAGGCTGTCTGGTTTTGGCTTAGAAGCTATCTGTACTCTGTTACTGACAAGTTAAAGGATTTCAGTGTTTTACCCAGTACAAATCATTTATTTTTTCATGCCAGGGTAGTTTGTCATTGGTTTCAACTCATTGTGAAAATGTACTAATCTAATCCATCAAAGTGGACATTTATACTTTTTTGTTACATAATTATCAAGTAGTAATGCAGCTGCAAAATGGATCTGTTTGGATCACTCTTTCCCAGTGGTGGAGTTACAGAAACTTTGACATCTGATATTTGATATTTGGTTGGTTGGGAAATCAAAATCCCTGGCGATAAACATTAAGCAAACATAAGTGTTGCAATAATATATAATATAAATGGATGTTTCTTGAATTCTTGTTGCTGCTGAATACCAGCCAACAGTTGAATTTCAAATATTTCTTTTGAACCTATAAACAAATCCGTGTTGTAGTTTGTAAGTAGGTCGTTATAATTGCAGTGGCACCGTACTTGTAAAATATGTGTTTCTAGTTTTTTATTAAATTATTTATTTCCCCTGATAACAAACAAGAAATCATGTGAGTTTGATGATTTAAATGATTAGCTCGAAAATAATGTTGGTCAGTGTTGGGGTTGTTACTCAAAAAAATAATGGATTACACAATACAAATCCAAACACACTATGGATTTACAGTAAACCCGTTCAGTTTTTTTGACGTGTTTATCACTAAAGCAGTGGTTAGACCTCGTAAGGAGGAGTCTCTTAAATCGCTGTTGTCAGACAACCTCTTTCCTTTTCTGAATCAGCCAAGATTGCCCAGGAATTGGCTACCACAGTTTCACTCGACGGCGTCAACTTTAAGTATTGTATTCAATTACTGCAGTGTCGGTGTTGAATAAACCTGTATACTCTTTCCTGAAAGCAAGGAAGGCACATTGAAGATACTTTCCTGCATAAAAAATAATGTGATTACTGAATTTATGAACAGTAATGCGTTACATTACTGCATTACAAACAAATGTAATGTTATTACAGTAATGTGTTACTTTGTAATAAGCATGTCACGATACCAGAAATTTAGTAGTCGATGTCAGTGAAATTTCATGATTCTTGATACTGATTCGATAGCACGGTAAAAAACAAAAACACAAAAATAAATCCCATGTACTTCAACATATACTAATTTCAGTCAAATTCACTGCTTAACTCACAAACCATTTTAGTCGCACGCAGTCCCTCTCTCTGTCATATGCGCACACACACACACGGCTTCCGTCACCCCGCCTCTCTCCGTTTTTCTGTCTCCCGCATGTGTGTTATATAAAGTCACCCAAAAACCAAGATTCACATTTGGGATTTTTTCACCCACAGTTCTGTTTTAAGATCAGTAGGCAAGCTGCGTGTGGTGGAGGCTTGTTGTGAATGAAGCACACTATCAAAACTATCTAAACCAACGTGGATGTAATAACATCGGCACCAGCTGATGCGTTCACTGCTGTTCACTCTTGCTTTACCTGGTCTGTGGTTGTAAAAAAATCCACCGTATCTGTGTAAGAACATGCATATGGGTGTCAGACTGGGAAGAATCCCCAGAACCGTCGTTTTCAGAACTTTGGCAACGACTTGGTACTGAAGTATTGGTTCTCGTGACATCCCTACTTGGCCTAGGTTTAATTAGGACAGCACTTTCACATCTACACTGTGGAGATTGGAGAAAAGGGTAGGTTTTATGTTTGTTGTTGTATTTTTTCCCAAAGACTATGTAGTAACCAATATCAGATAAAGTGCTTTTGCTTTTCCGATTACCTTCATCTGTCGGAGGGGGTAACTGCAGACCGTGATTAAACCAAACATCTGTGCTTTCGCTGTCAGTGTAAATGTGTTCAGTTCCACTCTGCCACTGCAGTAATGGCAGCGGCACTTGAGAGTGCAGCACATAAATCAACCGCTGGATTAATTTATATATCGACCCTGCCAGTGGGTTAACTTGTGGAGATTCCAAAGTTTCCAAAAATACGAAGAATGTCAAGCTGACATTTTCGGGAAATTTGTATAAAATTATGTACAAAACCCACACATGTGGCATCTATGAAGAGCTGGAACGAGTTGATACAGTGTGTAATGTGATAACGTTTCCAACCTTTGAAGCTACACAAGGGGAGAACAAGGAGAAAAACTGTATTTTCAGGGGTTAAAGCACCATGTATTTTACTTCCAACACTGCATGGACCAGTACCAGTACCACATGTCCTGACCAATAATGTTATATGTGTTATTGACAAAAGATAAAGTCGGCTGCTCTGACCAGTATAGATCTGCACACATTGAAAAATTAACTTTTTTAAACATTATTATTTATTGCACCCTTGGAAATGCTAAAAGATAAGGGTTGATCATTTATCAGTCCTTTTGTATTTTATAGGGGGCTCTATTCAGATCAACGAAGCTGCATTGTTTTTCTTTTCAATAAAATAGCTTTGAACATGGCGGTAAATCAGCAACATTTTGCATTGTCAGCAACCTTTTCCTAATTCTGTACCATTTTTTGGCAAGAATTTAAATCAGTCAAGATCTCCCTTTCCTGGCTTCAACCCTTGTAACTTCAAAATGAAAAAAAGCATGTAAAGGCACCAAATCTGACAGTCTCCCTGTCATTCATTCATGGGTCTATCCGCATGTCTGTGTGTCTGTGTGTCCGTCTGCGTGGGTGTGGTTATGCCTGTCTGAAGTTTCTGAGGCTTAGAGCGGAGCATTGTACAAAGTGACAACCCCATCAAAGAGACCGGGCCTGCATAAAAGGACGTTTTATGACTCTGCCCTTCAAAAGAACAGTTTGAGGAGTTCAAAGCACACACACAGGGAGAGGCAGGCTGTGGATGGAAAGTTCAGCGCAAAACCAAGAGTGAGACAGAGGATGGAAGAGAGAGAGAGAGGGAGAGAAAGAGAGAGAGAGAGAGGAACATAAAAGGCAAAGAGAGGAAAACCCTCAAAAGCCATTTGATATCTCTCATCAAAGAGCGATGCTAACCTGCCTCACTTTGCATTTCCAGCTCGACGCTAAATCTTCAACATGAGGTTGTCATTCTCTCCACGGCCGAAGCACATCAAGCCCAGCCGTGGTGTTTGATCGATCTCACCAGTTTGCATGTGTGTTTTTTAGGGCACACACCTTCCAGCCACATGCCCGGGATTTCTTCAGAAGACAGGAAATGTCATTTTGTGATTTACAGTGAGGTATTGATGGATGGTTAAAATAGGAACAATGGTCACTTCTGATGGACTGCCCTTTTGTACACCTATCCACTATAGTGCAAAGATTTAAAGCCTCAGCTGAATGGTCTGGCACGAAGGCAGACACCTACTGTGTTTTTAATTAATGGCTGCAAATATAGGCTGTCAAGTAGCATTTTCTTTCCAAAATTCTTTCAATCCACCAAAAATCCCCAATATGGACAATTCTCAGTTATAAGACAATGTAATTATTTTGTAAGCATCAAAGAAATAAAACAGTCTTCATTGTTGAGTTTTAATTTGATGCCATCAGCCAGTATGTAGTAGCTGTATTATCAAGTCAAGTTTTCATATTTTTTCCCTCCATCTATCCAAGCAACTATACAACAACATCACAGAATTAAACATTTTATATGCCATTAAAAAAAAAAACATGTTTCTGATTAACATTTTAAAATTAGTTTAGAAATATTGAGAATCTTCTCTGTAATTATCAAGTTTTTCTGTGAAGCAAGTATTTGTGTTGCAGCCATCTGGAGCATCATAACCACAAGAAGTACCCATGATTTCTTTGCAAATAGCCAACTTTTAGCTTCTCTGCACACAAAACATTCAAGCTTTCCTTTCTTGACATCAAGCTAGGTACATCTTCTATTCATTCATTTGTTCATATTGTATCCACCCCCCTGGCTGGCTACTGCATATCGTCAAACACAGCTGCCACGTTTTGCCTTTGTCCATCTTTCCAACTATTTGTACCCTAAATTAAGTTTGTTTCAGCAAGCTGTTGTTTAACATGTACTCGCTCATGTGGTGGTAAAAGATATGTAGTACAAAACCATCGTAATTACTGAGTCCTTCCAGAAGAAACTGTAGAAAGCGAAACTAATCAACACAATGAAACAAAGACAGAGGGAGATTGGAGACAGACGGCAGGTAATGGCTCATTCATTATTCATTATGGAGAAAAATGTTGCCTTCCTTATTGAATCACAATGTTAAACACAGATGGTCACTTCCCCCAGATGACTGTAACAGTTACAGTGACTACAGTGCCCTAATGAACAACTAATGCAACAACTAGTACTGATTTGCACATTATTATCATTAAATGTATAATTAAACACAACCAAGTAAATATCTGTAAATGTGAAAGTGGTCCTTACTTAGATTATATTTCTGTTCATAAGATCTTGAAAGCATCTTAAACTTCAAAATTAAGCTCACATCTATGCAGACAGTGGACCTTTTTTAATTTTTATATGTGTGTGAGTGTGTTGCGTTGGTCATGATTAGAGTTGGAGGTGTGGGGGTATGGTGTTGGAGGTGGCAACCCTACCCTCACCTCCCTAACTAATCCCCCAATAACAAAGGCCTGCTTCTCTGCTCTGCTGGACTCTGAGCCGTGCCGAACTCTGCCTCGGCCTCCAGGCCCAAAAAACCTGCTGTTTACAATTTCCCTATTCCTGCTTTAAATGTTGCTTTGCTTCGAGAGAGAAAAAAGGGTGATGGGGGGTGGTGGTGGTTAGAGAGATGGAGAGAGGAGAGAGAGGCCACAAAGGTTCTGTTTTGTCCAACAGGAACAAGGGAGCTATTACACGAGAGATGGAGGGAGGAAGGAAGGAAGCAAGGGAGATTGGGGGGGGAGTGGAAGAGGAGAAGAAGGAGGAGGAGAAGGCCCCATCGGGGATTAGCTGGCCAGCTGCTCCCTCAGGGACCAGACATGAGACACACTTTTATTCTGACAGGAAGAGTGACTCCAGAGAGCAGTGAAGAAGAGTCAGGAAGAATATCTGAAGAAGGACAAACATTGAAAAAGCAAGAATAACAGAAGGACAAATGCAAAAAAAGAAGCAGAAGAATAAAGGGACTACAGTCAAAAGGATGGACGAGATGTCATTTAAGGTGTCTAATCTGTTAGCAGGCACAATGATATGCATGAAATGAATGAAAATAATGAAAATATTTTCCAATCGCTTCCAGTTTTCTCCACAATGGTGTTAATATATACAATAAATTCAAACATTACCACATTGTGTTTTGTGCTATAAATTGTTGGCTAACAAGGCTATGAAACCTGCTTAGCTCAGGCAGCATTTAGAAACTAAACACACGGAGTACATGGGGAAACCTACTGGATTTATTGAGAGGAAATGCAATGAACTTAAGAAACACATGGCCAAGGATCCCTCACCTTTTTGTATCTGGGGAAAATGCGAAGGCTACAGAGGCTTCATACAGGGTATCCCTGTTCACTTACATCTGTGAAGTTGGCTTTTCCACACTTTTTGGTTTAAAAACAAAGCAGTGCAAGGATATCAATGTGAACCATGAGACTAAAACTCTACACATTAAAATACAATACATAAAAAAGCATATTTAAATTGTATAATTTCAGTTAGACTAAAACTAATAAAATAATAAAACAGTTACGTTAATTGTAACAAGATACAAACTCCTGCATGACAGTCAGATGCAGCACATACCCATCCACTGCCCAACCTCTGCACCATTACTTTCTACCTTGCTACATAAAAGGCACACTACTTCCTATGTTAGAATTAACTGTTGGCACCGAAATAAATCGTGAGGTGTGGAATGCTAATCCGTAGTAATACTAGGCTGTGGCTCAGGAAGTAGTCATCCACTAATCAAAAACTTAGCAGTTTGATCCCTGGCTCCTCCCTCTGCATGTCAAAGTGGCATGCAGAGCAATACTGAACTGAATTGCTCCTCATGCTGTGCTATCGGCGTGTAAGTATATGAGTGGGATTAGTTCATTTCTGATGAGCAGTTGGCACCTTGCATTGCAGCCTCTGTGATCAGTGTAGGAATATGTGTGAATGGGTGAATGTGACATGTAGTGTAAAGTGCTTTGAGTGGTTGGAAGACTACGAAGGCGCTATGTAAGTTCAGTCCATTTTACTAGGCAGCTTAGCCTGAACTAATATCAGCGCATCAATGTCAGTAACTATAATACCGCCATATCTCAAACAATCTGAACTCTCCCTTTAACATGTAGTTGTGCTACAGGCTTCACATGTATATGACAGAGAAATATGTCCCTGTGGACCACTGAAACGGTGTGAGTGCGGTTGTGGTTTACAGCCCACAGAAGCTTTACATCTCTTTACAATGAGACAGGATTGATATCTCCATCAGGTCGATGAGACAGCAGGCAGCTCAGACATACATACTGCCATGGCTTGAGACATGAAGCCATCCAACCAGAAATATTAACACAGCTCACAAAGCGGTGTCAAAAACTGATCGAAATTTCAAAACCCCTGAAGAAAAACTCACAAGGCCACAGAGAGAAAGAGGACGCGGAGAGGGTATTTTTCCTTCCTTCCTTCACCCTTTCTTTCTCCATATGGCAGCCATTTGTCTGGAGGAGGTCTGTCAGACATAAATAATAGGTTATGAAAAAACAGTAGGAGGGAGGGGGACGCTTGCTTTCTTCCTGAGGGACGGGATCTCTAGAGGCCTGGTGTCCTTCACGGCAAAATTGGGAGAAAGCAAGATGGAGAGAGAGACAGAGAGAAAGAGAGAGAAAGAGAGAGATGGATTGAAGGAGAGAGAATGAGGAAATACAGACTGCTAGCCCGTTAAGTGATCAGTGTGTGTTGTTTGGATAACTTGGCAGCAGAAAACCAGACAGACCTCCACTTTTAACTCATTTAAAAATTTTTTAATGCAACTACTTGAGCTATGACCTCTCTGACACTGCAATTGTTACACTAAAACAAGATAAAGTTTGATGAATTGACCGTTCAGGACTGCAGGAAGATGACAAGCCAAGAGGAAGAGAAAGTGAAGCCAAGGCAGAGAGAGGTGGAGGGTGTTTTGTGAAAGGGAGATGGAGTGCAAGGCAAAGAACATTAAGGCCATCTCAAGTTTGTGCGCACTGATTTTCATCTGAAACCAATTAGTTCCAAACCACGAAGACAACACCAAGCCTAGTTTTTAAAAACATCCTCTCTTTCTCTCTCTCTCTCTCTCTCTCTCTCTCTCTCTCTCTCTCTCTCTCTCTCTCTCTCCCCATCTTCCCCCTCCTTCCCTCCCGTCCATTCATGTGTCAGGCTCTGCAGCTCTCTGCTTGGTCTAGACTCCTGTGTGTGCATGCATGCAAGCATATGTGTGTGTGTGTGTGTGTGTGTGTGTGTGTGTGTGTGTGTGTGTGAGTGAGTGCGTGCACTTAAAGGCATCGTGATTAACATTCGCCCCAATTCGCTGAGGGACACGCATTCTAAGCCCTTCCTTCCTGCTCCGAGTGGAATTCTCATTAGCTGATAACTACTTTTCAAGAGACTGCTGCATTCCTTTGCTGGATACCAGGGGCCTTACAGGACTCCAGAACACACACACACACACACACACACACACACACACACACACACACGTGCATGCATGCAAAGCCGCAGATACAAACAAAAACTGGCACACAGACAGGCAGAGAAACAAATGGTTACACTTGTTCGGCTTGTAAATCAGATTTTGGACTTTTCATTCAAAGTTGAAGAGTTTCATGGCTGTAGTGTGCACTAACAACCCTCATAACTTTAATCGTAACCCAAACGTTTCCACAAACACAGACAGGTAGACAGGCACTAATAATTTCTGATATGTTCCTGCATAATTCTGCCTTCCTGTGCTAGAGGAAAAGAGCACTTTCCTTATTAGATTCTCACCAGAACTTTGTGGTATCTGTTAGCATTGAAACCAAATGCTCTCCAGCATCTCTCACTCACTTTCTCAGAACTATGAGGCTGCCAAGCAGACCAGGTGGGGGAGAGGGAAAGACAAAAAGAGAGAGAGAGGTGAGTGTGTCTGTTTTTAGTTGGGGGCAGACAAAGGAGAGACAGGGACACCTGGTGCTCAGTTTTCCCATCATCATCATCACACCTCATTTGGTTTCATCCCATTTTGAACTTTGGGGAGAGCTGCATAAGATATCGACTACATTCAGAAGAATCTGACTTTTATAATGCCCTTGGGGGTACGAAACCTGTTGATGGCGTAAAGAAATATGGTCATGTGTGGTGAAAAAGCATATTAGAAGGGATGTGGGAAACCACAATCATGAAAAAAGAAGAAGAAAAGTTAGTTGGGTCTTTAGTCAGCCATGTCTGGCCAGAGTGTAAATGTGCTAAAGGTGCTTGTGAGCGATTAGTCAACAAATGACCATCTGTCTCATATTCTTCTTACTCTGCATATGTAAACTCTCCTCCTTTGCCTTACCATCTGCCTTTTGGCTTACAGTAATGTGGGCAAACAAACCCTGAGATTTCTCCTGTGCTCAAAGTGTAGCACACGCTCCATGTTTCATGTCAACGCATGGGGCTATTAATTTATAATGTGTAATGCAGAGTGGCCTGGTTAGTACAGAAACCAAAGGGGGAAACTCTCTGTATTAATGGAGACTTATAGGCTCAAGCTAAAGATGGTGATAGTGGAGGACACAGGCAGATATGAATCTAAAAGAAGGCAATGACGGTCAGTCGCTACTTATAAAGGAAAGTACAAGCACAGTAGTATACTTACTGATATTCGTGATCCAAAGAAGATGCATCCCACCGACCTTTCCTCTAACACCACCAGCAGGTCGGATCAGTTTCCACTTATCCAGTGAGATATATCCACGTCTACTTGATGGATTGGCACAAACATTTGCAAAGACATCTATGGCTTCCAGTCCATACTCTACGGACTTTTGGTGGTTTTGGGTGAAACGTCTCAACTATTGGATGGATTTCCACGAATTCTGGTAAAGCGATCTATCTTCCCCTTGGGATGAATTGTAATAACTTTGTATTTCTTTTTAACTTTTCTATCTAGTGCTATCATCAGTTCAAAATGTTTATTTAGCGAATACTTTAAAGAACACTCCCATCAGTCTCTCCTGTGTTTTGTGGTAATTACCTAATATTAGCATGCTAACACGCTAAAATAGAATGGTGACCATGGTAAGCATGTGCAAGTTAGCACGGTCAATGAAAGAGATGTTGAGAAGTCCAAGGTACATAGCTGCCGCATGTGTGTTATTTCTTGGAATTTGAATCTCATCTAGAAACAGTTTTCAAAGCTTAATAAAAGATTACTATAAAATAAATGAAGATATGTGAACTTATTTGATGTAACTCAAACTGCAAACTGTTCTCTCAAACTCACACTCTCTCTCTCTCTGGAACTCCTTTCTTTTTCTTTAGAGGTAGATTAAAAGTAAAGCTCTTCTGTGCCTGACCGATTTTTTTTGTTTGTGTATATGTAAGTCACAGTTCACCTCTGTGATTCCTCTTATCCACCTGTATGACTGATGAAGGCCAGTAGTGTTGTAATAGGCCAGTGTTGCCACCCACTTAGCTCTCATTCAGTCATTTGTCTGGCTCCATCCCCTCTCCAGGAACACTTCCCCTCAGCCTGTAAAATGATCACCGGATGGCTACTCTATTTCCCTCTCTTTTTCTCTGTCTACTCTCCTTTCCTCCCTTCCTCACATCTCCTCTTATTTTCACTTTCTCAACCCCTCTGCTGCTCTCCAGCTCACCCACCCCTTCCCACCCGGACATATAACCTTAATTCTCAGTCCTCCCTCTCCTATTTTCCTCCTCCATCATTTTGCCTTTCTTCCGATGCTCTTTTCCTCCCTAAAATGGATGCTGTTCCCCAGGGAGTGGTCAGCAGAGAGCAGGGGAAGGAGGAGGCACTTACTGTAGAGCCAGCACTGGTGCCTAAACACTGATGCTCCTGTAAAAGTAGGCTATTAATTCATGGAGGTATTAGCTGTTGGCAGTTAAGGATGATGAGAGAGGCACTGGAATTACTTCCTGTCTCTTAATTAAAACTGATTAACACTTTTGTTGTATTCAACTTGATTACATTTGAGTCATAGTTTTTCATGTATTTACTTATTTACATGTAAGAACCCATCTTTTACAATTCTGCCATTATTATAATCATTCTTTCCTTTTTTTATTACTGACTTTCGTGGGACCCCTTTAAGGCTTAAGTTTTAACATTTTAGTTTATGTCTAATGTTTATACATTATATGCATATTTGAGTATTTATGGGTGACATAGCCTACTTACTATTTCTTGTCAATCAAGATTCTAATGCTGTTGAATTTGGCCATTTACAGTCCAGATGTCTATAATCTCAGTGTTTGTCGCAGGGGAACCTCATAACAGTAATAAAACTAAAAACTCAACTGTCCATCTATAAATTAACTATACCCACTTAACTTGTGTGGGGTCATGGCTGGAACCTATCCCAGCATACCTAAATGCCTAATTAAACCAAGTGATACCTAAAAAAGCCACAGGCCTGTCTCTGTGATTGGCCCAGTTGTAAAAAGTGCAGGAATTTGGACATTTTCTCTCATCAGGTTAATCTTTTATGGAAGTTTGTGGTTTTTGCCAGCACTCAGGGAGAGGTTTATGGAAGGAAGTGCACCTTCCATTATTTATGTTCTAAACTAACTATAAAAATTTACAGTACACACACTTGTGAGCTTTTTTACTTGAAATTAAAATCTATCAATCCTCAATCTGTTAGGATGAAATATTCAGGATGAAATTTTGTGATGTTGTAAATTTGTGTGTGTGTGTGTGTGTGTGTGTGTGTGTGTGTGTGTGTGTGTGTACCAGCTTGCCAAAACATGTCTCATCTACTTTAGGTAGACCATGTGAGCCATATACACTGTACACATCTTTCTGGAACTGATGATAAATATGTGTTAACATGTCCCTGTAACAGAAACCCAATGCAGTATAAACAGAACTGCACACATTTGTGCTGTCCGTTTTGGAGTATATACTATGTTAGGTGTCTACATACCCATAGGTGTCCACAGATACATTTTAGGCTGCTCGCAGGCCCACACAGAAATGGGCAGATGATGGCATTTACATCACACAGAATCCTGCTATGTGTAAAGTATAATTTGAGTTTAAGCTCTATGAATGTGAAAATGTTTTTCTTGCACATTTTCCACATCCAAAAACTGAGCTCTTCATAAAACTAAACTCTGAGTTTGGCTACATACAAACTCAATATAAGTGAGGATGGAAAGAGACATAGGTAGAAAGATAGCTTTAGCGATCAACTTAGCTGAAAAAGAAGAGAGTTAGCCATTTTTCTATTGTTTTAATGTGGATAGACTGCTGGAAATGGCCTGAAAATGTTGGCATGAATGCAGCTTTTCCATTTGAGAAAACCAGACAGCCAATAACCTGTTACTCAAAGCCCAACTTGTCTTGTTGTTGAATTCAAGAATAAGGCTCTTGCCCTTTGATTTTGCATGTACTGTATTGTTGATGAAGCTACAAGGAGCTTTGGCCTTCTGCCTCAAACTCTGATCCTCAGAACATCCAACCGGGCAGCTCTGCAGCCTGGTGCCCCCGTTGTTGCGTGATCAGACAGGCTCAGGGGGCCCCCGGTTGCACTGGCTGAATCCACTCCTTTTCAATGGGGTCTTCCGCTGTCCCAGTCACGGCCCTGAATTCCCATACACACACACTTACACACGCACATAAGCAGTCCCTACCCATCCACCCGCACGTGCACACACACTCACAGAATTCAGGGGTGGTAACGGCTGAGCCGGGGGTAGGAGGGGGGGCACATGGGGATAGCCCCGACCGGAGGCACGCTTCTAGACTTGTGGATGAGGCAGAAAAGCCATTATGGATTGTTATGGTTGGCTGATCGCTCCCTTTCAGCTGCTGAGCTGCACACAAAAGCGGCAGGCAGAAGCTAAAATAATGGATCTTTTTTCCATGCACCCCCTCCGGAGCGTATCTGACTTTATGTGATCACAAATGCATGTTGGGAGGTGGAGGTGAGTGTGTGTTTATGAGAGCATGTGCCTATGATTATGCCTGTTGGAGTGTGTGAAAGAAAGGAGGAATGTAATTTTACATTTTTTTTGCAAATGAAGGTGAGCGTTTGCTGAATGGATTCAGATATATTACATTTTCATTGACAAACATGTTCAGGGGAGTTGATGTGCTAAAGGTATTAGTATGATTCTCAGGTGTTACCAGGGAAACAAAGCTATATTTAGAAAAAACACACACACACATAAATGCATGCATGAGTGTGGACACAAACTCCCACACAAACATGAGAAAATAAGAGCATCCTACTGAATGAAATGCTGTACTGCCCTGCTTGCTTAAGTTAAATTGTGATGTAGAATATGGTCAGCAGTGAGTGAGCGTTCATGAAAATTATGAAACAGACTCATCAGTGATGGCTGACCTCACAGCAAAAATATTTTATTACCACTAGGAAGACATTTGGGTCAGAGAAAGATTTATGAAGCAATCCTCAACATATTTTACTAGTTGCCTCTTTATTTGCTATTGGAAGATGTTATCCTTCATTGCGAACATAGCACAATGACAGTGGCACATTGGCTCTTATGTCATGTCATTGGGCTTCGGTGACATTGAGTTACAGCCATCCATCCATCCATTCATCTATAAATAGACCAGGAGCCATTTATAGACCAACGCCACATTGTGAC
The DNA here is from genome assembly GCF_905237075.1 of Dicentrarchus labrax. Classification (NCBI taxonomy): domain Eukaryota; kingdom Metazoa; phylum Chordata; class Actinopteri; family Moronidae; genus Dicentrarchus; species Dicentrarchus labrax. The sequence continues at coordinate 21,946,371 of NW_026136705.1, read as the reverse complement.
GCCTGACTGCTGCTTTTTACTAAGTGGATGACATGTCTCAGTCAATATGAGAACTGGAAAATAGGATTATGTCTCAGTGATGGCCTCTCTGCATAGTGTCCAAATGTGATAGTGGTTTCTGATCTGTTTTAAATGTAAATAAACCTGTTACAGTAATTAAAAAATAAAAGAAATATTTACAGATTGGAGAATACTGACTTCATTTTTAGGCCTGTTTACAGTTATACTATTTGTTGCTGCTCTTACCCACATGTTGTCACGCTGAAAGGCCACATGGCTGCCCATGCTGGCTGTTGCAGAATCAAACCTGTGACCTTTAAGTTGCGCTAATAGCACCTTTTAATAGGTCTGCCTCTGTGTGCCATAGGTCACCCCGATCCCAGGGTGCATTTTCAGTAAAGTAAGAGTACATTTTTCATTTCATCATCTAACTTGTGCCATCGCTGGAGAAAACTGGCCATTGCCAAGGCCAAACAAAGGCAACACACACACACACACACACACACACACACACACACACACACACACAAATTACTTATTACATTGTTTAGGCCTACATAAACCCGTCATCATGGGTTGATGTCAACTTGTTGGCAAACACCATTGTCCTATTTCCCAAATCCATTTTTTTCAGAAAAACAACAGTTGCATTTACTCCCCTGTGTTTTTCTGTCTATATCATATGCCCACTTTGTGCATTACTTGATGTGGGACAAATTCTGCGTGTTGTATTTTTGCAATATAGTTATATTTAAATATTCATGTAAAACAAACATCTGCTTACTTATTGAAGTTGTAACCAAACATTATTATAGTTTCGATAAGCTGCAGCAGTCAAAAGCTTTCAATATTAGGTGGTTGTGATTCAAGTAGACGATCAAGCTCCACTCTGTACTGGAGACTGAGAAGGCTTTATTAGTATTGGGTAGCCTTGAAGTAAAACTCAACCTAGTTGTGAGTAAAAAAAAAAAAAAAAAAAAAAAAAGCTTTGTTACGCAAGTTTAAAATGTATTTGATGATGCACCTGCTCTGTTTACGTGATGACAGTCAAACCACACAACTTTCATCTGAATGGAAACATCAGATGGTTATCAGCGCGTTTGTTGCAGTTAACAGTATTCTCTGATTCACTCTGCAGTTAATGTATGTAAACAAAATCACAAACCTGGGTGGCATTTACAGAATGTGTGGTACTTTCCCTTATGTTTAATCACTTTTGCACCCATGTAAAGCAGCCGGATGAAAATATGAAGCTAAATCACAGTGGTGTCGTGCAAGGAAAAATTAACAGGCAGATTTGAGTGTATATTTGACAGACTGAGACAATATTTATTGTCTGTGGCTTTTGGACCTGAGTGGTATTATGGTGTGGACCAGATTCTTTAGCTCTTTCCCACCCAGTAAGAAAGCTGTACTGACTCAATTCTCAAACAGTTATTTCCTCTCATTGTCTCTGATTAAAACACACACTCGCACACAATGTAGGTGATGCATTTTCCAGTGAACTTATCTATTTCCATCCAAGTGACGTTAGTCAAAGATATTTTTAAACCATTATATGTTGTCAGCTGATGGTTAAATATAGATATTTGTTATGCAACAGCTGTGGTTGAGCCTTTTAAATTCATAATAAATCTCTTAGCAAGTAGTTTATTTATCTCTGTGAGACTATTGACATTTCCTTTTCCCACATTTGTAACTTTTTTATTTTTCCTGCCTCCTATCTCTGTCTCAAAAAAACAAACAAAATAAAAACTGGAGCTTCACAGCAATGAGAAAATGCTTAAAGAAAGTTCCTTGCATTTTCTCAGCTTTGACAAAATTTGGCCGGTATGAAACATTTACAAAATGTAAAAGTCACAAGACTGAGAGTCAAGGCAGTTCTTGGTGTAGTTCAGCACTGGGAAAGTTAATGCAGTGCTTGTTGATGTCGAGCAGTCCAATTACATGGCATACCATGCTGAGGCATTGTATACTCTACATCTAATGGAACAGGCCTAAACAGTTACACCGATCAGCCATAACATTATGACTACCCCGCCTCTGCCCATGACCCTGTTTCCTGTTCATCTCTTACAAAACCATGCTGTCAATTCATCACAGAAGTATAATCAGGCTCAACTGTCAAGTACTAGTGGATGTTTTCAGCCCTCCAACCTCAGGGGGCTGTAACGAGCCCATTACGGCTTGGCGCACCACAGTGACGCAAAGAAGACGACACCCTAGAAAAGTTACTTGGACAAGCAACACAGAGATGACATTTATGCTTCATTACTTTTTATGGTTCAAGTGTTTTCAAACAAAATTTTTCAGTGTTACCACAGAAAAAACTTCAAGGATGAAGCCTAACTGGTTGGTTTGGCACCAAATTAACTTCTTTTAACTCTATAGTGAAAGTTTTATCTTGGGATATTGGTATGTTAATATCATGAATATAAGTGGTAATATAAATATATAATTTTGTGGTTGAACGGACTGATGGATAAACAACATTTTCTGCCGTATCATGGAAAAATACTCAAGATAAAGTATCCCCATATGAGTAGCATTTCTTATCCAAGAGCCAAGCACTGGATCCTGTCAGTCCTGATAATGAGTGATTCTTGGTCATGTGTGAGTAATACAACCCAGCACACTGTTTATTTCCTCAACCTGACCTCTTTTCAGAGCATGCATAACTAGGATTATTACACTGACCGCAGTGATTGTTTTCAGAGGTCTCTTGTCTTTAATGCACGCCATATAAAGTAAGTCTTGTGTACTTGTGAGTTTGTGTGTCTGATTGGCAGTAACAGCTCTAATGCAGGAATTGTGTAACCGGAAAACGGTCCATTCATCATATTTTGCTGTGATGCCAGAATCACTTTTGTCACATTCTGAAACACCTCATCTCTTTTTGCCCCCGTCTACCTTTTTTCCTCCTTGTCTCTTTTCATCTCTCTAACTCTTTTTTTCTTTGAGTCTGTTCTGTTGTCTCTTCCTCTCCCTCCCTCCCTCTCTTTCTCAGTCTCTCCCCCCTCCGGTCTTCCCATGGGCCCAGAGGAGATGATAAGGTGATGTCATACCTCCGCTTCCTGTGGATGTGAGTAACTGTACACTGTGTGCCTTGGGCCATGGCAGGGAGTGTGTTTGTGTGAGTGTGAGTAGCAAGGAGTTTGTGTTTTTGAATGAGAGAGACAAATAGAGAGACTAGGAGGAGGAGGAGAAAGTCAGTGGTGGAATGACTTCAAAAGCTGCATGGACAAAATGTTTTTAAATGATTGCTAAAGGCAATACATAACTCCACAATATTTGCTCCTGCATAAAAGCATGATTAATATTTCTGTGATTATGTCAAGGCAAGGGTTGCATCTGCAGTTCCCATCAATTCTATGAAGCATTTTAGCATTCAGCATTAGCATTTCAGCTCACTGTTTGGGTTTTCTGGTCTGTAACTGTACTTTTTTGGTTCAGTCTCATTGTTTTCAGACACAGCAGGCAGTTTTCAACAAAAACTGACTGTACGCTACCTACCCAGTACCAAACAACACACAAAAATGACACAGGTGACTATATTGAGCATTTAGCAGCAAGAGAGCTTGATATTTGCCATAGGCATTAGCCTTTAGTACCACAGACTTGTGTTATTAACTCTTATACACACATCTGTACTATAGGCTTTGGATTGGAAGTTAAGTGGGGTTTACCTTTAAATGAACTCTTTCTCTCTGATGTTGGACAGCTACTAGCCTATAGAGAGAAACACGATACAGACCTGTGTGAACCAGATTGAACATTTAAAGGTTGCCTCGTATCTGTGGCCTTGTTGTTTCGTGTGTAATCTCATTTGTGGAAGGTGAGTTCAGTTCATCAGAATAAACGCAGGTTACCTATTGATCTCAGAACTGAATAAATGCTAAAATCTTCCTAATGTCAACATTACACTGAAATCTACTGTGAGCTTCACTGAAGTTGGAGCATTTGGTGTAACTTACGTTAGATACTGATAACTTTAGATGCTTCAAATTGTGTCTAAAATTCAATTAAAATTTTCTTTTTTTGCAGCTTTTCCTGTTAAGCAAAATTTTGCTTTTACTGTCAATCCTGATAATGGCAAAAAAAAAAGGGGCAAAAGGAGTCAAATTAAAACAGGAAGGGCTCAAATGTATTTTACATTAAATGTAGTTCTCAGTGAATACATTGCATATACTTTATGTTACTCACCATCATTTGCCAAAGCATACCATGTGTTTTTAGAATGATTTGCTACTGTCGAAGAAATGAACAAGACTTGGAGCTGGTTTGATCACAGTCAATATGTTCAAAGTTATATAGCTGAGCTTAGTCAAGTAGATGCTGATATTCAAGATTTGAGAGACACCTATTAAAAAGTATTCACATACTTTGTCCCCAGAAAAAACAAATCTAGACAAACATGGACACTGTGAAAATTATTCATGTGAATTTGTTAGTTTTTTTGTATAAGTTACTGTTTATAGCATCTGGCTCTTTGTTCCCCCAAAAAGAAGGGACGAAATAATTAATGATGATGGATTATATATTGTATGCCATTTTCAAGTCTCTGTAAATTGATTTCCATACCAAACTGACATGAATAAAACCATTTTGATAAAAGAATACCTTATATTTCAGACTGTTTTAGACTGGCTCTATAAAGATAACGTATGGCATGCTTTTAAAAATGGTTGAACTTGTTGATTCACAAGTATGATGACATGTTATTGAATTAACATTAAGTTGTATTACTAAGCTATTGTTATTATGCCTTCAGATGGAAAATCAAACATATTTTTTGTGTTATTCTAAAATTACTTTAAGTAATATGTAGCACAAGACTAGCAACATTAAGATACAGCTGGGAAATTATGAATGCCATGTCCCTTTTAAAAATAATATATAGGCAGCTGTGCGTTCTTAACTGCTTCAAATGAAATACAGCTCAGTTGATTTCTTGTTGTTGGACAGCTGACTAACCCTCCCACTGCTATGTTACAGTAACAGACGCGCTATTTTGAGCAAGAAGCTCTTGGCATTCATTTTTCGTAAAATTACACAGACAAAATCTCTGGGAGGAGAACAGGCCGGAACAGAGGGAGTATGAAAATAACTAAAGGACTGGGGGAAAAAAAGGATTCCCCCCCTCCTGTTCTTCCCTTTAAGACCTGCCTGTGCCCTGAGCCTGGGGCAGGTACGTTGGACAGCAGCATGAAGCTGTAAAACAATGTTGAGGGTGTGCTTGAAGCAGTTCCCTTATAAATCAAACATAAAACCGTGCTGGCACTACAGTCCATCTGGGCCCCGGGAGCAGCACTTTGAACCATGATCACGTGGAGCTTTCACCTCAAACGAGAGCAGAGTTGCGTTGAGCTTCAACGGTGCACTTAAAAGGATAACACCATGTTGTTTTAAGCTTGTATGCCAATCTATACTGCTAGTGCTGTCTGATATCTTCCGCAGAGTTGAGAGAGCCAGACCAGCTTACACTAATTTGAAAATTGCCCAAAACAGATCATTGATAATTAATCTATTTCCCATGTATAATTGGGTGTGCCAGCCAGTGCGTGCTATCAGATGTTTTTTCATGATTGGTTGAATACAGTATCAGACCTAGCTGGATATACACAATTCATATCACAAATCACTGACATCATCTGCAATTATAAATCACCTGACAAACACAAAACAGGATGTAGTCCACACTAATGCAGCAACTTAACATTACTTTTAACTTAAATATGACTTTATTTTGGCAGTTGTTATGAAATTGATCTTCTTCTATTTCCAAATACTTTTGAAATCACCAATGTTTAGCATTGCCAGAGGAAAGCATAAAGGTGCTGTATATGGCCATCCATACCTAATTATGTTTGTACTAAAAATTAGCAACAGAGAGTCAGCATTGTGGCAGTGTTTCTTTTCTTCTCTCACACGACTTTCCCTAGTCTGATGTAATTTCTCTCTCCTTGCCTTCCTCTTCTGTCCTATTTGCTCGCATTTCCATTAGGACCTGCTTTTCCTCCCCTCCCTCTCTTTCCCCACCACCACCTCCTCACCTTCTGAGGTCAGCACACAATGGGCCACTTCAAAAGGCCAGTTTGCTTTAGACATTCTTTCTGGAGAGCGAGCGAACAATTATAGCTACTCCTCTGGTCTGGACACACACAAAAAAAGGATGTTGCCTAAAAACAGAAAGGAAAGGAAGTGGGGACAGAGTAAAATGGGTGAGTGAGCGAGGCCGAAAGAAAGAGAGAGGAAGCCACAGTATCCTGCAATGACAGGGCCACGGCCACAACCAAATAGTATGAGATATCTGGGATGTGTGGAATGTAAAGCATTTGCCATGAATAGGCCACAACGTTTGTTTAAAGGTCTATTTTTCCTTCTTCTTTTTTATTTTCATGTTCTGAATGACAGGAAGGGGAAAGGGAAGAGGAAGAGATAAGAGGTTAAACTTGGACGTTTCTTTCCCAGAAAGGAGACTGGGCAGCAACACAGTGAAGAGTGGGTGTAATGGCTTTGCTTACGCATTCACTGCCAGAATAAGAATTATTCCATGACGACTTCCAGGGAAATGAAAAGAGGATACTGTAATTCCCTTTGCATCATGTCCTTGACACAAGTGCAGTCATGCCTTTATTTGTCTTTTTTTTGTATGAGAGGACTGGGTTTTTTTGCTCCTGCTTTTTTTACATAAAAAAAAATACGTTAGATACTGATAACTTTAAATGCTTCAAATTGTGTCTAAAATTCAATTAAAATTTTCTTTTTTTGTAGCTTTTCCTGTTAAGCAAACTTTTGCTTTTACTGTCAATCCTGATAATGGCAAAAAAAGGGCAAAAGGAGTAAAAATTAAAACAGGAAGGGCTCAAATGTATTTTACATTAAATGTAGTTCTCAGTGAATACATTGCATATACTTTATGTTACTCACCACCATTTGCCAAAGCATACCATCTGTTTTTAGAATGATTTGCTACTGTCGAAGAAATGAACAAGACTTGGAGCTGGTTTGATCACAGTCAATATGTTCAAAGTTATGTAGCTGAGCTTAGTCAAGTAGATGCTGATATTCAAGATTTGAGAGACACCTCAATCATTTGAGAGGACTGGGTTTTTTTGCTCCTCTTTTTACATAAAAAAAACACATTTTGGACGTTTTCTGTTTCACATCCCATTGTTTTATTCAAAGAAGTAGGAGAGTAAGACTGAATGGAAAAATATATGATAATGAGATTCGAGAAAAAAAATTTGTGATTACATTCAACAACAAAATTACAGTTTCAACTCCAATCAGGTTATGAAGAAACATGCAGATGTCAAATACACTAATATTTAAAGTGAAAAAAGAATATACATTTCCACATTTGTGTTAAATTTCTGTTAAATGTAATCAGATGGTGTACAAGAATATAAATTCCACCAAAAGATAAATTTTATGTTATGTTTTTGCTGAAAATTCAGCTTAATCTTCTATGTAAATTCTATGTTAGAATGAGAAACAAGTGACTAATGTTTTTGAACAATTTAATACAATTGAACAGTAGGCCCTTTCCTGCTTTCTGAACATTATCAGGAAGTCTAAAACGTCACAGATACTTTGAAAGACGCACTAATAAAAGGTGTTTTCAGCAAAAGGAGCCACAACTTATTTTCCCATAGGATGCTGAGTAATATGTCAATACGTCAGTTGCCACGGTGTCCACAAAGGGTCACAGAAACTAATATCCTGACTTTAATCATACAGTGTGTCTGTTCATGCGGGAATGAGTGTGTTTTAAAATAATCTCTGGTGCAGGCTGCAGCGTAAGTGTCAGTAGTGTAAATTCCCAGGATGTTAAAATGATGAAAAGAGCAGAAAGGGGTATGACTTCACTGCTAACTATTCTATTCAGGATATTTTTGACCATCACAGACGTCATCTCTGCAGTTGGTCTGTGTGTGAGAATGTATTTGTGTATGTGAGACATCACAGCTGAGAAGACAGGCCTGCTTCCGGTCTCAGCAAGGTGTGTGTGTGCCTACTCAACTAAAACAATGGATGACAGTTCTCCCATATCTGCGGAAGCACAAGCAGTGATTTAGAGAGTCACACTCAAAAACGTGTGAGACACTGGGATGAAGAGTGTGTGAGAGATGGTGTTTGTGGAAGAGTGTGTGTGGGTACAAGTTGTACTGAGTGCAGGTGTGACAGGAGAAACAATCACCCCATCTATTATCCTCCATCTTTCACAGTTTTTAGGACTTTAGTAGGATCATGTGCAGAGTCTGATAATGGTCCATCCGGCGAAACTTTCCCGGATTACATTCAATAAGAACTTTTGCTCAATGCCTTCTACAATATACGCACATGGCAACTAGGCTATGGTTAATACTTATACTTTCCACCCTCCTACATTTAGGGCACATTTGATATATTGAAGCACTTGGAAGATTCCAGTTAGATTCCATATACAATCTCTTGTTATCATGTGACTCAAGTTCTTTATTTGATCATGTGACAACAACGGAGCTAGTCAACAAAAAGAGAGCAGAGAGAAAAAGCTAGTAAGTGAACCTTGACTTTTTAAAAAGCGAGTTTTACCACCTGGTTCTGACCTAGTACAGTATTTTCTGTTTCACTACTCACACAGATATCACAGTATACTTTATCATATTTATTATTTATGCGAACAGACCACTTCCTAACACATCAGAAAAAACATCTCTAGTTTAAAGTAATAGTTTGACAGTAAGTGAAATACGCTTAGCAGTTCCTTGCCAAGAGTGAGAAGAGAAGATTGATACCACTTTGATGTCTTTATGTTGAATATGAAGTTGGAGCCAACCGCCAGTTAGCATAGCTTAGCATAAGGACTAAGCAGGGGGAACAGCTAGGAAAAAAAATCCACCTACCAGCATCTCTAAGGCTCACTAATTAACACATTATATCTTGTTTGTTTAAATATCAAACCTTTCCTTTAAAGAGCCTGCCTACACAATTGTTAGTAGTAGTAGTGCTAGTAGCTGTTGGCGCTGATCTGAATTAAACCTTTCCATGTGTGGGCTCTTTTATATACACCTTCTGCAGCCCGTGCCTGCACACACTCTAATCAGAACATTCAGAAAAAAACATTCAGAATAAAATACTGAAAATAATTAGGCTACCATAACCACACCACTGGCATATCCACTACTTCAGTTCCAAGCACACCGCTGCCTGTCAGTAAGTGGATAAAACATCTAATGTGGCAGCTTTGATGAACTCAACTCCTAAGCACATTGGAGACTTAAAGCTGCACTCAACAAGCATTCAGTCGCTTTTGGCTCATTGTTTTGTTTTTCTTTGTTTCGCCAAAACACTGCAGAAACTCTCAGCTTACATACTTGCAAGCTGGTCATACGCCAGTGTGAAATAGCAAAGAGACGACCTAAATCAGCTCCATGTGAAGAGGGTCAAACGTAGCGCATCAAAGAGGCATGCATAAATCTCTCAGGACTTTTTTTTTTTTTGTACAGTAATACCTCCTCTTCTCTTTTTTTTCTCCTGTATTCTGTGGCTGAATCCTAAAGGGTCTATTGGTTGACAAATGCCATTCGCTCCCACTCTGAGGGAAAGCTGCATGTTTGGAGCCCCTGCAGAATGTGTCTATCCAGCACAAATCATCTATTAGGAAAACAGTTGCTGTAGGGCCAACCACAAGCATCCGGGCAATTCTCTGGGTTGTCAAAATGCTCCCTCTCGCTTTCTCTGTCCCCCTATTTTCTTTCCCTCTCTCCCCCCTCTCTCTGCTTTCCTCCCCTCTTGTCTCAGAGAGCAGTAGCAGATGGGGAGACCAGTGTCAGCGTTTCCAGTTGGATCAGCTGACGGATATGCATCCCCTGTTTCCGTTCCTGTTGTGTGTGTGTGTGTGTGTGTGTGTGTGTGTGTGTGTGTGTGTGTGTGTGTGTGTGAGTGGTTGCTTGTGTGGAGGAGAAAGGTGAAGGGAATAGCATGCATACAGTAACGTTGACAAAGCATCTCTGTTTTCATGATGAGGCCACCAGAACAGGATGAGAGTAGAAGAGGAGCAGAGAGGGGCAGGGCAGAGCAACCACAGGGGTTCAGTGACTTTTTTGATCCATAGAAATTGGTCATTATGTATATCTAAATGCCGTATTTGTTCCCCAACAAGGATCCAGGGATGTTTAGAGCCCTCAAATTAGGGAGCTTAGCTGATGGAAGGATTGAAAAGAAAGAAGACATAGAGAAACAGTAAGAAAATAGGTTGGAAAAATAGGGAAACATATTGGGAGGTATATATTTACATATAAAAAGAATACCTAAGGAACAAGGAAGGGAGAAAATGATGATGAAAAAGCAACAAGACAGAGACAGAGGTTAAAGGAGGCTGGAAATAGAGAGATGGGCAGGAAGGGGGAGTAAAGAAAGATGGAATTGAGGAAAAGAGAGAGGAGTAACAGATGAGAGAATGTGTCCCAGTTCCAGGGTGTGTATGTGTTAATCTATGTGTGTGTTTGTGTATGTGTGTGTGTGTGTGTGTGTGTGTGTGTGTGTGTGTGTGTGTGTGTGTGTGTTTGCTGAGTGGTTTGCGTTGCAGAGATCTTGGCTGCTGTCAGGCTAGGGGACTCCCAGAGGAAGCTAGTCCTTGTTCAGTTTACAGTGAATGATTCCCTTCCTGCCCTGCACAGCCCTGCAGGCCAATGGCCAACCAGGTTTGTGTTTGTGTGTGTGTGTGTGTGTGTGTGTGTGTGTGTGTGTGTGTGTGTGTGTGTGTGTGTGTGTGTGTGTATGCTGTGCTGCTTCATAGGGTGGCCTGGTGGAAAGAAGGAGAGAGACTGTCCTGTAAATGAGAGGTCACAGGTTGCGTAATAGTCAATGTTTGTCCACCAACAGCCATGTGTCTGGTCAGTGTCCTCAAGTAAGACAGACCTACCTGTTTTTTTGTTTGCAAACCAAATGCGCTTGGGAAGGAAGACAGATTCATTTCTTTTCATTTGATCACTCGGTTGCTTCTCAAACTTCCTTTTCTTACAATGAGTTAGATGGTTTTCATAACATAAAGTATTAGAAGCTGATTATACAGAAGGCCGGATCGGATACGTTAAGTACTAAGACTTTTTGCTTAAGTATCAAGTACAGTAAAGAGGAATTAATAGAAAAATATCCAAAAAGTTGGTAGTTTAATCTATAATAATGCATCATGTTTTATAAACTTGTGTTTTTATTGCATTTAATATCTTACTATGGCTGTCAAATAAATGTAGTGGAGCAAAAAGTACAATATTTCCCCCAGAAATGTAGTGGAAGTATTAACTGACATAAAATAGACATATTGTACAGTAATACTCAAGCTGACACCATCGCAGGTCAAGTAGTCATGTAGTGCTGACAATGAGAATGTACATTTTAGTTTCTTAGTAGAGTCAATGAAATATCATCGGGGAAACGAATCATGGGTCGGAAAGTTATAAGTAGGATAATTCCGCTCTGATCTGACATTTACAAAGGGTCGTCAGAAAGTAATTTCTAAAATTGGAACTATTGCCCAATTTGAAATAGTAATTTGTCACACTCTTGGAAAAGTAATAACCCTACTGTAATGTTCCCTGCCAACTCTGTTTAAAGCCCACAATAATATGGAACTTGTTGGAGCCATGAATCAGCTCCAGTCCTCCCAAACATCTTAAACCACGTTCCAGTGTTTCCTCCAGGATCTTTTTCCTGGCACATTGTCCTCTGAAACAAGCGTTTCAGGCCACGTTCTGTTTCAGCCGTTACACATTAAGTGTGGATTAGATGAATAATGCCATTGCTTCCAAAAACGGGGTGACTGGAGGTCTTTCTCTGCATTGTGCTGGTATCATCTGTCACAACTTTATGGATAAAGGAAGTAGACAGCAGCAACTTCAATGAAACTGGTGCAAATGTGTTATTCTTAAAGGACATTAGATACGTTAACTTGGCTGACATCTTTACATCATCGTTTCCTATGTAATGCTGTCAAGTGTTGGACAAACTCAAAAAAAGTCTGTGTAAGAAGATTCTTGGTCCAGCTTCTTTGAGTAGATATTTTCTGAAATAAATCACAGTTTTATTAAGGTTACTCTATATTTTATTCAGACAAAAAAAATTTCGGCTGCCTGGGTTAAGACTAAATGAAACACTGTATTTGTTCATTTAAATTTTTGTTTTGCTCTAATTAAAAGCTATTGTAGAAAATGTGTGTTTGGAAAAGTAATGTATCAAAAAAGGTGTGGGATTAGAATTGAGACTAAGCTAATTGTTTTCAATATACTGATTTTTACTATCCCTAAAATAATGTACAATTTCTTATTAATTCATTTTTCAGATATAATTAATTTGCGTGACATTTTCTTTATTTAATGATGGAGGATTTGCTGTGACGTTTACTGTCATAACCCATGTACAGCCCCTGCAGCTGGCTAAACACATGCTTGCAGCAACTGTGTGGTTTCTTAGATTTACGTATTTTATTCATGATTTATTTTTACTGGCATTTGACAAGAACCTCACGTGGAAAGATAATAAACATCAGATTAAAACTCTGAAGATTTTTGAAGCCCTCAGTGCCAGCTTGAGCAAAACACCAATTAACCAAAAGCAATGCCGCCATCTTGTGGCCAAACATTGTCATTTCTAATGCTTGTGTCATAAGGAGGAATGTGTCTCTGGTAAACACCTGTAAGAGTGTAATTTATTAATAAAAACACAGATGTTCATAAGCAATGCCACAAACACGAATACACATGCAGCAAGCTGATTAGCAACAGATGTATTGACACATAACATGTTCCTTTAATCATGTATGTACAGATATAAACTTTTATATACATTTGTTTTAGGAAGAACACTAATCATAGTAACAGTCATAGTACAGTAAATAAAACATACAATAATTTTTTATGGATAATAATTCAGACAGTATTTATACATTTAAAAACACTAATACAATATGTATTACTTTGTGAAAAGGTCTATCACATTACCTTTTTCCTCCATCACTATGTATGTATAAATTATTATTTTGAAGACATCCATTACAATGATCAGTTGTTACATTTTATTAGCAATAAATCTTTAAAAATAAATATTCACAATAGTAATTTAAAGTTACAGTAACATGTGTTGTAGTCATAGGTGTAGAGAAAGATTGGTGTGGCTGTGAAGCTGAGCCCTTTTTTACTTTTTCAATGCATGTTTGGTGTAACCAAGATGTTAAACCTTCTCTGGTTCTTCATTTTCAACTCAATAATAACTTCACTGATTACTGAAAGAACATTTTCACATCTGCCTTAAAGACTTTCAGCTGACCTGGGCACATGATAACAACAGCCTACAATAATATGATTTAATTATACAAACATACAAATGTTCTGTTGACACAACTAATGCTGTCATACCTATTATGTTTATTGTTATAAATGAATTGATATTTGGAGTTTTTTTTAGGTTTATTTGGCATTTTAATCTTGTTCAGTACTTTGGTCAACTGTGTTTGTTTTAAATGTACATATACTGTGTGTATATATAAATATATATATAAAAATTTACCTTGACCTTGACCATAAACAAGGGTGCTGTTTTCAAAAGCCTGATTTAGATTTTGTCAGATTAACTTTGTCCAATGATCTTGAAACGTTTTGAAACCTTTTTTTGGGGGCAGAATTTGTCTGTTGACCTTCCACATAGAACACAAATGGTTACAGAAACAGGCTTCAAACAGACTTTAGCAGATTAAAAGTAGTTACTTGTAAGATTGTCAGTCATTCAGAAGTCAGCAAACATCCACCCTACTGAAGTACAGTTGGGCAATGCACTGAAATAATTATATAAATACACTATTATTCCCTTTGCTGTAGACTTTGTTTGCTTGCGTTTGAATTCAACACCAGACGGTCTGCTTTCTTATTTTTACTGCCTTGTTGGTTTCCTTTGTGCCAGACATGATCAATTATAAAACTATTTCTGTGTAAAAGCTGTCTTCCAGCAGTGGTATTTCATACCAGGGTTCAAAGTGAACACCCATTTATCAAGACTGACATGCACTGATACCGCACACATTTTTTGTCTGCAGTGATAAGCTGTGTATGTGCTTGTACCGAGAAAGCACTCATGATCATATACAGTATAAGCTGCTTTGCTCAATCGCATATTCCCTGCATAAAGTAGGGGAATAAACAAACATTTAGGTTATTAACATGAAAATAGGGCTTGAACTAACTGTCAGAATAGTATTATGCGTTTACCCCGGGCTTTTGTACTGATTTTAAGTGACCTTTCAATAGGATACTTTGCCCAGCGTAATATTGCACTTTTACTGTGCATTTAAAGACTTCAGTGAGCGTGTCCATGGTTCCTGGTGCCGTCTTGCATTACATGTTGCCTGCAGGCCTTGGCAGAAAAAAGATGGCCTTCTGACCGTGGTGGGTGTCTGGTCCTGCTTTGGGTTGGCCATTCCTCTTCAGCCCAACATACCAGTTGTACTTCTGAGAGCAATATGTGTTGTAGTGGTTTTCTTCATACTTCTCCAGGAAGTAACACTCATCGCTCAGTGCTTGCTGAGGCAAGAAAATGAAAAGGGGGGAGAAGATCAGAGAAAGGTTTGTTCTAATTCTTCTTGTAAATTCATTGTGTGGATATACACACACAGCACACAGCAACAGAGCAGTACAGAGTAAAACATTGCGTAAAGTGCCAATTTATAGAAACAAGATTCTACATGACAAATCCTTAACGGCTTATGTTACTCATCTGTTATATGTCCCATTTACTGATTATGAAAAAAACCCTTTCCAGTGATTTTCCAGTGTTTTGGAGTAGTGGAAATAACCTAGGCTACTTAAGAACAGTAGGAATTAGTGAGTTTAAACTTATACTGACAAGTTAATAAGTATTATGCGATGTGATGAAAGTAACGCTAATGGAACAGCTCCTAAAACTATTGGGTAAGAGTTAGAAAGAGAAATGGGATTTTATCATATTACATCTAGCAACGTTCATGCTATAGTTTTCCATCTTTCCACCCAAGATTAGGTTTACTTCATGGCAGCAGTTATTTTGTGACAAATTCCAAAAAGTAAAAACTCACTGATCCATAGAGACGTCCATTTTTGTTCATAGCCAGGTACCTTCCTGTCATCTCACCCTTGATGACCACCACTCCTACGCTCACAGCTTTCAGCCTCAGCACGTCTGCAACACAAACATTTGACACCGCTCAATATAGCTTTTTTTGTTGCCTTTCCAAAGATAAAGTGGAAGATAAACTTACTTAAACACAATGTGACCGTCGTTGTTCTACTGAAATAAATATTTCCCCAGTATTTTTCAGGGAACATAACAGCCTGTCGTCTAAATGTGGACACAGGGTAAGTACTTATGGTAACAGATCCAAATTACTGAGCAACTTTACTGGAACTGATTACATACCTGAACAGTTTGTCCAAGTAATTATTAACTCATTCACTCATATTCTTCCTTTCTTAAAGTTTAGTTATCAGTTTCCCCAAGATAACATCTTAAATGTATCTCTTATGTTTTTGTTTATCATTATTTTAACAGCTAGAAAAATCAATCACACATCCAACAGAAAGAAAAAAACAATTCCATTCTCACCATAAGGGTCATTTTCCTGCCTGCCTCCACTCACAGTTCCATCTGGTAAAATCCTCAGGTGATATCCTCCGTTCTGGCTGTACAGTCTGGTCAGTGTCCGGTTCTCCTGCCTGGACAGATCCAGAGATGCAGGCCCAAATGGCAGCACTGTAACGTCTCCCTCAGACATCCTAAAGAGACTTTGAGGCTTGGATGAAGCAGAGTGATGTCCCTGTGTCTGCAACGACAGAGCAGATCCACCGTGTTCACTGTTCATGTCACCTGGACTGTGTCTGAGACACGAGAGAAAACAGGAAGGGAAGGACAACGCCGCCTTCATGATGATTACTGGAAATGCTCCCCTCCCCAGCCTTCTTCAATCACTAACTTTCTCCCTCTCTCTGTGTCTCTGTTTCCCTCTGTCAACCTTTTATGGGATTCTATTTTTTAAAAAGTGATGAAACCGGCCAGGTAATGAGATCTGGATGGAGGCCAGTCAGAGCTGCTAAACGTCTAAACTCCTAGTGAACATCACATAGATTCTTTCTTTCTTTGGGAAAATAATTTCCAGATGGCAGTGATGTAACATTCACCTGAAAGCCGTGCTAGGCCAGACAACAAAATAAACAACATGTGGACACAACGAAGGACAGAGAAAGTCTGCAGTGATGGTATTACTCCCTGCTGGAAGTGTTGCAAGTGCCAGCAATAGTCTAGCAAGTATATGCAACAGTTTAACACATTACAAAGTGAAATACAAGAGCCTTTATGCTCACACTGTTTGACGCAAAAACGTTTTACATTAACACCCTGAATTCAGTTGACTTTAGCCGACTACATTTAACAGGCAAATAAATCTCCAGCAGCCACTTGAAATCTTTCCGCTTGTGGAACTAGAATCCGTCCAGCCCCTGTCTCTCTTACCCTTGGACTGTCTGCTTCCTCATAAGCTTATCCAAAAAACAATCAAGCCCAGTTTAAAGCCACAATGTCAGTGTAAACTCAATATCCTGGAGGGTAAAGGTCCCAGAGCAACAGCGGCTGTCATAAAGTCTGTCAAATGTTAAGGAGCAAGGGAAGCAGTGAAGGACCTGGCCAGCAGCAGTACTATACAATTCTGGTCTTTGTTATCATTTGTAGCCAGAGGTAGAGTATAACTGCAAAAGAGCCAGGCTAACCCACATCTGGAAATATCTAGGAAAGGCATAAGAAACAGAGGGAGGGAGAGGGGAATGAGAGAGGGAGAAGGAAAGCGAAAGACAGAGCAGTGCAAAGCCACAAGAGGAATGTAAGGCCTACCCACTCAAAGTTGTTTTTTTTTTCTTTTTCTAAGAACAGGACCTGTGGAAGAATGTTGTCCTACTGGATATGAGAGATTAGTTAGAGCCAGACTGATCCACAGGGACCTTCAGAGGGAGCTGCTGATGGGCAATGACGTCAAAAGTCCAATCGCTGACTGAGTCAGAGTGCAGATGCGTGGGAGGAGAGATTGCACCTGTGTGCATGTTTGGATCAGGGGGAAAATAGTGGAAAGGGGACGACGTTTTGGATTAAAGTGTGATTAAAGAGTAAAGTTATGATGGGAATAAAATATTGTTGATTCATAGATGTCTCATTAGAAGTTATGAGGATATCACAAAAACATACAATACAAATGCACACAAGCCAGACCACCTAAATTAATACAGATCAGTATCAACTTGCTTTGCTGTTATCAAAGATTTGTCAATGAATCAGCACATGTGATTACTAGCCAACTGCATTCCCACACAACAGGCAAAGCTCTCTCTAATCTAGTGAATCAGTCACATACCTGTGAGAAAGTGGCAGTGCCTCTGATGAGCCAGCATGTCCTCCTCTTTTCCTCTTTTTTTACTGTTTCTGCGTGCCAAAACTTTCTTCCTTGTTTCTCCACCAGAGAAATGGCTGGACTTTAAAGACTTCAGTGTGTATGTCTGTATTTGTACCCTCTCTACCACCCCCCTCCTCACCTCACCACCCTTCTAAAAACGTCAGAGGGCTCATTTTAACAGGCAAACGTCAGGACTAAAATTATCAGGGTATGAGGGAGAGAGAGAGAGAGAGAGAGAGAGAGAGAGAGAGAGAGAGAGAGAGAGAGAGAGAGAGAGAGAGTGACGCAAGTGTCCTGGCCGTGGGATCCAAAGCTGGAAATAAGCATGGCTGCCTGTCTGGCTAAGCGCTGATACATTCTTATAGCGGTGTCCTCCTGGAGACACTGGTGAGCAACACAATATAAACATTTATAAAAGACACAAAGGAGGGTGACTTCAGTTCCCAGAAATCATCTTACATAATGCCTCAGCCTGGTCACATTACAGGATCACAGGACTTGCTTCAGACTGCTGCAAAGTTAAAATATGTAAACAATAAAATTCAAAGATAAAATATAAAAATACACTTGATAATAAATAATCTTAACCTTAATAAATAAGAAGTACAGTCATAAGGCATGAGATCAGGGGAAGATGTGATGTGATTTTAGATGAAAATCTTGTGTGTCACTCCACCTCTCAGATTACAGAGTGAACAAATGTTGCAGGACTCGCCAAAAGAATTTAATCTATGTTGTGATAACTTAACAAGGGAATGCAGTGAATTGAAAAATATATATTTTGACATGTGCTGTGGGGTATTAATATTTCTGAAACCGGCGGAAATTACTTTGAAGAACACAGCCATCTCAGTATTTATTTGGCACACTATTTGTCTTGCACTTGCATGGCAATAAACAGCAGTAGTGTGCAGGTTGGGTGAATTATTCACAGTAGTTGCCTCATCTCTGTCTTCATCTAATGGATACTTCAAGCTCTTCTCCATAATTCATCCCCAAAAAGAAAAACTGCCTTCTTAAGTTGTATGATCTTGAGATATAAGACTTTGCAGAGAATGTGCAGCAAAAAAGAAGGACTACACTGCCCAAAAAAGTGGAGTGTCTGACCTACTTTATCTCAACTGTTCAGTCTGAGCTTCTCAGGCTTTTTTTTAAAAGCTGCTTTACCTCTATTCAACAGGAGATGGCAGAATATGTCTATTTTCTGCCTACTGTAGGTAAACATGTACAATTCTAATCACACTTTAGTTGGCTAAAGTTCTCATTGCAGCACAATATGTTAAAATGATCTGTTTTCCTTTTACCATTGTTAGGGAGCTGTGAGACACCCACTCACTAATCAGATGAAAAACACATTTACAGTATACTGCATACACACTCAGACAACAATTATGTTGTGCTGGTGATGTTTGAACCCAGTTTGTTTGATTTTTCAGTGCTTGACATGGCATCACCTTATGAAAAATGATCCAGTATGTGTGGAGTGTAGGAACATTAGGATTCAAGTGGAGTTGTGTTTGGATCCACCTGGAGAATTTAAGTTAAAGATCAACTCTCCTTTTAGCTCTGTTTTGCTTTCCAAACTTCCAGGGGGAAATATCTCTCTTTAAAGGTCCAGTGTGTAACATTTAGGAAGATCTATTGGCAGAAATGGAATATTATATTCATAGGTATGTTTTCATTAGTGTACAACCACCTGAATATAGGAATCGTTGTGTTTTCATTACCTCTGAATGAGTCGTTCTTATCTACATATGCTGAGTGTCGAGTCCACCATGCTTCTACAGTAGCCCGAGAGGACAAACCAAACACTGGCTGCAGATACCAGCAGTGTTCAGTTATTTGCAATCTGGAACTTCACCACTAGATGCCACTAAATTACACACTGGTCCTTCAACTGTGTGCTTTTACATGCCTCTTGGTGCATGGAGTGCTGTTTAGAGGTGAAAGCACCCCGAAGCACCTTGACAAGCTGCCCGCGTCCTTTAGGTGCCCATGTTAAAGGTCCAGTGTGTAACATTTAGGAAGCTGTTTTGGCAGAAATGTAGTATAATATTAATAGGTATGTTTTCATTAGTGTATAATACAGTGTATAATACAATATAGGAATTGTTGTTTCTGTTATCTTATAATGAGCTGTATATATCTACAGGTGCAGCAGGTCACCTTTCATGGGGTCCGCCATGTTAAACTGCCATGACAGTAGCCCAGAAGGGACAAACCAAACACTGGCTCTAGATAGGGGTGTTGCCAATTTTTGCACATTTCATAGCCACCGGGGTGCACGCTCTACTATGTGAGAAGAATCAGCTTGTTGACCTACACAGATTAATGGGCTTCGGATACCAACAGCCAGCCTATTCATTTTGAAAGAGACACGGCAAATTAGGACACTTCAACACTCGACTGACTAATGGTCCAACTTCGTCTCTCAAACACTCTGTCACAAGGTCACAGTCAGACATACACAAAATCAACATTAGTGAATATTTGTCTCCCGTTCACTTCTGTTCTGTGTGAGTGAAGGGGCGAATAAAACAGTCACATCCAATGGCAAAGCAAATCTGCATCTCTACCTTGCGTGGACCTAGTAAACGTTGACCGGCAAAGTAACAAACCTCAACCAATAGAAATTATGTATGTGTGGTTTACCCCTACAAAGCTGCCAATTGTTTTCTGTGTGCTGCACATCCTGTACTGCACACATTGTGTCTGAATAAAGCAGTTCCACCTTAAAAATCTGTGTTTAACAGATGCAGCAAGCGAAGTTGCTGTTAATGTTAGCTCAGCTTGTTCCTCTGATAACTTATGATGTATGATGACTTAAATCTTCATTGGGTTAAAATGTATAGTTAAAAACAACCAAAGGAGATATGAAGTCATTGACAGGCAACCAGTGAAACGAATCATTACCTGAGTAAAACTACGGATTTCTCTGGGTTTGAACATTGTTGGAAACATTTGGGATAATGTAAGTACACAAATTGACAAAATATCTTACATAGGTCTAGTATGTATAGATATTTTAATGCAGAAATGTTACAAATTATATCTTTAAAGCTGCAGATCTGTATTTTAAATTCTTGTGAGATTCTCAAGGTTTCCAAGGTAAATATTGGACTGAATCCCAAGTAAATGTGTACAAAATGATCAAATATGTATCCATGTTTCCTAATTTGATATAGTGATAGATTTATAAATACCTTTGATAGTACACTGGAACAAACATAGAATATAGTTAGCTATAGCTATAGTAAATGTGAGATTGTTCTACAATGTGGATTTTTTTTCAAACCTTAAGGTGATCTAAGTTGAAAATTAGGGAGGATATTGTTGTGAAGGGCAGAAGAACACAGCTTATGAGCGGAAATTTGTTTCATGCTTATAAAGAGGAAATGGAAACATTGCATGAACATATTTTTAGCCATCGGGTCAATAATTACATTACTGTTTTCTCAACAGGAAGCTTTCTCTGGGAGAGGTTGATGCTAAGGATGAAATTAGAGAGGGACAAGAAAAAAATCTAATTAACAGTATCTTGATGGCCATAAAGCATCTGAGTACTGGTACTGCCAGCCGCCACCTTTAAATAAATTTAGTGATACTAGTGTGAATGGAAATTCTTTTGTTTACTGAACCCCCTCTCCACAGAGAAGTCCGAGGTTGACGTCATTTAAAGAAAACTGCTAAAATTATATTTTAATCAGTACATTAAAGTTAGTGCTGAACAATCAGCACAGTACATGAGCTCATACAGGGACTAATAGTGTGTGATGTCTATGTATGTTGACGTAAAACTGATTTGATTTTTGAGAAAACATGGTTTAAGAAAAATAGGGGAAAAGAGCATCTTTTCCAGACACAAGTTACAACAAGTTATGTTAATTCAGCATGCCAAAGGACAACCTGTTTTCTTATAAATGCATCATATCATTTGATTACATTGTTTGAATGTAATCAGTGATTCTGTAAGACCAACCATCACTTTTTAATATGTGTTTTCATTCACAATCCAAGCCAACCTTAAAGCTGACAGATCATGCAGCAGTCTGCATGCATTTGCAATGTGTCTGACTAAACTGGTTAATTCTGGTTCTTAAACTAGCCTCCTGCATCTAAGCCTTCATAATCAAACAACAGGCTATGACTTCCTGTAAGAGGCTATCTCTGCACACCACATTGTGACAGATGGAGAAATGAGCAAGCGACCAGACGCTGTGCTCTGCATTGGCAGAGGAAGTAACGCGCCTAAATCTGAGCTGTTTTCACACATTAACCACACACATAAACTGTGCATGTGTCACCGGCATGCATGACATGTTAAAAATAATAGTCATTTTTATGGTATAGAAGCAGTGGCAGTGACTACAATATACAGTCAATATAATATAAATTAGTGTAAAGCAGATTTGGTAGGCTTTCAGGATATTTGTCTGAATAACAGGTTTGTGTTCTTGGAGAATTTAAAGGAAAAATACTTTTTTTGTGGCTTTCTTCGGCCATCACAAGTCAAATAGTGTTTTTTTCTCAAGTAGAATATGAGCCACAATAATTTTAGAGTGAAAGATGTGAGAAGAAATAAATATCTGTTGCGTTGCAGCATTGTGCCAACAGAGGGCGCCAGAGAATGATGGAGGCTTTAATCCAGAGCAGATACCCCTCTACAGAAATTCCCTGCTCTAGCTGAAATGACATCAGCGTCTCCTCCCACTAACCAGCCTCCCAGGCAGCCATCCATGCTCCCAGCCCCCTGCATGCAAAGATTGTCTATGCTCTGGAAGATGTAATACTCAACAGACACACACTGACCTTGACTCACTTTTTAACTGTTCAACTACTGAATGGGGATTCCCATCTTAAAATGTTAATAATTGTTTCCCCCTAGTTATAAGATCATTTAAATTCATGAAAATGACATTAAATTCTTTAACTGGGTATGTTAGCTACACTGACATGTAGTGCATGTACCAGTGACAGCAGGTGACCACCATTCATCTGTTGTTCATATTATTGGTCATATTTTCTGAATTGACAAACTCATTAGGAACACCTGAATGCACCAGACTTATGTACAATATATTCAGGGAATTTCTGAGAGCTGTAAACTTGTCTGATGAATTGTCTGATGTGTTGTCTAATAAATTTGCACAAAATGGTGGCCTAGAGATCTATTATGCATATATGTATTGCAACATATCACATAATGGTCTTCAGTCAGGTATGAGACATGAAGCCATGATTTTTGTCTTTAGCCATGCTAGCAACTAAATATCCTAACAGCTATTGGATTTCCATAAATCTTCTTTTTTTTCTTTTACAGTCATTCATGGTCTCCAGAGGATGAATCCCTCTGATTTTTCCTGTAGTACCACTAGGAGATTTATATTTTTGGTTTTGAATATCTTATAAATTGCAGTGGATTTGCACCTATTCAAGGTCAGTAGAGGAGAAATTCCAATGACTTTGTTGATTGCATGGCTTTCCATGAAATCTCACATCTATAGGTCAAAATCTAAATTTTTCCAATCCAGTTCATGACCAAATACCACAAACTAGTGACATTTCTGTCATCCTCAGCGGTAAGGTGCTATGTGCTAAGTAGTAAAATGTCAAATGCTAACAGGCTAATATGACCTGCTTGTTAGAAAAGTCTTTTTTTTATAGTTTTACTGTCTGTCTCCAGTGTGTACTCAATGCTCAGATATACTGAAAATAGGCTTACTCAAAATATACTTAATGTACCAACACTAGAAGTAGGCCTACTCTTTATCCTACTCTTTATGCACAATGGCCCAATATGGATTATAACTAGTGATAGATTAATGTGTACCTTGCTTTAATGTTGCAACTGGAAAAGTTATTAAAGCAATTTTAACTACTTCATATAAGCTACTGCTTAACCTATGATAATAGTTTTTATTTTTATTTTGTATCATCAATATAAATATGCAATGTAAGTAAGGATATCAAATTTGGAGTTAAAAAGAAGCAGAATGCCTCAAAATTGCACTTTAGTACAGTATTTGAGTAAATGTACTTTCCAGCAACATCGTTTCTACAAACAAGATCAGAGTGAGCCCTCTTCTCTTTTTTCTGTATCTCTGTTTTGGAGTAGCTCACCGCACACCCGCCCCCAAGACTGGCCTGCTCCTCCAGCCCCTGGCCACCTGATTGGCCGAGAGAGACGTCAATCCGGGGATTATCCGCGCACTGGTAGGTTGATTACGGTCTGCAGCGCCGAGCTGAGCGGGTCTCGAGGAAAGCAGTGCGTTTAAAACCGCCCAGGGAAGACACCGCATTTACGAGGCTAGTTTTGTTTTTTGCTGCCTCCCTCCCTCCCTCCTCGCCCCTGGTCTGACTCTGTCCGGTCCACAATGACTTGGTCGAGAGGAATGCAGCACCGGTTTACCTGAGCAAGTGTTTTCTTTTAACCGACCTCCACAACACTTATTCTGCTGTGACTTTTTATTTTTTTATTTTTTTTTACAAAATAATTTCATTGAATTGGATGCCGTGTCGGACTGCGGCAGTTGCTGCCATTCTGGAAAGACACAGGAGGACTCTTGGTGGTGTCAACTTGAGTGTTTACCTTAACTAAAGAAAAAAAGCAAGGTTATGTAGGTTGGCATTTTCTCTCGGACATAGGCTACATCTCCGCCCCGTTGTTTACATGTTGTAATTGGATTTTCCATCATTTCCAGCAGCAGCAGCAGTACTCCAGGTTTGCCTCCCTCCTCATCCTCTTCCTCTGTTCGGAGCTTTTTTTTTTTTGCCGGGTCGTCCAGGTTGTGTGTGTCGAGGCCGGTGGTGGTGGTGGTGGAAAAGAAGATGGGACTACCTGCTCTGGAGTTCAGTGACTGCTACTTGGACAGCCCGCAGTTCAGGGAGAGACTCAAGTCCCACGAACTGGAGCTGGACAAGACCAACAAGTTCATCAAGGAGCTGATCAAAGACGGCAAGGCTCTGATCCAGGCTCTGAAATGTAAGTGGAGGTTGGAAAAGGTGATTGTATGTCTCTCTCTCTCTCTCTCTCTCTCTCTCTCTCTCTCTCTCTCTCTCGTGTTTTGGATCCATGTGGTTTTGACAAAGTTGAGATGCCTCCATGTGAGACGGATCTGAACTGCTGTGGTATGTCAGTTACACTGGACTCGCACTCTTGCTGTGTGTGTGTGTGTGTATGTGTGTGTTACTGATAAGTGAAGAGGCAAGGCGGGAGAATTTGAGTGAGCATAGTGTCCTCTGAAGCTGTCAGCGCATGTGTTCCCCTCCAGCTTACACTATAAGGCGTTTGGAGGGAGAGAGAGGCAGTGTGTGAATGTGTTAAAGGCTTTAATGTTGATAAATGTGTCCTCCTGATTGTTACTGAGGTGAGTCAGGAAGGGAAAACCATATTATTTAACACTACAGGTTTGCTTTTTTCCCCAACTTATTTAATGATGTAAATGAAAACCTTGACAGGTGGGCACCAGGGTTATGGGCAGAAACACTGTGAGTGACCCATTAAAAGGTTATTATGTGGTATAATAAAACTAGATATGGTAGTTGAGGAGTTGGCTGAGGGTTTGGTTTGGGAGGAAACTGAAATGGGCTATGGATGACTATTGCAAGATGTTTTACACTTAAGTTGAATTTCAGAATCAGCTTTATTGGCAAAGTTACATACATGGGATTTGGCTGTTTTCTAGTGGCTCTCGATGTACTTGCACACAAACGTATAACTTACATGCAACCAAGTAGATAAATAAATATACATGAATTATATATTTCATGGCAGGGTGTGCTGCTCGCTTACCTGATGTTCATTCTTTACAACCTAATGTATTCTCTTTGTATGAGAACAAATGTCCAATATTCAAGCTGATCTTGTCAACTCGTGCTCTTTTTTTTAATGTTAGACTATGTGAATCATAAGATAAAACCTGATGGTAAACTTAAACAAAGCCTACTTTAATCAAAATAACTTCAACCTCACGTCTAAGTTATCCAAAGAATGAAATATAAATGGTAGGGCTGTCATTATTCTAGGTGATCATTTGGACCTTTGAGCACATGATGGTACGTCTGCAGCGTCTGAGTCTCAGGAATTATCAGACTTTTGGTGATTTAAAGTTGATTGTTATAGAGTCCATTTAGTAGTTGCTCTGCTTTTGTATCACACCATGTTTCTCAGCAGATGGAGCTGCAAAAAGGAGAGCGTAAGTAAGTCCTTAAAGTGCTATAAATGTGAACATCTATAGTTCAGTGACAGTTGGTCTTTTCTCTTTTGCAGTAACACAATAAGCAGCTGTTTCAACTCTGTGCCTTTGCACTGCACACATACACACTCCTGATACTGTAGATTAGGTTTTTGGTAG
Source organism: Dicentrarchus labrax (assembly GCF_905237075.1). NCBI lineage: Eukaryota > Metazoa > Chordata > Actinopteri > Moronidae > Dicentrarchus > Dicentrarchus labrax. The sequence continues at coordinate 21,920,571 of NW_026136705.1, read as the reverse complement.
TATATTATTCACACTGCTCCTATCCAGATAGGCAAATCCTGGAAGGTCCAGGGCAGACCGGCCTTCCAGTTAACCTGAACTTTCCACCCCTGTGTTATCGGCTGTACCTTTTTAAAAACAAACCGGCTCAGTCCTCTGTCACCACAAAGCTCTGTCAGCTGATGTGTAGCTATAAAGACAATTCTGCTTTTGTCCATTGGTGAGGTCTAGAAATCAAACAGCACGGCCTGATTCACTGAGGGTGGTGGTGAGAGTGGGAGTCATTTGCTTGTTCTGTGCCATTGTATCAGGGTGCTTGCCTAACAAAGAGCAAGTCAGCAAATGTTCCTAGTTAATCTTTTTATACCTGTACTACTACACCGCATTGTTTGCTTTTGCTGGCACATGAGATGAATCAGTTGCAACAGGTCTTTTCTAACAGCGCTTTGAAGGCAAGGTAAATCTTTTCTGCTGCATTTTTCATTGCACCTTGAACCTCTGCACCTCATGCACCTCTGCTTTTCTTGAGGAATTGAGAGGATGTGCAACTGTCCTGGGAAGCCCCATACATGTTTTGTTAGTTGCTAATTGCTGCTGGAGGAGGTGGAGGAGGCCCAACGTCTCCTGACAACTTTCACATGTTTTTGTTGTAATGAGTGAATGCATGTTACTACAGAAGGAGAAAGTGAAACATTGACAACACCATGTGCCATATGGCTCAGGCCTTATACAGCGCTATTATGGACTTATTGAAGCCTTTTGTTAATGTCTCTGTGTTCTCAGGGTTTTCAGTACAGTGTAACGACCCGTATGAGGTTGGGTGATGTGATGATATAGACTGGTGAGACAGTAGTAATGGGGCTGTCGTCGGAGACTTTTATTTACCATTTATACCCAGTTATTGGTCCCTTAATGTGTCTCTTTTAATATCACATTTTAATTTGAAAATAGCCAAAAAGCTAACCTTCCAATCAGTTATTTTGTCTTTAAACACTTGTAGTTTTACAGTATCATGTTATACACCAATATAAAATGACATATGATACATATACCTAACCGTATGTAATTTGATACATACGGTTATAAATACACACTCAATTGCTTTATTAGGTACAGAGACAGGCAGAGAGATATGTTTCTGTCATTCAGCCTAACCTCACTGATATAAATGGGCGGACAAAATAATAGGAAAACCTGTCAGTATAATGCCATACAGTTGAACAGCACCACAAACTTAAGCATCCAAAATGACCACACAGTGAAATCAACACCACTCTTTAACAGTTTCAACAAAAACAGAACATTATAACCTTGAAGGAAGGACTTATTGCAGGGCTGTTATATTAGACTGTGTACCTCATAAACTGACAACTGTACAGTATATTTTATAAGTGTACAGTATGTCCACATTGCCCGTCATTAGACTGTACAGCACATTTCTCTTATGGATTTTATTTTGGGTGCAGTGTCAAGCCGGCAGCTGACCATTTGTTGCTGATGTCGATTTCCATCAATAATTAATGTTGCCAAGTGCAGAGAGCATGGGGGTAAATTGCATCAACAGCACTTGTGGTGCTGTATGTGTAATAATCAGATGACACAACAGGACAGGGGCCCTATTTAGAGCCAGTGTTTGGTTTGTCCGTTGTGGGCTACTGTAGAAACATGGCGGTTCAACATGACGGCCTCCATAGAAGAGGACCATCTCCCTCTGTAGATAATTCTTTTCTATTCTTATTTTCAGGTGATTATAAACTAATGAAAACATATCTATGAATATTATATTATTTCCCTGCCTATAGATCCTCCTAAATGTTACATACACATGATAATTATTTGGGCCCAATTTGTTGCATTTTGGTGACAGTTTTGGTCGTCAACTAAACTGTCATTCGTGTTTTTGCTCCAAGCTTCCCATTCCCAGACATTATGATCATCTTCTCCTCTCTTTTTTCTTATAGGTTTTGTGACATTTTTACACATCACTGCTCATTAGTGTAATTTTTCAAATAGAAAGATGCAATCACCACCATTACAAATTTACAGCAGCTCTGTCCTGTTTGTGGGTGTCAAACTAGTTTATGTAGCAATTAAACATGTACACACATTCAGGCAACACACACGCGCACACACGCGCACACACACACGACACACGCACGCACGCACACACACACACACACACACACACACACACACACACACACACACACAAATATTCAGACTTTGAAAGCCACAAAGGCGGTGAAGTACTTTTGAGACATACACAAACTAAGATGGCAGATACATCCACGCACACAGATACACATGCATATACACACAAATCTGTGTGAGTTAAAGTGTGTGTTAGCCAGATGTCATTTCAGGGCAGACCTAGCTTGTTATTACGGAGCCTGTAGAAATGTTTGGTTCTCTGCTCCACCTCTAACATGACATGGTTCAATCAGCCAAACAAACCCTAATTACTGGCTGGGCATTCACTAGCACTGTGAGGGAAATGTGACACCGTGTTTAGACAGTTTATGTGACACAGACACATGGTGTTGCCATGTTCTCAGCTGAAACTGTAAACGGTAATGGAGTTATTTTAATTTCACATCACTTGGCTTAGTAGAGTATGCTACCTTTTATGTTTGAGTGTGATGCTTTACCTTTGTTTTCACACATGCAATCATTTGTGTATGTGTGCAGTGCAAAGGCACAGAGTTGAAACAGCTGCTTATTGTGTTACTGCAAAAGAGAAAAGACCAACTGTCACTGAACTATAGATGTTCACATTTGTTTCTGAGCACTTTAAGGACTTACTTACGCTCTCCTTTTTGCAGCTCCATCTGCTGAGAAACATGGTGTGATTTAAAAGCAGAGCAACTACTAAATGGACTCTATAACAATTAACTTTAAATCACCAAAAGTCTGATAATTCCTGAGACTCAGACGCTGCAGACGTACCATCATGTGCTCAAAGGTCCAAATGATAACCTAGAACAATGACAGCCCTACCATTTATATTTCATTCTTTGGATAACTTAGACGTGAGGTTGAAGTTATTTTGATTAAAGTAGGCTTTGTTTAAGTTTACCATCAGGTTTTATCTTATGATTCACATAGTCTAACATTAAAAAAAAGAAGCTTGAATATTGGACATTTGTTCTCATACAAAGAGAATACATTAGGTTGTAAAGAATGAATAATGGAACTATCTGAGATGAAAAGGGACACATTTTAAGATAGTGAATATTTGGTAGTAGATCATCTATTCAAAAGAACAACCCATGATTGCAGTAATAAAACAATGCTAGAATCTGCAACTACATACAAACATATCCAATGCCCGTTACTAGCTCAGAGTCCCAGGGCTCAGCTGTCATGGACTAGTTTTTCACAATGAGGTTATCGTCCGCTGCACTGACAGTGCTGCTTCCTGGAGTTAGGAATGTTTTAGTCTGAGAGTCATCTTACCATTAAGACGTGCAATAATCACATTGTCATGCACTGTTGTACGGTATGCGGTACAGTGAAAAGCGCCATTCTGTCCTTTAACCATTAAATAGAGCTTTTAGGGCTGGGAAGCCTGGAACGGGAGAGAACTTGGCACTGGGTGCAGCTGGTTAGTTAGAGCTCCCTGTCAGTGTTGGCTGTTACGTGTAAGATTTTCTGCATATCTGTTTGCATGTGCTGTGAATATGAATATATTCCATTTATTCCTAATATCCATAACAAGTATTTATGTGGCCTAGTGACCTTTTGTGTGCACTGTATGGCCTGAGAGTGTGTGCATCCTGGCCTTCAACAAGCTGATGAGATGATGCTACTCGATGGAGCATTTACATGTGTCAAGATACACTGTGTATTGATACAGAGACATACAAAGGAAAGAAAAGATACCGACAAAGAAGCATAATAGGGGATTTTTGAAACATCCAAAAGGTACCCTCTTTGCAAAAAAACCACAGCATCATGCTGAAAAGACAATTTATATGAGAAGAGTACTCGTATAATAAGTCTAGATTAGTTTTAAACTTAAGAAGATGTCTTCTAAGTTAGTTAAATGTACTACAAGGATTTTTAAACTGGTTATGAAACAGTCTCAATTCAATACTATGCTTCTAATACTATTTCTGTATAGTTATTCATAATCCTGACCCCTGCTGGGTCAGTTTAGGTCAGATTACCCTTGAAATCAATGAAACCAGTTGATAGAAAACACTATTGACTTTGTCCACACGTGCCACCAGAATCAGCACAAAATGAAAGTTCCTGGTTTCTGCTTAAAAAACTGCTGTAGGATTTTAAGGAATTATATAGGGGTTTATTTAAGTAGTAAACTTGAAATGGTTTTAAATTATCTCAATTTATCAATAGCTACAGCTTGTAGAGGAAGTCTGTCTCTGGTTTAATTTGGACAAAAATGGGCAGGCTGAACCGTAAAATTTTCAGCGACTATTTTAGCCCTATATAATTGTCCAGATTTAGCCAATAAAGCAATGCCTGTAGATGCTGGCCCTTTGGAGGAATAGTTGATGCCTTAACTTTTATAAACATAGCCCAAAACTAAAATTACTATCCAAGAACCACTGGTATATAGTAAACCTTACAGACTGGTTGTCCTATACAGGAATATATATATATTGTATTAAAGAGTTGACCCTGAAAGATGTTCAGGCATGTGAACTCTAACTGTGTTGCGTGCGGCCTGTTACTGGTTAAAAACAGCCCTCCGCCCATTAGCACCGTCTTGATAATGGGTTTGTTTTCAGACTTCAAATTGAACCTTTAACTGCCCTAAGTAACCTCACAAACAAGCAACTGGCTCTGAACACTGTGTAAATGTCCCAGAGAAGGAGAAGTGGGAATTCCCTGCAATGGACCACGCACTGTTGCAATCCATGCCTCTCTCAATCTTCCTCTCTCTTTACCTTCTATCTTTTGTTTTTCTGTAGCCACCCACTGTGCTGTTAGTGAGTAATAAGAAGGGTAATAGCAGTCATTCAGTGGCGCAACTGTCAACTGCGCTGATAGATGAGGGTCACACACACACACAAATGCACACCACACCATAACTAATTCTCAATTATGGCTGGCTGAGGGAGTGAACCCTCTTTTTTAAAAGGTCCAGAGCAAAGGAAGAGTATGTGCCAAGGGGCAAAAGAAAAGAAAGTGTGTGTGTGTGTGTGTGTGTGTGTGTGTGTGTGTGTGTGTGTGTGTGTGTGTGTGTGTGTGTGTGTGTGTGTGTGTGTGTGTGTGTGTGTGTGTGTGTGTGTGTGTGTGTGTGTGTGTGTGAGAAATAGAAGGTGGGGGTGTTGCTGTCTTTCACAATAGTGTTTAAAAGCCGACATGGCCTTATTTTCTACCCGCCTATGGTGGAGCTTGGAGCAGAGCAATTTAGCTTGTGTAGGGAAGAAGAAGAGGAGGGGATGGGTTAGGGGATGGAAGAGAAGAATTGGTGAGAGAAAAGCGAGACGGGGTGTCACTGTCTGGAGGCATTCGTCTGCATACGCCACATTGTAACAAAGAGGACAGAATGGTGTGTGTGTGTGTGTGTGTGTGTGTGTGTTTTCATGCTTGCAGCTTACTGTCTGCAGTTATATTGCAAAATATTCTGGATATGCACAGAGATCATACAACATGTGTGTTTCCCATTACACCAGTACATTTCTGCTCATGAGAAGCTTTGTGTGTGTGTGTGTGATCAATAAACGTGTACATGCCTGTGTGTGTGTGTGCGTATGTATGCATGTTGCCACTGCAGTACAGCACAGTGGGGGTTGGGGGTCTTCCTCTAGCTGTGACGTAGCGTGGAGGAGAAGGAAATTAGGGCACGACTCAGCTCAGCTCTGGTGCTATTGTTGCCTCGCTTTTGTCAGGGCAGACTGTCTGACACACACACACACACACACACACACCCCACACATGCAGTCACTGACTTTTAACATCACACAGAATGAAAATTTATATTTGTCTTTAAAAACAGAAGGAGCACCAACACCCACATTCAGAATTTTGCAACAAATTTAGCAGGAACACATTTTAACTCCTTATACACGGTATGGCGCTTCAGATCAGAGCTGTAATTAATAATTAGTCAAATATTCTGTTGACTTTTCCTCATGTAAACCTTTCAATAAAAAAAATAATTAAAAAAAGCATAAAATCATTAAAGTGACACATTTAAGAAGCTGGAACCAGCGGCTGCCGTTTGCCTTTCTCTGTGAAATTTGCATGCATCACCCCATGTGGGGAAAAATTAGATTTTCAGTCTGTGGTTAAAAAATGTAAGTAAGTTGTGATCAAGGTCTTTTGTTTGCGCACATTAGCATATAGCATTACACATGAGCACATATGAACTTCTTTAACTTGACAGAGTAACAGTGGGAATATGGGAAAACTCCTTCAGTAAGAACCATTTGGCCTAGCACATCTATAATTCATAACCTTGTTAGAAAGTTAGGGTCCCTAATCAGGTCCATCAGGTGTGATTTATGATTGCACTTGCAACTAAACATATTTGTTGCAGAAATGTCACATGTAAAGTAAACTTGCATAGCTTGTAACAGTCACCAAAGAAGTCAGTCTCCAGCCAGTGTGCCGCTTCATCTCATTAGTTGAATCTTTGATGTGGAGTTTCGGCCCTGGTCGCCAGCTGGACTGAAGCTGGTAAATATTTTAGCTTGGGGACTTATTTCGTTACATTGCCTGGCAATGATACAGTGACTCAGCCCTTCGGTGCACTGTGGTATTACTTACTTGTGTGCTTTCTCTTATGACAATATGGGACTTATTGTACAGGTATACCACCTCCGCTACAGGCCTCAAAGATGATAGCACTTGCGGATGTAACAAGATGACATATTTCCTTTTTTCAAACCAAGTGTTGCTCTTGCAGCTGTACACATGCAACACCTTGGGAATACTTGCCTATAGGTTAATCTAGTGATGTTTTCAGGGGGTCTTAAAATGGTTTTAAATGCATATTAAATGTGCAGTATGTCTTTGTTGCAAGAGATGCAAGTGAAAGAGAAATCTAGATGTACAAAAAGATTTAACAAGGTGACATCTTAGAGTTATACAGGGTTTGATAGAAAAATGTGTCATTAAAGGAACTGAAAGAGGAACTGCAAAACAGTTGTTTTTTTCTCATGGCATAGTTATAAATACACTCGAGCAATACATTAATTTTAATTCAAAAAGGCAACATTTAAGAGTACATGAAACTGTAAAAAAGGAAGTGTGATTAACGTATAGACACCAGCATGTTTAAATTTGAATCTCCGATGCTTCAGCACAACCATTACATCACCTTCAGTGATGGAAATGGCTTACAGTAAGTTAATTACAGAACTGTAAGCGGAGTCAGTGGTGTACCTTTTTGAATATACGCACATGCATAGATACAGATGATGCATCTGTGCTTGGCCACAAAGTCACAGTTCTATATAAAGAGAATGTTGAGACAGTTTTCTAACGCTGATATTTTTATTGGAATGCATAATCTGCTGTTTCCTGTACAGGGAAGTTTCTACAGAACAGAACTGGTTTGACCAAATTGCACCTGCAGTATAACAAAGCTTCACGTGGCTCTGCGTCTCTGCCAAAATAAACTGAATACTGAAATTATGTTTCAAATGAAACCTGCTGTGAAAGCTTTGTACTTTGTATCTTTTTTGTTACACTGGCCTCAATCAAGTAGGGTTTTGCAAGTAGTAATGCGAATGTTATGTAATGTTGCAGCATCATTATCTTAACTTGTCCAGGTGTAATAACTGAGTCTTCACAAGCAAGGCTGTCATGTTTTAAGACATTTAAAATGAATCTGGTTTTATTAATAATTTGTGTTTGATTTCCCACAAGATGTCTCCTATTTCACAGAAAAGTCTGTTTTCAATGTATGTGCTGTTTCAAGTTTGAGGTCTTTAAGTTGCATAGACTATGATTGGCTTTCAAACGTTCTTCTCTTGTGCATTTAGAACGAAGGAAAATCAAGAAAGGGAAAAATAAGCTTTCCATGCATGAGTAATCGTGGGGGAATAAAATGTGTGTGTAACTTAAGGTCAATTGCAACTTTATCCTGACTACACCTTCTTCCACCTGACTGCGTGTACCTTGTGCCTTTTCACCTGCACGGAAGAAACACCCATCTTAATAAGTTACAGTGATTTATTCATGAACACAGCTCTGTCCTGACGGGCAACTTTACTTAAAAGAAATGAAGCAGTCTGCCTTTATGGTGAGATAATGTCACTTGTAATCCAATAAAAACCAACTTGATTCAAGAATGCTCTTGAATTGAGCTTCAGTTTCTTCTTACTGCTGCAGCTGTCTGCCTTGTTCTCCCTTAAGGGGCGAAATGGTTCTGTAAAACCCGGAAACTTGGCAAAATGGGATTGATTTTTAGAAAAATATGACTCCAGGAGGACATCTAATGCTTAAGGACAAGCACAGTTTTGTGTTTTTTCTAATTTGATCACATTACTGTACTCTTGAGATCATGGAACGAAGCAGGAAGAGAGGAGGGAAAGTGAACTCTGAGGAATGCTCTTTAACTCTCTGCACACGGCTACCTGATCGCTGCTGTTCGGTCATAAAAGAGACAGCTGTGCTTTTCACAGCTGTTTAAAAACCTGCTTTTACTGCAGGTGGTTATGGACACAAATTGTTTAATTGGAGCTCTTTTAACAGCAGATGGAGGGTAGTGAACTATTGTTCCTCCTGGTCCTGTGCGACAAAACAGCAGTTTGATGGATTTACTAGAAACTTAGACACGGAAATGGGCTGTTAACTTGTTCAAGAAGCAGAGTTTTAACCATGATCAGCACCATCACCATGAACTAATTTTACTGAGAATTTGAATGGAAACCTGGATAAATTCTTATGTTTTTCTATTCCATAGATGGGCTCCCAACTCTTACCCTCCCTCCCTGCTCTCCTTCTGTCTTGATGTTTTTTTTTTAATTTGACAGGCAATAGACCCCCAGGAGGAGTCAAAGGTTACATGTATACTGCGTGTGTGTGTGTGCATCAAGAGTACATCTGTGTGTATGCGAGTGTGTGTTGTTTGTGTAGATCTGACCTATCCAAGTCACTTTTTGTCTTATTGTTTTAGTGGGAATGAACCTTGTTTTCAGTGTCACACCTGATAGCTAGGTGTTGTTAATGTCCATAAAGTGTCACAAGACCTGAATGACATTGAATTTTATGATAGTTAGGAATATATGCTTCAATGTGATAATGCCCAGGTTATCCAAACAGGAAGCTACTGACAAAGGTTAATTATTGAATACCATTGGAATTACGTTTTTTTTTTTTTTTTTGCTACCCTACAGGGAAAATAAATGTAAGTGGAAGACAGGAGTTTTTCTAACCCTCTGAACCTCTTAAAAGGGAATCTTATGAGTTATGATTCTTCAGCCTGCAGTGTTGAGCTGTCTGTCCCAAATTCAAGACGTGTGTGATAATGAACTAGAAACTCAGCCTACAGTGGAGGAAAGGTGTGGCTCCGAGTTGCTACCCTCTAACAAGAAACCTTAGGCCACTGTAGAACTTGCTGCCCAGACTTGCAGCAGGTGTCATATTCAGCAGGAATATATTTTACTCCACTATCTTGAAATAGTACCAGGAACACTTACAAAAGTAGGCGATTTAGCCTGACAGGTGTGGCTCAAATCAGGCAGAAATACACAAATACACCCACACACGTATACTCTCACACATATGCACACACATGCTGACACATGTTGTTGATAAAACAGCTATTTTCTTCCCACTTCAAAGCCCAAAGTGAGTCAGAACAAAAGAAGGAGAAGAGCCAGTGTTACAAGTCAAAAGCTGGTGTGGTGTTGGTATCCAGACTCTTTTCTGGGAACCGTGAGTCTGGAAGTCTGTAAGGTGAAAGCAGATTGTGGTGTCCAGGAGGGACGATATGGTCTGTGATACAGGAGAGAACAATTCCTCTCTGTTGTGTTTAAGAGGACTTTATGTTAAGCTCCAGGGTTTCGGTTTAAAGTTTCTGCAGATGTGAATGCTGTGCAGCGAAAGCTCACTTCTTTGCGGGCACAAAGGAGAAAACAAGTTTTGGTTTCCCATGGCCACTTAACATTATGCTGAGGTCAGTGGTGGAAACAAATGTAACTAATTATTCAAGTACTGTACTTACTTACCACTTTGACATACTTCTTTACTTTTATGCCACATGTCTACCCCACTACAGTTCAGAGAGAAATGCTGTAGATCACTGCATTATTTGGACAGTTATAGTTAGCCACTTTACAGATTATAATTTTACAAATAAAACATATTGAACTTAAAAAATGTGTTGTTATAAGGGCTGTGTATTGGCAAGAACGTGGCAATACGATGCGTATCACGATACTGGAGTTACGATTCAATATACTGTGCTATATTGCGATACTGTAAGCTAGGTGATATATTGCGAAAAATAAAATTTTAGGAAAACTGTCATAGTGTAAAGAACTCACCACCATATGCATAAAAAGTTTACATTTTTAATGCAACCAGAACAGTGGGATCTGCTTTTGTATTTCTCACAGTCGCTGTAACAACCAGCCTCATAGCCGTCAGTTTACGTTTCGGTAATACTGCTATCGAACAGTTGGGGTTTTAACACAAAAATCCAGTGTTTTTTGAGAAGTGATAATAGTAGAACACTCACAGGCTCACACAAGCACTTGATGATGATTGATGACTCAACTTGACAAAATCAAATAAGACTCGACCCAAACACCAATGGCGTGTGACTTCTAGATACCTTCCACCAAGCCCATTGAATTAAAAAGTATGTACAATGAAGGCATTGTGACTTGTTTAGGACTTGAAACTCATGGTTTAAGACTTGGGACATTTGATACTTACTTGTGACTTGCAAAACAATGACTTCACCCCACCTCTGCTTACAGGACACTTCACTAATAATACATAGTTTTACTTAAACAACATTTGCATGCAGGGCTTTCACAATTCTTTTGGTAATGAGGCTGCAAATCTCCAGCTCAGATAACTCCTAAGACATTCATAAAATGTATGTATCCAAGATTCAAACATGCATGAATGAGAAAAGGGTGTGATGGGACAGAGGTGATGCTAAATTTGATCTCGATGAGGTGTGAGATTGTGGTTTGCGCCTACAGCCTGCTGAGCTACCCGAACACCCTGTAATACAGTCCCTCTTTGTTGGATTTGTCCTTATTGAGCTTTTCACTCTAAATTCATTTCTGTACACCACGAGGCTAAAGCTAGCAAAACAAACGACAGGTTTTGCGTCCACAAAGTAAGATTGATAAAAAAAGAATTACCATCTGTACAATAAACTTATTCATTGTTGGGTTTAAGAAACCAAATAACAAGACTCTCTTTCAACATGGTAACTTTTTAACCCACGGCCTTGATTTCCATGGTTATTGAAGACGATCAAGTTTGTTTTTAGATGACAAATAATCCGTGGGAAAATAATGCAAAACTTCTCAGATTTTCATGGGGTTTTAGAAACATGATACTTATCAGGAAGCTGGATGTTCATTTTTATGCTGGCCAGAATTCAAACCTTATCTCCTCAGTTATATATAGATGTTATAACATCTTGTATGTTCCTTACTGGAAAAGATATCCTTCTCGTTCTTTGTTACCTTCTTTACCAGCATGACATCTTGCTATTGTGTTAAAATCTGACTTCACCAGCACTCCCTTATTTTTGAATTTAAGCATGGTGTTAAAGCAGGTAATGATTAACATGTTAAATGTAAAGTCAACATCCCACTCTTTACCTTGAAAAAGTTCTTTATCGCAGCTTAATCTGCTTTCAGGATACTTTTTAAACAACTCATGAATGAAAGGCCAATAAGTCATCTCATTGTGTTTGGTCAGACTGGCATTGAAGGAGACAGTTGACCTTCCAAAAACAATGTTTTTACCTTCCCCTTCTACTCCTCTTCCTCTTCCTCTTGCTTCCTTTTTCCTCTTAGCTGTGGTTGTGCAAATTTGATTATAAACATATTATCCTCATCCTTCCTCACCTTCTTTTTCTCATTCTCTTGTCCTTCCTCATTTCCTTTTGTCAATCTGACATGGAAATGCCTTTTTACCCGCCTCCTGCAGTGTCTCTCATCCTGTTTCCCTGCTTGATGTAACTCTGTTTCGTGTTATTAACATAGGATAAGTGCTTGCAGAGAAACCTGACTTGGCTATTATTGGAAATGGCATGGCGGATGAGTGAAGGAGTGCGTATTAAATGAAGTGCAGGAGCCTCTAACTCTCTCCATCACTCCCATTGTTTCATTTTGTACCACAGCAGACATGACCGCTTGCTGGCCAGGCCTTATGATGCGTTTTGCCAGAGACTGTGTTATTTTTATAACAACGAGACATGAGCAAACCCCCGCTGTGGTGAAGTAATCTTACCGGGCATCAGTCCGAAGCAAACACAGTATGCTAGTGTAATGCTGTGACTATGCTGTGCTGTGAAACTACTAGCAGTTGTTAGATGATTAGTTGATTTTTCAGATTCTGAGACACACATATTGAAAAATTACAAACTAGTTAGTCATACAAGTCGATGTGTGATGATCACAACCAACCAGACATTTTTCTATTCATGTTACGGTGTGGAGACTGTGCTGGAGATCCAGAATAGTCTCAAAAAGGAACGGATGCACTGAATTATTGAACACAATGCAGTGACCTGGTCCTGAGCTGAGGTGTGCCCTTTCTCTGACTATTGCTGTCCTTTCTAGTGGAACGTCAGCGGTCTTTAACATGGCGGCAGAGAGATGGAGACTGTAAGGAGAAGAGTAAATAAAAACGTATAGTATGACCTGTGTTATGGTGAAAGACAGTATGTTTTACCTGTTTAGAGGCGGCAGTCTTATGCTTTATGTTAAAAATGAATACAACAAAAAATGCTAATACATGCAAAGTCAGAGGGAGAAGGCAAAGTTTCAGGTGTCAGGTTTCATGACAGTGAAACTGACCCAAGTTAACTTGTGATAGGTACAGATGTGCTTACTCGAGTTCTTTAAAAAAGCTGTGCCTGCACATTTATTATTTAGCTGCATTGAAAATGTGTCTGTTAGGTACCATGGACCAAATAAGATAAGAAGTATTTGTGTTGCAAGAAGAAGGGCCACTTGCAGGTATGAAGCCATATGTATTACAGTTCTTCAGGTTTTTTAGACTCTTTGTTTTAGTTCTATATTTGTACTGTTTTATTTCAGTCTCACTCTCATCAGCTGCAAAAAACTCTCTCTTAAACCTAATAAATGCTACCTGCCCAGAATTAAACGGTAGACAGACCATGTTGGTGAACATAACATAAACATTCTGTTTTATGGATATCCTCAATATTACCCAACATAGAAGCATGGCAGTCTCTCAGATAATGTAACAATCCTATAGGGTTATGTTATGTCAGTCAGTTTTTCAGCTTGGCAGGTGGTTCTAAAAACTACCCATGAGCCTCAGCCACCGTTGCTGTAGAAACTGCCAATCAGAGGCGTGAAGTGATTTAGTAAATTCTAAATGTTTTGTTGTTCATCCAGCTTTGCAGCTCTGATTAGCACCTAAAGAGCCAGGTGTTTTATTTCAGGAGCTGGTGGGACCCAAAATGGAGGTAAAGGGAGAAAAATGATTGGACTCAATTGTCAGTTGTTTGGTGGACAGAAACACTGTTACAAATACTGCTATTGCTTCATGTCGAAATGGGCAATAATTCCCTTTAGGGACATTATAAGGCAACAGTAGGTTAAGTCATTGTGTCAGTTTGTTGTGGACTTCTTTCCCCAATACTGACCCCCAAACGTCAATTATTACAGTTTTGAATAACTTGTTATGAAGGGAACATGCATCACTACATATGGAAAGACATTGATTACAACATATTCATCAGCATAGCAACATGACAACTGAAGTTGAAAAGTTTTACTTGAACAGTTTCTTTTAATACCAGAACTTTTACATCTTCTTAAGTTAAGATTAAAATAAGCGTTGTACTTGAATAGGTTATACACTCCCTCTTTCTCATCTCCAGTGCTGGAGCACTTCAGCAGTGTTTGTTGAGGAAAGGAAGCGTGCTCCTGCTCAACTTCCGCCACCTAGATTTTCCCAGCGGGTTGAGGGATCTGAACTGGCAGCCCTCCAGTCGCAATCTTTTTATATATGCAATGAAATAATTTAATACATCTAACACAATCTCACTGCCCAGCTTTACCCCACGTTGATGTTTAGGTCTGCAATAGGCTCTCTTAGTAAGACGGAAACATGCAATTTGTGACTTAGTCAGCATCTGTGTGTATAAGTGTAAGAGACGGAGCACGTGCAAGGGTGGGCCGAGGGGAAGAGTCGTCTCCACTGCTGCCCAGAGCCAACCCAAACAAACCACAGTCCACTGGCATGGAGAGCAAGGGAGTGGGAGTGGGAGTGTGTGTGTGTGTGTGTGTGTGTGTGTGTGTGTGTGTGTGTGTGTGTGTGTGTGTGTGTGTGTGTGTGTGTGCGTGTGCGTGTGTGTGCGTGTCTGCGTTTAGCTTCCATCCTGCTCCAAAAATAACCCCCTGCTAAGAATATTTAATCCCCAGGTTACCGCTCTCCCTTTCCTTTTATTTCTTGCTCTTTATCACACCCTCACACACTTGAAGTGCATACTGTACACATACACATTCTCTGACACACAGACACAGACACAGACACACAGACACACACACACACACACACACACACACACACACACACACACACACACACACACACACACACACACACACACACGCAGGGGTGGTGTGGGGGGGTCTGTCTCCTGGTGTAAAGCCAGCCAAAACTCAGGCTTAGTGAGGGTAATCTGGTAGGTGTGTGCTTGCTTTATTATCGGTTTTCATGCGTCTGGTGTCATTGTCGGTGGTAAAGTGGGATTGGCTCGGGCTGGTGTCTGGCTCTGGCCTAGAGATTACTGTAGTATGACGGATTCTCTTCGTGTTATTTAGTTATTTATTTTTCCTCAGAAATTGAAAACTATATATTTTTTATTTGCAGGGATATTTTAGATCCTACTTGGTCCGTCTAATTACTTCAGGGTCAGATCGTGGCTCTAATGGGAGTCGGGGTCATGAGGACAAGCCCAGATTAATGCTAGAGAGCGGGGGGGGGTTAGTGGTGGTGTAGGTGGGAGAGAATTGAGTTTGGGGGGCAGGGATTTATGTCCATCTCTGCGGGAAATGATAACAGACACGGGGTGGCTTGTGGTTGATGCTGGTGGCAGAGGGTGGGGCCCAACAGTGTTTTGTGATTCAACCATTTCACTCATATTAGTCTCTGACCTGCAAGTTGAAGCTGCCGACCTGAATCAGGAAATAAGAAAGGGAGCCATATGAAGCTATCTGGAACTGAACAACATTATGTGCTGTGCAGTATTTGGGGAGTGTGTGTATATTAATCTACCCTAGCAGCAATGGATTGTTGCAGTATAAATAAATGGGATTGTTCAAGAAATCATCTTATTTTGTAATAAATAATTATGTTATTTAATTGAACTGTACGGTTATATAAAGGTTTTCCTTATCTGGGCTAAGGATCTATCTCTAAATTCACTGTAATTGTACTGTCTCAACATATCCATTGTATGAAAAGTGGTATTTCAGTATTACACTTTCAGTCTAACCTGACTTGCCGTGAGGTCACGTGTGGATTCATCGTCAGTTTTACTATTATGACTAAATATGTTTCCTCTCCACAAGCTGTTACTACTGTTAGTGAACTACTTTTGTCTGGCTAATAATGTGAGTCTTTATTTTCTGCACAACTTTTTATCTTTCACTGTTAGCACTAGAACTGAAAAACAGCATTCATTCCTCCTGTTTGATGGATGACAGAAACTAGCTGTCTCTCTCTGAATTATTATCTACAGTCATATCTATCTAGCTCAGCGATTAAGACTCTTTGAGCAGCACTCAAGGTTATTCCTGACTTGCAAGTTGAAATAGAGGTCAAAGAAGATTCACTAGTCTAGATAGATTAGTTTAGTGTGTCTGCTGGCTCTCTGTGCCCCAGGTATTTGTTTGCCTAAGTGATAATAGCTCATTGAGCTGATCGAGCGGCATCTCTCTTAGTCTCATAAAGCATAAATGGTGTAAAGTAATTGTGCTTTCTTGCTGCCTGGTGACTTACAGAATTGAATATATATACATTATATATTATTTTCATTTTGTTTTCTTTCTAGAGACACTAAGAAATTGGATTATTCTGCTGGGATGTAGAGCAACAATTCACCACTTAACCGAATTTTGGTAATATTTTATCCAAAGTGAATACTGAAATCATAGGTCCATCTTACTTCACTGGAAAATGTTTATATTTTTATGTTTTACTATTAACATAATGACTTTTAACACCCCCAGCAAGTTGATTTTATAGTTGTGAAAGAAAAATGAGTAATATGCAGTATCTTGCAGCTGTAATTGATGATTAATTATACATATAATTAATATTTAAAATAATTTAATGTCTAGGAGAGTTTAAGTGTTTTAGGCTGGAAGTTTCCTTTAATTTGAACACCATCTACACCATAAATTGTGCTGACACAGAAAGCCAGAATGACTCATCTGTTTTTCATTGCCATGACGGATGACTCGTCTCATCCAGAAAGATTCAAAATTCCAATTGTGTCGGGAGTTTGAAAACTTTCTCTACTCTAAATTTAGATCCTTATATAACCTGACGCCTTTCCAAAAGTGATTTGTTTTATGGTGGCTTCTTTTTGAAGAACAAAATGAGGGCACAAGCCAAGCAAGGCTCTGACAAAATATAAATAAATAGAACAAGGGGAGTAAACAGCAAAAATAAAAAATGAATGGAAGCTGTCAAGACTACAATAGAACACATTTTTTGATACACAACATTTAAAGTTCTGTTGTTTTTATACTTGCAATCACTAAACAAATACACAATTTAAACAGGCTCATTAAATGATTTTAAGCTTATGCTGCAGTTTGTTATATTACGACATCGGAGCTCATTTTCATCTGTATAGCGGAATGTAATGTAATAATACAGTAAACCATTACCATCACCCCTTCTTCCCAAAGTTGGCAATACAATAAAAATTAATCTTTCAAATTGAAGATGTCACACTGAGAGACGTCCAGTGGAAATCAAAAGCTGACCGCAGGAACGTTGCGGAGAATCAAATGGTGATAAAAGTAAATTTTCTGGCCCAGAACTAAAACACCAAAACCACAATAATGTAAAGCTCATTTGTCTCGCTGTGTGCTGTAGGTCCCACAAAGTCAGTTTCCCAGCCACTGTCAACAGACCATCACATGTTGGACTCTTTATCTGAGTTCCAGCTAATTTGAGTTTTCTGATTGTTTTTAAGTAGCTGTTGATTAGACTGTTCTAAACCAACATGTTAATGGTAAATTGAGTGAACTTCCCTCTTCGGCTTCTCTGTAAACCAGTCCTCTGTCTTATTTGTAGGTTGTCCAGTATCATTTCACAGAATGACATTGAAGTCTTAAACTGAGATGTATCCGCCTTTCAGCTTTCATTTAAAAACACTTCCCTTTCTGCTTAATTTATTTAGGAGTAATTTATATCATACGACGTCTGTAAGAACTGTATTCATGCAGTTTACTAAATTGAATGCAGTTAATTGTATAAATGAGATAAAGGTAGGGTATCGTTTTATTTGTTCCCACAACTTGAGAGTGCACTTGCCACCCTGCTTGTAATATATCAACTCTACTTTATGAAGTTGTATTTTCTCACAGTTCTTTGTGGTCTGCTGGAGCACTTACTCAGAAAATTCAGTTCCACTAAACATAGAACATAATTCATTCATGGCAGCTGCATGAAACTCCCGCCACATTGTGTACCCGTGTACTTTGTTGCGCAGATCAAGGTGGCAAAAGAAGCTGTATGCTGAAATACAAATATCATATTGTCTCTGTGCATTCAGTACCTTTCACAAGTTGAAGTTCCATGCCGTGTCTTGGCTTTCAATTTACAATCTTGGAATATAGCATGTTTTGTGGCAATCAGGATGGAGCAGTATTGGCTGAAATGCTCAAGATACCCGCCAGTTAAACTTACGCCACAACAACAGAAAGGAGTGTGGAATTCGTAATACACTACTTTTGCTGCCTCAAGGCAAAAAAAGCGTATATCACGTTCAAAGTCAGACTTCCAGTTAGTTCCTCCCAAATTCTGTGAGTGCATGAGCAGGGTGTTTTGAAT
Source organism: Dicentrarchus labrax (assembly GCF_905237075.1). Lineage (NCBI taxonomy): Eukaryota > Metazoa > Chordata > Actinopteri > Moronidae > Dicentrarchus > Dicentrarchus labrax. Next base: position 21,902,370 of record NW_026136705.1, on the reverse strand, counting down.
CTCCAGCTCTGTTTTGAATCTCCAGCCCAATCTCATTTTGTTTTTCCCTCATCTCGCTCGCTCTCTCTCTGTGTCACGCTGGCCTCAGAGGAAGGACTTAAACTGACAGGCCGCTGAGCAGCAGCCACTCAGCTGCACATCCCCCAGGCTGCTGTGATCCATTCTGACAGAAAGAGAGACACAGGGAGAAAGAGAGAGAAACAGGGTGAAGAAGAGGGGCAGAGAGAGAGAGTGACTAATGGCTACGCTAACAAAAGACTGTAACAAACTCAGAGGACAGAACATGTACTTTGTCTTTATCTGTGCTATCTGTGCACACTGTAATAGTCAATGAACATAAAATGAGACGCTGTGTGTGTGTGTGTTTGTGTGTGTTTGTGTGTGTTTGTGTGTGTTTGTGTGTGTTTGTGTGTGTGTGTGTGTGTGTGTGTGTGTGTGTGTGTGTGTGTGTGTGTTTGTGGTTGGACGCTAATAAAGCGTATGATGGTGCCTTCAGGGCTGCTTTTAGTCTCCTACTGGGAGAGAGAATGAGAGGAAGGGGGGTGGACTGTAAGCTTCTGTATTTTCTGCAATAAATCAGACGTGTATATAAGGCAAGCTAATCAGTAGAGCTTTTATTACCATTAATGTGAAGTGTTGTAATCTTTGTTTAACTGAATATAAATTGGTTGGAATTGTTTTGGCCTGTTACTTCTATTGATGGAAGGTAGTTTTTCCACAGACCTGTCCAATTGCTAAACATGCCAGAGAATTATTGACCCAAATTTATGGACCGTTTTTTGGTGCTTTCAAAATCAAAGGTCATTTCTATGCAGACGTCTTGTTATCCATTATTGTATTTATTCACTTCAATTGTTTTAACTGTATATTTTACAGTAGGATTTGACACCCATTTGCCACCTTTCCTGGGAGAGAGATGGTGAGATGGAATGAAAGACAGAGAGCCAGAAATAGAGAGACAGAGTGTAAAAACCTGGTATGAAATCACAGGATGGTATTCTTGCATGCAAAAGTGTAAAATTGTGAAGAGACACAGCAATGTTTTCATTTGCTAAATATGTATTTGAGTTCATCCCTCAGTGTTTTGACACAGCACCATCAGCTCATGTTTTCATTGTTGAAATTGGCATTAAGAGGAACTCATATGGCATCAGTGGTATGTTAATTGCTGTGTGTTTACAGGGGAAAGCCAGACTGTGCACGCTATCTGTGCACGCTATCTGTGCACGCTCTCCCCTGTGTCCCCAAACCTTCTGTCCTACCTCTGTCTGGTCCAGATCGCAACTCATCCTAAACATTTAAATCCTGCAGTGGCACAGAATCACTGTAGGTGTATGTGAGGCTTAAGCTGCCAGTTTACTCCCTCAGAAGCGTTGTCCAACAGTTGGACCGCTTCAGGAGTCCACTCCCCTCCACATCTTTCCAACGTTTGCAAACTTTACGAAAATGGCTGATGAGATAATTTCAAGCCGTGATCGGCCAGCTGTGCAGAGGTGAGCAAGGAGCCAAGGGTTTGAATTTTTCGCTTTTTTTTTTTATTCTTGACATTTCTGTTATAAACGATGTGCAACACTAAGAATGCATTTCAAGAGAGACTGTCTGAAAATGTATGCCATTGTCTCCATATTTAAACCATATCATGCCCGCTCTCCCCTCTCTAAGATGGCCGCATTTCACCTAGTCTTCCAATGTGGCCCTTTGGAACAACTACTGTGCATACAGTATAAATACATTTATTGGTTAACCCACCCCTAAGCTTCTTTGATGCATGGTAGTGAATATGACTCATTGCTGTATTTGGCAGTGATAAACCACCACCCATTTTGTCATGCAGGTAGGAGCAGTTAAAGTAATTCAATACACATTTACAATTTTTCTCTTCTCTTCCTCCTTCTATATATATGTATAATACATGTCTACTGACACACCGAATTACTTATTTTTATACCATTAAAAAAACATTCCCATTATAATCCCATTTTACCATATAAGTAACATAACATCATAATGTTAATGCAACATTACTTGACCATTATGTCATGAATTGGCTCTCAGCCTCTTAACCTCACAGCAGTTTGCCCGAGGCTGCAGCAGGTGTCAGAGACAGCTTGCTCTCACATGCATGCGTACGCACAGCAGCATGAACACATGCGCACAGAGACACACACTTGCCCCATTAGTTTGCTATGGTCACACAAAATTCCATCCATCAACAAATTTGCAAACGACGGCCCTGGGTTTTCTTCACACTCAGGCACAGATGCATGTTAGGAAATTAGCGCTCAAGGGGTCAAATTTAACACTCAAAGCTTGGTGAATTAATAGGATTGCCCTGATAACCTGGTAACATCTTGACATGAAAGGAGTGAACAGGAGAAGAAGGGATTAATGAGCGAAGAAGAGAGAAGCAGAGAGGAGAGGAAAGGGAGATTACAGCTTGGAAGTGCTTGGTCCGCGTAGGGTTTGGCTCACTAAAGGTTGAGGTTTTAGTGCTGGTGATGGTGGGGGTCGGTTGGGGGTTGGGTGTTGGTGCGAGTGACTTCGAGGCTCATTCGTGGAGCCAAAAGAATATTAATTTAAATGCATATTTGTCTGCCTCTAGGGGAAGGGGAGAAAGGAGAAAGAAGGAGGGAGAATTAACCAGAGAGGGGTTTATAAAGAGATGTTTGGAGGCAGACTAGCAGGCTAGACTCCACGTCCAGAGAGAGATCAAAGTGCAATTTCTTATTCCATCTCCCGGATTCTGTTTGAAGCTGGATTTCTCTGAATACCTCAGATACCTCCAGCAAATTCTCTGCTGGCACAGCACATAAAAGGCAGCGAGGTGCAAGGAGGGGGGGCAAGGTTGCTAGGCTGGCTGGCGAATGTCAGATGGCATTGGATACACTTTGAGATGACTTCTCTGTATCTGCTCAGTGAATAACTGGCCCTTGGCCAAGTTAAAGGTTACCATGTGGTGGCCATTCAGATTGTGTGTATGTGTTCACTGACTCGGAAAAATAAAATAGGATCACACTGAACAGTTAGGGTTATATTTCAAGCCCATGTTTCCATAGTGTGTTACAGCAGATCCTGGCTATGTCTTTTGATTTTGTTCAAAGTATTTATGACTATCATGTTTGAGTTTGTGTTCTGTTACATAGAAAGATGTTATCAGTTTTTATTCTTTTGCTTATGAGTTAATCATCAACTATTTCATAGTGTTGATAAACTGTAAAAGTTCTATTCATTAATTATACAACTCTTAATTACAAGCACATATAATTGAGTGAAAAAACAAGCAGTCGAATGATTGATTAATTGTCAAGAATTTTGATAATGAATTAATCTTTAATTGTAATGACAAAGATTTGCAGTTTCATGCTCCTCAAAAATGTGAGGATTTTCAGCTTTTCACAGTTTTTATATTGTTGTAAAATTAATATCTTTGGGGTTTTAACTGATCGGATAAAACAACGATAGCCATCTGAGACAAAATATTAATTTAAAACTACTACAATTGTTAAAATATGTTGTAAATTTTGTCATTTTTTTTACTGACCACAAGTAACCATCAGTTTTGTCTCAAAAACAGCCAGATTTGTCTTTTAAGAGTGAAAATCGGTCAGTTTTAAGAAGTTGTGAATACGGCAATCCATTCAGTGTTGACCGTTGAATTTCCGTATAATAAATTATGAATAAACGTTTTAATATCACATGAGATATTTCCTGTGTTATAATTTAACAGAATGTTCCCATGTCAGCGTTTGGGTTCAGTTTGTCTGGCTGAAAAACTCGATGGAGAACCTACTTCCTCTTCCTGTTCTTGTTTGACATTTCCTGTTTCAAACTTCCCAGAGCTACGACAAAGAAAGTAGGGAGGGTGGCTACTATAAGCCTGGGAAAAGTTTTAGTGCAGTCTGTTATGTTTAAGTGCTACTGTGCATGTCGTTCATACTGTATGGGAAAATATTGTATGTATGAATAATGTATGACTGAAAATATTGAAAAATGCCCATTATGATTTCCCAAAACCTAAGAAGACGGCTTAAGATGTATTGTTTTGTCTGACCAAAATTCTTAAAACTCAAAAATATTCAGTAAATTATAAAGAGCAGTTGGAAATTCTTAGATTTGAGTAGCAAAATATAGAAACAATAAATCAATTATCAAAATAGTTCATTCATTTTCTGTCGATCAAGTAGAAGATTAATCGACTTTTTGTTCTGTGCTCTAATTCAACAGATCAAGCCTCGATCAGAAGCTCAGTCAACTTTCTCCTTTCTTGTACATAGATATTCGATGTGATCGGCTTTTCTATGTTGAAAAACTACCAGATTTTGAAGATGGATAAAAGATAAAAGCCACATATAGTCATATCTTAAGTTAGACTAGCTTATGTTAACAAAACACTGGTTGACTAGCAAGCTAATAAACAGCAACTGTTAGTTTGCTAGTTACATCTGAAAGCTAGTGTTAGCAAAATGCTAACTAGCTAGCTAATTTACATCATTTGTTAGAAACATAGACGAGCCTAGAACATAGCATATCAGGAAAGGAGAAAGTTGACTGAGGTTCTGCCGGCTACTGAGCTTGCTCAAGTGTTATTTATTTGAGCACTGAACGAAAAGGGGCAGGACTTAAGGCTGTTATATACTCACCGTTCCCGACCTGTCGCGCGACAATGTGACGTCAAAATGACGAAGATCTCGCTGGCGCGCCAGGATTTAGGCCTGGTTGCGGCAGGTTGCGCACCATTTTTTTTTTTTTTCAGCTGAGTGCGTCAAAGCGGAAACGGGAAGATGGACGAGTTCGAGGGCAAGCTTTCCGAGCAAGTGCGCCTCTACAGGCATCTGTACGATCCTTCAGTGAAGGAACACAGAGATGCCCAGAGGTACCAGAATTCATGGCGAGAAATCTCCATGAATGTTGGAAAAGAGGAGGCCATATGCTGGAAAATGTGGAAGAACCTCCGCGACCGATTTTGAAAATCAAAAAAGAGGTCGCCATTGTTTACCTTTTTCTTCTTCTTCTAGTGCGTAGAAATAGCAGTGTCGGTAGCAGGCGCTGCAGGTCGGGAATGGCGAGTATATAACAGCCTTTAGCAAGGGTCAATTGTCTCAGCTCTATAAATAATCTTAACTCCAGGTCTACTTTTCTGGAGCTTTCAACCACTCCTCACGGTCTACCACAATGAATGATCAGTTGTCCTGGAAATGGCTTAGTTGTCATCATGTGACCAAAGTGTGGAACTTTTGGTCCTGCATCTGCAGAAAAACAAACCCAGTAATGGATTCATTGTTTCAGCTTTAAAATAATCTAAACTCCTTGATCCACTTTCTAGCTTTTTCTTCAATTTCTGAATAAAAATGGCTCAGTTGTCATCAATCATGTGATTAGATCAGTCATTTTTATCTTTGTTCCTGCTTGCCAGTATAGTAATCAGTAATCCTAGTGTATGTATGATTACTGATTCAGAGCAGCAGTTTTATGACCGCACTGGCCACGCTGTAAATTCCTCAGCTCACTGCCAATTTTCACTATTTTACAAGCTATTATATATTTTGGAATTATAAAAAGGATAAGTAGAACATTCTTACCTGCCAGTGACTAGGTTAGACAAACTTGCTAATAACCAAAATGCAAATATTATATGCGCATGTCAAAGGTTGATAACGTCTGTTACCCATTTTTCCTTCATTTATGACTTTCACTCTTCTTTGGCTTCTCTCTTAATCCTTTCCTCTGTCTGTCTCTGAGGGGGTGAAGGAATGAGGTCAAGGAGGATTTCAGCCAACCCTGTCAGAGACTGCTGATTTATTTGCTGGTTAATGTCACGTAGAGTCGGTGCTCAGAGCTGCCGTCCTGTGTCGTCTTAGACAGAGAAGATTGGCAATCGCACAAAAACGTCTTCAGTACAGTCAGCACTGGCACTCAGGCAGCATGTTGGCAGCTAATTCACTGGCATTTTATCCAAGCATTCAGATGTAAGTGAGGTTGGCATACACAGAGGGCAAGTTGCCATGCTGTAGAGCTGGCATCTAAAGGATAGCCTATTCCATTAACCATGTAATGTGTTTAAGACTGGCATGGCAGACATAATGGCTATAGTTGTAATGGATTTAACTCATGTAGGGATTAGCAAATCTACATCAATATGATGTCTCCTGAGTACATCCTGTAAGGCCTTTGACTACAACTTGAAAACTTGTAGTACTTTTTATTGTGAAATGCAGGAACAAATCAAAAGGTAAGATTGTGTAGTTGTTTACTACCATAGGCTTAGCAGAGGAACACTTTGAACATCCCCTCATACCCTAGTTACTGGCACCCTAAAAACACCCTATTTAATTCCTTCTTTGTGCTAAAAAGAAACTTTCATATGATGCATATGCAAATCAAACTGTGAATTCAGAACATTGCAGCCATATTCATTTAGAAGAATTTATAACATGCAAAATGATATTTCACAGGGTTTGAGGAATATTGTTATGAGTTCTGAGCTGTCAAACATTAGACAGTTAACGTACCACTTGCGTACACGTACACCAATGTGCAAAATTTCAGGTTTGGATCTCTTAAGTAACCAGCAGCAAACAATGCCTTTAAATGCCCATTATAAGTGAGTTCATTAGGTCACAGTTTAGCTCTCAGAGAGAGAGAGAGAGAGAGTAGGCACTGCTTTTCTGTATGTTTGTGTTGTTGTCTGGAACAGAGGTCAGGTTTGTGCCGGGCGTAGAGGAGGAAGTGGACGAAGGCTATTTGGAGACTAACGCTAATCTGGTTAGTGTGGTTTCCACCCTCTCTCTCCTCTCTCCTTCTCCTATCACCACTTCTGCCATACTGGTCCGATCTATCCTGGGCCCAGCAGTCCTTTTACACGGTCGAATGCTGCTTGGACACTGGTTTTCAAGTGTTTTTGTGTAGTTAACAGTGTTTTGCATGAGAAGCCAAACTACAAGTCAGACTCAAGTCGTTGTTTTGGTTCATTATTTGAGAACAATGTGTTAATAACATTTTTGGGCAAAGCTGATGGAAAAATGTGTGAACATAGTTGCCTCAGTGTTGTTGCCCTAATATGATTTATTCACAACCTCTTGACATAATGATAAAGACTAAATGTTCTTTTTCCACTGTTTGTGTTGGAATGGCATTTAGTTTGTACTGTATCAGCAATGACCTCAAGTGGGACAACAGAGTCTCCCAGGCAGCACAGAACAACTACAGGCCACAACAGAAGGAAAACTACTCTTTCATCCTCTGGCTCGTATTTTCTTCTGTGACTCTCCATCCATCTATTTCTATCATCCCGGGTCCTCCGCACTCGCTGTCAGCTCTGTGTAAAGGGAAGGTCATATATTCACATACGTTTCCTGTTTTGAAGAGGATGCCTGGCCTCTGAGGCAAATCATGGTTGTCATATCAGGGAATGCTTAGATAAGTTGTTTTTGGAGAGTATTGGACCATTGGTTAACAAGGCTGGAACACATTTTCATTAGCAAGTAATTCAGTACTATTTTCTGATTATTTGATAATGATTTGGTCTATAAAATGTCAGATAATAGAGACAAATGCCCATCACAACTTCCTAAACCCCAAAGTGATTTGCCAATGTTGGCCAACCAAAAGTCTAAAACCCAAATATATGTAGTTTACTATCACAAAAGAGAAACACAAGTGAGAATTGATCAGCAAATATTTTGATAGATACATTTTCTGCCGATTTAACAAATATGTTGACTAATCATTTCAGCTCAAGTTGGCTTATTGGTGTTGTGACAAAAGCAATTCATCAAACAATACACTGAGGGAATTGATAACTTTTCATGTGTATACATTTTCAGGAATGACCATCACAAGTTGTCTTCAAATTGCAGTCCAAAATCCAAACATATTCCATTGACGATGATAGAAAACAAAGCAAAACAGCAAATCCTCATATTTGAGAAGCTTGAAGCCTGCAAGTAATTTTCCTGTTTATGGACTAAACACTTAATTTTCTGAATGTTTCACAGGAACAATTAAGTTGACAAAAAAAACCCTGTAAAGTCAATAAGTATTTACTGTGCGCAGCATGAATTCACTACATAATGAATGATAATGTTGCTCACTTGAAATGGTTTAAAAAATAAACTGTGTGATATGATATATAAATCATCTGCCCATTTAATCTTCACTTTTCTTTCTGTATTTTAGTATTTTTCTAATGCTTGTTGTCAACATCCTAAAATGAGCTCTAGAGAAAATGTTACTGGGGACACACGGATACTTGTGGCTGTGTTCTCCTCACTTCACAAGAATGTTATAAAACTGGCTTAAAACTTGGTGTTTTCCTTTAAATTACAAGGTCACTTTTAGCCAGAGCAGGGCATTTCTGGCCCTGTGTCCTCTGCTCGGATTCCATGTCAGATTGTCCAAAATTCCTGCTGTGGATTTTTCCAGCAGCAGCCGGCGGTCCGCAGGATGATTTCACCCCACAGACGCTCCTTTTTAAAAGAGAGAAAAAAAAAAAAAAACACACACAGAGGAAAACCTCCCTAGTTGTCTCTGTTTGCTGTGTCAGCAACAGGCGTGGCAGTGCCAAAATGAGAGCGAGAGAGCGAGAGAGAGAGAGAGAGAGAGAGAGATTTAAAGAGGGTAACAAGAGAGTAAGTGAGGGAGGGAGACAGGGGAAGAGTGTGACAGAGCATAAAAGTGAGCGAAGCTGATAGGGCCTACACACAAACACCTGAAAAATAACAAAAAGGCGGAGAGGAAAGAAATAAAGATGATAGATCTAGACTGAGAAAGAGATACAATATAAGAGACGACGGAGAAACTGAACTTCCTGCTCCTTGTGGTGGCCTGGCTTCTTTGTACCTGTTGCTAGGATACGATAGCTATGTGTCCCGGGACAAGAGGAGGGAAAACGTGAATGCCTGTACAGTGTTTATCTCTTTTATTCTCAAAGCTACACAAATCATTTCCAACTACAGACAGTGTTGAGGAAGTTACATTTTTCATTGTCTTAGTGAAGATATTTGAACATTTATACTTAATTTAGAGATATGATGAAGATATTTGGGTGCAGTGCTGAAGAAATTAGTTAATAATGGGTTTACACACTTGATATAATTATGATAAACAATAATTTAAGTAATTCATTAAGCAAACATGTAATTTGTTGGTTTTAGTTTGTGACATATGAGGAGAAAAACCTATGTCTAAATATTTCAGAAACTGAAACCAACAAATTACATGTTTTTATCTGTTTTATATCATGGTAAACATTTAATATCTTTTTTTTTTTTTTTACTATTATCGGGTCAAAACAACAACCAATTTGAAGGCACTGCCTTGGACTGTAGAAACTTGTGACATTTTGTGGAGCTAAATGATTAATCAATTTACAAAAGAAAAAGATCAACAGATGAATTGACTCTGAAAATAATTATTAGTAGAATCCCTAATTTAGAGTCTAAAAATCTGACAAGTATATTTAAAATAAGCCTATGTCACGGCAACAAACAGACATTTTTGACAGCATACAGTAGCAATGTTCAGCAGTCTGTGATCATCAATATCTCGAAGCAAAAAAGGTAGTATATTCAAAAGCCAGTAAGCGTACCTCAGACACTGTAAAAATAATGTGTGTCTGATTTTGAAATTAAAAACATGATTCTGTCCAGCCCTCTCTTTACATCCTTTCCATCCTCTCTGATGCCTTAAATCAAGCCGAAAGCACTTCACATCTTCTTCCACAGCTGTTTCTCAGCTCAGTTCCCTTCGTCCCTCACTAAAACTATATGGCTTTCTTCCTCTTGCTGCTCCCTGTTTCCCCCAACTCTTCCTGCCCCCTCTCCACCACCTAACTCAGTTCATTCTAGTGGTGACTTTGTGTGTCATTGTTAGGTTCTTTTTGTTCCCGGGCTTTATTTAACCATTGTGAATCAGTTTTTGGCCTCTGACCACCATTCAGCCATTTTCTGATGAGGGAAGTACTATTACGAGGCAAAGAAAAGCCATCACAAACTAACACAGAGCTTCACTGTATAATCTCTTTTGAGATTTGGAGGATTTCATAAAGATGATATCAGCTTGTTCCTTCTGTCCTTTTTCTTTTTCTTTCTCTGGCTCCTTCTTTAAATTCTTTCCGTGGGGTTCCTCCTCGGGATGGGCAGTTTGACACTCATTAAACAGGAATGAAGATGCAAGTGGGGTGTGTGTGCGCACTGTGTGTGTTTCAGCTCCATTAAAGATTGGACCTACTGTATGAGAAAGGTTCTGACTGTTCTCAGCTAATTACAGTGAACTTTTACAGTACACACACACACACACAAACACTTGTCCTCTCTGTCGCTCCACTGACACATTCAGATGCGATGAAAGCCATCTGCTGAGATAGACAAAGGGTTACAGTTTGTGTGTGTGTGTGTCTGTGTCTGTGTGTGTGTGTGTGTGTGTGTGTGTGTGTGTGTGTGTGTGTGTGTGTGCGTGTGCGTGTGTGTGTGTGTGTGTGTGTGTGTTGGGTCTTGCTTTGTCAACCCCAGTGCTGTGTCATGTGTTGGCCCATGTTTGCTTTTATAAGTGGTTCCAAATGTGGGCCAGTGAGTGCCCCTGTTAGTTTGTGTGTGTGTGTGTATGTGTGTGTGTGTGTGTATGTGTGTGTGTGTGTGTGTGTGTGTGTGTGTGTGTGTGTGTGTGTGTGTGTGTGTGTGTGTGTGTGTGTGTGTGTGTGTGTGTGTGTGTGTGTGTGTGTTTTTACTGTCATGACTCCCACATGTAAGGGAGTTTCATCTCAGCTCATAGTGGTGTTTATGGTCCACAGTGCTGCTGCTGGCAATCACACAAAGGTTTTCACAACATTATCTTAGTAAATATAAAAACAAACGTTCGTAATATGTTCCTGGTGAGGCACGGCCTCGGACATATACACATGTTTTGGGATTTATGAGATTGAAGGTTATACAAATTAAAGTTGTAAACTGGTGAAGCTAAATAAGTCATTTTGGTTTAATCCAGTTTACTAAAACAAATGACATATATATTACTTAATACACTGGAAAATGAACAGCTGTATAGTTTCCCTGTTTTAAGATCTGGACAAATATTTTGAACCAAATTCAAGTACTAAACTGTGGCTTTAATATTACCTCATTTCCTTCTTCATTGCCTTCTGGGGTTCAACGTGTGTTAAAAATAAAACTGACAGTGAATGGCTGGCGTTGGGGGTTGGTGTGGGGTATGACTGAGGTATTGGACCTCAGGTCTGTGTGTCCGCCTGTAGTTAAACCACCAGCAGCAGGAATATTTATACAAGTGGCGGCAATTAGGGTGTGATTGAGAGGTATGTAGAAACTGTGTGTGTGTGTGTGTGTGTGTGTGTGTGTTTTTTTGTTTTTACATTTTGTCTTTTGAAACAGCTATAGTTGATGTGGTCGAGTACGTTTAGATTACCCTGGAGCACACGTTTGTGGTCACCATGCTGGTAATCAGCATGAAATTACCTTGAAACTTTAATAGATTTCAGTACTGTGAAAACAAGATCTAATTTAGAAAGTATAGAAATTATGTTTTGTTATGTTACCTTTGCTGTTGTTAATCTAAAAGTAGACACAGTTGCTAGTTTTTATTCTATAAATTTATGTAAAAAATCTATTGCATAAATATTTGTAGACTAACAGTAAGGGAAAAAGAGGTAGACACACATAGTCCTTAGAACATGTATCAACTTTTGGCCATAGGTCTCAAGTGCCTTGAATCCCCAATGACCAAAACAGGGCTTCTTCATCAGGTTTTGCACTGACAATGTGCGGATGGACCCCAGCTTTTCACTTAATAAAAAATAAATTATTTAAAAACAAAAACTGAATGGATTACCATGAAATTTGGTAAACAAAGTCATGCTGCCCTCAGGATGAATTGTATTGACTTTCCCTTCACTTTTCATCTAACAAATTGTCATGTCAAGATTTTATGTCTCAAATACTTTGATTTATGACCAAAAACCTGCAAAACAAACGACATCCTCACCTGCCTCAGCTGCACTTTGTTTAATACCAATTAGCATGCTAACACCCTAAAGTTAGATGGTGAACACTATAAACATTATACCTGCTAGACCAAAAACATGTTTACTTTATCATTATGAGCATGTTAGCATGCTGACATTAGCATTTAGCTCAAAGCACTGCTGTGCATGAATGGCTGTAGCCTCTTAGTTGTGTTCATGTATATGCCTTGCTAATACTGTATGTCATACAGTCCTTCTAGAAAAATGCGGAGTTTTTTTGTGATTGTTGCGGGCAAAAATCCTTGATTATGCAGCACGTTTTCTTGCGATGGAATATGCGGGATATTTATGCAATTTTATGCGATGAAATTGCAAAAATTGTGGTTTGATGAAAAAGAGAAAAAAAAGTGATTCAACAAACACCCTGTTCTCATTGGGCTGCTACCTTAATGTAAAGAGTCATTTCTTATTACTTCCTATGATAAGCAAACATACTACATCACAGAAAGTGCTGGGAATATTTAAGTTCTCATCTTGTTTTATTTCAGACCTTAATAAACACATGGCTCAAACTTACAAAACATTGATGAGTCAAACAAGTTCTGTAGCTTTACAAAAGGAATATGCTACAACTTCTGTAAAAATGAATAAATAAAATATGAGACTGATTTGCGGGCTTCATCATGGCTTCATCGCGGGGTTTGCAGCTTTTCGATGATGTTCACATCGCGTAATTACGTCACTTCATAACGTTCCCATGGCAACAGGGGGAAATGGCTGCTCTTGTGTGAAGTAAACGCAACATATTTCAACTTTTTGCTAAGATATATGTGAATTTTTTGCAACGAAAATGCGGGGATTATGAAATCATGCAAGCCCCGCATATCTTGCGCGGAAATCAGCAATTTATGCGGCGAAAGTGCGGCGTATTTGAAAAAATGCGGGCCCTGCATAAATATGCGGACTTTGGTTGATTATGCATTGAATCATGCGATCGCATAATCACGTTTTTCTGGAGGGACTGGTCATATTAATGTATCAGTATTAAAGAAAAGAAATCTAATGTAACCCTTTGATTGTGTGAGTGTGTGTGTGTGTGTGTGTGTGTGTGTGTGTGTGTGTGAGCTCACATTCATATACCTTATGTATGCATCCCTCCCCTGAAGTGAAGAGTGAGAGTTAGCCATAGTCTGGAGGTTGTCTTGAGCATCTTGGCAGCAGTTTGTCCTGATGACATATTTACTGGACAGGCAGCCAACTTAGCCCTTGGAAGGTGATGAGATAAAATATAACTCAGAGCTCTTTTTCCTCTCTTTCTCCCCATTTCTCTGCCAGTCTCTCTCTTTTTTTCGCTAAAGTGACGTTATTACTGTTGCATCCAACTCAAACTTACACAGTGTTGAAATTGTCTTGGAAATTATTTCAATTGTGCCATAACAAAACATTAAAATCAACTTTCTTGTTTGTGCACAGTTGGAATACAAACTGACATACCGTTTTTCAAGTCAACCGTTAAATTAACACCATTCATGGCGCAATCTTCCAATGACAGAAGAGGCTGGATTTGATTCCATTGCGATTAGTAATCCACCTTTAACCTCTAAACATTAAACCACTTTACACAGCCTGCGGGGACTGTATGACAAGGTATTAGATGGTATAGACGTAATGTTACTGGACAACGGTGACCCTTTTTTTTTTTTTTTTCTACTGTTCTCCAGCTGTGTTGGTGGATCATATTACAGGCGGATGATGGACCTGACATGTGGGTCTTTAACAGGATCTACATTCATGGCCAGATTTGACCTTAATCATCCATACATGCTCCACTGTGGGCACAAGAAGAGCGATGTGACAATATATGTTGTGCGTCAATGTGTACTGACCCAGCCGGCTTCCCATAAAGCTGACTGAGCGGAATGGACACACGAAGAGAGACCTTTGACCCCTGCTTCCCCTTCAACCTGCACTCACCATGACAACGCCTGAAAGAAGCCATCTCCACTTCCTTGCCCTTTCTCTCTCTCACACTTTCCCTGCTTCTGGGGCTTATTGTCGCCATGAAAGTAGTGTTTCCTCCCCACTAAATGTCAGACTGACCTTGTGTTCTCTGTCCAACAGGAAGGCCCGGCCATGTACTGTAGGTTCATGCTCAGTGTTTGACGTTGTTCACTTACATTGGGCATTCTTTGTTCTATTTTTTTTACTACAAAAGTTTTCCTTAAGCCATTCCTGCTTTGTTGTTTAAAGCTTTATTGTCTTTATAAGTAAAGAGGCTGAACACAGATTACATTAGATTTAAACTCACAAGGTTTAAATTAGATTGTATTTCTCAGCATAAAGCTATTAGGATGCCACAGTGATGATGTTTGAGTTTGACAGTATTGACCTTTCCGGTATAAGCTTCTCTCTTTCTGTGCACAGTATGTCCCTCCTTCTGCATCCCTATCTTCTGATCTTTCTAATTCACCCACAGAGTAGTTAGTATAGTGACAGTATGGTTATGTTCACATGAAAATACCTATTAGGTCGAATCTGTGCATGAAAATGGTGGACATTCTGTACAAGGTTGTTTAAAGAACCTAATTTGTAAAGGATCAGCTCAGGCCATCTCTTCTACAAACAGTTTAAACAATGTCCCATCTTGGTCACAATTCTTTCTGAATTTTTCAGATTTTTGTTCATTGTTAAATCTGCCAGTTCATTGCCAGATGTTTTGTTACACAGAATCATCTGGGAAATAGTCATTAGGAACTGGTGGAAGGCACAAGAAATACTTGGCAGGTGATTGGATGAAGCTGTCTATCATGAGCGAACTTAACTAACCTAATCAAGGAACACTATAACTTTGTCAAACTCTGACCAAATGCTGTCAGGAGAAACATCTTTTCCATCGAGTAGCCTTCAGTCCTGTTCTTTGCTTTTCTTTCAATAAGTAAATACTCTCCATTTCTGATTTAACTGATGTTAGCAGCATCTTTACGAACCACTACTGGAGCTGCCATTGTGGTTTAATGAACAGTGCCTTCTTCTTGTTGCATTACATCTAGTGACCACCTCCATAGCTTCCAGTACTTCCTCAAAGGGCGCTGATTGTTCCTGTACCGGCCAAAAATGTATAGATTGAAGCCTGGCAAGATGGATGAGATCTTGTGATTTTGTTATCTCTCGAGACCAGCTGCCTCGCAAAGTTGATCGTTTTTGTGCATGTACTAAAACATGTTCCCACTTACAAAACTTCATCATAACCTCTTCAACTAACTTGAAACATACAGTAGTTGGAACCGTGTGAACAAATGTTACATCTATATACAGCAGACTCACTGGTCTGAAGCCACATGTGGAAGTAAATTAAATTCAAATGCCACATTTTTCTGTTGGTACTGGAACAATGGCAACCACAAAGCAGCATTTACACTGTACCATACATTTCTTTAAGATCGAAACAAAAGTTTCTCAATAGAGAGTAGATCATTGCATTTTGCCTCCACATTTGAATATGTAAATCCATTGTTCTTTCAATATAGCCAGCTTAAGAAGTAAAATCTTGTTAAATCACAAGATTTTATTAAAAAATAAATTGTGTGTAGTATGCTTTTACAGTCTTTCACTATATGATTGAGAATTTCTCTACTTGCTTGACTGCTGGGTCATGTAAAGAATTAGATGAGGAGACTGAAATCTGTCTTTGTCCCCACAGATGAATGGTGTGGATGTGTGTGTGTGTGTGTGTGTGTGTGTGTGTGTGTGTGTGTGTGTGTGTGTGTTGTCTCACTTGATGAATAGGGTTTCTATTCACATGCTTGTGGAACAAAGCTACTGCAGAGTTCAAGCTACTGCTGGATATCCTGTTGATATCACACAGGCCCATTCTTTCGTCTATGTATGTGTGTGTTTGTGAGTTAATACACATAGCAGCCGTTGTACAGTGCCGCTGCATGGTTGTGGTTAATTACAGATTCCTTTTGTGTAGCTTACAGTGCAATGTGTGTTGTGTTTGTGTCTGTGTGTGTGCTTTTCCCCTGCACTTTTGTGAGCAGGATTCCTCATTCCAGCAGCATCTAAACCACTGTCCCTCAAATGTCATTATTAAACGGCATGTGACGGGCCTATTTAAGGCTGGCAGGATTCCCCTCACCAGTATTGCTACACATGACAAATGGTCTTTAAGAAATATCAGCTCTCCAGAAAGGAGTGACAATATAGCTTTTTGCCCTTTTTGACACTCCATTGTCTTGTTCAGATAATCTATCAGCCCCTTGTATGTGACAGTGATTAGTTGATGAACCTGAAATATTTTTTAAGGATGCAATACCTGTTTATTATAACTTGGATCTTATTGTTGCAGTTGTGGCAATCATTTCTATTAACTGCGACAATGTCTGTTGTATGTGTTGTGTTGACACTGTGTACTGAACTTTTCACAATGCTGAATCCAAAACCAGTTCCACCAACTTGGGTTGGGCGGCAATTAAATGGAAGCAAAGCATAGTGAAGTACTCAAAGTAATACTACCAAAGTAATCGCTAAGATCTAGGAACATATACCATTGCTCGTGTGCGGTTCAGTTATCCAAATGGCTTTATTTGGACTTAAAAGTGAATGCACATTAAATAATCCCTCATTGCACAGGAACTCAACTACAGATCAGAAGTGTCCTATTTGCCATTTTGGCCCAGGGTAGCGAAGTCACTTGGTATAGACTGATATGCCAAGTTCAGGTATTGGAATTGGTATCGGTATCGGGAAGGAAAAAATGGTGTCAGGACATCTCTACTATCATGAGGGTTTGTTAACAGCCTGTCTAAACATCTGTGTTTTTTGCCACCTCCTCAGACCTCGGCAATCAACGTAGTGAGCAAAATTGCATTTTTCTTCTAGAATTGCTCTCTAAGGTACGCTGTGGTATGAATAACAGAAATGTACAGGTATTAATGGACACAGCAAGTGTTAAATGTGTGCATAGAGTGCAAGAATATTTATTCATATCCAAGTCCTGGGTTTCCGTGTGTGTAATTACTTGACACTGTTTGTTTGTTTATTCGTATGCGTGTCCTCTGGGTTTTGTCATGGGCTCAGGAGGATGTGAAAGAGAGAAGAATGAGGGGAATTCTATCGTACAAGTGCGAGAAAAAAGGGGAAGAGGAGGCGAGTGTCAACAGGGTCATTTTATTTATAGCTGTCACTGTCCTTAGCTGTCCTTCCTGCCTGGACATGGACGTGGAAACACACACACACACACGCACACGCACATACACACAAATACATGCACACACAAATAGTAAATAGCAGTGGCACCATAGCATCATCCATGCATCTTGCATCAGGAAACCCCCAACAATGTGGCTTTTTATCTTTCAGAGGCAAATCTGATATTCATATTCAAAATATTTCAAATATTTTCCATCAAATGGTTGATTTTTATCACTTTATCAACAGACCTACGCAGCAATACCAATGATGGAATGCAGCTCTAGCAGCAGGGCCAACATAACATGTAGTTCAATTCTGTGTGCACATTAATTAATGTATGTCAAGTCCAAATGGGCCAGAAATAGTCAGAAATAACCAATGTCAGGGTGGCCCTCTAGCCTAAAGATTAGGACACCGACCCCAGTTCGAGCGTTGCATCTTTCCCTCCCTCATTTCTTGTCATCTCTCTACTACAAGGATAAAAAAAAAAAAGGATAAAAATCAATGTCAATGCCATTGAAGGCCCCTGGATAGATAGTACATTAGCAGCTCTCTTCACCAAAATTAACTCTAAACACTCTCTACACTCTTTCCCTTGTGGTATCTTGCCATAAATATCCCAAGGTATCACGGTATTTTATTTATTTTTTGCTGCAATTAGTGACTATCAAGTGCACACCAGAGGTTATCAGTAATATGATCCTATGAATATCCAGTCCTTGTAATACTTTTGATGTTACTTCTATCCACACATTTGCAAGATATCTTTTATGTGGGACTTGAACTTGTGAATCACTGCATCGAAATACGTACCATAAATGGTAAGGCATCAGTGCTCGCTACATCTGTAAGTAGACATTCTCTTTCCCAAAAGCTTTTCTGGACAATGTACTTGTTGTGGCATGTAATTCCTTCTTTGTTTTATAGTAATTCATTTGTGTTGGCGAGATCCTACAGAATCATATAGGCCAACAATGTGCTTTTGATTTAGAAACACAGTTTGAGTGAGCTGGGAGCCCTGCTTTGGGCCGATGTGCGAGTGTGCACAGATGTATGAAAATATATGTGTGTTTGCGTGCGCCGGAGCGCGCTGCTGTTGGCAGCATCTATTGAGAACGTGGCTATGGGGAGCGATATGACATGCATGATGTATCTGCATGTAAGAGCCAGAAAAAATTCTTATGTTACCTCATCACATCGTTTGCCAAAATGTACAGTGAGACATCCTACAAGGGCAAGAAAGCTAAACACAAATGAATGCTTGAGTTTGTTTTTCATCACAGTTTGGAGTTCATTGTTTCCAAAGTAGAATAAAGTCATACTTCACAGTCATCAGGGTATTCACTCAGTGTGCCAGCACAAATGAGATAAGGGATGTATGTAAATACAGCTTGGACCTTGTAAAATTTGGAAGCTTCTTACTATTTTGTTAGCAACACTATCAGGTAACTGACAAACAATAGTATGAACAATAATACAGACATAATATAATTCTGCACACACTGCAATGGTATTGCTGATCATTATTGCAGTGATCTGAAAACACAAGGAAGGAAGGACAAATCAGCCATTAATATAATATTTCCCATGGTGTAGAATGTGTTGCCTTATGATGCAACACAACACCACATATTTATATAAACCATATCCAGATTGAAGTGTATACATTAATGTGTACTGCAAAATATTTATATATCACTGAAAAGATATATTGTTGATTTTTCTATTAGGTTACAAATCAAAGTGAGGACTAAATGGTCCAACTGTTTTAGGGATTTGTTGAGCCATTTCTTGAAACTCACTCTCCAAAGTCATTATAGTATACACAATACATAAAGCAACTCACTTTCCATTTTTCACTTTTCACACGGTCATACATTAGGATTCCATTACTATATAACTACTAATGTGTTCACTCTTAAAGGTGTTTAGTGCTTTCTTTTTGGTATTAACCTGATGTATAAGCTGTGGTAAGTACTGTATATTTTAATTCCCATGTAAAATATAATGGTATGGTCTGGACAGTGTCCAGGTTTGCATTTTTAAAGGGGAGTTCTTGTGTGCTGGTTTTAGTAAGTTTAGTAAAAGTTTAAATCTAAGATGAGATTTCTAAAAAGGATTTTCCTCTGGTCCTGTTTAATGACATTTTTACACAGATATATGTGTAATCATTAACTTAAGTAACGTATTTGCAGAAGTGGGTAAAGTTTAAAATCAGAAGTGAGTGGTTTCTAACATTCTCCAGAATCAACACTTTAGGTGTTTTCTGAGCTGATAAGAAAGCATTAGTTAAAAAAAAACAAACAAAAAAAACAAAACAGGAAGGAATAATGATTTCAGTTAATGGAAGCAGTTTCATTTCAGCAGTGAGTAACTATAGACTATCAAACCAAACAGGGAATCAATCCCTTTTGTTTAAGCTTGAATTGTGGCTGTTTAAGGATCTAAAAACACTTGAGCTTAGTTGAAAAAGCTGCTGCTTTAATACAGTGATTCACAACCTTTTTTTCAGATGTACCCTAATAGTCCTGTCAGATGAACTCAGATACCCCTTCATCAACACCACCAATCATGTTCCAAATGTGTGAATGATAACTCACACAAATATTGTTTGAATTCTGAATATCTTTTAACTGTTAACTGTTAGTTTTAGCCATTTTAACCATTTATCCGTCACTTTTAGATAACTATTTAGAGAAAAAATGTATGCACACTCAACTCAGTATATGATATGATTTCACTGGAAGCAGTTGTAAAACTGTGATAACAGTATTAGACAGAAAAGTTAATTAGAAAAAATTTGAAAATGTAATGTATGTGATTACAAATCATTCAAATTCTATAAACAAGAGTCAGACCAAAGATGTTGTAAAAATTATAATTATATATTATTACAGTAACAAGGAAACTGGATTCAAGTACAGACTAGCAACTACTACTCAAACTGGTTATACTGAGTTTCATGTCGGGAAGAAACAAAAGTTACACCAGTGAAATATCAGCATTATGTTGTACAAAATACATAAAAATATTGATACAGTTATCCCAGTGGCAGCTTAATTCAGCTGTTACTTAAAATGTTAAAACATTAGCTCCAGACAGCTTGCTTCATTAGAGCTGCTCATAGAAAAACTAAAAACTACTAAATAGCAAAGCAGCTGTAATAAAAGAGTATTAATAGATAATGTTCCAACAAGGGCATTTGAGGAGTAGATAAAATATGTCTGTCAATGTCTGCTGGAGAACTGTGCCACTTGGGGTTGCTACTAGCAACAGCATGTTTAAGTGAAACCAACTGCTGTTGGCAGAACAAAATGTATGAAACGATAAAATTAAGTAGAAGTGGACGACTGTTTTACTGTCGCACAGTAACTATTAGAATACACATACAGTCATAAACTGATGATATATAACAGTGTGAGTGTATCTGGGGCTGTACTTTCTTTAAATTCCCTTCTGTTTTCCTACTCTATGGCGTGTGGTTGGTTTTGATGTTTATGAAGGAGAGCATGGAGAGTGTGGCTGGAGCCAGAGTGAAGAAATTAAAAAACGATGGGGATGTTTCACTCGGAAGGTGCTGAGAGGAACTGTCAGTGGCGGAGAGGAGAGGAAAGAGAGACGGACGCCAAAAACAGAGCAGAGAAGTGAGAGGGAGGGGAGGGCATTGTAGATATAGTTGTGTGTAGCTCAGTGGGTGCAGAGCATGACATCAGTCACACGTCAGGCCACCCATGCTGAAAATAATGACTGTTTATACCTGTTGTCAGTGCAACCTCATTAACTAACAATGTAAGGTGGCCGATTTTTGGTAATGAAAGTTATACAGTCCCCAAAATCTTTATACAACTATACATCAGTACAAAATAAGCAAAACATGAACGTGCAAAATAATCTTTCCCTACATTGTCCTTAATATTTCTTTCTCTTACAGTGAATTATTAACAGTTACGGTACAATAACTTCCTGATACATCTGCAGGGCTTTCACTTGGTTGTTAAGTCACTACTAGTATTTTACAGATGACTTTGCCAGGTGCTGACCTGTCTGACTTTTAAAGCTGTTGATGCACATGCAGGCAGCTTCAAAGAGCAGGGCACAGCTTTTAGGCCCTGCTGTCTTCAACCTAAACACATTTTCAAGTGGAACACAATACCACAAGTGAGTGAGGAACTGCTGTGCCTATTCACTGTGTCTATTCACTATAAACTGTGTCAGAGTTGTAGCAGGTTCTTTTTCGCAGGCAGAAACTGAAATATCATTGATTTTTTTTTTTTTATACAAAACTTTTCAATGCAATAGTTGATTGTAGGATTTCTAGCACGGTCCACATTGGTTGTATCTCACTCCAGTTTTTCGTTTGCTTTTCAACTTTGATATAGTTTTTATTTTATTATAATGTGTCACAGCCTAGGATTACTGTTGTTGAACGAATTGTTAGAAAATACAGGATATTAGGGTACTACTAGACGAACTTTTTCTTTTTTTGTTACTGGACACTGGTACTGTAAAACCACAGTTTATCCTTGAAGTTAGGAGTGTGGTCTCAGTTTGGTCATACTTTAGTTATTTTGACGCTACAGAGCCTTTGTGACTCACTCATGACTGACATCCTACGATGTTTTTCTGAGTCAGTCCCAAGGGAGACAGTGGTGTGTGTGTGTGTGTGTGTGTGTGTGTGTGTGTGTGTGTGTGTGTGTGTGTGTGTGTGTGTGTGTGTGTGTGTGTGTGTGTGTGTGTGTGTGTGTGTGTGTGTGTGTGTGTGTGTGTGTGTGTGTGTGTGTGTGTGTCTGCCAGCATGTGTTACTGGCAGCACATGCAGGAGCTGCGAGGCCTGTGTTTTATTTCTCTGACTGGCAAGCTGCAACGGCTCTTTCCAAACGTGTGCACACACCCACAGATCTACATGGAAGACCTGTGGTATTTACCTAAACATGGCCAATTACACTCCGTCTGTCTTCTCTCTACACTCGCTGTCCTTTCCCTGACTCCCATCTGTCTTTCCATGAGAGTCTTGATCCATCCTCTCTTTTCTTTCTCTTCTTCATTTCTTGTCTGGATTTCATTTACAAGTTCTATTCATAGTAGTATACAAAACGCCACTGAAACACATGTTTGCTTGTGTACGTTTTGTGTAGTTTCTCTCCTTTTCCTCTCTAGAGGAGGACAGAAACTACTGGAACAGTTGGATTTCCCTGTTGGGGTTGACCTCATCACATTGTTACTCTTTAACGTTAACCATGAAAGTAAAGGAATAATTAGCCAAAGCACCAATAAAGATGGACATCATGTTAAAATTTTTGTGATTTCACAAAAATTGTATATGTGGCTGACCTCTGCCACTCCAACAACAGGAAATATGGCTGTGAAGGTGACCCTGCCTTGAGTTTAAATGGAGGGGAAGCCAAACTCGCCGTGAGTGTCTGTCTCCTAGGAGCTCTTAGCGCCTCATGTATTATTTGAAAGGCATCCATCTGTCCGAGGCCTTTCACTGCCTCACTTGGCTAATGTGACTTTAAGTTTAATGGAACTTTTTGCACTTTTCAGCACACCCTCACATGCGCACACACAAAAAAACCTCCGCAAAAATGTAGGAGCTGTCAACCTTCATCACTAACGCCACTGGGGATCTACTACACAGTATCCGCCCGTTCACGTTTAGCCACTTTCGATCATATTCTCTTACACGGGTGTTTTTACATGTGTTTAGGCCAGGTAACCAAAGTTAAAAGTAAGAATGTGATGCCTTAAATGAGTATTTACACTTGGTGACTGAATAAATATGAACTCCCACAGAATAAGGTGCACTAAACCTGAACTATGGCTTTTGCTAAAAAAAGCATGCAGTCTCTAAAGTATCCTATAGTAAACCTAACAGCCTCTTTTTCTTTTCCCTCCATTCTCTCAGGTCTGTCAACGGCCAAGAGGAAGTTTGCTGACTCTCTCAACGAGTTTAAATTCCAGTGTATTGGAGATGCCGAGACGGATGATGAGATATGCATAGGTGAGATTGCTGATATGAAATTGAATATTGTCTCTGTACCAGTATTGCCTGTAAATAGATTGCAGACAATGCTTTCTCATTTATAGTTGCTGAAATAGAACAGTCATATCAGCACTGATTTAAAGGCCAGCTTGGTTTTCAGGGCTTATATAGGAAGCCATAACAATCCAATTATGCCTAGTCATATGAAAAGTCATGACAGTTCAACTGCCAGGCCTGTCTCTGACTTAAGTACCTAAAGAAGAGTAAACATTTTTCTAATAGTCTAATTGTGCACAAGCCTAATTCTTACTCTTCACCTTCTGTTGTCATTATAAAATGTGCAACAATAAATCGGTGTTTTTTCCCCAGCAGCATCAGGGGCATGTGTTGTGCAGATGACATAAGATCCACAGGCCAGTTTACAGCGTAGATTTCTGCTCATTGTCCATAATAAAAACTTTATTTACTTGAGATATACAGCCAAGATTACAATGTACAGTATAGGTTTCCTTCCTCTATAATAAAAACATAATAAACTATCTTATTAAAAGTGACCTGTTTCATAGCTCTTGCTTAAGCCTGTTGTACATATCCTGTTTTTCTTTTCTGATGTCAACTACTCCCTTCTCTCCAACCAGTGTTATAAACTCCATTCTGACCCAAACATATTGGTGTTCATGAGAATATAATTCTTAGTTCCATGAACTCATCCAGGCCTTGCAGTTCTCTTTCTGTCGCTGTCCAAACACCCTGCTGTGAAACATACAGCAGTCACCACACCCTCTCATGCTGCCTGGCCCTGTCTGTGCAGGCTGCAGCTCCTCACTGGCCTGACCCACCCACTACTGTTGTTTAACTAACCCCAGCTATCTTTCCTGAACAGCTTGATGCTCAACTGGGCTGCACCACGGCACTGTTGATTTTAGGATATTCATACTTATACTCATGTCAGAACTCATTTCTTCTCTGTGATACATTGACGATTTTACTCCAAAGAGATCTACAGCGTATCAGTTAAAAGAAATGACTTTTATTAATTGAAAAGAAGGATAATGATTTCTTACAAAGCAATGTAAAAATAGCCCACAAATAGTGATAGTTTTACTTGGTCAGTATCTTATGTGTTATCTGTTCTCTCAGTATCACATTTTTATTATTCTACAAGATTGATTAAGAATATGTGATTTAGCTCACTGAAATGTTGTACTGCTTTTTACAAGCATTTCTAAAGGATTGTACTGTTTTTCAATGGATTCCTTGCATAGTCCTGAGGTTCTGCTCCCTTTATAGTTGGATCTAACTTCCAAGAGCCAAAGCTTGAAGTCTGATGTTGAAAAGCAGAGTGTGTGTGTGTGTGTGTGTGTGTGTGTGTGTGTGTGTGTGTGTGTGTGTGTGTGTGTGTTATCATGAGATGATAAAGGAATACACTTGGGCTCCACTGTCTATCAGCATGCATGTGTGATTGATTTTTACATGCCAGTATGTATATGTGCTCACTGTGTATGAAGAACTAAGAGTGTGTGTGAAGTGTTGGACAGGGACGGAGGCAATCGAAGTGGAAACTCTGACCCAAAACAATGTAGCCATGCCTCGCCTGCCAGCGAGTGGGGAAATGAGCACTGAGCTGTGCTCACTGTGAAAGCACCATAGAAACAAACCATATAAATTGCGGTTTCATTTCCAGTTAATTACTCTGCTGTGTCATGAGTTTAGAAAAAATTGTGAGAAGTCCAAGAGCAGAAACAAAGCTTCATCCCCACCACCTCGTGCCAACTTTCTTCAAACACTCCCTGTTTCTGTTTGCCTGTACTTGAATGTCTCTCTTCATCACTATTTGAAATAACAAATTTCTGTCTCCGCCTCTCTTTCCAATTATCTCCCTGTCTTTTATGTCTCTCTCTCTTCCGATGTCGGTCCTTAGCCAAGTCTCTGCAGGAGTTCGCCGCGGTCCTACAGAACCTGGAGGATGAGAGGACACGCATGGTGAGTGACAAACAAATTGTAAGGAATATTATAGGTGGTTGATGGGAGGATGATGGGGCTGACCCCTCTAAGTCAATTATTAAAATTTATTAAAAAAAGGGAATGCTTTAGATTTTTTGATTTTGGTAAACTGAGAAATTGTCAGTGGATTAGTTTCTATATTTTCTCACACCCCTAATTCCTAGAAAGTGATTTCTCGCATCATATAATATTCACAAATAGGCTTGCGTGTGTGTGTGTGTCTGTGTGTGCCCCCAGATCGAGAATGCCAACGATGTGCTGATTATGCCTCTGGAGCGGTTCAGGAAAGAACAGATCAGTGCAGCCAAGGTAAGGAGGCAACACTGCACAGACACAGGACTGGTGATAGTCGCTACACATGTACTGTGCATCAGTACTGACATGCTGGCAGGAAAACATAAATCAGTAAATCAATAATATCCTTTCAGTGCTTCTGCAGCTTCTAGAAGGACACTGGTAGACGCAGTGCCACCTAAAACACAGTTGATAATAATATGCAGTAGTTTTTAGTTAAATTTGATATTGATATGTATTTGTACACTGGACTGTTGAGCAGTGACAGATATTGGTATTTATAAGCTGTTTTACAAAAGCTTCAAATGCGATTCATCCAATCAGATTTTGGAGCTCTGCTTTATAATGACGACTGTTCAGTAGTAAGATCTCAACCCTGCGGCTGTTTTTAATTGATGTGCAACCTTTGACACTTTAATGGAGGACTGGCAGGGGGACACTGGCACCTCTGCATCACCACCATTTGTAAAACTATTGTCACAAATTAAAGTTCCAGTGAGATCCATCTCAATGCAGGATAATTACAGTATTTCCCTAGGAGGTAATAGGGATGTTCAATATACTGTGATTTTAAGCATATTGATAAATCATTTTGGAATACTTTTATAACGCATCTTTTTTTTATATTGAGTGATCACAGATATATACACACTGAATTAAAGAATTATAGTGTATTTGACTGAAAGCTTTACTAGAAGTAAAGACTTCAGAAAAAGATAATGCTATAAAGTATAGCATATCTAATGTCATGGTATGACATTTTGCCAATACTGCATACCTGTAAGTGTTAACTTATTGTGAAGTTCACCATCTCAGTTGCCACACATTGATCTTGCATCGACAACGTTTAGGAAAGTCCTGTTAAGACAGACTTGTAATAAAAAGCTTATGTGTAAATACTTCTACCTAATATTGACCGCATGTCTCGGGGTCTCCCTTCTCTCCATGAATGATTGTCCATGACTGTCTATCAAGGTCTGAACCACCACTACATGACCTGGATTGGAGATTAGAGGAATTCATAATCCTGTCCTAAATCACTGGTTTCCAGTCGGGTGGGGGCGTCTCATAGGCCAGCAGAGCTCCCTCATGTCATAGCCGGTATAGTGTTTCAGTGGGTATAAATCTTCAACTGAATGTACAAGAGAGTATGGAAACATGGTACATGAAAAAGTAAGCAAGCAGGTAAACAGGAGAATGTTAACTCTAAGATTTTACTATATAAATATTTTGCTCATTTGATTTTTTTTTTGCTCTGTAGACTTTTAACAACAAATTCTACAATATTTCCAGTTAAAGGATAAGTATTATACTGTACATTTTTTGATAATCCCTTGCCCCATGTTGTATGCCGTGTTTTAAATCTCCTTACAGCAGGTCATGGTGCACTTACTCTGTGCAGTCATTAGCCATAGGATCTAGATGAGTAGCCACAGGGGTTCCCCCGATACATGCAGTATTGAATGTGTTATTAGTGTATACTCTGCTAATCCATCCCCATATAGCAGGTCATGGTTTGATTGTGACATGGTGGCCAGATTAAGAAGTGAACGCATTATCTGTGTAGTTAGGTCACCATGAGCGATGTTCTAATCCCAGTTTAGCCCTAAAAGAACTGACAACATCTTCGCCAGGCGCAGTTTCACCTTGTCCTAAAGCTCCGGAGCTGGCAGCACTCTGACACAGGAGGAGTTAAAACAGTTTATTTAAAGAGAACCCTAGCCCAGGTTCTAATCATATTCACAGTGGAATTCGGGCAAATTAAATTGTGGCAGATGTCTCAAAAAACGCGTTGCATAAGTAACTAAATTCCTTCAACATGCACGGCAAGCATAAATAGCACAACACTGCTTTTAAGACCGACATGAGACTGGCACTCCTGCACTCTGAAGGGCACAAAGCTGCTAGTGTGAGGCCCATGTAAAACAAACAAATACATCAGTCTTGCAACAACAATAGAAACCTTTCTGAATGAACGCATTCAGTATAAAGTCTTCGCAAAAGATCTACTGCTGCACTGATTTTGGAAAGGTGTTATTAAATGTCACGAATTAGATCCAGTCGTAAAGAACTGCCTACAGAAACACACACATAAGCAAAATGTATGATTTATATTATCATGTATTTACTTACTCTGTTCATTAAGTGGAGTTAGATATGAAAATTATATTCAGATTTTGTCTTTTTGGTGATAAATATGTGCATTAGTATTCCTTCTATGAATTTAAGTTTGAATAACAACTTATTTAGGTTGACAAATGGAAGCGATCAGAGTATCTCAGTCAGCGATGCATGAGTGTTTCTATCCGTTTACGGGAACAGAAGATGCTGATTCTGTTAAGGATATTTTTAATTTCTTTTACTGTCAGTGAAAAAAAGTGCCAATAAAGGGAATGTTTATAAAAAAGTTTCATGCCATGTGCTGTAGGCAGAAACAGGCAGGGAGTGATGATGTATTGGTTGGCTTCATGTTTCAGTGGGACTTAGTAGTAATTGTTGACATGACGGAGCAGCGGAGTGTAGAGTCAAACTTAATTGTAGCTGTGATGAGTCACTCTGGTGACAGAGCATGATCCTGAATCAAAACATTTCATTCACTTTACTCTTCTGGAAGAAAGGCAAGGAAAATCACCAGTTAGCAGTCACACTGGGATGGGATTGCCACCTGCTGGTCGAGGATGGAAATAACTAGTAAAGTAAACCAATTTAAATGCCTCTTTTTCTGGAGATTTGGTTAAAAAAAAACAACAATGATTGATAGAAAACACTCCATTTGTGCCAGGTATGCAATTTGTAAATTGCTCTCAGACATTCAGGCTTCCTTCTGTTGATTATGTAAAATTTATTTTGAGTTAAAATTATGTAATGAAACCCCTAACGAGGGACACACAGGAGATGGTTGCAGCAACAGTCATTTCAGACATGATTTCCTCAGTGAATATGAAAAAATGAAAGAGGCAGACTTTAAACAGAGGCCTTGTTGTTTAGGGGAACGTTCATCATCTCTAATGCATTCTGCAGCTGCTGTCTGTTCCTCCTCTGGCCCTGAGGACTCTTCTTGCTGATTTCAGCTTGGCTATGAAACACCTGTGTCATGTGACTGCAACCGGGGTTGACATCATGGGATTGTCAGAGTTCAGACTGATGAGACACTATTTTGTTGTTTTTACTGATCTTATCGATATCTTTAGAGTTGGGATTCACACAAACACACAAAGACTGGTTAATACGGCAAAGTACAGTCATCACCGGTGAAGGCAATTCATCATGTTGAAATCCTGTAAATCCCGAAATACCATAAAAAAGTGCTGCTCATTGATTTACAACATTACCCACAGTTGGCCTTTTTCACAACAGACATTTTGACTTGTCATAGAAGAAAAGCACATTTAGTACTAATAAAATTAACAATGGCTCTGTTCTATTCAAGTATCTATGAGCCAGCATGAACAACACCAGGGCCTTGAAACTGAATTAGCTAAATGGAATTCAGCCATTGTTCCCTTTTATCGTTGATGCAAGTGTTTTTCCTACTGTGACATGTCAAAATATCTTCCATGATAAAGGTCAATGGCCTAATTATTAGGCACTTTACAAAACCACAGATATTAAAGATATCTTCCATGGTTAACAAATGTGCATTAGAGTATACACAATATCGGCATATTTCCCAACTGGCATCAGTGAAGTTAAAGGTCCAGTGTGTAACAACCAGTGGGCTCTAATGGCAGTAATGGAATATGATATTCATAGGTATGTTTTCATTAGTGTATAATCACCTGAATATAGTAATTGTTGTGGTGTTGTTACCTCAGAATGAACCGTTTTTATCTACAGACGCCATGGGTCCGCCACGTTTGAACCGCCATGTTTCTATAGTAGCCCAGACAAACCAAACACTGGCTGTAGATACCGCATTTTGTGTTTTTTGTGGGTTTTGGGCACCATAGTTTCAAACACACTTCACAGCCCATTCTCATTGCAAGGTCATCAAATACAGACGCGAGCTGTGTCCAGTTATCTGCAACTTCACTGCTAGATGCCAGTAAATCCTACAAACTGGTCCTTTTAAGATGGAAATTAAAATAGAATTGGTAAACGGTAGTTTGGCTCACATCAGGATTCCGGTTTATGTGCTTAGAGCTCATTGGTCCCCACAGGACAGATTATAGGATGTATCATTTTGTCAGCAATACTTCTGTTAATTTAAGCTTGAATCACTAGAATAGTTATCATTTATATAAAAATGTGGATAGTGGTTGAACTGGCATTACAAACTATTATTATTATTTATTATCTATTATTTATTATTATTATTGTCTATTATTGGCTTTTGCACTGATTACATTGAAAACAGAGAAGCAGCAAGGCCTCACATTTAATAAGTGGAACCAGAATTTTTTACTTAATGAAATTATTAAAGTGCTTAATTGCCTAATACACTAAGGTTGTCTTCTTTTAGTAAACTAATAAAGTTGATTTTGAGTGTTTTCAAAGTACTCTGAATCTGTTAGTATGTGCCATGTTTTTGAGCTTCTTTGTGATGTTCCAGCCCGGTCATGTTATGAGTCTGGGATAAAGAAATGAAATAATGTTAACAGGCCGGGGCAGATGTACAGTAATAACACCCCAGGGCCTCTCTGACAGAGTAGGACCCACCCTGATCTGCCCCTGCTCTGTTTATGTGTTCACTCCACCTCTCATTTTCCCTCTCTCTCCCTCTTTACTGATATCCATATGTCTCCTTTCAACTGGCTTGAATTACATTAAAGTTTAATGATCCTAACGTGACAACCATTAGAATACGGTCAGAAAAGAAATCAGCTGGCAGGTGGTATTTGTTTTTCTTTGATCTTCTTGGACACTTTTCGAGTTTGTCTCAGTATTTTTCAGTCCAGCAGAAACACACGCCCTTCTCTATCTGTCCCTGGTTTATCGTCCATCTATCTGTCTTAAGTCAATGATCTCAGCTCTGATGAAACAGTCTGTTGTTTAATAAGCAGCTGTGTTCTCCAGAGGACTCCATGAAAAATGGAAAATATTATGTAAAAGCTATGTAAAAACATTGAGTCAGTTTTTGTCCAGCTACACAAGGGGTCTCACTAATCAAATTACTTGCAAAAACCATGTCAATATAATGAGGAAAAAATAATCGTTTGGTCTATTAACACCGCACAAGTCCCACAGGAGTTGAGTTAGATAAGAAGAAGCTAGATCTGTCACTCAAATAAAAGTTTTAATCTTTAAGTTTTTGTTGTATCTGTTACAGGAAGCCAAGAAAAAATATGACAAAGAGACAGAGAAGTATTGTGCAGTGCTCGAGAAGCACCTTAGCCTTTCAGCAAGGAAGAAAGAGTCACATCTACATGAGGTAAGATGTTGTGTCTGAGTTTACAGCTTGATTGGTCGTATTATGTGTGATATATATTTTTTTTCCATGAATATCAGTTTTCCTAATTTCCTTCCCCGTTGCAGGCGGACAACCAGGTAGATAATGTACGGCAGCATTTCTACGCCGTTTCTCTGGAGTACGTCTTCAAGGTGCAGGAGGTCCAAGAGAGGAAGATGTTTGACTTCGTGGAGCCTGTAAGATGACTTCTTTTATGTCATTTATAAACTCTTAGCAAACAGCGTTTTCTTTAGGTTGTGGTCCCTTGCTCAAAGGCACCTCAGTGGTAGTTACTGAGGAAATAAAGACACACGCCCATGACTTTTAACGCTGTAGTAAAGTAAGTCTAATTCATCGTCTCTGTTTGGTATTTTAAAATATTCAATTTTGGGTTATTTCAGAATTGGTCATTTTTTTTGGCATTTATACAGTACATAGTTACAAACTCTCCTAACGTTTTGTTCTATGAATCTGCTAAATAAAATATCTCCTCTTCACCCTGTTCACTAACCCACCTGTGTTTTGTCTTCCTTCTTTCACACTTTTTTCTCACTTCCTCCAAATCCTCAACCTTCTCTCGTCTCTTTCTTCCACCTTTTTGTTATCTTTATCCACTCCGTTTCTTCCTTTCACTACATCTCTTCCCTCAGCTGTTGGCCTTTCTCCAAGGCCTGTTCACCTACTATCACCATGGCTATGAGCTGGCAAAGGACTTCAACCATTTCAAGACTGATCTCACCATCAGCATACAGAATGTAAGGTCACACATAAACAGAGCACAAGATCATCATAACCTTGAGCATGGCACGTAAATGTAGATTTATGCAGTAAAAAATCTAAAACATAGGGCAGTTGAAAACATGGCGGTTCTGAAAATGCTTGTTTTTATTTGTTTTTAAAAAACAGAAGCTTGAATTTTCAGAAGTTGTAGCAATGAGCATTCCTAGTTTTTTCCGTAATTAAAATGTACTTCTCACTTTGCTGAAGAATAGGTTGTCATGTGCTGCTGTTGCACTTAAAGCTTCCTCGGTATCAGACTGAAAGGCCTAAGGCGTGTGCACCTGTGTCCTTGTGTTGACAGACGAGGAACCGTTTTGAGAGCACGCGGTCGGAGGTGGAGTGTCTGATGAGGAAGATGAAGGAGAACCCACATGAACACAAGAGTGTCAGCCAGCATACCATGGAGGGATACCTGTTTGTACAGGAGAAGCGTATGTATCAGCACACGTTACATGTGTATGTACATGTTAGACCTTCCTGAGGGCATAATTGAAACATGAATGAGTAGTCGGGTGGGAGGGTGTGTGTAGGCACAGTACGTGCATGTTGGGGGCATGTTGTTTGGCTCACACAGACACACAGACACACACACACACACACACACACACACACACACACACGTCAAGAGCAGCAGAACAAACAAACCATAATGAACCTATGGTTGACGAAGTCAAGTCTGATCTGTTGGAGACGTGACAGCAGCTCTGACCGCGTGCGGTTACCACGGTAACTAAAGCAGGCATGACTAAGACTCATCCTTTTTTTCTTTTGCTTTAACCCTGTCTCCCCCTCCTCCTGCCTCTGTCTCTGTTCTTCTCTGACCATTTGACATCACTGTTTTCTCTGTGTTTTCGTTTTTAACCTTCCCTCTCTTCATCTGTCTCCTCTTTCTCTCCCTCAGGCTCATTTGTATCTACCTGGGTGAAGTACTACTGTACGTACCATCGTGAGCCCAAGAGGGTCACCATGGTCCTGTTTGACCCTAAATCAGGAGGGAAAATGGTGAGTTGCTTTGGCTACACAGATAAGGTTAACATCCAGGATATCCATTTGTCTAGCTTTCTATATTTATATCTATATGTCAGTAGGAAACAAAACATGATACTTACATAAATCTTTATAGCAGTAGAAACATACATAGTCAAGTTCACACAAATGTTCCAGACACACAGACACCCTCATATGCAGACACAAACACACACACACACACACACCTATTTTGTGTGTCACTTCAGCCTATCATCATGTTGTCTGATTTGCAGTTGGTTCTCATCCAGTTCATCCCAGTGGGCAGCTCTCCAACTCTCATTAACACACTCAGCTCACTGTTGAGCACAACAAGCTCTCAGTGTGTGTTCGGGTATATTTCCCAAAACGCAACACAATGTCAAGAGATTTTTTTAAGGGAAGCTACAGTGAAGTTTTGAGAGCGGAAAACAGTTTTTAAATGATCAACCGAAAATGTCAGGTTCTGCGTCAGTCCTTCAGTATCGAGACGATAAGCGTTTGTGACGCAAGGCACCGTTTTACACCGGTGTACAGTCATACAGGGAGAGTGCGATAACAGTTTCTCCCATCCTCAATAGATGAGTGATTAGATGTTGTGAGTAAGCAGCATGACTTTGTGTGTTATCACCCTCTCCACCTACATGCAGAATAACCCAAAGCGAATGCGAGCTCGGGCCTGTTCTCTAAAGGAGCAGTACTGAAATAAAAGTAGACACACAACATATGAGAAAGCTTTTCAACAGAGTGGGACAGCAAGAACATAACACATCATCAGACCTAGGCCTGTTGATGTTTTATAGAAAGAGAACCGGTCTTAAAAGGTTTGTATATATGTTGAATGTATATGAAGTGGGAATGTACATATGCTGCTTTATCACACAGTATCTTTATATTTAAAAAAATCTAAATAAAATTGATTCAAAAAATCAAAACGGAATAAATAAATTAACACACGTCTTATGAAAGATGGGCTCAGCATTGTTTCCGTCTTCTGGGGCTATAACATACACATGGTGAATATCACTCAACATTAGTTAAAATATGGGGACTTGCTGTTTTTACTCCTCTCCTTTACAGTGAATGTTTGTGTTCGTGTTAGTAAAGTATTATGAGGGACAGAAATTTAAAAATATTGCCTCAAAATGAATTTGAACCTGTGACTTAGTGTCTCATAAACAGTGTGCGACAGGGTTCAGTCTGTGATGAGATAATGCTCAAATCCTTTTAAGTGCTTATATAACTCCAAGATGGTACGGTAACACCACATCTCTTAGTACCTATTTATACATATTTTTCTGTTGCAAGCTCCTTTCTTGTTTGTCAGTTCCTGCAGAGATTTGTGTTGTTGCCCACCTCACACTTAAAGTGTTATCCTCTCAATGTGCTTCCAATTGAGAGTTGGAAACGCTGTCTGTTTCAGTCGCTCTCCAACATGAGGGGAAGGAGAGTGAGTCCTTATTATTGAAATTGTACAAAAAACTGACCTTGTGTTTTGATTCATCTGTCAGAGTTCAACATCCAGTTGCTTGTTTCAGGATTCTTCTCTTCTTATTGTGTGATACCAGTAGGTTTGCCTCTCATCTATGCACTTATGCCTAAATACAAATGATATTTAAATACTTCTTTTACACTCTCTTCGTCAGGGAGAAGAAGAGAGCTTCATGCTCAAGTCCTGCACCAGGAGAAAGACCGACTCAATAGAAAAGAGGTTTTGTTTTGATGTGGAGGCTGTTGACAGGTGAGTGAGTGAGTGTGTGTGTTTGTTCAAACTGGTTCCCTTTCACATTACTTTATCTCACTTTATCTCTTATTCAAGTTGCAAACTGTACCCCACATGCGTGTAATGCAACAGCAGTGCTTTCCTGTGTCTATTTTTAAGGCATTTTACTTGCAGCTTTTCCATCGTTTCCATTGTCACATCTCCAGAATATTGTGGAAGGAAAAATCAGGCAGTTATAGAAAAGTCATGGAAGCATCACCAATCAATGTTTTTTTTTGTATGTGGTGTAATTACACCTAACAGACACATGGGGGTGCTCAGTTAATTCATGGCTGTTTGTTCTCACGGGCTCAGCCCCTTGCCGTGTTTCACTTCCTACACTCCTCCTCCTCCTTCCTCCTTTTCCCTCTGCCCTCCCTTGTCTACTCCTCCTCAACTTCAACCTTCCCCCATCAAATCCAGTCACCTTGTCATCATCTCATCCTCTATGTTTCCCGTTCCCCCATTGTGCCTTTATTTATATTCTTACTGTTTGGTATGCATCTGTTGGTGTGTGTTTGTTTGTCTCTAAAGTGGTATAAGGGATGGCTAAAGCAAGCAAAGACGTTTGCTCTAGTGGGTTGTTTACACAAACAATTTGTGTGGTTGTTGCACAGACTACCATAAATACATTTAATGATGTAATTTATGCAGCAAATGTTTGCATTCCTTCGCGTGTGTTGGTTTGCGTGTATTTCTGTGTAACTGTCCACCGGGGTACAGAATGTGTCTGCACATTCAGTACGTAAGTGTGTATGTATGAGTGTGATTGTATGCTGGGTGGTATGTCATGATTGAAGGACAGTCTGTAGATCAGCGTGCGGGAGGAAGGTTGTAGTGCTGTAGTGGTGACAGTTGAAGGTGAGTGCCCTGCCTGAGTGACAGATTGTATAGGACTGATTGGAAACCTATAGAAGATTGGAATAGACTTGACTAATGAGGGTGTGTGTGTGTGTGTGCGCTTGCGTGCTCACACTGAAGGTTTACTATATCAGGGTAATATATCTTAGTTGCTTTAGTTGAATTAATCATCATGTGTTTGTGAGTATGAGAAGTATGAGATTTTATGCAGAGATTCTTTATAAACAACTGTGTCATTTGATGAGTAGCAGTGGTATTTTAACTTATTTAATACTGAATACTGATTTTCAATCAATCAATTCAATCATCATCTAACAGTTGGTTCAAAAAATACAGAAGAATTTGTTCATTTGAGAAGCTCTTAGTTTTAAGTGTGATGTTGTGATTACAACTGTAGTTTGTTTTAAAGGCGTATGCTGCTGCATGTATGTGTTTGCATGTTTATGTTTGTGTTTGTTTTGGCCAGTATTTGTGAGATTTGTTGACTGCATTAAACGGACAATGTTGTGTTTTTGTGTGAAGGCCGGGAGTGATCACTATGCAGGCACTGTCAGAAGAAGACCGCAGGTTGTGGATGGAGGCCATGGATGGGAGAGAACCGGTAGGTTACCACGGTTACCAGAGAGAGGGAGAGAGGGAGAGAGAGGGAGAGAGAGGGAGAGAGAGAGAGAGAGAGAGAGAGAGAGAGAGAGAGAGAGAGAAACACATAACTCATATTGATATGTGGATTGGCAGCGTGACAATTGGTTGTTGTGTAAGCCTCACTTAAACAGTTAATGAGGAAGGAAGGAAATGCAACACTTTTCTCCAATCTTTTTGTTGTGAAATACAGTTTAGCTACTCTAGGCCCCTAACACTAAAACAATCTGAGGAGGTATACAGTATGCAACCTGTGATGAGGACTTGCAAGTAGACACTTTCATTTGAAGAGCCACAAGCTAAAAAAAGTTTGGGAACCACTGACATGGAGCCATTAACCCATAGATAATGTTGTTGTTTATTTTCCTAATTGGAAAGTTGACTGACAGCCAGGCTCCCCAACACTGGGGTTTATACCATCTTAATATACAGCATCAACCCAAGGCTGGAAGTGTGTGTTAGTGCTGCTTTCCACACTGCACACACCATTTAGTCAAGTTCATGTCCCAACACCTCCCTCATCCTCATGTCTACATTCAAACGTTCAAAGGTAATCAGCATCCATAAATCCACTGCAAGCTTGAACAAGCAGTTGCTTAGCTCAGGCGATCTGTACTAAAACACATAATGTTCATGTTTCACTTAAGCTCATCAGACTTCCCTCTTCTGTGGCTGCTGCTGTACCTTCACCAGGATAATCAATACAAACTTGCCATCGATGTACATTTCATCCTGTGTGAGCCAAAATGGGGTGGATTTGAACATAAGGACACACTGTCACAGACAGTTTTATATTTACAGTATTTTATAGTCAGTTTATTATTTTAATGTGGAAAAAATGAATTCTAACTTGCAGGTTTTTAAGTGCTTTTTAAATTAATCTCAGGTATAAATGTGTGCACAGAGCCCTAACCTAGCCAAAATATTCTCACCATTGCCATGGAAACTGAACTTATGCTGATTGCAAAAACCAACAATACATGTGACATTTGTTTATGTTACTCAATATCCTGATATACCCCAGGTAATGTATTCAGGTTTCTCATAATTGAAATGTGCAGCATTTGCTAACAAGCATTCAAAGCATAATAGGCACAGCACAACAGAATATAATGGGGGTGAGTTTGATTTGTTTTTTTGTTTGAAATGTTGACTACTAATGTAATGTACAAATATCTCATGCCCTCATTAGTTGTAAATCATGTTCTAGCTAAAGGAGTTGATGTTTATTTTTATTTTTTTGCAGGTCTACAATCTGAACAAAGACAATCAGGCTGAAGGCAGTAAGTAGCTTTAATTGGTATCAATTAACTGTTTATTCAGTGGCATTGGATTGTTTAGCATTATCATCTGACTTTCTGTATTAGCAGGGTTAGATGCATTTATATATTATTTATTCAAAATGCTATGTTTTGATTTGGCCCTACAATATGGTTTTAATTCAGTATCTCTAAATCATAAAGCATTCTAATGTCGCCAAAAGTAATTCTAACTCTGTCTAATTTGACTGTGACAACTCACACTCTTTCTTTCCATCTCTCACTCCATCAGTGGCCCAGCTGGATGTGATCGGGTTTAACGTGATGAAAAAATTTATCTACGCAGTAGATACTCGAGGTACAGCGTACAGTTCTTTTATTCCCTTTGTTCTGTGGATTTTCTGCTTCTTTAGTGTGAGACACTGAACATTTGAGTTAGATTTAGTTCAGATGTGTTTTTTCCCACCACAATGGTACACAGTACAGACTACTGTTTGCACTATGGGCAACACTCGACAGCAGTAATAGAGAAAACAATACTTTTTCATTTTCACCTATATCATATGTCACAGTTGATGAAAAAACATACAATATACTGCACACGTGTAAACATAATACAACTAGTATTTTTGCAAGATGTGGTACAGCTGAAATACTTGGACAAAAATAAATGAAAACCAGGAAGCGGCTAGTTTTTTTGTTGTTGTTTCTATTTTAGCATTATTTATAAGTGGATGAATTAACATTTGAATGGTAAAACGTACTCTTCCTGATGTAAGAAGAAGTAACCTCTCCTCTCCTTGCACCTCCCTTTAGGTATCAATGAGCAGGGCTTGTACAGGATAGTTGGCGTCAGCTCCAGAGTACAAAAACTACTGAGCCTCGCTATGGGTAAACACAGAAACAAACATATTTAGTCAGCACTGAGAAAAGAATGTATTTTCTTGTCTTTTTTTTTTTAAATCTTCATATTATTTCCATCAGATCCTAAGACATGTGCTGACGTGGAGCTGGAAAACCCTGAGTGGGAGATTAAGACTATCACGAGTGCTATCAAGCACTATCTCAGGTTTGTATGAAAAAAGGCTTACATAAGTGCATATACAAGCTAGAAAAATAGAACATTAAGTTATAAAGTTTGTTTTTATCGAAGTTTTCTCACTGTTGTACTTGCATGTTTCCGTCAGTATTAAAAGATTAATAATGTCTTTTAACCTCAAAGATCTATGGTAAATAGACTTACTGCTCTTTTCACAGCTCCTAGTATTCCTCTCATTCCAAAATGAAAAATGCTCTTTTTATTATTTGAATAAATGCATATTGCTGCTTTCAGACTCTGTCTCCTGCATAAAACAGACCTCTGGGCTGGATCA
Organism: Dicentrarchus labrax; assembly: GCF_905237075.1. Classification (NCBI taxonomy): domain Eukaryota; kingdom Metazoa; phylum Chordata; class Actinopteri; family Moronidae; genus Dicentrarchus; species Dicentrarchus labrax. Next base: position 21,863,857 of record NW_026136705.1, on the reverse strand, counting down.
ACTCTTTAAACTGTTAATTTTCCTGTTTATTCATACAACATTTGCTGTATTTGCTTGTTAAGCCTGTTTTATTAATTTTAGAAACTTTCATTTACCTATGGAGTGGTTTCTCCCCTACACAGTTGCACAAAATCATACATTCATAGTGCAAGCCCAGTCTTACCTGCTGGCCACTGTATAACAGCAGATTACTTCCTCAAGAGTTGAGATGCTCTTGAATTGTTAATGAGGGAAGGATCAGAACTGTGGGGGTCCCGAGAATATGCAGCTAAGTGGAAGGAGAAACACATGAAGGGAAAGAGCCGGGTGGTGTTTTATCTGTGCTCAATTTGCTGTACTGTACAAGGGTTCACACATTCATGCACATACATACACATGCACTTTGTTGGCACATAAATGGACGGCTTAATACCAGCTGTCCTCACACTCACAGCCACACACACACACGCACACACACACATGCCACACATACACACCTTTACAGTATCAGGACATCAGGTCAGGCCTCATTGAGAACCAGCAGGAGCCATTATACTCTTCAGGCAGCAGTGATTAAACTGGCATCCAGTTGTGCAAACTAGCATGGCGGAGTAAAAAAAGACATCCTCTAGAACTATTCACATTTATTGATTTTCACAAAGCGGCCAACTGAACTGAAAATTTTAAACTATCTCTGTTTCTTGTGTTTCCAGAATGCTGCCTGCACCACTCATGACATACCAGTACCAGAGGAGCTTCATCAAAGCTGCCAGTGAGTGTTTTATTTTTATTTTCATGTGTCTTTTTTGTCAGTCAGCGATACACAAGATCTCTCCTGCAGTTTGAGGTTGGTTGAGGTTACCCATATATAAAACTATGAACAATTATTCTAAGACCTCCTTGGAATGAAAAAAAAAAAACTGTAGTAAATAAAAGACCGTACAGTTTACTTGGAGTGCACATATTCTTACAACAATCTGCTACGGAGGGTAATCATTAAGTAACCTTTGATCTGTTATTGATTTACACTGAAGTTCTCTTGAGTCAGTTGATGGATTGTATGTTTTTTTAATGTTTGTTATACTTAAGACAGGGATTATTTGTCCTCTTCTTACCTCTCAAAATGATTTCTTTAGCTTTCCTCCTCAGTTTAATTTGGAGAACGAGAACATCATATGAATCATCGTGTGAATGAGGTTATGACTTGCTTATAAAACAGTTGCCAGTTACAAATAGACGGTTCACCTGCTGAGATACCAGGACACCCACAGGGCCACCATGATGTCTGTTTGCTCTGGTAACTGGAGCCCCTTTACCGCGCCGCTTTATGTTGTGTGTGTGTGTCACACGGTATGTTACTGACCTGCTGTGTGTAGTGTTTTTATATGTGATTTGAAATCCACATGAAGAGGAAAAAGCCTGGGGAGCTGATCTAAAAGTGACAACCCAATAAAAGCTTAGTGTTGTGAGGTTTGTTGGGTCAAACAGCAGCTGCAAAATGTTCCATTCATTTTTTTTTTTTTTTTTTTTTTTTACCAACACCTGGGTGTGCTGTATTGAGGCAAGATAAATAATTTCACTCAGCTGTCTTGTAGACAGATTGGTTAAACTCAGCAATCACAACGGTTACTGCAATTATTTCAGTGTATTAGATTCTTCTTAAGAGGCTGCAAGGCTACAAAATAAAGTTTTGAACGGACTAAATTATTTAGACCCTGAAAGAGAGACTTTGCATGAAGACTCTTTACTGCAGAATCTAATAGTTTGTGCTTCAAGGTTGTGTCTGGTCTTGATCCAGTTTAGTTTAGGTAGGTCTGTTTCCCCCTGGCTTTCATGGTGTGGAGCATTTCTGTGTCGTTGCTGTATCTGCCTTTTACAGAATTTTTCGAAAATTGATTATTCTAGCAAGCCCAGGTGCAATTTAGTTTAGTCAGGTCCAGTCTGGTCTGCTGTGCTACAGGATGTATCAGCGATCTGTTTTCTTTGTTTGTTGGTAGCTAAGCCTCTAGAAAGCTGAGCTGACAGGGGAAGGAACTCCAGGAAATGACCGTGTGTCTCTGGCAACGCTACCAGGAAATGGCTCCATAGTGAGGCCAACTGGAAAGAAAATGAGAAATGAGAAAAGTGCGTATTAGCAGAAAGGAGTAGAGCATGGCAGTTAAGAATGCCAAGGTAGCTTTGATACCAACGTGGACCACCCATGCTATCATGCATGTATTCATTCATTGTAATAATCATAAAATATAACGTGTATTTGCCAACAAATTTGTTGACATTCGCAGATTTCTATCTCTCGTCTTGCCCTGGTTCTTTTCTACTGTTAAACTTCTTCTCTCTCTTTTGCCCTGTAATTCATCAGTTTCTGTTTATGTGGGTGTCTGAATTTGCATGTCATGAATTCGTGTGTGAATGCATATGTGCAAGAATGCGTGTCCGCTTGTGTGAGTGCACGTTTGCTATTTTTTCCAAGGCAATAAATTTGTAGAAGCAGCAGGGTGTTTTGAGGACAGCGTCCTCAGTTGAACTCCTTCCTTCGGCTCGTCCCTCTCTCCTCCTCTCTTTCACGTATCTGCTTCAACTCCTCCCACCACCCTGCTCGCAAACCTCCTCTTCCCCTTCTAGTTTCGTCTCTGCTTACTCTCTCCATCCTGTGGTACTCTGGTTTTAAATATCTGGTTTAAATGGAGAGCCTATTGTTTTAGGGTTTGTTGGGTCAAACAGCAGCTGCAAAGATTCTTTTTTTTACCAGCACCTGGTGGGTGTGGTGTAATGGGACAGGATTAATAATTTCATTTCCAAAACACTCTGCTCTCTTGAAGACAGATTGCCTAAACTCCAACAGTCACTGCAGTCATTTCAGTTTATTAAATTCTTCTCATGTGGCTCCTAGACTAGATGACAAAGTTCCGTAAGCACTTATTAGACCATGGAAAAGAGATTTTGAAAGATGAGGCCGAGGGAGTGTGGGGTGCCACCTGGATTTCGGATACCTGCCTTAGGCATGTAACAACAAGAAAACATACAAATACTGTAATTACCCTGTCTCTAGTCATTAGGGTTTGCTTGCAATATCTCTTTCTCATTAATTCATAAATCCTCTCCTCATATTTCACCTTTGATTCTCTTTATCTCTTATCTGACATCATCAGTTGTACTGCTTGAATTCCTTCAACTCTCTTTTCAATGGGCTTAATTAGTCACTACTGCATGGTGAAGGATTTTTCTAAAGGTATAAAGATGAAGACATTATTCACTTTTATCAGCACTGTATTTTTTGCTTTATAACCTAATACATAGAAATATGAAAGGATAGATGACACAGGGGTGAAAGATGTTGACCATGAGTTGAATTTAATACCAATGTGCAGTTTGACATCCAGAGTCCATGGCAAATATTTCACAGGCTTTAAAAGATCCTATTCCTCTTTTCAAGCAGCCAAACTTTTCATTTGAAAAAACAAACAGTAATGTTTCCAAGCAAGTCACTCTCTTTCCTCAGTATTGAAATGTTTTAATTAGGGATGGAAATTGAGAACTGGATTAGTTGAAAACTGGTTCCAAATGAAAGTAAAATTATAATTTTACTGACATATCTTTCTATGCAACATGTGCTTAAATTCCACGAACACCTCATTTGACACTCTTTGCATTGCCACTGCTTCCCAACTGAGCACGTTGAGGGTAAATATCCTATGTTATAATAACATTAGCACCATGCAGGCAGGCTTGGACGCCTTTTTTTTCCACACAGAACATTGATCAGGCATCAGGACTAAGGGAACAGATTTGGACAGATAAGCAGAATTGATCAAAATCAAAATCACTAAATAAAAGCGCTATATTTTGGATATTTTATGTGAGTCCATCTTGACATAGTAATCAAAGTACATAGCCCTTCTCTCTTATTTTGTCTGTCATTTGAAAGACTCTGAAAAGCGGTCAAGTGAAGACTTATGAATATACTGCCTGCTCTTTGAAATGAAGATGGATCTTTTCAAAATATCTGTTCTCCGTCCATCAAGCCATTAATTTTCTTTGTCAAAGTTGTGGTGGCAGCAGCTACAGGCATCAGTATGCTTCAAACAGATCATTTTTCTTTTGACATTGTTTCCAGAAAGATCCCTTTCTGTGTCACCACATTATTCTACCTAACCTGCTCTCGAGATTCTTTGCTTTTGCTGGAAATACTGACATGGCTTTATTGACAAAGAGGAGAATGTTTGGCGAACAGTAATATCTTAACAGCAAACCTGCTGGCATTACTCCTAACAATGGGAACCACTGTGGTCAATAATTTAGATTGCTTTGTGTGGGTGAATGGATGCAGGCAGTGTTATGTTGCTCCAAGCCAGGTGGTGTGATTTCAGCCTGCATCTAAAACAGTGGTCAAACCTTATGTTTTCTCATCTCCCACATGATGATTCTGATCATTCCTGCCAGTGATGGCCAGATAGCTTCCAGCATGTCTTTCAGCTTGACAAGAAACAGATGACATAAAAAAGCAAACTGAAAACTGGAGATTTACTAAGACAAGCTACTCTTACTTCATTATTCAAATGAATAACATGTATATTTGCATGCAGAGCTTTCTGTAAGTAAACATTTATCACAGCACCTTTAGTTTGCCTGCAGCTGTTCATAGCGATAGTTTCTTTTATTGAAGCTGTGTCCAGGATTTAAACTCCAAAGTAGCCGTTTCTAGCCTTTACTTGCTAATTGCAATGAAACTAAATATTTGTTTCTTCCCAAGTTTCTATGACCGTTTATCCATCAAGTGATTGTTAGTAGATAGGTATGAGAACGTGTTTTGCATGTGGACTTAAAGCGGTATTAAATGGTTTAATTGGCCACTTGAGGGAAGAGGAGCAAGCTCTAAACACAACTTTGACCTTAAAAGGTTATAGAAGGGAGAGTCTGCTAATAGTTCTCTGTGGGTTCATACTATTACACAACCCATTGTTGATATAAAAATATTCATGAGCAGGCATGAGTGCAGTTTTAAAAGATAGTGCGTTTATTCGCAGTATAATAGTTTAGATTGTATTTTTCATGAAATAGGAGACCATTTGAAAGCCATTCCTTAGATTTTCAGATCAGTCACCCTTCAGATAAATTAAAATCATGTGTTCTCTTGTTCAGATTTTGCCAAATATGTGAAATGTGAAACACTCAGTTTGTATACCCCACTCTTAAAAATAATTATTGTTATTGAACAAAGTTTTCCTTGTGAAAACTGTAGATGTTTTGAATATGTATCTGTACATGTATGTTTAGTTTGTTCTAGATTGTGTTCCACAACACTGTATGAATCCAAGCAGTATGCTTAAGACAAGATATGGGATATATAGTGCTGCACATACTGCCAGGCCTGGAGATGTGAAGTATGAATAATGAATGATAAGAAAAGAGAACAGGTGGTGGTGCTGGAGTTTGTTAAGGATCAGCTGATGGTCAGCAGATGTGGCATGCTTTTTGAAGTAATGCACACTTCATTTACTGTGTAATGTGTGTATGTGGGTGTGTACATGTTTTCTTTCCTGACTTTAATTGTAAAAGTATGTACCCCATACATAATCAAAATCCCATCTTGCTTAAGAGATGCACTGATTCACTTTTAATGAAGTGAGACCCTGACGGTTTTCTTAGCTCTTCCAGAGCTGGAAGCTGTAAAGAAGGTGGCATTTTACACAAATATATGCTTTTATATCTGATTTCAAAGTAGAAAACAAAAGAGTTTATAAAACTCTGAACATTCTTATCCCAGTTAACCTCATAACAAAAGACTTGGTCCTTACACTTAGTGTTAGTAAAATGTCATCAGCATAAAGAATAGCATTGAAGTCATTACTAAAAAATATGGCTATCAGTAATGGCACAGGCTAAAGGTTCAAGTGCTTGTGTGTATATGACTGTCAGACCATTTAGTCTCTATGGAACCATGCTTTTTTATTCCTTATATCAGTGGTTCCCAACCTGGGGGTTAGGACCCCAACTAGGGGTCGCCAAAGCTGCATTGGGGGTCGCAAGGCCTTCTTGATTTTAAGGGGTGTAAGAAAACTTAGTTACTTGAAAAAATATACAGAGTAGGCTTATATCTCAGCATTTATGTCTTTAAAGAAAACTAAATGAAATTTAGAAAAGTTAAGATTTTTATTTAAGATCTAAACTTGAAGACCTGAACACTTCTGTTTCTTTCCTGCATTAGAAAAGTTCCGAGTTCAAAGAGCTGATAAAACAATGAGAAGAAAACACTGAATTAGTATGTATGATTGTTAGAATATACTGTATGTGTGTATATGTATTACAGACAGAGAACTGTATAAAATGTTCCAAAAAATATCAATGAAACTCATCTCTCATTAGTATTCACAGGAAATAATCTGCTCAAAATCCATCAAAATCGCTAGTTTTACATTAACTCCATAACATATACCACTTAGTCAGGGGTCACCAGTTTACTCACTGATAGAAAAAGGGGTCCCTTAAGAAAAAAAGGTTGGGAACCGCTGCCTTATATGAAACATAATGTATGTCTGTTCATTGCAAGTACATCCAGGCAGCACGATTTAGTTGCAAGTTTTATGCTATCTAAAGTAGACATCACATTACCCTGTGTTGTTTGTAATATTGCAGTGGATAAAACTGTTTGTTTTTAAATGCTAAATTCTTTTTGGTGGCTGCCAGAACATAATTCTAAATCTCTACTATTAGGACATACTAGTACTGGGAACATAGCGTATTTATTATTTTGTCTGAAGGACTGAAATTCAAGGCGAGAGTGTCTTTAAAGGGTCGTCATCTATTATGTGATGGATGAGGTGGAGGCTGCGATGATGAATGATTTCTGCTTGGTGTAATCACTTGTGAGTCAGCACCATAGCCACTGACCTCACAGTGTTACATCGACATTTAGACTCGGTTTGTGTGTGTTTGTTTTTTTTGACTCATCACAGCGGCTGGTGTGCATGTGTATACAGTATGTGCAGGTGAATGTGTACATTTTGTGATGTGCAGTTGAAGCAGAGTTGTAAATAAATCAAAACAATAAGGCAAATACCAAAATACTTTGCCAAAGTATGTATGTAGTATGTTCTTTTTTTTTGACATATCGGTCTGTATTTCTGGTCATCTGTATGTAATTGCGTGCAGTTGGTTCAAGACAACTTCTGGTTACACTATTTGGATAGCCTACAGAGTATTGAGTATATGTGACAGTTAATGAACATGAACATTACCCAGTGGTTCCCAAACTGGGGGTCGGAACCCTCACAAGGTATCGCCAAAGCTTCACAGGGGTTGCAAGGCCTTCTTGACTTTAAAGGGTGTATGACAACTTAAAAATACACAGTAAGCCAATACCTAAGCATTTTGTCGATTTCTGTGAAGAAAACTAAATGAAATAGTTATTTTTAAGTTCAGTATTTAAGATTTAAACTTTAAACACCTGACCACAAGCTAATTTCGCAGAGCCTTCACTCTGATAAATAGCCTCATGCTGAATGAGAAAAGTACAATTAATCATCCAACTTAATGTTGGTCTTTCTAGTGATGCTTTGTTTCTTCCTGGCATGAGGTATAATGATTTGACAGCTACTCTATACTTTTGTAAATCCAGTTTCCTTGTTACTGTACTAACTTTTACAAAAAGGGCAAAATAAATAGTTACCCCTCATAACTTCCTGTTAATGGCGCAAATTAGGGCTAATGAGATATAACCAGTTTGCTAGTGACTGTTACAGGTGCTGATAGTCCTACGTAGTCATACGTAGTCATACATAGCGCATCTTCGTTTTTATCTCTCTCCTGGCTTTTGTAGACAGTAATGGGAGTTAATTCCAGAGCCTTTACTCCTGGATAGAAGTCACACCTTTTCAGTAGTGTTGAACTTGGTTTTCTGACAGTTTGAAGGAAGAGTGTGTGCTTCAGCATAATGCGTGTTAAGTGTTTTTTTTCTCCCAGGACTAGAGAATGCATAATAGGGGGCGTTGATTGTTACTGTTTTCATGTGCGTGCATCTGTTTGGAGGTATGTGTGGGTGTAATGGACGTGCACATGCATGTGTATGTTGAGTTTGTTTGGATGTGTGTGTGGCTAAATTTGCAATTAGTAAATTTACAGGGGCTGTTTTGTGTGTGTGTGTGTGTGTGTGTGTGTGTGTGTGTGTGTGTGTGTGTGTGTGTGTGTGTGTGTGTGTGTGTGTGTGTGTGTGTGTGTGTGTGTGTGTGTGTGTGTGTGTGTGTGTGTGTGTGTGTGTGTGTGTGTAATTATTTGGTCTGTATTTATTGTATATTTAATTGTTTTAGTGTGCTCTGTTTTAGCTTTTCAGCTCTGTTAGTTGAGATGCTCTACCAGTTGTGAGTGTATTGCCTGGTGCTGACAGCCAGGGCCCAAGGGTTGATCTAGTGTGAGTCTGCTGTCATCTCTCCATCGACTGCCTCTGCAGCCTGTGACTTATTATAGTCATTCATCAACAACAGGTCTCTCTACTGGCCTGTCTGTCTTTCCTTTCTGTCTACCGTTCTGTCTACCTTTCTGTCTAATCTCCGGGATACAGAGCTTCCCCACATTGCAGCAGTGTTAAACACTCATTGATTGAAACTTCCTTTTAATTTGTCTCTCATTCCGATCACTCTGCCGTTTTTTTGTCTGGTCTCTGCATCCGACAACACTTATGTGCTGTATGTACTATTAGCTATAACAACCTCTGTGTAACAGATCCACTGAATCTGAGAGATTTTTACCTTGTGAATAAAGCTGACCAAACCTGTTATTTTACTTGAAGTCTTTGTACGTGATTCTTTTTATTTCTTAGCTCATTTTCAGCTGTATGTCTCTACAGCAAGGTCTTACAAATATCTGTGTTCACAATGATGACTTGTTAGAGGATGTATCATCTCTAACAACACAAATAAAAAGAGTGCATTCCAGTTGTAGACACTTAAGTTTACCCGTCAAGTGTTTGTGACTGCTCCTTATGTGTCAGTAAAGAAGTTCTTAAATGTGCCACTGACCTTAAACTGAAGACTTAAACTTTATTTCTTTAACAGCATCTCTCTCTCTCTCTCTTTCTGTCTATATATCTGTCTCTGTCCAGAGCTGGACAACCCAGAGGCCAGGGTGACAGAGATCCATGCTCTGGTGCACCGGCTGCCTGAGAAAAACCGACAGATGCTGGAGCTGCTGATGAAACACCTGGCCAAGTAGGTGGAGATATTACACACATGCAGTCTTTCATTATTATGCTGCATCGGACGTTGTGCACCAGAGAAACAGCACAGTATTTCATTTTTGCAGTTACTATGTAGCGCTAATAGCCATCTCCTCTTCTCTTTTTAAACCCACATTGCTGTTATACTTCTTAGCTTGATTATTGTTGTTCATCCTCGAGGAGGATTAGGGCTCTGTGTAACCTCTTGACCACATGCATTAAGGTAGTGTGTACTGAAAATAGAAACCCATTCAGCAGCCACCAGGCCAAATCTATTTGCTGATTTAATCCCTTGAAGTTAAAGAGGGATAATGGTCAAGTGCAGGTCTTTCTATGGATGCCAGGAAGTATAGGAGCTACCATGTTCGCAGCCTAGTAAAGACACATTTTCTGATTGGCAGGTCAAAAGGTGTCCCCATGTTTAGATTAAAACGTGGCTAAATTTGGTTGAAAAGTCAAAGTTTTTAGGCAATTAGTTTTCTTATAACTTCTGTTGTAACATTATTTAAATGACTATATATATATTGTATGCCTTTTTTTAACCTAGGCATATAGATGTCTTTTGATCTGCAAATCACAAAATCACTGCTTATTAGGGGATAATATGATGCTACTCACCTTCTGATTGCAACTTTGCTCAAGGACTTTTCAGCAGGATAGATGCTGATGAGCACTCAGGATGATTAAGTTCAATAAATGTGCTCCTGAAACGCTCTCAGTTTTTCTTATGAAGGCCAATCCCTGACAAATGACTCCTCATTTTTTTTCTTTCAGCACTTTGCCTCCACATTTGGATGCATTTTTGTACTGTATGTAGGCAACAAAATACTGTATAAACAAGAACATTTGTGAATCAAACAGGCTGTATGTCTGTAGATTACATAACCACAAGCTGCTGCAGCCCATAAGCAAAAAAGCAGGGCATGACACTGTTGGCTTATGTGCAATTATTCCTCTAATGTAGCCGACTGGCATTGTGTTTTCACTCTAAACCCACATCTAAGCCCTGGCTTTATCTGGGTTTTCTTCAACAGCAGCGGCATCTTTTAATGTGTGACAAATAGGACATCAGCCATATTTATACAACATGTAGTCAGGTGCAAATGCAGGTATTTTAAGGACATGCACATCTTTACCTGGGCTTAGTGGATTACACCTAGGTTGAATGGCTGAATCACAGTAAACACACATCCCGTCTCTGTCTCTTTCAATTCAGTTCAGACGATTTATTGGCATCAGTGCTCTGTAAAAACAATATTGTCACAGGGACTAAATGGTTATTCTGTCACTAGAGAAAATACACTCAGCTGCCAGTCTATTAGGTAGACTTAGCTAAAACAAAGTCTACAGTCTCTTTACAAAAGTCTTGCAATAAATCCTACCTTCATGAAAGTCATATAAAAAGGTGCTTCTGTTGTTTAGCCTATCCTCATTTATATAAATGTGGTGGGCAAAATAATGGAAACACATCAGTATAATGCAATATAATTCAACACCTCTCCAAAATAATAATAATAATAATAAAATAATAATAAACAAAAACTGAACATTACAACCTTCTTGAAGGTGGGATTTCTTGCAGGACTGTTATATAAAGCCCAGTTTAGACCAGACATTCGCAACGAGACAACTTGAAAACTTGTGTGCAACATTCTGAAAACCTGCCCATTCACACCAATGCAACTTGACAAGATGGTGTATCGTCTCCATAGCAACAACTGTCTGTACTTCTGTTATAACTGCTTCTTTGGTTGTCTGTTAACATTCATTTGGACTCATGTTTCAGGCAATCTGAAGAATGCAAGTGAACTATTAACTCCTAAATATAAAAATATATCTCCTTTCAGCTCTGTTTGGTGTCCACTAGCTCCTAAGATATCTGGCTGTATTGCAGCTAAGTACCCGCACTATGTTTACAAGCTAGTCGCTAATTTTATCTGTCTGCCGTGGTGCTGGAAAGGTAGCTTACAGTGGTGGACAGGTTCGTCAGAGATGGAGGTGGGGTGGAAAAACCAAAACGATCTGAAAGATGCTTATATTCTTTGGAGCACTGAGGGGTAATGTGGAGTTGGGTGGTAATTCTCTGAGGGTTCATCACTACAAGTGACACCTTTTACACTACACACAGTCTTTTGATCCATTGCTGATATAAAATATTTAATTGTACAGCTTTAAAAATGGTCAGGGTACAGGTTTTTCATTTGGATTGAATGTCTCTCTCTCTCTGTCTACCTCTCCTCAACAGTGTTGCTAATCACCACCAGCAGAACCTGATGACCGTCGCCAATCTGGGTGTGGTCTTCGGGCCAACTCTGCTCCGCCCTCAGGAGGAGACGGTGGCCGCCATCATGGACATCAAGTTCCAGAACATTGTAGTAGAGATCCTCATAGAACACAATGAGAGGGTGAGAGGGTGTGAGTGTGTATGTATACAAATAATTAACACAAACAGCAGAGTTTGGTGACGTGGTTGGGGATTAAGTGAATCCCATGGCTTTGTCAAGGGGATTAACTTTTGTGCAACTGTACATTAAAACAGTTAATACACCTAACCATTTATGCCTGGACAAACACTTGGCACACACACACACACACACACACACACACACACACACACACACACACACACACACACACACACACACACACATTTCTGTATATAGGCCTACTCTATATACACTTCAAAGCCACTTTCCCCTTTAGATCCGAGCAGCTTATTGGCAGGCCAAGCTGCTTACAGATGTCACCATGGCAACAGAAAAATCAGCCCAGCAGTTTGAGACCCTACCATTGTGGACACACAGTATGTTCAGCCAGTGAAGGAAACAAACGACAGACACACAGACATAAAAACAATATGTCACACCTGTGTGCATGCATGAATTTACAAACGCGTGTATGTTGAAATAATAACTCACACATACGAACACACACACACACACACACACACACACACACAACAAATGTCTCTCCATCCTCCAGACTTCCCAGACAACAGGTATCTCTAGTGCAGTGTGCAAATCAAAATAAATTGAGTATACATACTGTGATAAAGCAGGTCTGAACCCTTAAAGAGATCTCAACACAGTCCTTGCATCACTGTTTTCTACCGCTGCAGCATAATGACAGCACTTCCCATATCTGCCCTCTCTCCACAAATACAAAGATGATTAGGTTAGATGCTTTTCAGACATTTTGTTTTTCTGATTTCAACCAAAAGCTTATGTGACATGCTTTGTTTTCTCCTTCCTTGATAATACATCTGTGTAGTGAGATGAAAAGATAATAATGTAAACAATATTGAAATTATTTTTTTAGAGCTTTGTGACATATTGAAACATTTGTAAGTCTCTCGCTTATGACATTTTAGTGCGCTCCAAAACAATTTCAGTGTGTTAAAATGGGTTCCCCGGCACTCTGATCTTTTTTTGTTTTTCCCCTATTCCTTTTCGAGTGGAGCTATGGGTGTGGACCTGGCAGAAAAGCGTCAGGAAAGCGGCAAAAGGGCGATGACGGATAAATGGATGCGGGGATGATGACGTTTGACTTTGGCTGTAATAACAGACTAAAAGATGTAGCACACAGTAATGTTGTGGAAAACACATCAAGTTTGAAGAATATAGCAATAAGTCACGTTATTGGAGAGGGAGAAAAAAACTTGAATCACAGTGAATTCATATTTTTTATCACAGCATGGGATTTTCTGCATCTTGCCTAATTGGACTTCAAGATGTAGAAATAAATTTGTCACAATCAGTTCCAAATGCAGACTTAAGCCCACAATGACCACTGTTGTTGAGTTTATGCATATGTAATTATTTCCAGTTAAAATAAGTTTGAGACACAGCAGCAAGCAGCTTTGGCGCTATGTTTAGCAGAGTCTAATCTGCATAGGTGACAATTCAGACATGTGGACCTAGGAATTAATATACTGTATCAGCTCTTATACTAGACATTTTCTCTTTTCAACAAAGGGCAAGAAGGCAAGAATGATTAACTAGGCATAAAGTGAATCATGGATCATTGGTGGTTTAGTAGTCATGGTGCTTTTTTAGTACCGTAGTACTGTATCAAATCACAATATTGTATATTGTTGCATGGGGTGTACAGGTTTTTACACTTAAGCCCAATATTGTGATTACTGTACCTGCTCTAAATGTGATAAGATGAGCTACATTGCCCTGCAGTTACATATTGGAGTATAAATGGCATGACAACATGCTGATGCACATCTCTTTAACTTTTCTGTGGCATTTCTGTTATGTCTATTTCTATATTGTTTCTTTGATGATACTCACACTTGACTGTGTGGCTTGCTGGTGCAGATATTCAAGGACATGCCGAATTCTGCAGGCAGTTCGACCAACATGCAGCTCAACCTGCCCAGGAGGAGAAGCACCGAGAGCAAAGCCCCATCGTGCAGTGAGAGGCCTCTCACACTCTTCCACACACCAACACATTCCCAGAAAAGTGAGCTGAACCGCCTCATTTGACTCACATGTGTTATGTTTTGCTATATGGTGGGCTTAGAAAACTCACAGTGGTCAACAGATGTAAGGTTTTAGAATAGGAAAAGGCATGTGTAAAAGTTGCAACTTGCAGAAAAAATTACAACCTTTTTAATGTCTGAAAACAGAGTTTGTAAATCTTTATTTGTTCTTGCAGGCGAAAAGAGAAACAGTGTGGTCAATGCCACAGTCGCCGAGCTGCAGCAGCCTGTTTCCTCATCTGCTAACTGTAACAGCAGCAGCAGTAGCAACAGCAGCAGCCAAGGTCGGACCCCAAGACACAGCCTGACCAGCAATGATGGAGAGCAGGACTCCCGGCAGATCCGGCCCAGCTCACTGTGAGTGGGACAGTAAAATTATCAGAATATAAAAACTGAATTTAAAGGTCCAGTGTAACATTTAGGAGGATATATGGGCAGAAATGGAAAATAATATCCATAGGTATGTTTTCATTAGTGTAAAATCACGTGAAAATAAGAATCGTTGTGTTTTTGTTTCCTTAAAATGAGCAGTTTTTATCCAGAGGGAACTGGTCCTCTTCTGTGGCTTCACTGGTTTTTAAAATTTCACTGACTTAATAATAATAATAATAATGATTTAACAGTGTTTATTTTGAACAATTAAAAAATAGGTCAAATATTAAAAAAAAAATAGATTGTTATGATTTACAATTTATTAAATTTCATTTTCTCTTCATTTTCTATTAACAGAAACATTTTCTCTTCATTTTCTATTAACAGAAACATTTTCTGAGCTATTCTTATTGTAAGCTGAAGTGGCAAGTCTAATTGTACAGTTGGAGGAAACTCAAAAACATTTTTGATGTTCAGGGACATAAAATCCAAGATAAATCTTTTTAAAATGATTAGCATCTAGTAAAAATTCTGGGTACGTTTCAAATAAATTCTAACATAAACAATGAGTGATGACTTACTTATAGAAGACAGATGCAAATGTAAAGAAGAAAAAGAGAACACAGATAATAATTTGAGAGAAATGTGAAGAAAAGCAAAAATGAATACATTTATATGTACAACGAGACATGCGCATATAACAAATATTACATTCAAATTCACTCACATACACATGGATCCAAGAATGTACACTCCCATGTTTTTCATGCACCCAGAAAATTACAGACACAGGAATGCATGAACACACACACACACACACACACACACACACACACACACACACATACACACACACACACACACACACACACACACATACACATGTGGCAGCTAAGAGCTCAGGAAAGTATTCTTGTGATTGGCGGGTTGTCAGTTTAAATCCCATAGGCATCTGGGAAACATTTGCAAAAGATGAACTGAACTCCAACTGCACCAACAGTAGAAGATTGTGTCTTTTGTGAGGAAAATTTGAAAAAAAAAAAAAAAGTACACAAAATCCCATACGCATGCACACATAAACGTATCATGTAGCAGTCGCATAATCTAGTCAAATAAGTTTTGAATACAATCAAACTATAAAAAGTACCCAGCATGTATATCTTGGATTTATCTTACACAGTGTGCCCACTGTCTGAGTGTCTGACCAGGAGTTTTTACAACTGAAAACATGTAAAGACTTAACTTAAACAAAAATATTTTTACAGGTCTGAACAAGACTTTGTCCCTGTGAGAAGTACTGTATATCTTCATGTAAACACTGGACACGCCAATGCTGAGGTTATTAACAGGTGTAAACTCACACACCTGCATATGGAATTTGCAGCAACATTAGTCTAAGCACGCGGACACACACACACACACACACACACACACACACACACACACACACACACACACTGTATTCATCATATACAGTCTAATAAGAGGATAGGGCTTCTGGGTCTGAGAGCCAGTGCGGAAGTGCCTTGAACCTGCATTCTTTCTAATGGCCAGCAGGGGGGGAACTCCACTGGTTGCAAAAAGAAGAGAGATTGTATGTAAGCTTATGAGAAAATGACCCTACTTCTCCATTGATTTTTTTTACCTCAGTAAACATTTTCCTTATGAGTTTATGATCTCACTTGGTCACATACAGCATGATGTTGATTTTGTAAACTGTGGTCCCATTTAGAGTAAAATAGACAATACAGCAGAGTGTGCCCTCAGGTTTTCAGGCAAATCCAATCAGGATAGAGGCAGAGCAATTTAATGTGGTCACTTCTGGCACCTAAAAACCTTCTCACACCGCTCTCTGTTTGCCTTCCGATCCCACTGCAGCTCAGGGCAAACCTGCTACGTACTAGCCTTATATATTGAAATGAAAAATATATATATTTAAAAATAAATGTCTAAATAAATCCTAAATCTGAAAAGTAAGGAATTGTTTATATAAGCCCTTTGACAAGCAGCTTCTTCCTCTAAATGTTACCAAAAAGTCCCATACGTTAAAAAGTTATGATCCTTTCAAAATGATGTGTGCTTCACAAAGTGCAAAGTTTGCACTTGATGGAGAAAAAGAACACACTTTAAATGTCAGGTATAAATGTAATTCAGCTAATTAGTTGGACAGAGAAGTCTTTTTTTTTTATGATACTATTTTTTGGGCATTGTTGAAGGCCATGGTTCACCTCTGGGTGTTATGTTAAGTTAGAAGAGATTTGTCATCCACAACTGATTGTTTGGGTATTAGAAAATTAGAAAATAAATAAAACTGAGAGAGCAAGGGCCTGGAAGAGATATTGGTCTCATAGACTCTTGATGTCTCATGGAGAGCAAAAGAGAGAGAGAAAAGCATCTTCAGATAGTCTTTCCATTACGAGTCACATTAGAGAAACATTTAATGACTGAGGTGAACAGTCGAGGGCAAGAAGGTGCATGATATGTTAATTAGTTTCTATCCTTATTTGATGCCTTTTGGCGCTGCCTCAGGCGGCAGCTTGTAGCAGCAGCTCCCGTCACTGCAATTTCCCAGCTTGGGATCAATAAAGTATATCTATCTATCTATTTTCTCATCTTAAACTGATGCTTATATGGAATATAATGATGTCAAGTGTTTTATAAATAAACCGTTTTCATGTATTGTATGTATGCGTGATCAAGGTTAAATAGATTTCCCTTTATTAACTCTGCCCTAGCAAATTTAGTCGTTAGCATCTTGCAGTGTCTAAGATAAAAAAAGCTTTACGCTCTTTGCACTTGGGTAATGGCTATATTTTATTTTCATGCATGACAAAAGAGCTCAGTGTGAACAGGCATACACCAGATTATTTTAGAGTTAAAGATCGAGCTGTTGAGAGATTTTCTGCTACTCAACAACCAAGCTTTCTGGCTGTAGTAGTCAGTGAAATGTGAATCTCAAAGGAGCTGCCAGGGCCAAGATAGACATGGTGAGATTCTCAAGCTTGTTCCAGGTTGTTTTAAAGCAACAGTCTCACGTTGTGAGAAATTTGTGAGCCGTCTTACTGAGAGTCAGATAAGATGATGCAAAACCCACAATAATCATTTTGATCTCTGTGCGTTCTGTACAAAGATATGTCTAGCTTATCTTGGCAACTGAAAGAGACATGAAACCAGGGTAATAAAATCCATCCAACTTGAAGGCAAAGAAACACACCTGAGACAGATTCCCCTTTGGAAGTACAGTATTAGCTCCAGTATTGGTTGATGTAATACCTACACCGCTCTGTCATAGAAATAATATTTTTTGCTATACATTCTTAGCTTACTAACACTGTCATTAAGGATGGCACAATGATTATTCTGTGATACAAAGGTTTACATTTGCATCAAAATAGCAGATGATAAGTATTTTTTTGAAAAACAAACATAACATACATTATACTCAAAAAGGCCTTGGAAAAAAATGTGTTGCCAGGATACTAAAATGTTCTTGACAAGGACAAAGATGGCAAACCTAGTGGAAGCATGAGATTATAGATTTTGCCTGTTAGGACACAAAATTAGAGAATTAGAAGAGAATCAGCAACACATATTTTGTGCACAGTGGGTGTGTTGTCCTTGAAACCTGAAACTAAAGGATGAATACGAATAGAGGACAGGATCATTTTATTGAATTAGGTATTATGTGGCTCTTTGAATTGCTGCACATTACACAACTTCCTCTAATTTACCCTTTAAATGTAGCCCAAAAAAAATTAACAAAATGGTTATGGGGATAAGAAAGAAAACTTGGCTACTGGAAGATCTGTCCGATCAAAGGTCAGGTGGTGATCTAAACCCGCTGGTCAAAGATTCAAAGATTCGTCAATATTCTGATAGCAACAAAGAATCTATACTACACCAATATGAAAAGTGAACACATATACATTAACTATACTGAAAAGCTAAAGCAGTAATTTTTAATTTACCTTTACAGGGATAGTTACACTAAACAAAAAGGTGTTCAACAAAAACTTGTTTGTATATTTTAAGTTCAACCACACATAAATGTAACCCAAACTTTGAATACAATGGAAACTACTTTTTACTCTTTTTTTTTCTAGTTTCTAGTCTACACCAGCAGCCTCTTCATAGTAAAAATGAGTACCAGTATTTATCTATCCATGTAAAGTTTGACCAGTTAAACTGGAACTTCACTGATTTTGCACATGAGGATTAAGAGTTACAGATTAGGAGTACTACACAGCCAGAGAAAATGTTGTATAATGTTGTGGCTCTAGAGGGAGCTTTCCAAAAGTTTTGAAAAGATAACGCTGATGATGTCATAGTGATGTCATCAAGATTATCTCAGCTTGCATTTAGAAACTACAAATTCTTCTTCTACGGATTTGGACTACAAACTGGGTGGTGTGAAATTTGAAACACATGGGTCTTACCAGGAAGGGGAGGGTTTAACAAGTAGATGTTATGAATGTTTCTTCACTTATATTAGGAAATAAAAGTCAGGATATCTTGGCCTATGTTGCTTCTATTTTGACTTTACTCTTTTAATTATGTATCATGCAAGTCCCCCAGTGTAGTGTAATGGAGGTGTAAATACTAAATGGCTGGAGTACCTTTTAAATCCCTGCAACAACATCAATTTTTTAAAAAGATCAATAGTTTGAACATGTAGACTTCTCCAACAGCCCAACAGCTGATTTATTAAAGCCCTTTCACAGCATAAAAGGATAATTTATTTTTTTACAATCAGCAGTCAACAGTCTGTCTGGGGATTGACTCGGATCCCAGCCCAGACCATGTTTTCTTAATCTCCCAGAGGCGGACATCCTGAATTTCCAAGAAAAGCCAGCCTGCGTCCTCATCACAGACAAGAGAGAGGTACAAAGGTCGGAGGTTAACAACTGAGGCCTTCAAAAGCCATGCATTTCCCTGAGACAGTTATTTTCAGTTTTGGCAGCTTGACCAGGGTTTTTTTTGCTTTTTTGATAGTTAGTTTTCAGGTGGGAAATACCCGGAGGTCTCTTCACACCTCTTTAAAATATATCGTTTAAGCTCTCCTACTAGCAAATCACATCCCAATGACACTATTATTGCAAGAAAATAGGATTAAAAAAGAAAAATCGAAAAACAAAGTCAAATTGGCAATTGAGGCTAGTATATGAATGTGGGACCAGTGAGTAGAAGCTCAATGTCTGACATCTGTGTCTGTTACACACTATAGACAACGTGATTAATACAGCGGCTGATCCTACATATTTCACCTTGAACCTGCCTAAGGTGAAAGTATAAATGGCAAAACGTCTCTTTCTGTCTTCATGTGTCCCCTGGGGAAAGTCGGTGATTTTTTTATCTATTACCCCTGTCTGTTTGGCATTTGAGAGAAAAGCAACAAAAAGCAAAAGAGAAGTTAAGTGCAAGCACTGGATGAAGAGAGATTAGAGATAAAGAGAGCTGTAAAATTGAATTACACCCACTGAAAAAACACACACAATTGGGTGAGAAACTGAACAAAATCTCCATTGTGACTAGACCATTTTCTAGGAAACCTGTCATTGAAATATTTCCTCCCCACAGCATAATACCCATTTACGCACACACACACACTCACACACATGCAGCTCTAGTCACCAGGATACATGTGTCTGGTTCTGCTGCCTTTACCCCATTATTCTTTCCTCTTTTTTTGGCCTTTAGCATACAGAATCCATCTCTCTCTCATGCTAGATCTTCAGATTTTACAGTGAGCACTGGCAGTCGCTCATGTGGGACTTAACTTAAGTTTTGAAATCAGTTTTAAAGCTGCAACCCTGATAACACTGGATATTTTTTTTATTTTCCCCAGGTATCCTCCACTGTAAATAGAGATATATTATCAGTTATACGTTTCTGTAATGTTGACCAACAACAAGCTGCAGAGTCATAATCCATAAGCAGATAAAATAAAATAAATAAGTGAGTAAGCCTTATTATTACAACTGAATAAGTGTAAAACTAAAATAAGCCTGTCACAATGTAAATTGAGCATATTGCACGTTTCCACAGCACTAGTTGAATCAGTACAACAGAGCTGTGTTATACTGTGAGTTTCCACCTTAAAAGCTTACCAATAATGGGAAGGCTGAAAGACTTTTAATGTGAAAAATCTTCTGGAAAAGTGAAAGCACTTGAATTAATTGGTGAATTAAAAAAAATTGAAAATAGAATGTATTTCTGTTAGAGAAGGGAAACTGAGCAGCAGAGTGGTGAGTGTGACATGAAATTATCAAGACAACAGGTAAACATTGAGGACGGTTTGAGTTTGCACTACATGGGAGAAGGAGTAAAATGGCAAACCAATTGGCTGTTGAGGTAAATAAATAAATAATTTTATTTGTGTGTTCGCTTGTACAGTACATAAAAAGATGAGATGTTTCAGTGCTTTGTAATGGCATCAAGGCATCATATAGTCACTTCATCATTTGTGTATGCACACTGAGAAAAGAAGAAGCAACAAATTTTGTTAATCAAACAAACTTGTCCTTTCTTTGTATTGCTTTAAGTCACAGCATCTTGTCCTCATTGCAAAAACTAATGTTGCTCATTTACACCTTCTGGGAGCTTTTTGCACCCTCATGTTTATTCTGTGGTCCAAACCTGATATTTACAGGTCATGCTGGTTTATTTTGTGGACGGCCTTTAAGCAGAAGACGATACATTCCAACTTAAGAGATGTTTCCAAGGTTGAAAGCCTTAACAGTATTTGTCACCTTTAAAAAGACATGGCATTTCTCACTGTAAAAACAGATGTGATCAACGGGAGATTCGTCACTCTGACCAAGTTGAGGATAAGAATTGCAGCTTTTAAAACAAAAACAACTTTTATAATTATTTATGTAAGCAGATTAGAGTAATCAAAATGTTCATTAATGCTCTATCGTTCGATACATGCAGTCATTATACTGTAGGCACACATTTCATGTCTTGAAATGACACCCTGTAAGGTAGAGGAGGGAGAGACAAGACATCGGTTTAATCAAACCAGCTGTCAAATGTGCTGTGAGTCTGACGGGGAGAGTACATTCATCTGAAACAGTTTGCTTTACTTTGTAACCTGTAATATTCATAATTTTTCGTGCAGTTTGCTGGCAAATGTGAAGTCTTCTCTCTTCTTCTCCTCATCTCTTACAGTAGCTCTGCTGAAGGGAGGGAGGTACGGAAGGAGAATGGCTTGGAATAGGCTAGATAGGATGCCAAACAATTGAAACAGGAAGCAGATGAGAGAGAGCAGTGAGTGACAAATTAGGAGAGAAGGTGGATTGTCGAGACAAACTGTCAAACGTACAGTTTAATAAATAAATAAGGAACACATCCACAACGTTTTGCTAGTTGTAGTATCACTGAATCGAAAGAATTTTACTTCCATAACAGCAACCATGAGTGGTGAACTTGTTTCCAAGGTTAAGAATGAACTTTCCACCTCAAATCCACCGCTCTGTCTATATTTGTCACTTGGCAACATGCGATTCCACTGCAGAGTTAAAGCCAATATTCAGTCAGCTGGAGTGCATTGTTGGCATCAGCAGACGTACTTCTTACATCAAGCAGAAGATACATTTATCACTTCTCGTCTTTATGTTATTGAATGACTGTGGTGGATATTGAAGTGGATCATATGTTTGTTCCTACAGAGAGACAGACAATGATTATACCAAATCTTGCCTTAGCATAAAGCAGTGTCACTATGGCAACCACATTTCACGTCATCAAAAAAAGGGCCCTGCTCTGAGTGAGTTGATGTTATGTGCAGAGTGGTAGAAAAGAGAAAAAAAAGCACTAATGCCGTGATTCACCTACTGTATGTGCTGTTAAAAAACAGAGTGAACTTCTGACACTGGCCTTTGCTAATCATATGCATACACAGTAGGAATGTGCATCTCCTTTACTGAGGTCAATGTGATATGCTTCTTGATGCATTGCCAAGATTTTAAACATGGCCTAACCAGTTAAATTTGTGCAAAGGTAGGAACCCTGCTGGTTTCACATTTTACACCCCCCTGGTGAACAAATCAGGAGAAAATGTCTCAAGAAGCAGTTTTGAAGCCTTAAGACAATCAAGACATATTGTCTTTGGTCTTGAGTAAATGAACAGGAAGGCCTACAGATGAGATTTCTTATATAAGGTTATCTGTGTATCCCATTAAAGGTTATTAATATCAGGCAAGTGGCTGCATCTATAGATGAACGTTATACTGAATACTGAACATTAAGCTAAAACATTCTCGTATAATCCAGCATTTTAAGGCCTATTCACTATTATTTCAGTTCATATTGGTCCGTGCAATAAAGAAATGGAGAAGCAGAGACAGCAGAAAAACTCCTCTTTGAGCCTGAAACATAGGCTGAGTTTTGTCAATGCTGCTGCTTGAAATTGCAAAGTGGTGGGCGTTCTGTTTCCTCATAACTCTGCTGGCCTTGTGTATGACAGATTTGTCTGCGATGGCTGCGTAATTATCTACGTATATGTTAATCACTTAAAATAAAAAATTATCTCAAAGCTTGTTGCAAAACCTGGACTTACTTTTGCTTTTTCCGTTTATTACGCCTCACTGTTTCCAATCTCCAACATGCCTTTCTGTCTGTCTTTCACCTACTCTCATTCTCAACCATCATTCAGCCTGTGATGGATATCAGCCCGCGTGTCATTTCTGAGAGAGAAACTGAGAATTGAATAGGCAACATGGTTGGTGTGTGTGTGTGTGCGTGTGCGTGTGTGTGTGTGTGTGTGTGTGTGTGCGCATCTTGCAGCATGAGATTAGATGGATAGAATGACAAATGGATTGCTGAAGGCACACAGCTTGGTTAGACAGAAGAATGAATTATATTTTAGTCGACTGACCATTTTAAATTAGATTAGATAACTGTGGATAGACACAGCTTGGAAGGGTCACACTACAACTATGTACAATTACAGTCAATAGATGAAATCTAAATCTAAATATTAATTTTGTCTGTAACCATGTCAGTCCCGTCGATTTGTTATTTTATCGACCAGGTACCGGATTCATGATGGGGCCAAGTGAATCCACAGTGAAGACAGATAAATCTTTCAATCTGACTTTGCAAGTTAAAAAGACTGTACCGATTTATTCATCATGGCCTTCACGATAGCCTTTATCTGAGGTTGTTATTTTAGTCAGTGCTGGAGCACATTAAGTGACTCACAGCACCCATTGAGACCTATTAAGGAGTCAGTTTCTCCTTGCAGCTAAATGATTTTTTTTTGCCAAACCAGCTGGGAGATCTAATCTGCATACTTGTCATTTGTTCCTGGGTGCTGGAAAGCTAAGCTAAGCTAAGCTAATAGACCTCAGTGAGAAAGGAAAACCCCTCAGTAACATGATCTCTCTTGAGGGATACTGTCTAAATTAATATCAGGTTAGTTAAAATAGCTTTCCTTTGTTTTCACAAGTCCAGAAACATTTCAGTACTTAACCAAATGGCTCACTGATTACATCATCTTGGTTTTTATTTCATTGTGTGTTTCTAGGTTGAACCCAAAGAGTCGCAGCAGCATACCAACCAGGTACTGTAAACATGTCTTTAATTTAACAATGTCACACTGGCCGTAGCTGATAATGTCCAGAACTGTGTGCATATGTACATTGCAAATATATTTTAATCTGTATAACACTTCCAGTGCTATAAATTGCACATTTTACGTGTGTGTTTCCATCAGTGCAACGTCTCCCAGCCCCACCTCACCACGTTCTCCCTCCTGGCCAATGTTCTCAGCCCCATCAAGTCCTCAACCCACGTCCTCTGCCTCCAGTGACTCATCCCCTGTCAGGTTGGTCCACAACTCTTTCTCAGTCACCTCAGCTATGTGACTATGTGCAGGTTAAACAGTAAAGAGAGAAGAGAGGAAAGAAAAAGAATAGCATATTTGTCTTACATACTTCTGGAGGTGTTGGAGTAGCTGGATATTTAATGCAAGCACTCAAGTGCTATTCAGTGAATTATTTGATTGCCCTCAGCAATTTGCTAATAAGCTGTTATTTGTTTAAGTAGCTCTTCAAAATGTATCATATCAGATGTCTTGTGTGATGCCAGTTTAATTTGAATTCATGAAGAACAGTAAAGTAATTCAAGAAAAAGCTCTGTAACGCAACTCTGTGAGTGCAAGGAGACATCATATACCATGACCTCTGACCTTTCCAATGAATGCAGAAGATTTGAATACTAAATTGCTTCCCAGGGGATCATTATTGCATTTTGGATCAATTCTCGCTGTCAACTATTTTTACAGGTCAGGTAGCAGTCATTTAAATTGGAATAATTGGAATAAAAATGCCCCTATATAGTGTAGGTTTTGTCCTGGTCCTGCTGCAGCTGGTCTTACTTGCCAGTGTTTGGCACCCTCAAAACCCCAGCCTTTCCTTCAACCACTACCCTCTGCATGGCAGTAAGCAGATTCTGCATCAGACCCTGATTCTGTTTAAACTACAGGGATATAAGAAATAAAAACTGTTGTTTTAAATTTGAAATATCTGGCGCGTGTCCAACAAAATGGCAAACATTAGTTAGTTTTATTTTTTTTTTTGGCCTTTTTATTGCCTTTATTTGATAGGGACAGCCGAAGATAGACAGGAAAGGGGGGAAGAGAGAGTGGGGATGACACGCAGCAAAGGGCCGCAGGTCGGATTCAAACCCTGGGCCGCTGCAGCATGACTCAGCCTCAGTCCAGAATCCAGCTCTACCAACTGAGCTAACCAGCCGCCCAAAAGGCAAACATTAGAACTTAAAATCTAAAACAATGCAAGTTTGACTCCTTCTAGAAAACACTGTGAATAAAGCCGCTTGGTACTTATAAAACACTTCGTATAAAGTAATGGTTTGTGTTACTTTAAGTCTAGTTTGAGGTGTCTAAATGAAGCATTGTTACCATTATCTGTTTTTCCCTGAATCAGTCCTGAACCTACTTTCTGACTCTCACTCTCTTGTTGTCTCCAGTATTGTGGGAAGGAAGGCTCGAGCACTGTATGCCTGCAAGGCAGAGCATGACTCAGAGCTGTCCTTCATTGCTGGGACCATCTTTGAGAACGGTGAGTCAGGCCCTGAACTTGCCAGCAGAAAAAGGAAAGAATGTGGGTTGATGTTTGTATAGAAACAAACAATTACTGTCAAAAGAAAAAGTCAGCCTTGGGAGTTTGCTGGACTTAATTTAGCGTTGGAGTTGGATTTCATCCCCGAGGTAGGAAATATGTTTTAATTTATCCAAGTAGTCAAGGGATTTTGCCCAAAAAATCATGACTAGAAGGCTTTTAACACCATTTCCTCACACCACTATTTTTATAATAAAATTAAATGGCTCCCTGTTATTTCCCCCAAAGTTTTTCTTTAAGTAGTTTGGTGGTCATGTTGGAGGAAAAGGGAAGGTGCACTGGAGTTGTTTGAATAAGCTTTTTAGTTGACTCCTTGCAGCATATTTACTGGGAGCCTGAATCCATAGGGTGTGATATATTATTCCATTTGTCAAGAATATTTTTATCCAGCACCTGGCTTTGAAATAAGCTTCGATGTGCATTTGCTCTCATTTCACACTTCACCGTAGAATATAAGAAGCTGGCAAGCAGACAAGAGTGTAACAGATGCAGTCGAGTGCAACGCATTGCTTTTGCATGCAGCCAAGAACTTAATATCTTTCAGATCTCAGGAGTCATTTGCTTTAATATGGGAAAAAAACAAGTATAAATATGTGAAAGTAACTTGCAGATAAAGGATGACGCAGGAAAGTACTGGTATTGAGAATATTATTTCTGTTTTTCATTGGTTTTCTTTCTTTATTCTTTCTTTTTATCTTTCCAGTCCAACCCCCTCTTTATAGGAATCTCAATGTAGATTGTCTCAGGGTCCTCACAAGTCTATTTTCAACCTTTTCAACCTCAAGCTCCCAATACTGTAAATCACATTTATCTCCCCGGTTTTCTTTGGCTCAACTCTCCTAATAAAGACCAAATTTGCACAAATTCAAGGATAATAAAATTACTTATTCAGTACTTACACCGTTTCACTCATTGGCAAGCCAAACAGGATCGGCAGTGATTCACTTTTTTGGTCATGCCAGTTGACACGTGGTCTCTCAAACCCCCAGACCCTAAATAGAGTTAGCTGCGTTAAGACTATTGCAGGTTATGTAATGCAGAGCAGTGTCACCGGAGCCCTTTTGGTCAAAATGTGACCTTCGGGACATGTAATCCCTACCATGGTATCCCAACACCCCAGTCTGCTCATGACTAGCCAAGGACGGAGCATCCCAACTGTCCCCACAGAGCTCATACAGCAGCCTCCTTATGTCCTTTTTTAGCGTTCATAAGAATACTGTTCCAATACGATGTATGATTGTGTTAATCTTCCATGTTTACAGAATATTGCCACAGTTTTGATTCATACATTGTTGCACAAAATAAATTCAGAATAGTAGAATAGTTTTTTTTTTTCTTCTTCTTATGTTTGTTTATCAGGCAGATCCATGAAGATCAAAGACGGATAAAACCTTTGTGCACTGTTTCATGCTGAGTTCACATTTGGTTTCTGTCTTTGACGTAACTCTGTGGTAGCATGGTCTGCAGCGTTTTTGTGTTAGATTCCCTTTGAGGACAAAATGTGGTCAACACAATTTATTTTCTGCAGTCATTTTCGTTTTAATTTCCTGTGGTTTAGCCATGTCTTGCCAGAGGTCTTCTTGTTTAGTGGATCTTTCACCAAAACATTACAACTCCACAGCAACTTGCAATTAGTTCAGTTACTTTGCTGTATTATTGTAGTTCATACATGTCAAGCACCGCAGTACTAGTCAAGAGACCATATGTTTACATGCCATCCTCCTGCCACACGAACTTTTTTGGGGGGGCTGTTACAGTCAATATTGTGACTATGAAACAATACACAAAAATGGAAATGCACATGTCATGCTCACTTATCAGCAGCTATAGGTGTGTGATGTTGCTGCCAGAGATCCCTGCTCATGAGGAGCATGCAAAATTGTTAACTGGCCTATTTGCAGTTATTTGCGTGTGTCTTACCCCATTTTCCTCCACTCTTTCTCTCTCTCACTCGCACATGTGCTTGTGTACATGTGTTTGTCCAAATGTTTAAGTGACACATATTTATGGATATTTTCCCCATCATCTTGAGATGTTTAAACAAAATCAATGTTTCTTTCTCTCTCTCCAGTTCATGCCTCCAGGGAGCCCGGTTGGCTGGAAGGCACTCTGGATGGCCGAACAGGACTAATACCAGAAAACTATGTGGAGTTTTTATAGTCCAGGGCTGAGAAGAACTTGAACTGAATGATACTGGGCTGGAGATTACCAAAACTGGACTGTTAAGAGGTCTAGATTTGACTGCACAAGACTGAACAAACTCTATTAGATCATATGCTATAGTGAACTGGATCACTGTTGATGATGCCGCTTTTGTCTTGACTAGACTGGGAATTGAAACTGGACCAAGCAGAACTATATGGATATGACGTAGGAACAGAGCTGCGTGAACGGGGTGGGGTGGGGGGGGTGGGGACCTATGAATTGCACTGGAAAAAAAGCCCCACTGTGGTTCTGGCTGTTCGGATTAGTGGGGATGACTTCCCAAGTCCTGGTGAAGATGATGTGGTAATGAACCTGGTGTGTGTGTGTGTGTGTGTGTGTGTGTGAGAGAGAGAGAGAGAGAGAGAGAGAGAGAGAGAGAGAGAGAGAGAGAGAGAGAGAGAGAGAGAGAGAGAGAGAGAGAGAGAGAGAGAGAGAGAGAGAGAGAGAGAGAGAGAGAGAGAAAATCATTTGCGAGTTGGGAGGCTTGTGATTTTTCAGCCCTTGCTTTATGAATTTGAACTGCACTGCCACTGCTTCAGCGTCTCCTCTTTTTATCAGCCAGAAATAGATTTTCCTGCGGAGATCAAGGAGGTGATGACAGGGAACATAAAACAAAGCAAGTGGCTTTTAACTTTGGACTTGCTAGTTCACCTCTTCACGTGTGCTGTTTGAATGATTGCTAATCGCATTGGAGCTTTTAAAGCCGATTTAAATGATTGGGTTTTGTTGTACAGCTGTAAATGTGTTTGTGAGCACTCGCTGTGGTGGTCCGGTAATTCCCAAGGACAAGACTCAACCTGGCTAATGTTTCAGAGCGCCAGTTCAGCAACAAGAGCCCCAGGGCAGATCAGCACTGGATGAGGTCGCCTTGAAAACAGTTCGCCGAAAGGTCAGCTTTGGGTTTATTCTTATTTATAATACCTCTCCCTGCAGAGCCCTCACAAAAAATGTGAAAAATTTCAAACAAGCTCCACAAGCAGATCAGCGGTTTACAAAGCAGTGTAGGAGTAACATCTGATTCCTGCTGGTTAAAACAAGCCCAGCTGTGAGGCCTAGCCCTGCTTCTCCAGCTTAGATATTTTTTTGATTGTTGGAAATAATTGGACCCAGTATCGTATATAGTGTCGAGTCATGTTTGCACTATTTGAAACCATTCTGGGAAAACTCATCAACTGGAGTGTTCACATTAGAGTGCCGGAGTTCAAAAGCATCAAGTTTTGATTGATCATATGTATTTATTTTAAGCCTCTTATCTTTTTCTCCTAGTTTTAACCATCATGCACAATCAATCTGTTGCTTTACTGTAGATGCTTTAATCTTCAACAGCATGGATTGAGCAAACAATTGAAGTCATTTCAAAGTCAAAATAAGACACAGTCATCTGAGTCCTGTATGTCATGACCCATCACAAGGGTTTTTTTTTTCTGTTTTTATGTAGAATTACAGAGACAATGCTAATAATGTAATTATCTAAAGGGGATGCACATTTCCATTTGGATTCAGAGTTTACAGCCAAGGCTGTTATTCACAAGTAAAAGAAACGCAGATGTGGTTTTTCGGAGAAGCTCAGACATTTGAAGGAAAGAGAAAATATTTTTCAGAATTGTTCAGATATGTATATGAAAGCTGGTCTGCTTTGGGGATCCAATAGATATCCTCATTTCATGAGTCAAAGCTGAACTTTTAGCTTGAACCACTTTGTGAACGTCTGTGACTTTTCTGTAAAGTTTTTTGTTGAACTTTTTATTTTAGGACAGAATATTAAAAGAACATTTTAGCATTTTAAAGTCAAATGGGAGAGTAACAAAAAAAAAAACTTAAATGTGAAATGAGACTACTTTGTTCATACCTGAACTTCTTATTTATGAGAGTTTCTTAAAGACACAATCCTGAACTGTATTCATTTTGAGGTGTTTTATCGACATTGTAAATAAATACGCAGCATTTGATAAGGTATAATTTTTTTAAGTATGAAATTTTATATTTTGTATTTTTAGCATACTAACTTAATTCCTTAATTCCATCTTTGTTGCTCAGATTTTTTGTATCATTTAAGTCTATCTACAGCCTTAAATATTCTTTCAGATGTTTTGGTGAATTGATTGTGCACAATTAAAGATAAACGTTCAACAGCTGCAGCTGGAGTCTTTGATTTTTATTTGGGACTTAGTGCTTGGCCTGAAAAGTTATACTGTGGCTGTATTCACACATGTTTCAGTACTTCCTTTGTATTTTAATGTGAGTGCAGTAACCATAAAATATACAATAATTTGTGCAGTCTGGTTCAACTTTTGACACACAAATGAAACCTGTTGCTCTAAACAAGGATTTTAAACTACTACAAATTTTGGATCCAGTTGAGCCAAAAGCTGCAACTGCAAACTTGCAGCTGAGATGAAATCAAAGTCTTAAGAAAGCACTGGACCCAGAAGAGCTGCATTTTTCATCACTCTGGCATTTAATTCTTTTCTTAGCACTTGTACAGTATCATCTCATGACAACAGCAAGACTCTGCACAGCTGTTGTTTGCCAAGAAATAGTTCCAGCATGTAAATCCCTGTAAAAGCACACAGCATTGTCGTTTTTTACGTGTGTGTGTGTGTGTGTGTGTGTGTGTGTGTGTGTGTGTGTGTGTGTGTGTGTGTGTGTGTGTGTGTGTGTGTGTGTGTGTGTGTGTGTGTGTGTGTACCCTGTTATTTAGCACAATTTACAAGTGTTGGTAAGTGGAATTTTGAGCTTGAACTAAGCTAGGCTAGCTGTTCCCCCTGCTTCCAGTTTTTTATGCCAAACATTTTGCTTCCCAACTCTGGCATACTTTATGCAAGGTCATTATGCTCAATTTCAGGTCCATACTTGTATTTTCAGTTAAATATTCCAAAATTACATTCATTTGGTCATACTGGCAATTGCTGCTGGTACTCTTTTCACCGGCCCTCCCTCCTGAGTAGCTCAGTCTGCTCCCATTTGTCAGCTCCCACAAGCCTAAGCAGGCATCCTTGAGCTTCCAAGAGCAGTGGGTTTTTTTGGGAAAAGAAAACCTCCCTTGGCGTGGAGTTTGGGTTTTGTTACTACAGAATGAATGCAATACAGAAGCGTATTGCATTCACTTAAAAATAAATGAATAAAACGGCTTTGGTTTTCTAAATTAACATGTCATATTTTTGAGATTTTTCATGCAAAAAAGAAAGGGGTGTGTGGAGTAAGAGGACAGCTGAGAACAGGCTCTGCCATGGGCAGGAGCCACACATATCCCACCCCACTGAATTTAAAAATTGTTAATTCAGAATAACTTTTACTAATAACTTTTCTCAGACTTTTTACATGCACAAAACAACACACTTAAGCACAGGGAAACGCTCAAAAAGCTTAATATGGCCTCATTAAAATCCTATCTCGGCAACAAAGTTAATTTCCCAGCATGATCCACAATTTCTTTGAATGATCCATTTCACACTTACATACATGTGATTACCAACATTTCGAGATCAATTTCAATGAGATTTGAGAGAAAAAATAAAACCACTGGGGCTGAGCATTGAAAAACAGGAAATTTTATTGTGTAAGATGTGTGAACTAAAGAGAAATCAGTTCTTCTGAATTTCCACTTCACCAGTGATGACAAAAACATCATCCAAGTTGTTACCAACACGATGCCAAATCCAATGTCAAAGAACAACACATAACTTAATTCAACATTTAATCAAATAGGTGAAAATATCGACACTGACTACAGAAGAGGTGTAATACAGAAGTAAAACAAACTATTGTTTTTTTTAGACAAACATTTTATATATTTTTTTTGTTTGTTTTTACATTGGATTACATTTACATGACTGAAATATGAACAAAACAGACTTCAATGAAAGCCATAGCCATATGTACCAATGAAACGTGATCTGCCCTTAATCTTTAATGATAATATTTGCATGTATTTTATACAAAATAGACTTTATCAACAAGTAGGAGGGTAGTGCAATTCTGTCAGGCTCTGGTAGATTTACTTTCACACGGAGATTCAACTTTTTTTTTTTTTTGTTTCGTTTTCTATTTTAAAGTGACCAGTAAATCCTCACAGCAATGTACATGAGATCCAAAGCCTGGGCCTTTTTTTTTTTTTTACAAAAGATACCTTTCAAATAAAATAAGAAGTACTAGAAGTTGGATAATAAGTGCTACTTAAAATGTAACTGCTTGAATACTTCTGTCTGTTAAATCTTTTTTTTTTCTCCTTTGCTTTGGTCACTCTTATATAACGCAAAAACCTCCTCCAGTCCGTCTCACCTTCCACCCCTCCCTCCCTCGTTTCCTTATAACTTTAAAACACAGTGAGCATTCATGTAGACTTTCCCATTGACTCGCAGAATTTACATTTACTTCACAAGACAAACATGTTTAACATTTCCTAATGTATTCAACACATCTACCCTTATCAAACACAAACCAACAAACAGAAAAATATTTACTTTCTTGACTTGTTCAATGTACAAAAAGGATTGGGTAAAATTATTCATATCAAAGAGGATCAAGCTGATGTATTCAAAATCGCAGAAAATATTGTCTTTTTTTTTTTTTTTCTTACAATACATCAATCTCCAAAAGCGTTAATATTTGTTAAGGGTTAATCTATTTCCTGATTTGAAATCTTATTTCTATGGCTCTCTGTCTCCCTTTCGCAAGGCCTTTAGTCAAACATGTAGTTGAAAGATAAAAGAGAAAAAATGTATAGGAGTATAGAGGTAATGTCCATGTAAAAATATTTTGTAATAATAGACACTGTTTACATTGCACTGGATATGTCGGCGCTGCTATATATACACCTATGGCCATTTAGAAGTGAGCAGGGATATGGTTACATCTACACATTAAAGCTGGTTTTCTGAAGCACCACCACCCGGAAACAACTGTAATACTGTATGCAAAGTTACCCAAACAAATAGACAGTTTAGTCAGATTTTCCCCAGAATAATCAACAACGACGTGAGCAGCATTAAACCCATGTTCTTAACAGCACAGGGGCACAAGACCGAGTTAGTGGGTGAAGCTGAAAGCCTGCGCTGTACATGAAACCTGCTGTAAGAGTAACCATCCTTTGGCAGAATGGCTGATTAAAAACATAATGGCTCTTATTGAACAGTAGCTTGTATGCGTCCAGAGCCTGCTGTGCTGTTAGCTTTAAGTAACACACAAATGACCAGTCTCTATGGCAACCTGCTACCTGTTCTGTTACCTGGCATTCAGACTTAGGCGCTGCCGAGGGACAAGTACCATTCAGAGAAAACAGCTGAAAATCTGTACAGTCGACATTTAGGCAGAGAGGCCTGGCAGTTACAAGAAACACTGAGGAAAACAGAGCCACGTCTTCTATGAAGGGGGGGCATCGTCTTTGCACTTCCAGCAGAAGCCAATGTACAACTATGCTATTTTGTTTTGGCCATCACATAAGCTGGTACAAACATCGTTTCACATTACAAATGCATCAAATGCTGACCACCACCTGTTTGACAGCAGTATATATTACTGCTTTAATTAGCAATTTTCAAAAATACAATAATTTGTGCATCTCCAAAAAAGAAAAAGTCATTCATCATACACTTACTTGGATGATAACAATCAGTATGTATAAGCTGGTGTAGGTGTGACACTGAACTTAAGATCTTTCACATAAATGAGCACTGTCAAGCAAAGTTACAAAAACCACCTAATGTCGAATCCCAACTGAATAATCACTCTTTCACATCTCCAGGAAAAAGACCTATAAAAACTTGCTATTACATTTGGCACAAGTGGAACACATCCAAGTGATGTGGCCAGTCATAGCCTGAGCTTTGATTCACAAATTATTTGGACCAAACTGCTCCAACTATTCTTCCAAAAATATTTCAACTTTAGAGATGAAATCCTGTGCTGAGAACAGAGCTTCCATCAATTATGGGTGTCTCTATCTATCTTTTACGTCTCAAATACAAAACAAATATATATGTAAATATATGTATTAACCTTTTCAGCCATGTTGAGCTCAACAACAATAACCCCAGTTCCTGTTTGTGCAAACGCTTTGAGATGAAGCTGATTAAAAGGTATATTTTATCTAAAATGGTATTTTAAGTCAATACATAAATCAGGAGTACAGCATGGTAGAGTAAATTATGTCTTAGAAATTCAGGTAGAGAATCTCTTTCCTGGTACCTTATCGAGAAGATCCACCCAGCCTAATACTCCCATTAGATTACAACACACATCAGGAATTTTTTCCACTCCTATTTGACTGATTTCTAAGGTGGGACCAGGCAGTCTGGCCAGGTAAGTCGCTCCTAGTGTAGCTTCATGAAACCACATTTTTTTTAAAAAATGTATGAAACCATTTACTAAACCAGAACCTCAGTGTGAATGCAGCTGGCAATGAAAGGACAGCCTTCAAGCCAGGTTTGTTTGAATTATTATGGCCATTTACTGACACCTCAGGTTTTTTTTGTTTTTTTCAAAGGCAATTTAGTCCTAAAAACCCCATTTGTGTGATTTTATCTGAATAAACTGCAACAGTTCGTAAAAAAGATTTCATTCAAACTAACAACTCAATTTTTTCCAAGAGCTAAACCCTAATGTTTATGTCAGTCAGTCAGTCCCTAAATATTACAAAACATTAGATATGCTTTGTTCAAATTCCAGTGGTGTCCATTTAACAGCTTCTCACAAGATTTTTAAAAGAGAAAGCATTTGGATGTGTATTCAACATTATATTTGTTAATATAATCTGGGTACTGTAACTTTCAACAATGTGATACTGATTGGGAGATGCAGTATATTTATCAA
This sequence comes from Dicentrarchus labrax, assembly GCF_905237075.1. Classification (NCBI taxonomy): domain Eukaryota; kingdom Metazoa; phylum Chordata; class Actinopteri; family Moronidae; genus Dicentrarchus; species Dicentrarchus labrax. Next base: position 21,829,650 of record NW_026136705.1, on the reverse strand, counting down.
ATATACTTTATGGGGGAAAAGAGATAATAACATTAAATGTTTTTCAGGAATTAATATTTTATACTGCTTTCTAATCTGTACCATAGGCTATCTTCCTTACGTGCACTTCTGGGGATCAGAACAATGAGAGCTACCCACATAAAAACACCAAAATGGCGGTTTAAAAAGAAAACAGAAATTGTCAGCATGGAAAAACATATGTGGAAAGATGTCAAGGTTAGATTCTTATGCAAAAAAAAAAACGCCTTAGAGAGGATGGCTATGAAGAGCTTTAAAAGCTAAAAGGCACTGTTTTTCCCTTCTCAGATACATCATGTGTAAACATTTTGCTGAGTGAATGTGTGTCTATGTGTACTTTGTGTGTTCCTGTATGTAAGCGTGTGGTCAGAAATGCATGACCGCATAAAATAAATGAAGAATATTCCTGTATCTTTTTTCTTTTTCTTCTATTGGTCAGGTATATAAATCTGATTCATATAATTTCAGAAAAGATAACTGATTCACAGATGAAAACAGTTCATCCTCAATGTCCTGGGTTCCAAAAGAAAAAAAAGATTATTTTATGTCAGAGTATGTTTCTTATTTTTTCTGTGTTTTGGTTTACCCCTTCATCGCCAACAGTTCTTGTGGGAAACCACAACAAGTGAACACTCACTACATTCTATGCAGCGGAGCTGGGAAGGGTAAACAGATACAAGCTGGGAAGGTGAGCAGAGGAACAGTAGGCTTGAACTTGGGGTGAGCTTCAATAGGCTGCTAATCCGGTGATTTGGACAGTATTTTCAATGTGAAGTTGAGGGAGGAAAAGGTGTTTCTAGGTGTTGGCTTGTCAGTGAAAACAGCAATAAAACACTGGCAGGCAGGAGAGAGAAGAGGCAGGCAGCTGCAATAAAGACACAGCATTAGAAACCTGAGGACGGGGCCATGGACGGAGAGGGGGATGAGCGGGCTGAAGAAAAAAAAAGGATTGCCCAAGATGCATCCTTCCCACGAGACATTCAGAGCTAACATATTTCCCCTGGAGGATAAATTCTTCTTGGTTATCCAACAGGAAGGGCTACAGGTCAGCGGTAGGGTGTCCTACTGCCAAACCTGGGACCATTAGGAGGTGTTAGGCCACAGATATTGTGCTCCCAGATTAGGCTGAATGGCTGAGGCCTGGATGGGAGTGGCAGAATTCCTAGAGGGGGCCCAGAAAAAAACAAGGAATCGAATCAGAGTGATGTGGGGAGGCAGGACAAGCAAAGGCTTACGGCGAAAGCTTGGGGCCCCGGAGAGGTACACGGGCAGGGCAGAAATTAAGGCATTGCATTCACAGTTTAAGGCAGTCATTTCTGATGAAACAGCAGAGGCTTGACGCTCCCGTCTTTGAATTTTGGTATCTGATTGGTGATGATCTCCGCCAGCATCTCTGGGAATTCCACACTGAGGGTTTTATTCACAAAGGTGTAGAAACAGATCTGGAGAAGACTCTCGACCATCTGGAAGACACAGACAGATTAGTCATTAGATGAGTCTTTTAGATATTAAAAACCTACCCGCCAGTAGGTCTTCTGCCAATAAAAGGCTGTACAGGGAGCGAGAAGTAGAGTGCTTGTAATAGATTCAACCTAAATATAATGCACTAAGTGGGACCTGTGAGTGTATTCTTCAAGGTTTAACACTTCAGCCTGCATGTTGTAGGAAGGTCAGCGGAAGTTATCGATGCACTTGAACAGAAAGATATGAAAGAAAAACCCTGGCTAGTATGAAAAAAGATGTGGTCCACTTGTAAAATGCTATAGACCTGTCTGCTTTCCAATCTATAATATGTAGCAAATCCTATATATAACAAAGAGGAAAAACATAAGGCATGTGGTGTGTGTGTGTGTGTGTGTGTGTGTGTGTGTGTGTGTGTGTGTGTGTGTGTGTGTGTGTGTGTGTGTGTGTGTGTGTGTGTGTGTGTGTGTGTGTGTGTGTGTGTGTGTGTGTTTCTCTAACCTCCTGCATGGAGTCCAGTAGCTTAGTTAGCTGGTAGAAGCGCTGCCAGTTCTGACTTGCGTTCTCCTCTCTCTTGACGATGGCTTTTCCCAGCTCCTTAATGTATGTCATCCTGATCTCGTCAAACACCGCCTGGCTCTTCAGGCCATCTTTCGGTACTACACACACACACAAACATTGTCACAAACACAGACATAGAGAAACACGTCAGTGCAAATGTTAGCTGGTAAAGGCGAGATGACTCAAATCACATGAAAAATAAAAGGAAAAAATTTGTCAATGGTTGATGAAGAGTTCATTTTAATGTTTTAATTGTAACTGAAGCCTCTCACAGCATCAGTAACATCAAATGAACTAGTTTAAATCCTATCAGGACATTGATGTTTTATTAGGCTGGCAGTTAACACAGAAGCTCCCATAGGTTTTCATGTTAAGAAATAAATCCCAATTAGACCAAGAAGACAACCTGATAAGCGCTTACCCCACAGAAAGCCTAATTAAGTGGGTATTACTATTGATTATGTCTATAAATACAGCTTGCCTCTGCTGTTGGTGAGGAGATAACAGTGGAGGGAGTCACAGTAGTCTTATATAATCTTTATGTTTTTGTCTTCAGCGGAATAAAAAATGTGATTGTACATGTACTGAATAGTTTACAGTGTACCCGTGTCATTGGCACTACGCACATTTATATGTATCTGTTCTGCCATCTGTACAGCTGCTGGTGTAAACAGTTGGTTATACCCATGCAAACAACCGCCTTAGACTGGAAAAACATTCACATAGGCCGTCTGAGCAGCGCACGTACACTTTTACCTGTATAATGTCTATGAAAAATCAAAATTTTCTTGTCATTTCATTTTACAATACCGTATAGTTTAAACGTAAATGTTAAGAGTGGAAAACAGAAAGCACATGTAGTTTGTTTACCCAAGACAGCGAGAGAGCACGTACAGTGGAAAGATACTGCCCTTCATACGGCTCACTTCCGGAAATACTTTCACAAGTGAAGTCGTATTAAATAAAAGATTACTACAGTGCTTTTACTTTGAGAAGGAAGTTTAAACTGTATTGAAATATGTTGATAGGACTACCAATAGATCCTTTCACTGTCCTCTTTTGCTGGGGGATGAGTGTGAGACGTGGCAGTGTGAGAACTCTAATCTGTTAACATGGGCACCGAAAGAAAAATAAAGACTGTATTTCGGTGTATTGTATAGAAGTCTGTTCTTTATCCTGTTCTCTGCTGCAACAAACAGCACAGGACATTAAAACTCATTTAAAACTTACTGTGTGGGACCCCAACAAGGACCCTTAGGATATGCTGGCTAAGCATACACAGATGCATGCACGCAACTCCTAACCAGAATGCCGTGGGCAGTGTAAAATATGCAAAACCAAAAGTAACATCAATAGCTACTGTGCAGTGTGTTTCCTGACTGGTGTGGCCTGGATGAGGAGCAGTAAATGTTTGGACACACACATCATAAAAATCACAAACTCTGCATGCACAGCATATTTTAAAGAACACACACTGAGGATTTTGACAGCTAAAAAAACCACAAATGGCTGAAAAACATCAAAATGCTGTTGTCATAACGACCATGTCAACACATTATTGCTTGTCAGTTTGGTGCCTTGCATTGGGCCCAGGCAAAGCCAGAGTAACTGGCCTAGGGATTATGCAAAACCACAGAGGGCAAGATCGGGGTGAAATACTGTCCAATTTACATAATCAGATAAATGGGAGATACTGCAGTACAAGTGCTATCTGGCCTCTTCATTATGCATGTTCAGGTTTGGCCGAGAGACCATTTTTAAAAGAGTAAAAACAGATTGCCTTTCCTGCTCTCTACTCTGGATTATTTAGTCTAAAATATCTGAATGTGTTATTATTTAACTGAGCTTTGGGTGTTGCAGATGTAAATTCTGCTGAAAGTGAAGTCTGCTTTTGAATTTAACTAGTATGTTATAGAGGAAATCATATTGTCCCATTATAGGAGAGTTTAATTTTCACTCACATGCATGACAAATGATTAGAACAGTTCAAACCGGTTGTCCTGACAGTATTTCCTTCCCTGAGGGTAACAGATGGAAATCTCTCTCAGGTATGAAAATGCAACCGAGGCTCAGTATGGAAATGTAATTTCCTCTGCATAACGAGCAAATCGCCTCTAAAGTGCATCCTATCCCTCTGCCATTCACTGAGAGTGAGGCGGAAGGCAGAATGCTCTCTTCCTCATCAAAGACAAATTTACATAATAGGGCCAAGTTTGATTTAATAATTCTTTGTTCATGCTGTGCAGATTTTAATGATGATAATTACATACTACTACTTGTCTGGTAGTCCTCTGCTTTGTAACGTCTATCGTTTTACCCCTTTAGAAAGAAAGGAGACATAGGGCTGCTGAAAGTCTTACCTATTTCTTCTGCCTAAAATAGAGTCTCTACTCTAATGACCTTTATCAACTTGTACATTTTAAAGTAATTCAAGCAATACCTGCCAACAAATCAAAGTGCATTCAGAATACATTTAGAATACGATAATTAATCTCTAAATCCAATTTTCTCTGCAAAACCGAAATTATCAAAATTGGGGACAAGGTTTTTCATTATGTACTCTTATTCAGGCAATTTGAGACTGTGGTGATTACATAGAAAGCCAAACAGCAAGCTGTATTTTATCCCCTGAGATAAGAAACAGAAAGTTGGACTCATTTAACTCTTAGCTGACCTCACTGTGTATTTTATAATGTTTAAAACAAACTGAGGAAGCATATCTTTTGTTAGTCCACGCTGCAACTGTTCCTGTTAATTGGGAGAGAAAAAAAGAGCTGTCTTCAGAAATTAAGTATGTGTGGGTCACTTGAAGATCTTTTCAACTGAGACAGTGACTACAGAAGATGAACAGACTGTACTTTCACTGAGAAAAGGTTTTCAGGAAAGCTGGTTGTTGTAAGGCTGTTACGAAAGGCCCCTTAAGAAAATGGATCCTCAATCTGTGATGGAATGAGGTGTTGTTATTCACATTTTCACTTTCACCAGAAAACTGAATTGGTTTATGTTACATAAGTTGACAGTAACAGCAAAAGAGTGAGAATTTGTGTGGCAATCTGGTCTATGCAGTTTTATTTTAGTATTGATGTCTTTGGCTGTTATGTGTGATCAATTTTATTGCATAAAGGGATCTTAAAAAAACTGAACACTCAAACCAAAGAATGGACTCCTGACTTAATACAAGACAAGAGTTTGAAATGTTTAAAGGTGCGTTTCGTAATCGCAATGTAAACAAAAGGAAAAGGCCCACTGAGGTTAGCACTCTAACTGAGGTTAGCACTGACTGACACTTGAATGATCCCTGAAGGGACAGATAAAACAGCCACAGTGAGCTGTTAGATGAAGAGCTGCAGGCAATAGTTTCTTACTGTAGTTGGTGAGATGGCTCGTCATGTTTATCATGCCTTGAGCGCATATGATTTTGGACAGAATTCTGGGACACACTTGCCAAATCAACCAGAACTGAAACCACAAGTGTTTTAAACTGTACTTATCTTTTCTAAAGACACAACTAAGAATTGCAAGTTTGTGTTGTTTTACTGCATTGCTTGCAAAGCTAAAATAGTCACATCACACAACACGACATATGAGCTATGAGTTCAATTATTTGTTCAATCATCCATTCTCATCAATACTGCAGAACTATGAGCAGAAATTTGAATTTTCAACGCAGTTAGTCCCCACTCAATACACTACCCTGCTGGGACAAATTGAACCTACCTCACATTGCAATGAAAAGAATGTGACGATATTACATAGTTGATACAATGGAAACATTTTATGTTCTGTTCAAAATCCAAGACACTGAGAAATTAGTGCCATTACCTGTACTGAGCAGTAAAAGGACCTTCATGCACAGGTACTCGTCATAGGACACCTGCAGTCGGACAAACTCATTACAGATCTTCAGCATCTGCTCGCACTGGTCGGTCATGAAGGGCAACTTCATACGTTCTCTGGAAGGAGGGAGAGGAAAGACAGGGGGAAGGAGAAAGTAGAGAAAGTAGAGATGAGTGAAAAGAGATGGAAAAAGTATATGGAGAGGGGGCAGAGGAAAACAGAGGGACGAGAGACATACAGATTAGACTTAAAGCCCTTTCACTCATCCTCAGTGTTGGGCAAGTTACTTTCAAAGTGTTATATATTACATATTACTCAGCGATCGCAGTGTGGATGAATTCTTGAATAAAAACAATAAACTCTTTTTTTTTAATTTTAAGTGGTAACGCGTAACTTGACATATCAAATGTAATGATATTACCAAAATCCTATTAGTAACGAGTTATATTATTTAATTTCTGCTAAAAGCATATAGTACAAGAGTAGCACGTTACCCTCTTACACTGGTCATCCTGTTATTCAATTCTCAATGAATAGTCCCAGCAGGGAAGTGCTACAACTGTGCAAGAGGAAACCTGGACTGTGAAACCAGTCCTGATGGATTTTCACACCTCACTTCCACTTACACACAGCCCACATTACTTTCTACCTTTAAAATCAATATAGCACATTCGCAAGATAGAGGATGTAGCTTTGGATTTAGAGCTGTATATTCATTCTGACCAACTGCAGTGCTACTGGCAATGACTCCTTCACCTTTCTATTTTTACCCACTCTGAGTTTACATGTCCATTTGGAGCCACTCTTCACAGCTCAGGCCTCTATTTCTACATATTTCCAATGAAGAGGATGAGCTGTTTGCAGGTTTTAAGAAAGAGCTTGGTGTTTGTTGCACTCTTGCACCCATTAATAAGTATTTAGCAAGTAATCAAGATATAGCACCAACTATTTAAAATTAGGTTTGCAATGCTTGCCCAGACTCATGGTCTTGTTTATTTGTTATTTAATCAAATATTTCTTAATTTAAATAATATTTTTGCTAATTCACAGTCTCTTAATTAGGCTTTTGTGGAAAATTTAATTTAGGTAAATACACAACTTTTGGGAGTTGGTACTGAAACTCACCTACTTTGTCATTTTAATACTGAATTGATACCCCTACATGGAAGTTGTAGTTGTTGAATGCTAACAAAATAATTCTTTTGTCTTGGTTAAAATGACAGGGTGATCAAATGTAATTATTCAGCACATAGTAGATACTCATTTATCTTAAAATGTAGACTTCTCAGAAATACAACAAATAGCAGAACGTAGGTTAACTAGGAGAGGGAGCTTGACTTCAGGTCTCTTATTAACAGTAATGGCTAAAAAAAAAAAAAAAGAGTCCTGTGGTGGGAAACAATCAGCAAAAGCCCACTAAGGTGTGAGGAGGTTTGAATGATTAATATAAAAAAAATAATGGGACAATGTTGTTTTACCTACGTAAGCATATAAAATCTGACCTTCAAAAGCTATAAACAGTAGGAACAGACAAGCTACTGGGAAATGAGCCTCTGCCTTATTCTGTTCCCTCTAGAGAGTACAAAGACTGTGGTAAGCACAGAGACTATGATCAATTTCTGCAGCCAGTGATTCTATAAGTAATGTGGCTTTGTAATTAACATACCGTGTCTTGAGAGTGAGGCTCAGGTTAGACTATGGAATGTTAATTACAAAGCCACATTACATTACATTGTGCTTTACAAACAAGGTTATTTACTGTAACATTCAGTATTAATGTACTCTCTTCTGTCTGTACTTTCCTGATGGTCCTTTGTTGTGTGTAGACAAAATATGAGGGGCTCTTTCCTATAAATATTCATCAAAATAAATGACTAGCTTGTATGCATATTTTTCAACTGTGACGAGAGCCAGCCTAGCTGTATCCCTCTACTTTCATTTTTTATGCTAAGATAGCCTAATAACCTCCTGGCACATAAAACTTTATTCATTAAAGGGTTCAGTGTGTAATAGTAGGATTTATTGACAGTATCTGGTATAAATGGAATATAATATTGATAGGTATGTTTTTTCATTAGTGGCTAATAACCTGAAAATAATTTAGATTTTTCGTTATCTTAAGGGCCATTCATGTTTTTTGCAGCCACTCTAAACACTTTCTTCTACATACTTAGAAGCCCAGCAGTATTCAGTTGGTTGCAAACCACAACTTCACTACTAGATGCCACTAAATCCTTCACACTGGTCCTTTAAAGCAGTGTGTAGAGCAAAGTCAACTGGTTAGGTCAGGGATCATCTGACACACATTTTTAGGGTTTTTCACCATCTCGTAATTTGCAATATTCACTTCCCCTGTACCACAGTGTCTGTGACAACTCCACTGTTGGCTTGGGGAGGGTGCAGAGAGCCATGCGCTTCCTACAATACACATGCCATGTGCTTCAACCGGCTGCTTCTTTTCACCTGATTTAACATCTTAACAGAGAAACTGCCAAATTTCCAATATACCACAGATAGATGGGCGAGTGTGTGATAAGTAAGCCAAGTGAGACTGACATCCTGAAATGAGCAAATGCAAAACAAAATTGGCTGACAAAATGTTGTGCAGAAGAAAGGCCTGCATAAATATACAACAGCTGTCTGTGGTACGCACTTGTTGATGACAAGATCAGGGGCAAAGCAGAGCATGCTACCGTTACACTGCTCGTACGACCTCCAACCAAGACTGAAGGACATGAGGAAGAGCCAGGAGCACTGCAGCAATGTCATCTGGTCATCGAGGTGCAGGTTGCGGAAGCCTAGGAAAGTCAGATAAAGTGTGTTAATTAGGAAGATACACACAGACAAAGACAGGCAAAGACAGACAGACAGAGAGGCACAAACAATCACACAAATTAAATAAGTAGCTAATGATGACACTAAAAAAGGTGTTAATACATTTGAGTATTTAGTTAAACATTGTTGATCAATCATCACTGACAGTAGCAATTATTGTACTATGTCTGCACCAAAAGAAGATTAAGGTGTTTCTGCAGCTTGGAAAACAATGATTTACTGTATTTGTATGACTGCATGTTACCTATTCTGTCTGTATTACAGAGATACCGAAAAATGGGAAAAGTAATTGCTCAGTAAATCATTACAACACAATCACCACACCAGCTCATTCAAAATAAAATAAATCTAGTCAAGCTGATGTTCAAATTGGAATCAAATTACTGTTCAGTCATTTCCACACGGTCCAAAGTAAAAAAAACTATAAAAGTGGAAGTGCACATGAAAAGCCCTTTCACATTACATTTGTTTTAATCCGTGGCTCTGTTATGTAAGAGCTTTTCCTCACTATCGCAATGGCAAGCTGCCAGCTGTAGACAATGCACACACAAGATTGGAACCAGATTTGTCCCTCAGAGAGAGAAAGATCACAGAAAAAAAAAAAATAATAATAATATATATATATATATATATTTTATATTGCTGTTTCACTGAGAGGTTTTCTCTGGGAAATCTGATCTGAAATCTTTGGTGTGACCAATCACAACAATTAGAGTGAGAAGAGAAAATCTCCAAGCAAATACTTGAAGCGATTATCAGGTCATGTGCCTTCTTCCTCATGATTAGAAACTAGCTGTTGTTAAATTCCAAACTCTTTGTGTTTCCATTTTTGTGGAAATGAAACAGGGTAGTCTTTAACCCCAGCAATTACGTTTTTTTTCTCTAAGTTTATAACATGAATTTAAGTTATTTGGGACAACAATAAAATATAAGTATATCCCTTTACGAATTATATCCCAAAGCATTTTGTTTTGGAGTCTCAACTTGATAGGAGCTCATGTTCAGTCTGACACCAGAGTCTGAATACTGGAGCTACTCTATGGTGATGGATGAATTTTCGACACGGTCTCCTGAGACGTCACACCGTTAATGCACACACACTTTTGTAATGTGACGTGGTTAGATGAGATAATCCAGAAACTGAATAATATGCAAATGCAAATGCAAATAAGTCAAGATGACACTGACAATAAATGCACTGATTTTAATTGAAAGGAAAATGTATGCTCACTGTGGGAACATTTGCCTTACAGAGATGAGGATTTTAGCGTGTTTTAGGGACATCATCTTTATGCACATTCAAAAAGATATTAACCTTGGTCATGACCCGATCAAACTGCTTTGGAGAGGCTGAGTTTCTAAAAGGAATCATTCTTGCATAAGCCACAATTACTCTCCTCTTCTGTCTGTAATTACAGATTCAGCCATTACAGAGGTCACACCTTTTGTTACATGGTCACGGAACATCTATTGTTCTTTGGCTCCACTGCCAAGAGGAATCATTGGGGTAAAAAAAAAAAAAAAATGTTTTATACAGTTTTAAGAGGCGTGGAGACTTCCACAATGACCACCACAATTAGGATAACTGGCTACCAGCCTAACCATGATTAAATCAGCTAAATGATGTACATTAGCTACACAATGGCTCCTTCTTTGCTTCTCATTAACAGTATTATTCCACTTAACCAGCTAGTAACTGCAGTCTAAATCTGGAGTAGAGTAATGTCTTAAAACCTGTTGTAACCACGAGGAGGAACACTGACATTTTGAATTATGGTAGGCTCTGTTTCTTAAATGGAAATGTCACATATTTTGCATTTCACAAGTTAACTTGGAGCTACCCATGCTCTTTAGTTTTACTGAGGAATGTTAACAATGCTGACAAGCAGATGCTTGGTTAACTGGAGGGCAAAAGTGAAAGCTTCATCTAAAAGTGATGATGCAACATCCTTGACAAGTTGCATGTATTAAAAGTAACAAATGACTTCATTTTCCATCAGTGACTTGGCCCACTTCACTACACATTAGTCTCAATTACAAGCTGGAAACATTGCCAGTGACACACTTTGCTTGAGCAGTGGTACACATCTAAACCACACCAAAGGCAACAACACATGGTGAGGAGCTTATGTGTTACCTGGCAGTGACTTGGCCCACTTGACTGCAGAGATGACCTGCTGTCCCCCCAGCCTGTTAAGAGTGGTCATGAGCCGTGAGGATGTGTCAGGCAGTGTGCTGTCATAGCCAGAGTAGATGATCTCTGGCTCTATTGCCTTAAGCACAGACAGCATGGTGGGCACGAGTTGGGGCATGCACCTAGGGATGACTGGAACAGGCATGTTGCTGATGGGCTCCGATGATCCAGAGGGCCGCTGCACTTTCATCTTGATCAGCTTCTTGTTTTTCCTCGCTGGGGGACGATACACAGGAGTGGAAAGGGAGGGAAGGAGACCAGTAAGCAATGGCAGTCGTTCATTTCATATCTTAGGCATTAGGAAGATGCTTCTGTTTTCAACAGACACCAGACAGCAAGATAAGTTAAAGATCAAACTGTTTGTTTAATAGATGACACTGTGATACACTTACTATGGTAATCAAATTTTCTTATTTTCAATGTGATTAGCAATCTCACACCATTTTTTTTTTTTACAAGAAAGTGGTGACATGTCAACCTCACCTCGGCAAACCACCAACTATGAATTTTGTCACATTTAATAATTAAATGTATGTATTTAAAATGTGTTACATCAATAAATTCTCAGTTTACATTAAACTGAACTATGCATTTTCACCTTTATACCAGATTTTCTTTGATATTTTCTTACAGAATGATTCTGCATCTTACAATCCAACAACAAATACATTATCATAATAATGGGTAGAAAAAAACCCTAATCTAAGGCCGCTGTCAAACCTTAAATTTTCTTACCAAATAAGTGATTGAAATTTTTTACACAGTTTAATTAATGAATTGAAAATAAACAATATGAGAGACAACAATAACAACACAATTTTGAAGTGCACTCACTTTGAACCCCATGAGTTCTAACAAACCAGAGAAAGGTCAGGAGATTGCAACGTGCTGGTTATTGCCTAGTAATAAGCTATAAAGTATTCACTTTACCAAGATAAAAATCCAGTCCATTACTCAGAGGAACATTGTTTTAACATTTTAATCTTTTTGCAGCTTCCCTTGAGTGCAACAGCAATGGCAAATTAGTCTTTTTGTACACAATATCTAGATTACCTGGGCATCATTTTGACACATTCTCCCACTAAATGCGCAAAACATGTCAGGGGTTAAAAGGTTACCATGAAAAAACATGTTTTTCGTACTCTCTACCTTTTTTAATTTCCTCTCCTGGCGTTTCTATGGCAACTAAGAGCCTTTCTGGTAGGAGTCTGTTGATGCGCTGACGTTCATCAAATCCCTCTCTCTGTCTTTCTGTCTCTCTGTCTGTTTGTGAAACTACTTTCACCGTCTGACGAACACTGGGCTGTTTACATGTAATCTCACTCAACACTGATTTCTACAAACCACTGACAGAAATTCCATGCTCTCAGGGAGCACCTGCTTGAGTAACACAATGACTAAGTTCCAAGCACTTAAGCAGTGATTGTGCTTGTTGCCTCCCATGTCCATTTTCCAAAACCACAACCCAGCATAATTGCTGCACTGTGACCTAAACATTTATCCCTTGAAGCAGAATTAGTTAGAACATCACCAGGTGATCCAAGGATGTGGACTGGGGACTTGACAGTGGCTTATGTATTGATCAATCCGTGTGAGGAGGTGGTGCTATCTCATTCTGCCTGGCCTGCATACCAGCAAACGTGTACAGAGCAGCATGTTCATAGACAATGGCACACACACGCACACGTTCACAGATGAGTGACTAACACAAGCTGATCCACACTGCAGCCTTTCTGACGCTTCTTTAGAACAAAATGTTCAGGAGGACTTTTCAGTGATTTGTTGATGTATCAAATTTTTCCACAGAGCTGTGGCACATTGATGACCTAGTTATGGCACTGCACTAGACTAAAGGCTATTTGTTTCACTTTTAACATCTTTTAAGGTCTTATTTTGACTCTCGAATCCACAGACCTCTAAACCTTTAAAAACAAAAATTTTAAAAGGTCTGCCCGCGATCTGATTTGATCTCTGTCACTGTCACAATCTTTAAAAGCAAGGCATTTTCTTTTAATCAAAAGTGTGAGACTGTGAAAGTGAAATAAATGGGATATGATATATTGACACGTGCTATGGTCTTGAAATAATGTAATCTGCCTTATAAAAGACAGTAATTGCCTTGATCAATCACTATTATACTATCACTACTATGTCATTCCCAATCTGCACCCTGTACGCCTGTTCTCTCACTATGTAATTTTGGCGTCCGAGTCGAGAGAAGTGTGTAATATTTTACAGCACTAAGCCACACACCACCATGCAGAAAATGTTATCTGGTTTTCCCTCTGATGTTCTCCAGCTGCTCCACCTCAACTCTCTGTGATTTACAGAGTTTCCTGATGGACAGTAAAGTGAACTGCTAACTGTAACTTAGCTGCCCTTAGCTAATTGGCTCAGTTAGCAGGACCGGGAGCTGTTGTTGGCGAGAGGTTTGCAAAATATAAGGCTGTAACACAGATAGCTGGCCTTCTTGCTGTTGGACTAGTAAGTAATTAGGGCTGCCCCCTATTTGTTGACTTAACTGTTAGTCGATGCACTTTTAGTCAGATAGACGCAGAAAAACAATCCAACAACAAATGACTCACTAGTTTCTATATTTATGGCAGTGGTGTATAAGTGAATTGTACTCTGAAACGACACCAAATTGGAAATAGCAAAACATAAAGTTGCTTTAAAGTAATCAGAATTGTTAATGAATTGTTATGAAGTATACTTAGTACTTATTTAGAACTTAAGTGCAATTTAGTATACTACAATGTTAAGCTAAAAGCATGATCTCTTGTATTTCTTATGAGAATTTTCACAGATAGATCATTTAAGCAAGAGGTGTAGTGACATATTTGAACTAATGTGACTTGCACATTTTTTTTATAAACTTGGGTGGTGGTGGCTTAAGTGGAAACTGGAGATCGTAGTGGAAAGAGTGGGTGGCAGTGTCACAGGGTCTGTGCGACAATCACTTAAGGGGAATTTTAACAAGTTAAAAAAGTTCTAATCCTGTGTCCTTGTAATAATTGTTCCAGTATAGGTCAATATATGTAAAAGAAAATAGAAAACCACACTTGAACTTAGCTCGTGAGTCGTAGTAGCTTGCAAAGCATTATCATAGTAGGAGGTGTGAATTTCAATGTCAACAGGCAAAACCTTTAATTAAGGTCTAATGCTTCATTTCTCCTCATCCTCTGGCTCCTGATCTAACAATGATCATGGGTGAGGAAGGTGTGGCTGATAGCCACTATCCACTCTAACTGCTGTTTCATGGTGATGTTAAAATCAGTTTTAATGAGGTCTGGCATGATTTAAAGATGAGTCAGACTGTTCACCTTCCAAGTTCATTCCGGCTTGAAGACATTTCCTGAAGCGGCAGGCCGGACAGTTCTTCCTCCGGATCTTATCAATGATGCAGTCATTTCTCCCTGCACACAGGTAGTTGTGCTGGCCTGTACAGAGGAGGACAGGAAGAAGAAGAAGAAGAAGAAGAAGAAGAAAAAGGAGATATATTAGCATACTAAGAAGGTTTGAGAAGGATTAGCCTAAGCAGTATGTATTATGACCACACTAGCCACCTGCTCTACTGTAAGTCTACTGTAAGTCTGGCAAGCCTGTGGCATCCCTCTGGTGTTGACAGCTTCATTTCCTCAAGTCTGCACATGGAACACATGGCACAATCCATGATTGTGTACCAAGCTCTTTCAGCACAAACAATTAGACATGGTCCATATTCATATTGGGGCCAATGTACTTGAATCTAAATGGTCCACATTTGTTTGCAGATGGTAGCTTTCCCTGATAATAACTCTTTTGCAATCTGCTTATGAATGCCGTGCATGATTATGATATGGGAAAATAAACAAGAGGTGGAACTGTGATTGGATTCATTTAATTTAAGATATTTGATCAGAGGGAAGAAATGATGTGTGGGCACCATCAAACATTTTTAGGAAAAATGTTTGTCAGTTATATACAACCAACGCTATTCACTGGAAACAGGCTTGACTACTTCAATAGTTTGTTAGAAGATAAAGCTGATGGTACTCTCAATTTGTGGTTCTCAGCCTAAAGGTTTCCGGGTTTGTTAATTGTGCCATTTTCAGACAAACGCTCTTATGCTGTCTTCATCTTGTACATCTCTGTACCGATATAAAGCTGTGGGGCTATTGCCATATCAAGCCTGGATAACCTATTTTACATGATGTTACCACATCAGTTCAGTAGAAGTAGCCTGTGCCACAGTGAAAGTGTCAAAGTATCTTTTAACACATACAGTATTTGTGTGGCAGAGCCTGAGGAGTATCACATGGATCTTACTTTGCAGCATCAACACATTCTTTTGCGTTCAGACTGAGACATAATCAATCTATTAGACTAAATTAATCAGGGTATGTCCCATAACATCATGCCAAACATGCCATGGTCATCTTGTTCAGTTTCACTATGACAGCTGTTCCATGAAATCCAACTGTCTTGATTAACAAGAATCACCTCTGATGTGCTAGATGAGTCACTAACCCAACAATGAACTTCACATCTGCTGCTGACATCAATTCACACTGTGGAAAACTGATTTAGAAAGACTCGTCTAAATGATATCTGTCGGGAACAATGATTCTTGTTGGTTTTGGCACATCCTTCAGTTGCAGGTCACTGCTAACAAGACACATTCTATGAGATATAGATATATTTCAAAGATGATTACTTCCTCGGCAAACTTGATCAAAGCTGCCTCTTCCCTCAAATCATCCACAGCTCTTATAGTTAGCTTCATAGTCTTGTCATGGCCTGTATTAACTTATTATTTTTAACTATTTGTTTCCTAAAAAGCTGACTTAGATCCTAGTCCAGAAGAGAAACAATAGCACACTGAAGATGCTATGCCAGTTGCAAAATGACGATGAAAAAGATTAGAATCAGCTCAAACGCCGCAACAGAAAAACACAGCCATATCACAGTGCTTTCCACAGAGTTGCATTCTTGCACTGCAAAATCAAAAGCACATGTTATTTAAGAGCATATGCCCTTTCTGGATGAATGTCACCAAATTATTGGGGTAATCTCTCATAACCACTTACTGTGCATTTTGAGAGGTAAGGTGAAAGGCCTGCTCATTAGTCACTTGGGTATAATAGCATCACTCATTACAGGGCAGATCTACACAGCTTTTACACTGTAAGGAGGAGCTGAAACAGATGATACAATAAATAACTACATGGGAACACTGTCTTTTCATGTTCCTGAAACTTGGCACTATATTCTAAATTAATTTAGAGATCATCATACTTAATTATGATGATACAATAAATAATTTACTTGTTCTGCTTCTGCCAGTCTCCAACAACCCTTCATTTATTGTACACATACATTGAGAAGTTTCTGCATGACCTCAAAAATACATCATTGGCTGAAACAAGACCTTGCACAAAGTCAACAGTGCCTTGACAAAATGCCCTTTGAGACTATAAACATTGTTACTGATCTTTGAAATATCATGTGTTTGATGCAGCTTTTTGAACTAAAGGGCATTCAATAATACTGCTGGCGCCATATAATAAAATGTCAAAATAATAATGTAAAGTGTGTAATTTGTGTTACTGTATCGCTACATCCTAGAGGCACATTGACACAACAGCAGCATACTGTCCTTTATATTAAAATGATATTCCTAATAAAAATATAAGAACTGCCTTTGTATTCGGAAAGCCTTTTAACAATGCCGAACCAGTTCCAACAATGTTTAGTGTGTACCAATATATTCCATAAAACTGTCATGTGATACTTCATGACCAAGCAGTGCAATAATCAAACCAACAAATCCCAAGTTGTCTAGCCATGCATTCAAGATTCACTACCATTCCTAACAGTTAGCAAGCAGTGTTAATTGTGTCAATGAAAATTGACGAGAACTTAAAAGAAGTAACTTCTGAATAGGAAAACTATCACAGAATGTATTACAATTTACATCAACAAATAAAAACTACTGTTAAAGATTAACGACAACCGTCAAATGTTCTTGTAGATGTTCACAAAAGGATTATTTTTTCATTAATGTTATCCAACGTTTAAGATGCTCATCTAAAACTAAAGTCAGTATTTTAGTGAAAACTGTTACTACTATCTGTAAAGTATTATTATGAAAATATCCTGTATTTTGAACCACTGGTCATATAGGTTGTCCATACATTGAAGACTGTGGTCTGAGTAGTTATATTCATAACAATGAGTCAGTTCACATTCCATTTTACTTTATCCTGTGCTTTGCATTATTCTTCCCTCCTCCTGTACATGTATGCCCACAAGCAAGCCTAAAACAGAAACCTGCGTGTACTATGAGCACCAGCAAACAGTGAATCTGGGACATCAAGCAAATGATTAGCTCAGTTTAACGATGTTTCAGGACACCAGCACCCTACATTGAAGTGGCTGAAGCTAAATACATTCTGTAATCAAGATGGAACAAACAGGTGTCTGTATATGTATTGTGCTTTAACACAGTTGTGTAAAAACTAAAGACTAAAGTTCATAGTATGGACCAATATAAGAGTAACAAAACGGTGATGCTGTGATGGTAGTTAAGTCATATACGTACATAATAATTAGGTTTATACTGTCAAACGCAATGTTTCTCTAAACATTTGCCAGAATCACAAAAAGAATCACCTTTGAACGTTACGAATAATCATATTCCACATAGACTGGAAATGAATCTGCAGGGTTGTTAGTGTGATGACAAGATAGCAGCCTGGGGGTTGCCAGTCGCAGCCATCACTGATATCACAGGAAGTCATTGCAAACAATGGTGTAAACGGCCATCTGTGGTGTCAAAAGTGCCAGCTGAATCCCTCTGATATCCTCTCTCCCTTATACTGCCCTGATCTGCTAACAGCGGCCTGGCACTGGTTGGTGAAGCCTTTGGCTGGGTTTCTAGACTAACATGTAGGGCTGCAGCTAATGAGTGTTTGCTCAGTGGGCCAGTGGTTAGTGCTGTCAGCTTACAGCAAGGAGGCCTAGAGTTTGAAACTAACCAGTTCAGCAAAACTTACTAGTTACTTAATCTCACTGTCTGCAAATTAAAAAGGACGCAGCTCCTTGTATGTGTGAAGCTAAAACCAGTAAATGTTTGGTATTTCTGCATAGCAATTAACTAAAACAATTAAATTACAATCGGATAAAATAAATCACATTTTGAATTTCCTAAATATGTAAATGACTTTAAACAAATACCCCCCCGGTAATTCAAAGACTTACAACCCATTCAAATGATTTAAAAAGGGTTCTATCATTACAAAACAAACAACTTTTCCTCAACTGCATTTTTCTGCCAAGCAGCCATCAAAAAAAAAAAAAAAAAAACTGCTTTGCAATTTATAGATCAATTTAGATTAAATTGTTCCTTTGGAAAAAAACTTAATAATTATAATTAATAATATATAAAATATATATAATATATAAAAATATGTATAATGTAGGTCTCATTCATTGCATTAACACATTATACATTTATTATCGTGGTTGCCCAGTAAAAATCATGTTAACCAAAATTTCAGAATTAAAGAAAATTAATAAATATGAAGGGTTAAGTGATCCTTTGTGGGTAGATAGAATTATCCTATATTTGAAGTAAAAACCAACTGGAATAGAGAAATGTACAAAAGCTGAAAAAAAGGGCTAAGTTTATAAAAAGTTGACATTTTAGGGATACATGCTTTTCGCAGGACAATGATGCCATGTGCCTGTAGACTTTTTTCTACATTTGATATATATTGATATCAGTTGACTATAAGTCCAGCAGGATGTTTTCAAGAGCCCTTGACGTGGCCTAAATATGGTCGAAAATATCAGTTGAAACAGTGCAACACAAAATAAATAAAACACATGAAAAGCACAAGGGGGTAAAACAAGTTGAGAAGTTGAAGTTGTTTTATCATCAGATCTCTGGAGGTTGATGTGGGTCAAGTGCAACAGAGTGGGCCTAACTAGAGACAGGATGTGACTGCAATTATTGGGTCTACTACCTGTGATGAGGTGGGGCATTCCAAGCAGAAACTGAAGAGCACAAAATCACTCACAGGCAATTTACGCTGACTTGAATTACCAAATCAGAACATTTGCATGCATTAACAGATAGCTGGCAGAAGAGGCTGTGCATGTGTCTAAGCAGACTGGTCATATTTCAGTGCTGAAGGAATACAGGCACATGGGCAAATCAGAGGAGTATTACCATCATAGTCATCAACATAATTATAATTATTATTATTGTTATGATTAAAAGTGCATTTATTTACCATCTGTGTTTTGTCGTGCTCTCCATCCTTCACCATAGAGACAACGACCGGAGAATAGAGAGGGGGGAGAAAAACAAAAATAACACATATAACTTTCTCAGTGCTACTGTAGGCAGCTCGTTTCAAAATAAAACTTACACTTCAGTTTGAGTGCTTGACATTTACACCAGCACCACATAAAAAAAAGCTGAAATGCTAGATAACAGTCAACAATTATACAACTCAACAAATTAACTGTAGCAGATTGTCGAGCTCAAATCAATTGATAATCTTATTAATTTATCTGTATAACTGTTTTTACACATATAAGGAATAGTAGCCTACAATAAAAGTTTCATATGCAGGAGACGAAAAACTTCTTAAAATGTTCCATTATCAATCCATTTCCATTAGCCAATTTTTAGTCGTGAACCGCTGCAGAAGTCAAATCAGTGTCCACTACATCACCTTACATTCAGAGTAATGATTTCCTTACAGTAAGTTTGGTCTGAGTTTGACACTGGCTGTATCATTTCACTAGAAATGTTGTTGCAGATAGAGGAAACTGACAGAGAAAGTAAAAGTAGGAGCAGAATGAAAGAAAGGGACTGGGACATGGAAACAAGAGACAAGAGAAGTTTATTTACTGTTACTTCAGGTATTACCTGTCCAAGAATGCAATAATAAATTAACTGTTACATACTCCTCTGAAAGCCTTTTCAAACTAATTACACATCTGTGGAGCTTTACACAGAGAGATGAAACTGAAGCAGAGAGAAGCAAAGGGATATGGAATGCATGGCAGAAAGCCTTTAACACAAATTACTTTGTTTGTCAGGAACATTCCTGCCCTTCCCACTTTAAGATTGTGTCGAGGCAATTAGTGCTCAAACTGTTTGCCTGCGAGACAAGAACTTAATACTGTATTACAAGATATCATATGAAGTGAAGCAATCTTACAAGCTCATTATAATACTACTCCTCCATAAGGCAATACTGTGTTAATAGGAAGTAGTGTAGTAGTAATACTTTTGGAGAAGGGGTTTTCCTCTGAAATTTTTCAATCAACATTAAATGGAAGGCATCTCTGCTTTGACACAGGAAAGGCAGAAGAGAAGGAGGCGCTGAAAAGCAAGGTCAGGACTAAGACTCAAAACCACTAAAAGTATGTGACGTGTGTCTACTAAAGCTCAACATGAACATGAACATGAACTATTCCACTCTGACCCTGGATTTTGAGAAATAATTCAATTTTCTGCTGCCTAAGAAAATAAAAACAGCTGCAATGTTTTACTGTTGTGCAACAGCTAATGTCATGTAAATCAAATGAATGACAATATTTAGGACAAAATGTACAAAGTTAATGGATGCTAACCACTGCTACTAGGTACACATGTACAAAGTTGTGGCTGCATAATATAGACAGTTAAAAATGAAAAAATATGAATAGGTTAAAAATGAAAAAGTTTTCAATGAAAAATTAAATTTTCATTGACAAACTCAAACATTTTCCTATAACGATTTAAATACCATCATTCTAATCTAAAATGTGTCTTGGATGTTTAATAGTATTGTGTCAGGTCTGAGTGAGTGAGTGGATGCAAGTAGGTAGGGGTGTGTGAGACCAACCTTCGACTGCCCTCTTGAAGAACACCTTGCAGCTGCCGCAAGTTACGACCCCGTAGTGGCATCCTGAGGCCTCGTCTGAACACACCAAACAGATCTTATGCGTCT
Source organism: Dicentrarchus labrax (assembly GCF_905237075.1). Taxonomy (NCBI): domain Eukaryota; kingdom Metazoa; phylum Chordata; class Actinopteri; family Moronidae; genus Dicentrarchus; species Dicentrarchus labrax. The sequence goes on along the minus strand of NW_026136705.1, from coordinate 21,808,752 downwards.
GCCCACTGGGCTTGGACTGGACTGGCACCACGGAACTGCTGGTTTCTCCTGCTCTGGGTGAAGAGCTAAAGTATGTGTACAGAGAGAGAGAGAGAGAGAGAGAGAGAGAGAGAGAGAGAGAGAGAGAGAGAGAGAGAGAGAAACATGTAAAGACGTTCTGCATGAAGGAGCTGGATGTAAATATAAAAATGTCTGTGCACAAGTCAAGGTAGGCTGCAGTAAGTCTCAGTGGTATGTTGGACAGTTGCTAGGAGACATGAAAACCCTGTGGACAGATCCAGTCGGCTAAGGAAATGAATCTGAACTGAAAACAGACATTGTGCCGCTGTTTCTATGATTGATTGACTTTTCCTATGGTAATTGCTAGAAATTATATCAGAACAAGGGCTTAAATAAGCAGCACGACGATGGTATTGCTTAAAGAATTAAACTATATTGTACAGCAGATTCTTGCAAAAAAATCACTGGTCCCAAAAAAAATAAATCAAATCTTGCAGAGAAAAAAAGGCAACACCATAAAATAAATGTGTTAAAAAGGTCTCTTCAAAGTATCAATCAGTATCCGTATTCAAAGTATGAACTTATGTATGACTTAAATGTGATATACTTGATATTTTGTTCATTCTGATGAGCGCACTGATCGTTTTTCATTAATGCTTAATGTGTAAGCAAATAAGCCAAACCCAGTGAAGCACTGGCAGCAGCAGTTCCTCTGTGCAGTAACTGAGCTCTAAATCTCACCCCAAGCCTCCAATTTGGTTACAATGTACATTAAAGCCTCGTCTAAACCTGAGAAAACTTGTGCGCTCACACACACGCACGCACGCACGCACGCACGCACGCACGCACGCACGCACGCACGCACACACACACACACACACACACACACACACACACACACACACACACACACACACACACACACACACACACACACACACACACAGAGAGTTGTCATTACACTCGACTCCCTATAATTAGAGTTAAAGTAATGAAGATACCTGAACTACAGCGTGAAGCTCAACTCGGCACCAACACCAATTTGCGGATGTATTGCAGGCAAAGTGCCAGCATGTACATTGAGAGTGTGTCAGGTTTAAAGGGGCATGTTGTAGCCAAACAGACTCTAAACTAGTATTAGACTGACACTGTTGTGTAATCCATGACAAGAATTTGACCGCATTAGAAGGGCTTAAATCTTTTCTCCCTTGTTTGTTTTGGCAGCACACTAGTTGGAATGTATATGGGCATTATGTAACAGAGTTGGCTTGTTAAGCTTGATAAGCTTGATAATGACTTTACGTTCAGGTCTATAGATACCTCAACCATGGCGTTGCTGATATTACTAATGCTCCATGTGTTGTTTCCACCCTTTTTCTCTATAGCCATGTTTGCAAGACAGGAGTGAGGAGAGTATAAAAATGGAACTTGTTAATGTCAGTCTCACAGACCAGGAGCCCCACCTCCACTCGTCTCCCCAAACAAGCACAACCTAAATTCACAGTGGCATGGTGCCTCATGGTCACTGGAAAGACGACTCGTGCTTATGTAAATTGGACTGCAACCAAGGGGGAGTAGAGGTGGCTGATCTTGGAAGATGTCCAGCTAGGAAGTTCAGCAGTAGCTTAATGCTAAACTAGATCGTTTCAAACACATGCAGGCAGGCAGGTTCAGATGGTAGCGAGATTCAGAAAGCAATGCTAGCCTAACAGATTTTGTCATCTGAAAAGTACATTACAAAAGTACAATCACAGCTTGATGCCAGAGTCTAGAAGAGGGAACGTGACATTATCTGTACAAAATGTGCTTTGTCTAAGTCCAACTGAAACTAGAAATATCTTCCCTTTTGAAATCAAGAATCAAATCATGCTTTTAATCATTCGTTGCTAGTTTATCAGTTTTAAGAAAAAGATGCACAGCGAGCTGCCATGGCAATTAAAAGAGGATTAGCTTTGAAAATTGTGGGGTGAAATACGACAAATTCTTTATTCAAACAAGAAATATATAACTAAACTTTTGAAGTACGCAACATGTCATCAGTCACAACCTACATTCAAACAAGAAATATTTAATTCAACCACAGACCTAAAAGGCTGCATGACTATCAACAAAATGACTATGTATGGTTCATTCTGAAACTTCAAACCCACAAAATGTAACTGTTTTAAACTTTAACTGATAGAGGTACAGTCATCAACCTCAACAAAACTGTGACCTAACTTTGACATCATCATCCTATATACAAACCCACATTTGTAGTCAACAGTAGGCCTGGGCATAAAACAATAGCTATATATCAACAATAGACACAGAATTGTCCAATTTAATATCAATAGTTTCACTTAAATGCATTAAATCCAAACTGCCATGAAAGCACATAACAAGTATAGCAATAACTTGGTTAAATTGTGTAAATAAGTCATTAAAACTTACCAATAATTATCAGTATCAACTGAAATGTAACATTTTATCATGATACATTTTTCAACAACATTGCCCAGCCCTACCCAACAGCCACCTTGTTGTGCAATTGACCCTGAACATGCTGTAAACTGTATGGCACATAACATAGTAATTACATTGCGTGGCACTTAAATGAACTAATTCACCTCACCCTTATCATGACCCGTAAACACTATGGTTAGACTTTATCTGCAATACTAGCACTCCAAAAATGTTGGCAGGTGCTTTCTAATATGTACCAGTCTTAACTTTGGATCGTCAGTCTGGCAGTAGTAGGGTATTAATAGAAACGCTCCTCTTTGAACTCCTGTTATGAGGAGCAGTCCTTCTGGTATGTGCTCATCTTTCTGGCTCTCTCATTACTTGTCAACTTGAAGCGGCTATGGCTGGATTTGAGTGAGGATGCTGTGAACACTAATTATCGGGCAGTGCTTGACCTGTGATTGCTCTCCTGGGATTGCTCAGCCATTGGAAAAAAGACAGAGTGCCTGTGAAACGGGAGATCACGTGGCATTTACATGGTATTGGCTTTTACAGTTTGAGGTTTGTCAAAAGGTTATTCACCATTATTTGGTAATTATTGTTACAGCTGCACTGCAAGACTTGATCTACAGTACTTTAAGTTTAATGGGAAGTCTTAATTAACCTTTCATAGGTTTTCTATTCTAACGTGACTTAAATGCTGGTAATGTAAAATGACCACAGGGTGGTGTTTGAATTAAAGATTTACAAACCCCTCTTACTCCTGCTCTAACTCACATGCTCCTCCCATCGCTGAGCCAACAAGTGTGGCTCTGAGCCATGCAGCACAAATTCAAGCCTCATTAGGAACGCCTACATACTGGACCAGAGTGCAATAAACGTGCACTTACACACACTCACACAGCATAAATTACTTGTCTGTGAGCAAGATCACATCACAAACAAATGCACACATGTCTGGTACACATATGCAAAAAACACAAAAACACCTGCATGCACACGCAATCATTAAAACTTTCCAGAGGGACTTGGGCAGAAGATGTTAATGCACACACAAAAGCAAGTTGCAGTTCACTGCGCTTTGCTGATCTTTCTCCGCCCACACTGCACTTGTACTGCACACCAGTTATGCACCGGGTCTTATAAAAAGCGAATGTAACAAAAATCTGAGCAGACTGGACAGTGAGGCATGCTGCCAATCACTTCCCTCACTAGTTTACTTCCACCTACAAACACATCTTTCTGAGTGTGAACACATGCTAACAATATGTGTCAATACTGAGAGATTGTGCAGAGAGGTTTGGCAGCTAGACTCAAGAACAAAAACAATAAATTAAATTAAATCCTGCTGCAACAGACAGTATTTGCCGGCAGGACTTTGTTAAGAATGCACAGTCCTCTCTATCTCTATACACACAGTATATTCATAGAAAGTGTCGATGTACAACCGGAAATCAATGTTGACTTCTGCTTCCATTGTGAATTTTATTCCACTGTCAATAGGTATAAGCCAATAACCAGGACGTTGATTTTCAATTAATCACACAAACATCCCAACCCTAACCCGATATCAGATTAAAATTTAAACCAGGGCAGCTATACAAGTTATAAATGTGTTATACATTTTCTTAATGATGTAACATTGCATGATGAGGTGGTGGAAAAGACAGATCAGCACTAATAACAGACCACAACAAACAAAGTGCCTGTAGCAGCTATGGAGGGAGATCTGAACCAGCCTGACCTGCTTTCACTGGGGAATTGTACACCAGTGACTACAGTGGGAACCGATGAGAGGATAGTTTTTCCATTAAGATCAAAGCTTTTTATGGCTAATGTGTGGGAGCAGAAAGTATGAGAATGAACCGGTTCCTTTCAGCGGAAGAGAGCCTCACAGTGCTTTACACAAACAAGGAAACGGATTGACATGGCCAACCACATTATGGTAGACATTTTGGAAAACTAACGTATGTATTAGTGTGGTTTTGAACGTGATTTTATTAAAATGATGTGTATTAATAAAAGCAATTTCTGTAGAGACATCGGACACATTAAACATAAAAATCTATTTAGGGAAAGAACAAATGATACACAGATTTAAGCTGGATAGTTATGCATTGCTAGTTTCTGCAAAATATGTATTTCCATCGTTTGTATGACAACCTTGGCATGTAATGAACATCATCCATGTGGTGCTCACACTCTGAGAGTGGGTTTTTCTAAAAAGAGAAACCATTGTTGGACACCCATAAAGGGGTATGGTCTACATTCAAAAAGGAAAATATGACATTACTTGTGTTTACCTGGTCTGCCTGCCCATCTTGGGGGAAAACACACTCTTGCTGTAGACTGGGATTTATTGGACTTTGTGCTTATTTGATTAAATAAGATAGAAGATACCATTGTTAAGTTCAGTGGTTAAATTCAGTCTTTGCTTACGCAAATACAATGCTATATCATCATTGATTGATTAGCAGTTATCATGTATTGCAGTCCAATTGCTGGTATTGTGTAACGTCATCATAAGCTGCATATCTTGGCGTCACCTCTAAAAGCAGATGGGCTAAATGTTAGGGCTGCGCTGCAACTAGCAATTATATTAATTATCAAGTCATCTGCTTATTACTTCTTAATCGGTATATTTATGTCAGAAAATACCCATCCCAGTCCAAAGTGATATCTTGTTTTGTCCACCCAACCAAGACCCAAATATATTCAGCTTCAAATGATTCAAAACACAACAAATGGTTGCTAATTTAGTTACTGGGGATCAAGCAAATTAATAAAAAAAAGAATTAATAGTAATTGACTATAACGGTTTGGCAGTTGTTATACAGGTTTGGCTGGATGTAAACAATATCTGATTCTGAAAATGTAATGCAATATAACTATATTCTGTGCTGCATTGTTGCATAAATTATCAACAAATTATGTAAAACAATAAAAAAAATCTGTTCTCTGACTTTTTAATCTTTATTGTGTAATTTTACTGTTTTACTGTACTTTTCCCTACTCTCACTTCCTCTCTCTCCATCACATTCATCTCTCTCACCGCTCATTCCCCCTCTTCCTCTTCCCCTTAGACCGCCTCATCTGCCACGGTTATATAATATTTGTATTACTGCTGCTGGGGCAGACGCCTCCTCCTCCATCCCCCACCCCTACGCTCAGCCTCTCAGCCAATCGAGTGTCACTACTGGCAGAAGTATGGAGGAGGTCAGGCGAGTCATAGGATTATCCAACTCACCTACCCGGAGACAAGCATACACAGCGTATGTTGTGTGTGTTTTCTGTGTGTGTCACTAATAGGAAGCTTGCATGTGTGTGTGTGTGTGTGTGTGTGTGTGTGTGTGTGTGTGTGTGTGTGTGTGTGTGTGTGTGTGTGTGTGTGTGTGTGCACATGTCTGTGTGTTGATTTGGTCTTTGAATTACTGAGTGGAGCCTTTGGTTGCTAGAGAGGAGCACAGTTATAAAGCTACCCTTGTTTCAGAAATCATCATGTGACTGTGTGATGGCTCCCTCTTTTCTTCTCTCTTTATCTCCTGTTAAACTACGCACCCACCCACCCCTCCTCACATCTGAGTGTCTAAATCTCCTACACAGAGCTGTCACTTCAATCATCATTTCATCTCATCAGCCCATTCTTTCTTCCTCCACCCTCCTATGGAACTTGAACGGTGTTAGTAGTTTGCAACTATCCACATGCTGTATTTTCTCCTGAGGTGTGACTCAAATTACAGATTAACTTCAAATTCTACATTTAGATTTACCTATGACATTGTGCCTTTGCGGTTTATGATTGCTACCTCTCAAAGACGGAAGGACTTTGTCATAGAGCTGCAAAACCTGTTAGTGAGGAGGTTGATGAGGAAACTTGTGTGACACTGGAGACCGCAGTTAACATCTCCTACCTCTCTTTTAACCATGACTGTGATCATTCTTTAACTTTAACCAAGTCGTTTTTGTGCCTAAACATATATAATGTGAGTAATGGCAAAACAATGTAGTCATGCTGACAATGTATTTTGTCATTTTAGCTTGAAGGACAAATTCCCATTCATTGTTCCATTTTCATATTCACTTCAACTTCATCCAATACTGCCCAGATTCGTTCAGAAATCAGGTATAAATTGAGTCTTATAATGCTTTTGACGTGAGAAGGAGCCTTTTCATCCCAAGTGGGGAAGTGTGTCCGTCGGGTCTTTTTTGAACCACTGTGTGTGAGAAGCAAAGGCCAGAGTGAGGTGAGTCAGAGTGCAGGAGAAGTAAAAGCTCAAATATGGAAAAACAAGTGTACAATTCAGCCGAGCACTTTGACTTCCTCTCACGCAGTTGATGTTTGTGCCATCCCGCAATTTTTTTTTACATTTACTATCGTGTCTCTATCTTTGTCTCTTTGTGCCCAGTACAGCAGTGAATTAGGAAACTTTTAATTCAAATTCTGACATAAATCAGTTACTGCCATCTGCTCTGCACGCTTCTTTTCATCGGGCCTGGACACAATTTTCCTCTTTTGAATTTAACTAATGTGTAGATGCATTGTGCAATCACAGTGGAGTGCGAAGAAAGCTTACTAAAGCTATGCTACAACAGATGCAACACAATGCAAAGCACTGCACAATAGCACTACAAATACAGTAAAAACTTTACAAATCAAGCTGACGGCGTGCGGCTGAGAGGTGATGCTTTTCAGTGTGATTGCCTGCTGAATCTGCATTTATATTTGCTGTTGAGTAGAATAGAAGGGCAACATATAGAGAGACAACATAGAGATGTGCAAACTGCCCCGGGTATCCACAATGTGCCCCTTACTGGAATCAGATGAGAATGGGAGAAAATGAAACCTCCAAACTGAGAGTGACCTAGCCTCAGGGCTGCGCAATAATTTAATATCTCTGTTTATTTTATTTCAGTGAAAGTGTGATGATCAGGGAATATTGTGGATATTGAGGATATTGTGATGATGTTGTCAAAACAGATGATAACAAGTGTATTGTATTTATAAACTGATAAAACAAGGTTATGAAATATGATAAGGAATATTTGAGGGTTGTTCAACATGACAGCTAATGTTATCTTGCTGTTTAATATGATGGACATCAACGTGATTAACAAGTGAGTTTGCTTTAGTTTATGACGTGAAAATCATTACTGTAATATTGATTTCAGACATGCAGCATCACCTGGCTCAGTCATATCTTTCCACAGCTTCAGTTATATATAGAGAGCCCAAGATAAGAGTGTGTGTGTGGGCAGAGCAGATCACTCGAGAAAAGAACAGATCATAGTTAAGAGACAATCAACTGGAAAGTGTGTGAACGGAACAGACACACAGTGAGGCCTTTTTCTATAACTTTGATGTACAAGATGATGTCCTGCACAGAAGAGAGCAGCTGAAAGCAGCTAAACAGAAGACACAACTTCTACTGTTCCTGTCTCAGAATGGTACGGTTTAGGCTAGATGAGGTCACATGTTAAATCCCTGGAGCGTAGCTATGCTGTATTGGAATGTGGAGCTTTGCAGGAAATTGGGCCACATGGTGTGGACCACAGGGAGCAGAATGAAGGGCAATGGCACAGTGTTTCAAGTTATCCCTGTTTAACTCAATATGAATTTGGTTCTACAGCACCACAAGAGCATGTTTAGCAAAATATAAATGAGCCACTAAAACTGAAACCATTTTAGAAAACAAGAACTTTGTTTTCTTTTCTGTTTTCTTAAGTTGAAGTGTATACACATCCTATAGCCAACATGCAGTTGTGTTGTCTTTTTAACACTTTTATCACGTACTTTAGACCAATATATCATAAGACTTTGGATATGGATATTGCAAGGCGCTTTTATGACCCTGGAAGAGGATTGTTGTGAGCTGTAGATTTTCTGGGGTTTAGAGTTAACACTGAGTAGAATTTAAAAAAATTACTGATAAGTGACTAAATCCTCATTTTCTACGTAAACGTGCCTAAACTTTTCTGTTTCTAGTTTTTTTTATGTGAATATTTGCTTGAGTTGTTTCTATGATATTAAACTGAATAACTTGTTTGCTGGACACAAAAATTAGACATAGTCACACTGTGATGGGAATTGTTTTAGTTGCAACCCCAACTGCAACCAACCCTTACTTTACCATTTCATTAATCAATTGATTATTTAATCTAAAGGACCCATAAATTACCAAATCATTTTAGCAATCATTTAAAATTGTACTTTCCATTTACTAAAGCTAACATTTTCTGAACTGTATCAACCTCACCTGTTTACAGCACTGGCTTCAAAACAGATGCTAAGCATTATTTGCAGCCCATATTTGACCAATATCTGATTAACAAGATGAAGAGGGACTCTATTGACCCACCCAGTTGCAAAGCCTAAGTGGGCAGGGATCCTTATTCACCACCTGGGAGGATGATTCTAACATTGCTATAATAAAGCCTGTGTGCATGTGTGTGTGTGCAGGGAACCTTCAATTGCTCCCTGCAGATTCGATTTGCTGCTGACACATTGTGTATCTTAAATCAGATAGATGACCAGGGCCTGAGGGCACATAGCACCCATTTCCCCTAGTGCCCTTATGTAATTAGCTTTCATTTAGCACCTTAATGCTTTGCCCCCCACAAATTACCCAGAAGAAAGTCTTCTCTCCCACTTTCACGTATTCTTTCTCTGTCTCTTCTTCTCTCTTCAACAGCAACTTCACAGAAAAGACCACTTTCCTCTCTCAGCAGTTCATAACGTATTTCCATAAATATCACCATCAATAGAAATATTCTAATGCTGTCCTAATGGCATTCAAAAGGGCAGTGTAACTGTTAGCTTGTACTGCCAATTTATTTTTTGTTGCCATGCACTAGAAGCAGTGACATGCAGCATGTAGGCCAACAGCGATCACATAACAGCTTACCACAGCTATAAATATTTATAAAAGGCCATAAACATCTAAATCATAATGATATAAACATCCGATCATAGCAGGGAATATATTTCTACCTGTTAAGTCCAACAGTTTGGAATAAAAGTTTTTCCAAGTCTCTTTAAAAAATAATCAAGTTGAAACGAAAACCCCTTTTTAAGTGCAACTACATAAAGTACATTACTTACTGTTTTGACCAAAAAGTCATTAGAGATTTCTAATGTATTCCCTCACATTAAACAAGTAAATACATAAATTCAAAAGAGACATAAAATAAAACTGGATATCAGTCAACAAGTGTAAATAAAGAAAAGGGGAGTGGAAAGGAGTGCTGTGAAAAAAAATACCCACAACCCATTCCACTGTTTGGCCTACATTTACTGGACTACATAAGAGGACATGGAAGACATAAAAGGTTTAAACAAACAACGCAGCAGAGAATGAGGGCTCGAACTGTGTTGAATGTCAGCCCGCTATACACAAAATGCAGTAGATCTTGAAACTCAATATGTGCACCATGAGGTCTGGCCTGACAGCTTATGAAAATAAGCGTTTGTGTCGAGGGAAATAGTTAACATTACTAGCTGCTAGGATTGAGTTAATGGACATGAATGACTCCTATCATTGAACTGGCATTAGATCATTGCCCACTAGCAATCAATGAGTAGAACTGGCGCTGACCTAAACCAAAGGGTGGTTAAAATTGATTATGCTGAGATTATGTACGTTAATGCCGTTCCCAGGGATTTCCATTGGGGTCAGTGTGTGGACTGGCCTATAACCTTAAGCCTTTTGATGATTATCTATACAATCATCTTCATTAACACACTGACTGAGCAACTTTACAGTACGTCAATCTGCAGACCTCAAACTGTGCCATAAGAGATGAGTCCGCCGAGACCAACGTTGTGCAGCCCTGTGGTCTCTTGATGGTGCAAAACAGGTCATGCATACAGGAAGGCAAGGCAGGCAGAGATAGTTGGCAAGGATGTAGAGATGTTCCCAGCAGCAGCAGCAACATTAGCAGAGGAGAGCAGTGATGGCTTAAGCTGACTAATGCAGGGTTAAATTTACATACGCCCACCATCTCTGTCTGCAAAAAGATTAATGAAGTTGAAGATGCAGACTGCATGCTGCTGACAGACAGGGAGCGTGCATGAGAGAGTGCAGGAGACAGGCAGGGTACTTTGTTTATTCTATCGCTGGTGATGCATGCACTACTCCACGTATAATACGTCAGACCAGTGGTAGTGCTAGCCATGTAAGCTAGTTAGCCATGTTAGCCATCTAAGCCATGAACGGTGCTACTGTGAAAAGTAATCACTATGCCAAACCAGCTTCCTGTCATGGAGTCTGTCTAAGATGACAAAGCATTTACTGCAGCATGAAAAGAGACTGCATATGCATTTAACCAGCCAGAGGCATTTAATGCTAGCACAACCAGCATGAAAAGTTGTGCAATGGAATGATGGATACTTGCATGTTTCATTATCTTCATCACTAACAACAACTGACTTATGTTTGTGGAAATGTGTTTTTGCCACTTTGGTTTATTTTAGTAATCAAATAACATGGAATCAGAAGCAGGACTTAATACAATCAATTTGCAGAAAAATAAATCAGATTCAACTCAGAATCTCCAAAATCTAAACATTCACAATCCCTGTACTGTTGTGATACAACAGCTAGAACTCTGTTAACACTTAATAAGGACTTGATCATTTTGCTCTCCAACATTGAGATTTATCCCTCATCAATGGCAGAGCAGGGGACAGTTATCAGCTACCGTATATCATTAAATAAGGTCGATGTGGTGCAGTTGCATCAGAACAGCCCAACACACTGACAGGTCTCCTTGAATGATGCATTCATGTGCAAGTGTAGATTGAAAAAGTATTGCTTTCCATCTGTACTTCCTTCCTAATTGGTCAACAGAGGTTAGCATGGAAATGCAATTCGGTTTTTACAGCCAACTCTCAAGTTCTGAGAACAGTATATTCACAAACAGTAAACAGTACATAGTTGGCTTGTTAGCTCATGAAAGCAGCTGCACTGTTATAAAATGTAGCTCATTACAATCTGTACATGGAAGCATCGCTTTTCTAGAATTAAAACATTAAAGATGCAAGTTCATCTGGGAATTTTGAGCACAAGTGCACAATAATAACACACAATAAACAATGATGGGGCACTATCAAACTCTATTGTAGATCAGGCTTCAGCAAAAGGCACCTCACACTGAAATTAGAATCAGATTTTTGTGAAATGCAAAATATTATCTCTGTTATATTTATCTGGGCATCACTACTTGTTCTTATTATATATACGCTGCAATTGTCAAGTAAAAATGGCAGGTATGAGTTCGACAGGGGCTTGTCAATCAACTGCACTTTTGCAGCGTGTTAACTTTTCAAATCTGTACTGACATATTGCAGGAACACTACAAATCTATCAAGCTGCTTGCTGACGCAATGTTTCCACTAAGGTGCAATGACAGAGGTGTTTAATTTTGTGGTCCATAACCTGTCTTGTCTAATTTGTTTTGTTAACTTGCTTGTCAGTTGGTGACAACCCCTCAAAGTTATTATGTACATGTAATTCTACCCTTACACTGATGAGAAGACATCAGACATTGAAATAAATGGTCATTAATTTACACCTCTATTGGTAATACAATTTTTATAGATATTACTGTTATATAATATGAATATAATATTAATATAATTTTCATGATAGAAACAATGACATTAGTCGTTATTAAAATCCTGAAACTGACAAAACCTTTGTTGAATTTACCTTCCTTCAGGCAACTGTGTGACTAATCATGAATCTTTTACAGTTGTCTCATCTGTAACAGACTTATTTTTAGCTGACAGTAATATAGGCCAGAGTGGCTAGGCAGTCGAACCATAACAGAAACAAAACTGCACTGCACTGCACAGCTCAACCTGCCTGCAGGCAAAGCTGCATGGCATAAATAAAATCAATCATGAACAGAGAAATGTGGTTGAAAAACAGATGAGCTCAGGCCTGCAAAAGGTTGCTCATCTCTTAAAAACATAACCTTTCCTGGACAAAAAGGCATGCACATGAATGTATGCAATGTAGCTTGTGCATATGCTTTGATTCCAGCCCGGCCCAAGGTGTACTGTAATCAGTCTGGAAAATTACAACAAAGCTAAGTTAAATATTTATCTGTTATTACAAAATTGAAGCAATGTTTGTTTTTAACTGCTGTCGAAGTGCCTGTGAGGAAGAAGCCAGGCCCAGGTGAAGTTTTCTTGGCCTGAACTAGAACTACTGAGGCCTGAACTACTAAACTAGTTTTGTACTGTTCTAATGTATAATAATGAAAAAAAAAAAAAAGTGTGAAAAAGATTCAGGTAATCTGATCAGTTAAAAAAACAAAGTCACACATACGCACACAAAAATCAAACACGCTAATAAAAAATATTTTTCTCATAATATTTTTACAAAATAATTAAAATTTTATGGGTTTTGAGTTTGATCCCAACTGCCTGCAGGGCCTGCTGGTGCAACTTAACTCTCCTGCCATATTTTTGCACATGACATCAAAGAGGCAAAGCAGACTTTCACCCTGAGTCCATAAGGGCACAACACTGCTTTTATTTGGCTATCCTGATTTTAATGCATGTACGGTTGCCCTCTCTCCCTCTATCACACACAGGCACACTCGGGACACACCCACGCTTGCACACAGACACAAATGTGATGAAAGAGGCCAATCATTAACCCAGAGACGTACGCTAAATGTCTCTTCATGAAGCCTCTTATCCATTCCTCTCACAGGTGAACTTCCACTGAAAAAAAAGAGGTGTGGTGTGATCCCAGCATTTCAATGTAAGGAAAGGAGATTAGAAAAAGTGACGAGAAATATGAGCTGAAAAGCAGAGGGGAGATGAAAGGAAGGAGTAGAGAGAGTGAAAAGAAAGCACACTTACTAAGATAAGATAAGATAAATAAATGAAGGGGGAAAGGACAAGATTGCAAAATTTTTTTCCAAGATTTCACAACTCAAGATTTCATAAACAGCGCTTATGCGGTTACGACCCTGTTTAAAGAGAGGAAGTGAGTGACAGCAAAAGGAAACAGAGAAGAGCAGGAAGAGGAGATGAGGAAAAAGGAGTGAGAACAACGTTAATCGAAATGCAGATCTCAGCAGAGATTGTATCATTGAAGGCAAGAACTCACGGCCACTGCCCTCCCTCTCTAACATTTCAGTTTCCTATGAGAAGGCCAGTGGAATATGTGCCTCAGCGCTGATCTTTGACCCTGTCTAAGGGAGGAAGGGATCCTCCAGATGTTAACTTTCACTCAGGTGAACTCATTGACTGATAAAAAAAAGAGCAGGGAGGGATAAAGAGCTTGATAAGAGCTCTGGAGAGGTGATTCAGTTGGCTCTGCTCCTATTATTGTTATCCAAACAACCAAAGATATAGCAACCAACAAGCTCACAGCATGTGAGGGGGAAATTACCTCTGCCTGTGTCAATAGCGCTGACAATAGTGCATGTTTGTTGGAACAGAATAAAATTGATGTATTGGTTTGACATTAGATTCCCAAAGTTTGGTGCTTGCTCAAAAAGCTAATGACAATAGCTTTTTTGAGTTATTACTTAATTTTTTAAAAATAATTAAAAAAAGGAAATATTAGATACAAAGCACTGAATGAAAACAGTGAAAACAGCATCCGCAGCATTGATTTAATGGAGGTAAACAAAACCATTAGTGGTTAAAGTAACATTTTTCACCATGGGTCAACATTACTGGAGCAACCACAATAAAGCAGAGACTTCACAAAGCAGTGCATCAGATGTGAGCTCGGGAGAGGAAGTCTATACTAACTCACCCCACATACATGCACATAAACACATGCACACACTTATTGCTCAGAGCTTTACATGCTGATCTCCCCAGGTTCCAAAGCCAGCCGACATTCGTCTGAGCTTACGAGACATATTCTCTTTTCATTACAGTGAACAATCAACACTTCAACAGCCAAGCTTTGAAGGATAGACCTGCCACTCCACTACTACATCCTATTTGAGAAATATTCAGAGAACTGACAAGCACTAGGTTATCGTTTTTTTATTATTTCTTTTTTCTATTCCACTGTACTTTAATCGATGACAGTTGAAATCCTTTGTCTTCTTTCAGACTGCACTGTATTTTCTGGTGTCAGATGACCTCAGTGAGCACTGGTGGGTGTTGTGTCAAATTGCTTTTGCAGTGTTTTCCTGGGATAATACTGTACCATTAAAAATACATCACAAAGCAGCTACACAAAGGACAAACGACTAGTGAATATGATGTGCTAAACCTTAAAAAGGCACCAGACAACATCCCTTGCAGTGCACTGAAAACGGAGACCAGTGTGTCCAGATGATTCATCAGGGAAAGTGAAACCATGGCAGAAAAAATACCCAAACCATTTCAGTCCTAAGATTTTGAAATATTGTTAAGTGTTTTCTTTCCTTTCATTTAAATATGAAACCCTGCAATTCAGGCTTATACTGTCTGCAATAACTAACAGGTAATGTAAGTGACTAATACTGAGATATATTTGATGATATGGTACGGCTACACATAGAAGGCTAATTTTGTGACCTTGCAGGCATTTTGTTTTAGTATATCATTGTTTACATTTCAGTATCTACAATGAAACTTTATCATTCAGAGTAATTATCTGCCTGTGGAGACCTATTTACTAGTGTTAACAACATGGAACAAGAGTAGAATAAAAATGAATGATTCCGGTCTTCTCAGTCCCTTATTAAAAACTTTCATGCCAACTTTCATGCCATTAACTCTGTCCATCACAGCTGCATAGAGCTCAAAACTTCCAAATTATTTTTTGGCAAAGGGATTTTAAACTACAGCAAAAGAAGCAATGCCATGTGACCAAGTATGATGCTTGTCTTTAAGTCATCTTTAAACAGAAATGGCTTTCCTGTTAAGGGCAAGCCAAGCTTTGGCATAAAAGCTTTTTTCACATAAATTACTAGTACTTAACTATAAAATAAATATATTTTCTGGTTTAGAAATAATATTCTGTTTTTGACATTTCATTTTCTAGTGTGATTTGCAAAAATAATAATGTACTGTACTGCTTAATACCATTTGACTGTTTCATCGCATATATGTTTAGCTACTTCTTCTCACATCTGGCCAGCTAAAGATAAGAGAGCTTTCACCTTACGTTACTGGGCAGACTCATCTGCCAAGACAATGTTCTTACTGATAAAGGAAATCAAAAGGTGTCACCTATGGAAAGCCAGGGTGATTTGTGTAACACAGAGCCTGCATGCATTGTTTAAAAAGTAACTGAGAACACCAAAACTTGGTAGTTTTCCAAATTCCAATTAAGTGAAACAGTTTCAAGATATACAAACAACAGACTGCACTTCAGTTCTATTAAAGTGAAACAGACTGGGTGTAATTTACTCTAATATGTTCTGGATCATGCCTAGTTTAAATCTGCTGAACAATCTTAACTTAATTTTGGCAAATCCACATGCTAAAGCATAGCATAGAGGTAATTAACATAAAATGGACATACAACTCTTCCATATCATCAGTGCAAAAGCTGAGCAACTGTGTAAGAAAATATCTGGCTCTTGTGTACATGAAAACAAAGTATAGAAATGAACCGCTACTTGTATCTATTGAATGCCCTGTTGCTCTCAGTAATGCAAAAGGCAGAAACCTAGCAAGCAGTGGTGAACAAACAACCATGACACCAAACCATCTGAGAATTAATATGTGGAATCATTTTAGATTCGACATGACAGATGGCCGCACAGTAACATTACTGTGGCAACCAATCTGAATGGAAGAAATTCTATAAATGTTTATAATTATTAGCCTAAATGGCTCAAATTAAATCCAATGATATACGTGTTGTATCCATGCAATCACTGAGGGATATCAATGGTAAATCAATGGGCCTTTTCGATCAATGGGTCCCCATTCACAATTCAGAGGGTTGACTGATTTCGGTTGCAAGCCAATATCTAATTTTAGACATTCATATATAAGAAAAATTCTATAATCACTATTCAACTTCTGACTGTTCAAATCTCACTTCAGCTCAAAATACATATACAATACATATTTCAGAATGATTGTGAAAAACTTGAGCCTAGAGTACAGCTCCATAGCAACAGCACTGAAAGAACAGCATGAATAAGTGAAGTGAAGCTGTCACACTCACAGCATTATGTTTTACACCAGCAACAGCCTGCAGACATCCAGCAGTCTGTAAGCAAAACAATCTTTCCTAATCATTTGTGAATCCTATTCACCAGCTTGTGACAATATTTCAAACATTTGTCTTCCTATACGATATTTGGGGAAGGCACTTGCATGGGTAGCAGACAGAAATTTAAAGTCTTGCTCAAAGACATTTTGACATGATATGACTGTTGAAGTTGTAAGGTGAAGCTACAATTGTGTAGAATATCACTACTGTATGTTAAAATGTTAAGTTAATTGTGTTACTGGACTTAAATCCAACTTAATTCCTGGTAAATAAAGCAGAAATATCAAAAATAAAAAAAAATGAAATGTGAAATACACCCCCATAAAAACCTACACCCTCAAGACTAATGTCTTTTCCTGACAACTTATTTTACATTTTCAGAAAATGAAAAACACATTTTACTCAGTAATAACATGTTATTGGCTCAAACCACGCAGAACAGAGCTGACTGAAGGCTAATGTATTCTGAAAAACACCATTTACCATTTCAGTGCAAGACGGAGGTGGACAGAGAGGAAAGAGTGATGAAAAAGTGGTGAGAGAGCACAGATTAAGAGAGAAAAAGAGGAGGGAGCACAGTGAAGAGTAGACTGAGGAAAAAGGGAGAGCTTGTCAGCTTTAATTAATGGATAAAAGGCTGATATACCAGTGAGGAGGCAGGGGAAAAGGAATAGTTGACTTCAGATAGTGACAGTTGACTATTACAGAAGGAGTTAAACTCATATAATGTGAAACGGCAGAGGTGACCACGCAGCAGCTAAGCAGGCGCAACATTGATGTAAAACACAAAACAGCCAAGTCCAAACTTGTAAAAGTGAAACACAACTGAGGAGGTCTGATTCGTGCTCGTGTTTTCTAGGAGCAGTAGAGAACTTTGAGCTGCATCTTATGTATGACAGGCAATGCACAATGTTTATTATCATAATTTTATTATGAAGTCAGGGGAGGTATGATCAAGTCACCTCAGGATGTAGAATTAACATGATGCACTGTATGAGACTGTTGCAACATTTAAGCACCGCTGTGGCAGACAGAAAACTGAAATCACTAAGCTGCAAAATTTTAGCAAAGGTTTTACAAAGTACAGAGTTAATGAAACAATTAGTCTTCATCAATTATTTAATGGAATAAAAAAAATGAATTGACAACAACTGTGATAATAATAATAGTATTTAAGTTAATCATTTATCAAGCAAAAATGCCACCTTTCTTAAATGTGAGGATTGTATGCTTGTTGTTGTTGTATGCTTATGTGTTGTGGACTGTTCAAGATGCTTCAAGTAAATCAAGTATTTTGAAGATGTCCACCCTTGATATTTTTCACTATTTGTTGATATTTTATATAATGAGCAGCACAAAACACAAATTAATTCTTGTGTAGGTTTGCAGTAGTAGTGTTCCAAAATACTCACTGCTTCTCACATTATATACTGTAGGATCAACAATCAATAATTTTGTTCTACTGCTCCTCCTGGACCGCTATAGCGCTCTTTTTTGGTTCTACTCTTTTCTTTTTTTTCTTTTAACCGTTTGGAATTGATCAGAGTGAACCATCTTTCCTCTGTGCTTGCAAGACCTGAGAAGAAATCAGTGACCTGACTGTGCCAAATAGGAAGCTTGTCAGGAATTTCAGTTAGAGCAGCTCTGGTCCACAGCTTTAGAACAATAACAAAGTTAGAGCGGGCTCTCACACAAAATGAAAGCACAGTACACAAACAAAACTGAACCTTGCACAGGCAGGTTTTGGCCAACTTTCAACTACTGAAGGAACAGAGAAAACAAAGTCTAATAAAAAGGTTATGATAGCTGCAGAGAGAAATGACACTATAGCTGCAAACAAAGTTAAAAGAAACATGTTAAAGAGGATTGGGAGAAAATACAAAGAGTAGAGGGTGAGAGAAAGCATCAGGGAGAAAGCTGTAGACGGACAGATATAGAGAGACTTTGGCACAGCTGGATTACAGCCCATTTACAGTAGAGCTTGTCGGGCTCCTCCTCCTCCTCCTCCTCCTCCTCCTCCTCCTCCTTCATTTCAAGACTGCAGACCGTCACAGAAGGAACAAGGAAGAATTTGTTCGCTGGAGCCAGCAAACACTGACAACTGGCTGAGCAACTGTACATACATATATATGCATACGGTATATATATGTATATGTATATGTGGAAACTTATGGAAACAAGCTGTTGTCAGTTGTGCCTGATGGTTTTGATATCATGTAGATCTAAAGCCTCCAGATGAATAGTATAAATCACCCCATCCCTGTTACACGGCTTAATATCTTGCCCCTGTTTTTATAGAGGCAGAACAGACTGGGCTGATGGCTGAGCAGCCTTCATCACAGTTGCCGTCTGATGTAACTTGTTTCCTGACACTACGCCCTTGTGCTGCACTTTAAAGTTTGCTGGTCTAAATAAAATCCCCACCTCACTGCAAACAGAGTTCATCACTGTGGTTTTCTAAAAATAGTTTCCAGTCTTTGTTTAGCAGCATATACGTTATTTCAGCATCACTGTGAACATGTTTGCAATGATCAATCTCAAGTCTTTCAAATCCCATGATCCACCTCTCAGACAAAGCTGAAATCACATGATCTATAGAACAGGAAAATGTACTTATTGATTTGTTTTTATTAACCACATTATGACAAAAACAAAAACACACACAACTAGACTATTTGTTTCTAATGTGATAATACATAGCATGGTATTATACAATCCGACCCTAGCTTTGCTTCAGTATGTATGTAACGAATAGGAAATTAAGAAGCCTAGCATTGTTTTATTTACCATAGAGGGACCTGAGGCTGCTGACTGTTACTTTAACATTGTTTTTCAAGCCACATTAGAGAGGAAATTAAAATTTCATACTTTGAATGATAAATGAAATGCTTAGTTAGTAGTTCCCTTAACTTTCAATGAATAGTTAACATAATTCAAGTATTAGAACTGATGAAGAGTAATCTTAAACAGCTCGTTGTCAGTCAGATAAACAGATGTAAGATGGACTCTTTGATTATAAAAAGGGCATGCATGGGGTTCAATAACATTTGTCAATAACCTAGACTTAGCTACACTCCCCATTTGTCCTATAAAATGTGACTTTACATTCAGACAGAGTTGAGTAATCAGCTATTTAGCCGGCAACCTGCACTCAGAGAACCTTCAGCAAATAACAGGTCTATTAAACAAGCTAAGTACTCATCAGGAGGCAAACTCTTAACTTCCGTCATTGATGTGCATACAGCAGTTACTGTGTTTATGGACAATAAGTCACAAGGCTGATAGTAAATGTAGGACAGTTGGAGAAAAAACATTAATAGAACATGATGGACGGTTATATGAATATTCCCACAATCCAACTATATGTTTATTTGTGGTCTATGTACCATTTTGAGTAAAGCAAAATGATGACCTTGCATTCAAGGTATTCTTGCCTCCAAAAATTAGATGCTATAGTCTGCTTGAATACAGCTGATGTTACATAACACTGCTGGCAAGTTTCCATTCCTGCGAGAAAGCACATGAAAAACCAGATATGGAGGAGGTGTAAATTGTCTGTGAACAAATTCTTAGCACACTGATCCAACCAGTCAGTAAGTAAGGCAGGATGCCATTTCTCAGTGACAAGAGGTTTCTGCAAATTTGTTGCAGCTGTGACAGTTGATTAAAAACAGATTTCACATATATTTTTACATCTGATTCTGTACCCATTCCCACACATATTTGCTCTGGGTAAGTTCAAGAAGCTACAGGAAAGGTCCCACTGTCAGCAGACAGTGCTACTTCTTCAAAATTAGAATCACTTTGGTACAAGTGTACTTTTGCGGCACATATTGGCATGCAGTTATTGGCATAACAGTGCATTCAATTGCAGCTTTGTCTTAACTGCCATGAGCAACAATCTTCCCAAAAACATAACCTGATTCTTGCACATCAAGCTTCTGCTCAGTTGCAGGTACGTGGTCAGAAAAAGTGAGAAATAATGCAAACCAAGTGATTGGCAGTCATTTAACATTAAATTCAAAAAAACATGTCGCTTTCACTCTAAATGATTAAGGGCAGTCATTCTAGATGATTCCCACTGTAGCTTGGGGAGAATGAGGTCCTTTGGGGTCACCAGCTAAGGGCTATCCGCAGCTAACCACTATCAGTCTAGTTGCTGGATGCCTGAAATGTGCCAGGGTTTCACAACACGAGGCAGTGCTGGGCAGCAGTCCAAATCAGGATACCCTTCTCAAAACAGAAGAAGCAAAGAGCGAGACCAAAGAAGAGGAAGATATAAAACAATAGATGCAGAAAAATAAAGAGCGAGAGAAAGAGTTGATGCACTGCTGTTGTGTTGTCTATTCAAGCTGCAGTCTGAGTTTACAGCCGGTGACCGATCTAGCGAGAGGCGTAATGACCACGATGATGCATGGCTCTTCCTGTTGCAGTGGCCTATCACCAGTTCAAAGCAGCTCAGGATATATTTACTTTCATTCAAACAATTCACAAAGCAGTGCAGCCATTACAGTTTGTTTGTCAGAGCACAACTACATCAATATGTAGTAAGACATATAAGACTGTCATATTATATCCAAAATAAATGAAAACATATCGACAAGGAAATTAAGCTATTTTTGCAGCCCAATTCTGTCAGTATCTGACCTAAAAATCCAATTTTTAGTTGTGTCCTACTTTAAAGTTCTCTACTGTACAACTTTCTCTTACACAGGCCTGCTCTGTCCTTATCACATGAAATTAGGGGAAGAAAACAAAGAAGGGCGTGGAGGTTAAATTGTCCATACCATACTACTGCAGTAAATGTCATGTTGCTGATTTATTGCTGGCAATCAGTAACCTGTTCAGCATGTTTGACAGAAATGTAGTATGAGCAGTGAATGAAAAGGGCCCTTCCGCTCTCACTGCCTCATGCAGAGCATAAAACTCTTGTTTAAAAGGCTGTTTTCACTTGACCGCTTTCTACCCATATTTCAATTTACCACTACATTACTGAAGACGAGGAGACTGATAGGAAAGGACACAAGCACTGTTCTTTACTGACTGCGAGCAATGGAGGATTTACAGTGCAGTGTCTGAACTGAGCACGGAGAGACAAAGAGAATGAAGGCAATGAAGCAGAGAGATATTTAAAGAGACATTTAGAAAGTAAGACAGTCTAAGCACGAGACATCAAAGAAGGTAGACAGAGTCTGGAGGAAAAGGAAGAGGTTAAGGTGTGTGGGTGGGTGTTGGTTACATAGCCCTACACTTACATTAATTACTCTGTCTTTCTTATACGGACAGAATTTTAAAAAATGTTTTACAGTTGAGGGTAGGAATGGAGATTATGGCAGGTATGTTCACACCTCTAATACTAGAGTAGTAGTAGTACTAGAGCTACATGAGAACATGAGCATCCTAACTCACAATGACAATACCAACAAGCTGATGTGTAATAGCTATAATGTTTGCCATGTTCACCAGCTTAGTTTAGCGAGGATGGGAAAGTCATTAGTTTTGCAGGTATTTAAACAAAAACCAAACTATCGGTTATTACAATGCATCTCAGTGATGAAATGAATGTCAGTACCAGATTTCATGCTAATCAATCCAATAGTTGTGAGGACACGTCAACCTGCTGTTGGCAGGTCAGTGCCAATCCATCAGGTAGAGATATTTTACTGAATAAGTGAAAACGCTGACCTGCTGGTTGCCCTACATAAAGGCTCGCCTAAGTCAGGATTCATCCCCTGGAGACCACGCAAAATCGTGTAGCAATCCATCCACTAGGTGCTGAGATGCAGATATCCATTTCCAGAGATAGGGATCTCTACATCACAACTAAAGTTATTCAATTTACAATATTGCTAAATAGATAAATAATTTAACACATGACTTAATTAATAACTTATTAAAATTTTACTTAATTTACTGCCAGTCAACTAATCCATAAATTATCAAATAGTTTTGAGCATTATCATTAATGACTAGAGACCAATTCATCACTTTTAAAATGCAAACTTTGCGATCTCAAAATGAATTAGAAATGAACGGCTCTTCCAGCCACAACAATGCTGACAACACAGATCAGTGGCTGGCACTTTAATAATGCAACATGAACATTTCCAGTATTTAGTGATTTACATGAAGCCGATCTGTAGTTAAATTAAATAAAACAGCTCAGAAGAATCATTTCACAGCTTTACAATGATGATTTGTCTCACTGTGTGGAACTTGTTTTTCTTGGTTTATAAATTAATGGTGGAAAATCACATTTTATAATGAAAGCAAACAGCTCTGACCTCAGCTACACTATGTGCAGTATTAGGGGCAACCCTAACCCTGACAACAACTTAAAAGTAGCACAAGCTTTAAAAAGCCACTAGCGTTACCCACAAATTTGAGTTACGGCCAACTCATGTCAATAAATAAGCGATAAATAATCTGGCTGTCACACTGGTTCTTCCACCACACAGGTCTATTTCCAACATTGGTTTGGCAAGATGAAAACTGGCACACTGTAACTCACAGCAACACATTATCATCACCATCACAAGCTAAAGCGCCTTTAAAAATAGTAGTTTGGCCTTAGGACTAGCTCCGCTGTAAATAGACAAGCTCCAGACACAGAGGGACTTCTATTTTAAACAATGACAACATGGTGGCTGAGAGGTGGGTCAATATTCCCAGACAAATGAACAGGGTCAATTTACTTTCACTTCACTCAATGCAGGGGCTGAAAAGGAAAATAAAATCTTTCTCTGGTTATTATATCAATATATGAGATTGTACAGAATAAGAGCTCTACTTTTGCTATAAGATTCAGCTTTATCTGAGCAGGTCCAAATTCTGTAGTAAGAGAAAGAGAACAAGAGAGCAACGAAATTAAGAGCATATCATCCCTGCAGCTAACCTCATGTGTCCTGTGACACCATGCAGTGATAAACACAGTCACCAACCAGCCTGTCAACCAGCTGCTTGCTTAGTCAGGATGATAAACAGTCTACGCCTGTTAAACCTCCAGCAGTGCATGTTGGACTAGCAGGGCACCACCAAATCGAGACAAATAAAGCATTTTTCCATTCACAAACTGCATCCACACTCTGTGTTCTCTTAAAATTCCTTCTTTTACAAAGGAACATCTTCTGTTTGATTTTGAAATGAGACTAATTCTGCTTATGTTATACGCCTCTTCGTTTTGTGATCTTTAGATTTTGTTGTATGTGTTAATTTCTTTTGTTGCCATTTATATAGCTGTAGGATCAAGTGGACACTATAATGTACAGTCACTGGAGGAGCATGGTAAATTAAAATCTGAGGAAAATGTCAAAATGCTTTCACAGCAACCACAACATCTCAAGCGCTTCCCAATGTTGACTTTGGAAAACCAAAATGTAGCCTAGATGTCTGTCACAACCAGTGCTCGCTTGTTGTACAGCAATGGCCTGGGCAAAGCCATTTAGTAGATTTAGATCATTTTAGATTGGATTTTTCCACGATTGCAAAACTAAACTAAAAAAATATTAATTAAATTTCCCCCTGCTGTTTTATTAAGAGGAGGCAGCCCTGAAACAGTTGTTCAATGTTTCTTTTAAAATTTGGTAGTCGCTGTGTAATATATAGACAGAATTGTTTACAACTTAGTTTACTATGGGCTCCATTAAACTCAAAAGCTGAACAGAACCCACCATCAGCTTTTAATAGCAGTATATTTTAAGATTTGGCTGGAGCTTGATTTATGTGTGCAGTGGTAGCTTAGCAAACATACAACAAGAAGTGGGTCACCTATAAAGTCAGGATCTGTACTGAATCTCATTAATTGTGTTTTGACCAAGGCAAAATGAGGCCATTATCAAGTTTTCCCTTGAACCAGCTGGCATGGGTCATAAGATTACACAAGGACTAAGTCTGAACGACAGCCTCAGGGAGTGAATGTTTGCCTCCACATGTACAGTAACCTTGCTCAGGTAAATTATTGACCGGTCTATGGCACAAGGTCCTCTACGTTGTCTGGTGACAACCTATGACATAGCCAGCTCTACACCTGCCGAAATCAGGGCTGCAAATGCATACTGAGAATTTTTCCTGTCTGTGTGTGTCGGTGCATATCTACACATAATCAGGCATAAAAAATATCATTAATAGGTCTGATGCAATAAAATAAATCTCTGTGTAACTTAGATATATTAATTAATCATACTACACAAGTACATTCTCCAAGTAATTTTTGTTCAGTTTACATTGGCAGCATACCAGTCCATCTAATTTCCCATCATTGGCATTCACAGCTGAAAAAGACTGAATCCACTGCCTGAGTCTTCAAGGACGAGCTTCATTTTACACAAGCTCTTAAAAGCAGCTAGGTAACAAATATTGAACTAGAGGGGCACAGAGTGCAAAGCTCCACCAAGGTGTTTTGTTTCTACAGTGACATTTGTCATGGCGGTTTTTTGTATGTTTAGTCACAGCCCACCATTACTTGATTGACAGCGTTTTCCCGCATTTGCCATAGATGAAATGTGTTCCATGGGGCTCCATCAGGTTTTTTTCGAGCCATAAAGTTGTAGTATAGATGTATTAACATGATGGTGTCAATTCTTCCCCTTTAAAGCACCAAAAATGTTTTTTCACTCTGTAAAGACAAATAACCTTTTAATAACTCAAACTCTCTCTCCCTTTTCCAACCCTGACTTTAAAAAAATAGCATTTAAGAAGTATTTATAGAATTTCATATGGCAGGCTAATCTGCAATTCCAAACACAACATGTTTGTGACGGTATATGATGGTATTTGTGTAAAAAAACCCAAAAGAAAACTATTTGAACTGGCACAGTTATTGCAGCCTTCATGGCACTAGTTTAATGAGAATCAAGAGAGTCAAAGAAAAGTATTTTCATATGATATGCTCTAAAAAGAGAAGCACAGACAGCAAAAAGAGCTTTTTTGGAGGGGTGGGGGGCTGTTATTGCCTTTAATGGATAGTGACAGCTGTAGAGTGACAGAGAAGGAAAGGGGAGAGAGAGAAGGGATGACACGCAGCAAAGGGCCACAGATCTAAGTCTAACCCATGGCCGCTGCAGAAAGGATACCAATTCTACCAGGTAAGCTATCAGGGCACTCTGAAGGAGCTTTTAATCCAGAACGGACAGTCTTACATGTTCATTCTTCCCACGGGCAGAGCGTGGCGATTATTAAAAATGGCTATTGCCAATATGATAGATCTACCAGAAGAAGAAGAGCGTCTGTGTTTTTGAAGCTACTGACAATCATATCTTCAGTATTTCTAAATACCCTGGTGTGTCGTAATAAATTGATACTGCCCAAGCCTTCTCCAGGCTTTAAAATCTGGCAGGCCTGTGATATTGTACATTAGTTGTAACTAAATGGCCTTCAACGAATCAAAAGAACAGCAGCTCTGGGACTGGAGCTACTCATCAAGTTGCTCACACTTCAACAGGTTGGATGCTTGCTGCTAGAGGGGTCTGAACTGGTGGCCTCCTGCTGACAGTCTCCCTGGTTACTCTGCCACCCTGCTGATTCTGAACAGCTGGAGGTAAAACTCCTAAGAAGAGCAGAGGGATCACATATTCACTCCCCTTTAAACCCCTTTTTGTAAAGACTAGTATTCAATTTAGATTTCAGTGTATGAGATTGATACCCATTTTCAGAGATCACTAACACATGGTTCGTAATTTGCACTGGATTTTTACTATGCAAAACACAGGCTGATCATTTGAGCAGGAATAGACTCACTGATGATTGTGTGGGACTTTATTGGTCCATTAGCAAATCAGACAAAAATTACATGTTGATGTGTGTATTCCTTAAAGTGATTCCCTTCTATGGTGACTGGGAAAGGAGCCTTCAAAGATGATGCATCTGTGTAAAATGGGAGAAGAAACAGCGATGGCGACCCACAATCAGGCAGACAGACTGCACGACACAAACAAAGCAACAACATATCTCACAGTTTAGCAAGCACACAAACCAAAAAAACAGAAACAGCAAAGAGTACATAAAAATAATAGCACAGTGCCAGACTGCTTTGAGGTTTTGTTTTTTGTTTTTTTTACAGCAAAGGCGGGAAATTCCACCAACTTGATTCATTGATCAGAAAACAAGCTGTGACACATCAGAGAATTTACAGGACTTGATACTGAAACACGTCACTTAAAAAAAGATTGTCAAACTAACAGACATAATAAATGTAAATGATAATCAGTGTAAATATTTTTACCTAAAACAAAGGGTATCCTGGATTTTTATTGGAAACAAACAAGGGATTTGTTTCAAATTAACTTTTATCACAAAAACAGAAAAATCTAGGTGTTATAATTTCAAAAACATATTTTAAGTCGGTGTTTTAATTAAATATTAGGACTGCAAAGTCACAGAGATAAAATTGTATGTCTTTATATATTAATGGTCTATTCAACTAAAACTTGAATAAACCATTGTCAGATGCAGAGATTCCTCGAGCGTATTACAGCAGAAACTGACATTAGAAGAGAATGATTACACTTTTAGAAAAGATAACATTAACCCTCAGGGAAAAATAAGCTATATGACACAGCGAAGCCATATGTTTGATGAATGAGCGAGGCAATTGTTTATGCCCTGATATAGTAACTAAATGTATCCTAAGACATGCATTAATATGTATTACTGTATTAGCTATATATAAGAATTTTAATTTACAACATTCAAAAATAAAATAAAACAGAATTATCAACAGAATGTGAAAAAATAACAGTTTTGTTTTGTGTATTGTGTTGCTGAGATATCTACTGAAGTTAGCATGCTAACTAGCTAGCCCCAGACCGCTCTGTCTTGTAATACCAATTTTCATCTCAAGAGGCAATAGTGAGTCACTGTAGCGTCCAGTCTGCCCTCAGTCTAACATAATAGGATCAAGAAGTAGTACTGCCCTGAGGGCAGGAAAGCGTGTTTGGCGGCAAAGAAAGAAGTTACTGAAATATAATCAAACAAGACCCATTTTTCTTTTAGACTAGTAAGTAAAGAGCTATTATGGGCTATTTAGTGACAGCTTAGCTAGCCAATTGTGCAACATTGTTGACAGTGTTAATATGTCTGCCAAGTTAGCCGTTTGTTGAAATAAAGACCTATGGGAGAATTTCCTTGTTTCTTGCGATAGGAGTGGACACCCCACCCCTATGGTGATAAGCTGTTCTTAAATTCTCAAAGTTTGAATTATGAATGGAAATGTCTTACATAAAGCTCCTTTAGGGTCAATACTGGTGACAAACCGAAGGGAAATTTTATGTAAATGGGTGTTCAAATAGTAGGGCACATTGTGTGCATTCACAAGACATGGGTGGAAAATAAAGCCTGTTTTTTTTTTTTTTTGGTGTTTGTGGTGGAGGGCATAGCTTACCACCTCAACTAACCAATTTCCTGGGGAAAACCCTGAGATCTGCTGTACGGTTTAGTTAATGCAAATTTCCAACGCCTTTTTTTGTTTATTTTTTTTACATTTTGCCGTTGATACTGCTTTCACTTTATATGTGATGTTTCTGCCAGGCACCATATTTCCCAAATAAAAAGCCATTTGGTGAACCATCACTTCAGTAATAGAAAATACGACTGTCCAAGAAAGCTCACACTTACAAATCTGAAGAGAAACATGCATGGCAAAAAAGAGCATCAGCCATATATATATATATATATATTGGCCAAAGAGAACAAAAGGGGCATCAGCCTGAGCCACTAGACCCTGCACTTCCTGTCTCCCGATAAAGTTGTTGCCAAACATAACAAGCACAATCCTCTGATATGAAGTACAGTGAGTCAGTTCAGCTGGGGGTATATTTATGCTTACTCCTGACACATCTGAGCATAGTTTGCTCTCAGAATTTAAAAGGGTGAAGCGAGGGAGTTGGGATCTGCATTAAGTCCACGGGTCCTTTAAGCATAGATATGCACTCACAGAAACTTTAAACCATAATACCAAAGCCCATTAAATGATTCATCAGATGGGTTTAGAAAGAATCCATCCAACGATCTCTTACTCTATTATTGGTAGTCTATACCCAGAAATGCCTCCCACCTAGCTTTGCCAACCATACACAGTCATCACATGATGTGCAATGAGGCATTTGTGAGTGCATATGTTTGTCTGTTCATAGTGCAGAGTATGTGGGTGTAGTGTGTATAAATTACATACAAAATTTAAATAAAATCTAAGCTGTGTCATATCACTATTAGGGCTGAATGATTAATTGCATTTGTGATAATATTGGGATATGATAAAACGCGATTTTCTAACCGCAACTTGCGCGATTACAAGGTGGTTACGTGACGCGAGCAAAAGAGTGGAGAACTTGGCTGCATCAGCTGCATCAACTTTTCCTGCTGCCCTTTAACCTCGTGCGCAATGGCCTCTGGCTCGACGGAAGAGTCAGAAACTGACACAGCTGAAAAAAAACTAAAAAACTTTAGTCTCGAAAAGGAACAGCACGTCGGTGGTGTGGAACTATTTTGGTTTCAAAAAAGAAGATGCTGCGCAGCGTCAGGTGTTGTGCAGAGCATGCCGTGCTCCCGTTGCTACTTCACAGGGTAACACTACAAACTTGTTCCAGCACTTAAAAAAATACCACAAATCAATGTATGACAGTTGTATGGCCAAAATGTCGAGCACCAGTGCGCCAGACAAGCCAAATACCTCAAGACGGGGATCACGGACCAAAATGTTGTCACTCCATATGAACGTAATTCAAAACAGCAAGGGGAAATCACTCGGGCAATAACCGAGTTCATAGCCAAAGATATGATGCCTCTCAGCACGGTGACCAAGCCTGGGTTCATGGCATTGATAAATACGCTTGATAAATGGCACAGTATACCCTCCCGTTGGATCATTATGGCTGGCAGTGCCATACTCATAGTGAACTTTAGTCTGTGTGGTGTGTTATTGTTGCGTACTTGAGATAAGTGAGGTTGATCTATATTATAATCAAACTGTTTCTTTATTGTCTAATTTAAAGGTGCATTTCTCCGTTTTTTATTTATAACTTTATTTACTTTGATTTTACAAAATGTTTTCAAAAGTAGTAGAGGCAAATTCTATGTTTCAGTTGTGTGAAATGTTACTGACTTGGGAGCAGTAAGATACATATAATTTTAAATTATTTTTTTCTTAAGACTGTAAATTTTGCACACAGCGTTTACAAAGTGCATGCGTTTGTTTAAATTACTTAAATGCACAGTGGCAAAGCCACAGATGTTTCTGTAATGAGCAGTTAAATAAAAATTTAATTTATTTCAAGGCATACATCTTTTAATTTAATTCTAACAAATAGGCCCAGCCTATAGGAAAGAACATTTTACACTAAATGTATCTAATATTGTGTTGGTCATATTTAAATCATTCATTATGTTTTGTTGGGGGAAAAAAGAGAATCACATATTAAATCGCAATTGCAATATTGGGGGGGGGGAATCGCAATTAGATTATTTTCCCAAATCGTTCAGCCCTAATCACTATATAAATACAGAATTTTCAAAGAACGCTAAGTGATGTTCCATTCACAAAAATAATGCTCACAGAATTGTAAGAAACAGAAACTTTAGAAACAGTTCATCATCTTGGTCTGAAAGAGGGACAATGTTGCACAGAATTTTAAAGTTAAGTTTAAGTTACAATTCTTACAATTAAAATCAGCTTATGTATGAAGGAAATTCCCCTGCAGTGATTTAGCGTGGCTCAACGGTGGTATGTGGTATTACCGCCATTTTTGTTGTTTTTGCTAATTACTTCGCAAGAGGTGCTGTGGGATAATGTTTTATTTCCGGTTTCCGTTCCCAACACATCACTGAAACAGCCCTCCTGAAAGTCACCAACGACATCCTCCTCTCCGCTGACTCCGGCCACCTCACCATCCTTATCCTCCTGGACCTCACCGCAGCCTTTGACACCATCAACCATACCATTCTCCTCTCCCGCCTTGAGTCCTCTCTCAGCATCACTGGCACTGCACTCTCCTGGCTCAAATCTTACCTCACAGACCGACAACAATTCATCCATATCAACAACTGCACCTCCTCCACTGCTCCCCTGTCCCAAGGCGTCCCCCAGAGTTCGGTGCTTGGTCCTCTCCTCTTCATACTTTACCTGCTCCCCATTGGCAACATCATTCGCCACCATGGTCTCCACTTCCACTGTTATGCCGATGACGTCCAGCTTTATATCTCTACCAAATCCATCACCCCGGCCACTCACTCCACTCTCTCCAACTGCCTCACCGACATCAAATCCTAGATGCATTCCAACTTCCTCAAACTCAACTGTGACAAATCAGACCTTATCATTATCGGCCCCAAATCCCTCACCAAAACCACAGACAGTTTCCACCTCACCATTGACAGCTCCACCCTGTCTCCATCCCCCCACAGTCGCAACCTCGGAGTCATCTTTGACAATAACCTCTCCTTTGAACATCACATAAACCAAATCACCAGAACTGCCTTCTTTCATCTCAAGAACATTGCCCATCTCCGCCCATCACTCTCCTTCTCTGCTGCTGAAACCCTCATCCACGCCTTCATCACCTCCAGAATCGACTACTGCAACAGCATCCTCTATGGCACACCATCCAAAACTCTAAATAAGCTACAGTACATCCAAAACTCCGCTGCACGTATGCTCACCCACACCCGCACCCATGATCACATCACTCCCGTCCTCCAGAACCTCCACTGGCTCCCAGTTCCACAGCGCATTCAGTTCAAAATCCTCCTCCTTACACACAAAGCCCTCCATAACCAGGCTCCTTCCTACCTCACTGACCTGCTCCATCGCCACAATCCATCCCGTAGCCTCCGCTCATCTGAAGCAAACCTCCTGACTCCTCCACCCCGGACCAAGCACCGAACCTGGGGCGACAGAGCGTTCTCTGTAGCTGCCCCCTCCCTCTGGAACTCTCTCCCCAAACACATCCGTGACTGTACCGACCTTCCAACATTCAAATCACTGACAAAAACACACCTTTTTAAAATTGCTTTTAATGTTCAGCTTAGTCTGATGTGTTTTTAATGTTTTACTATTTGATGTTGTTTTGCTGCTTTTATGTTTTTATGTAAAGTGTCTTTGAGTATTTAGAAAAGCGCTTATAAATAAAATGTATTATTATTATTATTATTATTATTATTTCAGTACCTACTAGTACTAATCACCTGCACTCTCCCAACTCCTGCCTCTGGCGTCTGTGACCCTTATTAACGTATATATAAAGTTGCCAGTCAACAGGGTCACTTGTAAAACCATAACACTGGCAAGCCGTTGGACGCAAACACCAAAGCTAAGTCAAACTGGGATAATTATCAAACGAGTCGTGGTTCAGCTTCAAGACCGCTGGTATTTCGAATTGGGAGTTGTTTCAGAGCGAGTGGGGTGGAGGCTCCATGAATTCGAAATATTGAGTAGCAACTGTGTTTCAGACATCGTTTCTGTCGGGTCATGTCTCTTCAGTCGAACAGCTCTGGCTTTCCTGTCTAAACAAAATATACACTCAACATGATGTGATGGTATGACGTCTCTTGTGGTTGTGGCTTGCCATCCACTGCAGTTGGTTTGTCAATATAGCAGTTCATTATTGCAGTTATTGTGACAGCCCTATATACCACCACCTGTTCTCATGTGACCAAAGCTCAATACTTACGTCAATTGATGACAAATGAGCTCCATTTGCTCCATGACAAGTAAGCAAACTCCATCTGCTTAGGAAGACCAAAGGATAGGGTTGAAAGTGCCAGTAAAAAAAAGCTAGTAAGTGGATCTTGAGTTAAAAAAAACTACATATATGACAATTGAATAGACATGACTGTCCTGTACATGTAATGGGCCAGATAATGTATATGCAACCTGGTTTAGAGGCTGTGGAAACACATCATGAAGAAAATATATATTAAGTAACAGGACATGTCTTAATAACACAACAAACCGTAGTATTGTTGATTCTTTCTGAAAAAACGTTGCAAAAATAGTGCTTACTGTAGGGCTATTGCATGAATAATATTGTAAGTCTCTGTTCTTTGTTTTTCTACGTATTTCTTTTTATGTTTTGCAGTGAATATGAAGACCAGAGGTTTTTTCCTGCAAAAACAGGTTAAATCCGTCATGTGGCGTGTTACATAGGCCTCGGGTATGTTCACGACACCTAACACCAGCGTAAACATGCCAGCAGCCGCAAAACAGCCTTAAAAAAGAAACAGCTTGGCTGCTCAGAGGCCTAGACCTGCTTTGGCTCTCTGCACTACAATGACCCCAAACGAGGCCCACATCAAAGACTCAGTACAGTAGTCAAAAAGGGCCGAGCAACCAAGGCAGAGAGAAGGAAGAAGAGTGAATGAAAGAGCATCTTGTTAGAAAACATGTCTTAGCTGATCAAAGCTGACATGTCCTTTATGTCCGAGATGAACTTGTAAGACTAGTCCTGAGAACAAAATGTTAGCTGAATGTTTGCAACTGATGAAGGATGAGTAAATAAAGTACAAGGTGGTAACTAAACATTAAGATGCAGTCAGTGAAAGAGCAGTGAACTGTAACATTGCATACAGCAAAGGTTAAGCCTATTGATGTGGATTGAGGTTGGCATAATGAAATATACAAATCCAGGAAACTTAGTCAACAGACATGCGACTGACCTAGTTTGGCTTTAGTTTGTTGTATCTGCATTTTGGCAGACTACCTGTTGTGAGATGACTATAAAGAGGGCACTTCCAGTAGTACAGTTGAAATTCTCTGTAAGCAGTTTCTATAATGTATATGCATCGCTTGCTAAAAATGGCAAAAGCAGCATTTTCTGAAGAGGTATTTTTCAACATTAAAATCAAGCAATAGAATGAGATGCAAAATGTAGTGAAACCATTCAAATCAATATAACAATATTAATTAAGATTAAGAATAGTTTTTGCTATTAAATCACATTATCAAACTGATGTTCAGTGCAATAAATTAAGTACATATTGAAAAATAAATTATTGTTTTTTTATTTTATCTGACAAAAGTCTTCACAACTGTAAAAAAAAAAAATACCTTCAATAACTAATTTTCGTTGTTTTTAAATTAAAATTTGTTTGAAATTATTAATTTGGACAACAGAGATTTGTGAAATGATGATGATGAGGATCATGATGCGATTTCAGTGAAAGTGAATTAGATCATTTTGAATTATCACAGCATGTCAGCTTGTGGTTTCTAGAAAATGATGTTGTCCAGTAATGCTGACATACGTGACAGATCCTGATTCAATTCAGTTCAACTTAGCTTAAAGCTGTTTTCACTTCAGTAAATTAGTACCCACAACTACAAACAAAAATCCTACAATATCGTTTCAATTCTCTGTAACAACAAAGATGATATCTCTGTTGACTACAGTTTCCAACAAGCAACAGCATGTAAAAAATGCAGCTGTAATGAATAAAACCAGGCAGACAACCAGAGAGCTGCACTCAACGTTTGGTTTGTATAATTATAATAATAATCCTCATCCAGTGCATCATCATAATCACCACCATCATTAACTCGACAATTTTTATCTATGGGATATGCCCTACCAGTTTTAAAATCTTATGTTTAGGTTTTTGCTGCATAACATCTCCCATTCTATTGGCCCCTTGGGTCAGACTCCAAAAGCATCCAGGTGGAAGGCCAGATGTATCTTGCACTGTGATCGGCCTGCACAAGCTGCAACTAAAAATTAAAGTCAGATTGTTAATCTTTATGTCTCATTTTTCCTCAAACAGTAAACATTTCACTTAAGAATAAAATGCTGCATAAATAAATGGTTAAAATATTTTTGTTTTTGTTTAGCAAGTCTAAATTTAGAACACATTTACACTTTAGAACACTGCATGCATAGCATTGTTGTACGCTGTGTTAAAGTAGCTCATGTGCTAAAATAAGCTTATGTTAGGCATTGAATGAAATGTTGCCCATTGCAACCAGAGGACACTGAACAACAGACAGGCCTATAAAAAGGCAATATAAAAAAGGTGAAGAAGAGCATGAAGTCATCCAGCAAACCACCAGAATTTTACCACGATGCATCAGCAAAAACCCAGTCCAGCAGAACACAATGTTTTACTATCCTATGATGGATTAGAAAAAAGTATTAATTTGGTATTAAATTCTAATTTTAAAACATCAAACAAAAGAGGAGTATGTTTGCGAGTGAGAGTCTCTTTTGACATCCAGAATCTGCAGCACACTCCTAATAAAAGAGCATCTGTGTTTCTGTGTGCATTTCTGTGTGTGTGTGTGCATGATATCTTCATGTGTACAGCTCTTACATGCTTCTGTGAACTATGGAGTGCTTTAAAGGGGCCCATCAGGGGTACGTAGGTGAGAATAAAAAAGTGACTGACAGGCTAAGGAGAGAGGGGAAGCAGCACACCAGAGCAGTTCTGTACACGTGGCCTCCCAGCATCCCTGTGTGTACCGACACACACACACACACACACACACACACACACACACACACACACACACACACACACACACACACACACACAGTCTGTCTTCCCATCCGCAGCTCTGCTCTGGCACACACTGACGCATGTAGCACAGCAACAGAGTGTATATCAACTTTTTAACCCCTTTTAAGGTCAATATGACTCCAAATATTTTAAGATGATATTTTAAACTTGAAAAAAAACCATTCTGAAAGCAATGTACTGTATAATAAATGTTATCTGCTGCATGAAAAAAAAAGAGTCATGCACTACCAAAATTAAATACAGCATAAGTTAAAAACAACACATCTACTACATATCTACTTAATGAAAGGAGTATCATGCTGTTTCAAGAATTTTAAAGAATGTTTCAAGGGCCTCATTTCACCCTGGGCATGAAGCAACAACATTTGTCTATTTGATTATCAGTTATATAACCAGAGGCATGAGCCAAGCAACGTGATTGAGCCAAATTGTGTTCCAACTGTGCTGAAAAAATTCCCATAGAACAGCTAGGTGGGCTCGGTGATATACAGTACAGTCCACAGAGATGGTTGCTATGCTAACTCATGTGGTAACCAGGGAGCCAGTCATTTCTCTGTTTGTACACATAATTTAATGCAATTGAATGCAGCAGCCCTGCAACAAAATACTACCACTGTCTTATAAAGTGCTGTGTAGCATGTTTCCCTTTCGCTTGGTGAATTACATTGCTATTTTATTCAATACTTAAATTGCATTATATTTTGTACAGATTCTATGAATTTCTCTTAAGTAATTACAGTCACTACAATAATGCTTGTAGTGGCACCTTCACAGAACAGTTCTGGTATCTATAATTACAGAACTTTCACATCTGCATTTGAAACACACATTAAAATTTTCCTTTGCACATAGCAGGAAAAAAATCAGTCCTTCGATTAATTATTGAATGGAAAATAAATTAATCTAAATAAACTATTTTCATAATGAATCTTTTATTAAGAAAAATCCAAAACTCCCTCTTTTTGGGCTGTTGGTCTCACAAAGCAAATAATCTGAAAATGTCACTTTGGAACTGAGGAAATTGTG
Source organism: Dicentrarchus labrax (assembly GCF_905237075.1). Lineage (NCBI taxonomy): Eukaryota > Metazoa > Chordata > Actinopteri > Moronidae > Dicentrarchus > Dicentrarchus labrax. The sequence goes on along the minus strand of NW_026136705.1, from coordinate 21,772,591 downwards.
ATCAAATTTTTTTTTTATAGACCAGATAATTATAATAAAAATCAATGCATTTAAATTAATCAACTTGAGGCTAATGAACCTGAACTACATAGTAATACTAAGTCTGATTATGTCATCTTCAAGTCTCCAGTCATCTTCAAATCTAATTTTGTGGGATATTTGGTGACATGTAAATCTAAAATGTTCAATGATTGAAAAATCATTTTTTTTCCACGACAATTTAAAATAACATGACAATTAAGAGAAATGAGAAATGGAAATAATCATTTTTAACTCACTATGATGTATTGATCCATCGATAGATGAGATTGTTTTTGTCATTTGCTTCTATGTTAAGTTGTTTGTACTAGAAGAGTTTTTGCACTGTGCTGTGCATTAGTGCCCTGCATCAAAGGAACACAGAAAACAAGCACCACGCTGGTGCAACAAGCGTCAACATA